>NC_138186.1:113016747-113678622 GCF_964194105.1 Spermophilus citellus | reverse complement strand
GCTAGTGGTTTGGTCAGTGTTGGAGGAATAAGCTTGGGAGCCATAAGTTATAGACAGGATATAACACCACAGGACTAGAAGGAATCACTGAGGAAGTGCCGCAGTCTTGGCTGTGCACAGAATCACGAGCCACCACACAGCTTTGTAGATTCAAACAGCAATTCTTTATTCCCGAACTCACACCGGCCTCCACACACGTTCTGGGGCAATCCCAGTTCTGCTGCCACCCAATTCACCTACTCCACGAGGCTTTTTTCCCAAAAATCCTCTCTGAATCTCACGAGAACTCAATGGGAGCTCAGGCAGCAGGAACGCCCTAATTCCAGCAGCAATAATCCTCAACATCGAACTTCCCTAAAATCCAAGGTCTTAAACTGGGAACACCCTTAACCCAAGGAGCGGGATACTTCCTCAAACTGCAGGACACACCCTAATCCTGGATCCACCCTGGTCATTGAGCAGGGTCACCTTTCTCAAACACACATGCAAGGTCAACAGCGAAATTAACATGGGGTACGCTGGCAAGGAAATTTCGATGCGTCATTCCTACTTGATAATGGCCCTCAGCAAGGAAGTGCTAAGGGAAGGGAGACAAGGGGTCTGGGGACTACACTCCAAGAGGAACAATAAAGAAGTTTGAGACAGACTGGCAAACGAGGGAGGAGGAGGACAAAAGAGAGGGTGCCCTGGGCCCAGTGAGAAAGGTGAAGAAGGGAGGGATCAACCATATCCACTGCTGTTGAGATGGCAAGGCATGAAGCAGAAAGCAGAGTTAGGTTTGGCAACATGAAGGCCACTGCTGTAGTGAGCACCCCCCACCCCATTTTTAAAATGAAGTGCTGATGAGAGCCTAGGAAGAATGTGTTGAGCAGGGCATGGTGACACATGCCTATAATCCCAACAGCTTGGAGGCTGAGGCAGGAGAATTGCAAGTTCAAAGCTAGCCTCAGCAACTTAGTGAAGCCCTAGGCAACTTAATGAGGCCCCGTCTGTAAATAAAATTATTAAAAGAGCAGGGGATGTGGCTCAGTGACTAAGCATCCCTCAGCTCAATCCCCAATACCAAAACAAAACAAGAATCTGTTGAAGAATGTGTGTAGGAAGCATGGAAACAATGAGCATAGAATATTGTTTTGAGATGTTTTCTTGTAAAGGAGAACACAGACGTGGAACACCGGGCTGCAGAGGTATGGTGTGGTCAAGGGAAGTTCTCATCCCACCATGTTTTGATGCTTACAGGAATGGACAATGATTTCTTAGAGGAAGTTCACATTTGTGATCATGATCATTTTGTTATTGTCGTTAACAGTGCTCTGTGAAAGAGAAGGGTGATTGGAAAGAAGTATCCTCAAGAACCATGTAATTACCACTTTCTCTTTGCTCCTACTGTTTTTTGTTTGAATGATGATAATAACCCATGTGCCTTATACAACATGAGCGCAGCATACACCTTAACTTACTATGTGCAGGAGATGGGATCACTTATTTTTAAATTTTTATAATAATTATACAGAGTCCCCATTCTTATTTTCCTACTTTAGAGCAGAGGAGACTGAGGCTTGAAAAGGTTATTGGTGATGTTCAAGATCACACCACTGGTATTTATGCTCAGATCTTGAACTCTTGACCATGGCATGTAGACTTCCTCTCTGCTTGTAACTGCATTAAGATGGAATTTGGACCTTTATGTATTACTTATAGCTTATTTGTCCAAATTATCATGTACATTTAGTAGTTTCCTGTTCCTAATGCCATGTCTTCTCCTTGCTGGCTTGCTCATGGAATAGAACATGCATTTCTTGACATAAGTTCCACCTCAAGGGAAAGGAGGAACAAACTGAGAGCAGTAACAATACTCTTCAAGAGCTCTCGATAAAGCCCAATGAGGTTGATTATGCAAAAGTTCCATTACAGAAATAAGAGAATATAGCCAGGGTGGAGGGAGTACTTGTATTTTACAGAATAAATCCAGGAGAGGAAATGCACTAACTGTTTTTTTCTATGCACCAAAAAAAAAAAAAAAAGAGTTTGAAGGAAAACATGGTAGGCATAAAAATAAATAAGCAATAATAAATTAAAGCTTGCTCCGATATAGTGTTTGAAATATTCTGCTTTAGGGCTGGTGGTATAGCTCAGTTACAGAGCACTTGCCTACACAAAGCCCTGGGTTCCATCCCCAAAACTGAAGAAGAAAAGAAAAAAAGACCCATTTATAGGAAAAAGGAAATATCCCTCTAGTCTGTTTAGTAGGCAAAATTGATCTATTTTTAGAGAGAAATTAAAAGTACAATAAGAAAAGCCAGGTGTGGTGGTGGAAGCCTTTAATCCCAGTGGCTCGGGAGGCAGAGGCAGGAGGATCATGAGTTCAAAGCCAGCCTCAGCAACAGTGAGGCACCAAGTAACTCAGTGAGACCCTGTCTCTAAATAAAATACAAAATAGGTCTGGGGATGTGGCTCAGTGGTTGAGTGCCTCTGAGTTCAATTCCTGGTACCAAAAAAAGTACAATAAGGTAATGAAATAGGTTAAATTCAGATGTACATTTAGTTTCACAATTGAAGACAGATGATCCCACTTCAATTATTATTTTAAGTCCTATGAAGTAGCTGACCCTTAGAACGTTGCCTTTAGTTAACTGGGGCCCTCTTAGAAGTGTGGTTGATAAGAAGACATGTTGTGAACATTTTGTTGATAAAGAAGAAAGAACATTTTGTTGAGACAGAAGATATGTACCCACCTTGTTTTTGTTCTCTTCCTTCTCATTTACAAGGTTACGTAAAGCTAAGGAAACATTTTAGTCTAAAGACAGCTCCAAATTATGGCAGGTAAACAGTTTTAGTCTCTGGATTGAAAGGTATCAGAGCAGGGCACAGTGATTTATAATATGATAAAAGCAAAAATGTGTTCTACTATTTGCTCGGACATTTCAAGATTGGATTGTTGAGTGGTTTCTCAAATATTTATAAGTAGTCATTGAATTAAATATCTTGTTCTTGTCCCAGACACTCTTTAGGTCTTGCTTTGACTATGATGCCTTCTTTAAAAAAAAAAATTGAGACTTGACAGCTGATAATTTTCAGACTCTAAAACTACTTTTATCTTACTTTGAAATCTTCAGCATTCTTATGTGGTCTCTTTTGTCAGGAAAGGAAATGCAAGGTGTCTGCATGTTCTTAATGGTTAGTACCCTCTCTTTGTCCCACCAAAAACACATATCTCAGACTTCAGACACAACTAATGCTACCAAACATCCTTTTCCTCTATGGTTGAAGTGACCTGCACCACCATTCTTTATTTGGTGGAGGAGTAAAGAATTCATGTGACTATTTCTTAATGACATACATAAAACCAAGCTCCTAAATCCTTTGACCTTCTGTGACTAAAGGGCCTAGCTATACATGCCCGGGGCAGTGTTATGCTTGCTGGAAATGTTCAAGTCCTACAAACTAGATTCATTTTTGCCTTCCATATTGCTCTTTAAAAGTAAATGCCAAAATAAAAATGTAAGAAAATGGCAAGTGGTGACTTTGTCACAAACGAGACACCTGTAAGTAAATGAGGGTGATAGTATAAGAGTGGGCTGTAGAGAGGCGGGTCCTAGAGAATATGACTCTGCCTTAAACTCAAGAATATCTGATTCTAGTTATCAATCTAATCATCTATTTGAAAAAAAAAAAAACCTTTGGAGTAAGTAATGATTGAGATTAGTTTTAGGAAAGTGTTCTCTTAAGAATGTGTGTCAGGAATCAATGAACTTTGCTAATGAAGGAAGAAGGATGCTTAAGCATTGCTACCAGTGGAAATCACAAGTTGTAGATGAAGAAGGTGGTGTGGGTGGACAGTACATCAAACTTTTTTTTTTTTTTGGTCAAAAGTAATAGAAGGTCAGTGAAAAGGATATTAATTTTGGGAAAGCTACTTGTGCTACCATAACCCTTATAAATAAGTGATTATTTTTCTGCTACTCAAACATAATGTAGATATAGTAGATGAGCTTTCATAAATTTCCATGTCCTTTTTCAAAAGTCTGTTCTAACAGGACTTCCTGAGCAGCATGCATGTATTTCCTCTGTACCAAAATGACTTTCAATTTCAGGAATCTGGGACTAAAACTCAAAGAATATCCTTAGTCCCCAAGTGGTTAATATCAAGGCAATGGGGTTGGCCATAACTGAGCTAAGTTGCATGTGTGGAGAGAAATGGGGCAGAAAAGGCCAGTTGGAGTTGAGGGGGAAAAGAGGGGAGACAAAGAAGAAGACAGCAAGAAGGAATAGGAATGAAGAATACAGAAACCTGGGCCTGAGAAAGAACCAGACACTTCTGTTGGTAATAAGATAATGGATAAAGGAGGTGGTGGATGATGAAGGCTTTCATCTACAGTCTCTTGTAAAATTGGCAACCTCAGAATAGATCCTTACTGCATTAAAGTGAATAGCATGAAGCTTTGTGAATGCAGACCTATCTTTGAAGAATACAACACACTGATGCTGATACATCCTAATTTGTAGAAGATTCAAAATTTGTCTGCAAAATTTTTGACTCTTGACCCAAACAGAAGCAAGGCTTATGAATATGCTGTAATCAGAGTCTTCCCCTAAAACAAATAACTCAATCAATAAATGGGCAAACAAACTACACAAACTCTCAAAATTAGTAAAAATGACTTACAAATATATTTTTAAATGTTCAGCATCTTTAGCAATCAGGGAAATGCAAATCAAAACCACACTAAGATTTCATCTCACTGCAATTAAAATGGCAATCATCAAGAATACAAATAGCAATAAATGCTGGCAAGTATGTGGGGAGAAAAAAACCTCTTATGCACTATTGGTGGGAATATAAATTAGTACAACCACTATAGAAATCAGTATGGAAGTTCCTCAAAGGACTAGGAATTGAACAAGCATAGGATCCTGCGATAGCATTCCTCAGCATTCATCCAGAAGAGTTAAAGTCAGAATACTTTAGAGATACACACATAGCCATGTTATAGCAGCATAATTTACAATAACCAAGTTATAGAACTAGCATAGGTGCCCATCAATAGATGAATGGATAAAGAAAATGTGGTATACACATGCAATGGGATATTTTCAGACATAAAGAAGAACAAAATGTTGTCATTTGCAGGAAAATAGATGGAACTGGAGAGAAACATGTTAAGTGAAATAAGCCAGATTCAGAAAGCCAAGAGTTGCATGTTTTCTTTCATATTGGATGCTAGAAAGAGAGAAAATGGCAAAAAAAATGGATTTCATGAAAAAAGAAGAGAAATATTATAGTAAAGGGTGGGGATGAAGGGAAAGGAGGGGGAGAGGAGGTACTTGGAAATGAAACCAATCAAATTGTGTGCATGCACAAATATGCCACAATGAACCACTATATGTACAATTATTATGCACCAATTAATAAAAAGAAATCTAGCTGTTCATGGAATTGTTTCAACACAGAGCATTATGGAATTGAGGCTGTGTGACTCCTAAGCTTGAATGTAAAAGATCCCGAATCTTCTTGCATAGTTTTTCTGAATGCTCCCTATCAGAAAGACAGATGCCTTGAAAGAACTCTCACTATTCTGAGGCCACCATGCTAGAGAGGCCACACAGAGGTTCTCAAGTCAGCAGTTCCAGCAGAACTCTCAGCCAATAGCCAGCATCAACTCCAGCTTCATGAACGAGCTGTCTTGGGTGTCTAGACTTCAGATAATGGTAGCCCCAGCCAACAACCTCTGTCTACAACCACACAACAAATCCCAAGCAAGCACCTTTCAGCTGCCTTTCTCAAATTCCTGATGCAAAAAATATCTTGAACAAGAGAGAAGAGGAAGGATGGCTTTTAACCATGCATGTTCCAATTCACCAGTGTCTCATGCTGGAAGCTACTCAATCAGGTTGAGTCTAACACTAGTGAAGAAGATTGAGGCTGCTTTTTAAAAAATTCAGTCTCACACAAAGTAGCCAATGCCTGTAAATTCTGTGTTAGTTGCACTCTGAATTCCCATCCATCTTTTCAGCATGAATCACAATATTTGGGGTGGGGGGATAAGAACTCGTGAGAGCCCATATGGGCCCTTGCAAAGTCATCATCACTACTGTGGCAACTCAGACAAACGCCTCATGACAGTGCTGGGAACAGAACAGCGAGGCAGGGGAAAGGAAGAGCAGGAGCTGTGTAGAGGGAAAAGCAGGGTCTGCTGGATTGTACACAAGCCACCCCGGTCTTTAAAGGATGTGGGAATTCCAAAGCCCTTTAGACTTAAACACATAATTTCTTTATGACAATCCCTTAGTTGGTGCCCAACTGTAGCCGATTGCAGCTCCAAGTACTCTATTTCAAGACCTTTTTTTCTGATTCATGGAATTAGTTATGTGGACTTTTAATGTAGCAGCTGAGAGCCCAATGTTAAATTGACTATTTAGATTTAGTCAAAATGAAACAATTTATATTAATAAGGTATTCAAAAGATATACTATCTGTTCATTCTTCTATATCTAGGCTTACACATGCAAATCTCCAGGGGCCAGGGCCATAGGACAATTGCACGGAACCCCTGTGTGAGGCCAGGATGCACAAATGACCCTCTTCAGGAGTCAGTGATAGCTCAAGGCCAGCCATTGGCCATAAAGAAACTGATTTAAACTTGCCAAATATTACAGTCTTTTAAATGAATTGGAAGAGCTGAATTTTTGTGTAAAATACAATTTTAAAATATTAACAATGAATTAAAATATATATAAAACACAGTGTGTGCCAAATTCAGCCAGGGAAAGGCATCTGCAGCCAGTTTCAACCCTTTCTGGGTTCTTTAAATTTTCCCCCTTCACCAAGTGAGCTTAACAGAAAGCAACATATTGAGACTAAGTTTGACTCCTCATAAAAAATGTTCCCTGGATTTTGTTTTAATTTGGTGACCCTGATTTCTATCAAAGACCAGTGTCCATTTTGCTTTGCAACATTTCTTATATAAGGGTATACACAGCAAATTTCTACTAGATGTTGGTAGGAAGAAGTGTGCTTTTCCAGATAAACTTGTGTGCTTCCTTTCATCAGATAATTAGAACTGTGTAGCTTGTTATGCTTCCTCATTTGGCTTGACTTCTAAGAAGTTCAGAGTTAAATATAGAGCTCATACAAACATATTCCATGATCTGATACTATGAACTTTTACTTTTCTCTAATCACGAATGGTTTCTAAGTTTCCTTTAGTATATATGTAATTCACCTGTTTTTTTTTTTTTTTTTGTTTGTTTACTATTAAAAGTTCTAGATCTTTTCTGGGCCATTTATGACATGTTCATATCACATACTTAACACAAATGCATAGCACATAACAGACATTTTATATGTATATATTTTGTGAGTACATACACTTTTCACTATTTTATATTGCTTCTCTATCATGCTTTTTTGAAAAATAAATATAATATTAATGAGTAAATGCTTTGTCAAATTATATCTGGCTATTTGTCTATATTTATAGTATATACATATTTAATGCATATAACATAGGTATTCATGTGTATGTAATTTTATATAAATGGTATATGACATATTTTAAATACAATTTAAAATCTGATTTCTTTTCTTAGTAATCCATTGAGAATTTTCTTATGACACCATATTTTGAAATAAAAGATGATTGTATACATTTTTGTAATGTTTAGTTATGTAAGTAAACTTTAACCCTTCTATTGTTAGATATTTTACTTATTTCCCATTTTTCAACATTTAAACACTGCTACTATGAATGTAAATATTCATGTGCTTGTCATAATTTAAGGGGTAAATTTTAGAAGTAAGCTGGTGAGGGTCAAACCATACATTTATGAAAATTATTTCTTTCTGTAATTATAGTATTAATGGAATTGATATACAAGTGTGTCCCTCTGAGATCTGATATAGATGAGATGATTACCCAAAATATCTTTTGTTAATATAATAGATTAAAATAGATACTTATTATCTTATATCACATCTTTAATTATAGACAAAAGCAGGGTCTTGTGTTTTGTTTGAGCTTTGGCACTTCTTTCACCAACTGTATTTGCACATCTTTCGCCCACTTTTTAAAATAGCACTGTTAGTTTTTTTTGTTTTGCCTTGTTTTAAGTTGTGGGCTTGACATTATTTCCATGACTGTTCTACTTCTTCGGAATATCTGAAAAATCTCAAACTTCATACCAAATGTTTCCAGACTAAACTCTGCTAGCCCCTTCCATCCAGTTATGTACAAATCTGTAGTTTATTGAAAGGGAAATTCTACTGCTATGTAGCTCTCACCTTTGTTTGCCAAAGCTCAGTTCAATAAATTGGTTAGACACTAACATGAATTCTAGACTTTTTATTCACCCCCTTTTGAGACACTAAGAACTTTTACTTACCCATCAAGAGAAGCTGAATGCTACTTCATGAAAACACAAGTACCCATTTGCTATCAATTCAGTTTTCCAAATGGGACTTTCCTGTTGGGGCTTTCTTGAGTCTTACTCATTCTTTTCTTTCCTGGCTACCCCACCCCCTTCCTCTAATAATTTAGAGTTCTCTTTCCAGAAATATCAACCAGGCGGGTACAATTTTTCAGTGCTTCCTATTCCAGTGACGTAAAACACCCACAGAAATTTTCTGCTAATCCTGAGTAAAACAAACAACAATGTCAGAAATGCTCTTGAGGCCAGATCATAAAGTCAAAACACATACTAGCTGGCACCGAGACTGTCCTTGTGCCATGCGTGTGCTTCAGGGACAACGAGTTTGCTTTCCTTTGGAAGGGCTCAAGCCTCTCATGCATGCCATTATTTAAAAATATCAAAGACACTTTATTTTGGTTTGGGAGACTAGCATTTACATCTGAAAATAGCTACAGTTTTCTCAGAATTTTTCATTGCCAAAGAAGCAATTTGTAAGTTGTAATCATGAAACAGGGAATGGTTTTCTTTCCATCTTCATTATGTGCATATTAGGTTTTGTTATTGTATTTATATAAGGCATTTCTTCTGAAGCACTGTACAGTTGGCTGAAATAGAAAAAGCAAAACACATTTGCATCTCATCCCTGTCTCTGTTTAGTTTTGAGAGAGACATGAAGGGGCACAGAGTTTGTGATGGTCCCTCCTTGACTAGGCTTCATGCCAATGGTGTGGACAAGAGCCCTGCACTGAAGTCTCCCACAGGCAAGACCTCATGAGTCTTCCTGGACTATGGTCTTGTGAAGGAGCCTCTTCCTTAATTTGGCATCCTCAAAACTATCAGAGTGCAAAAGAGTGAAATGAACAGAACCTATCCCCTTCCCCAGATGCCACGAATATGGCTGAGCATATTTGACTTTAGCTCTTATCTTCACTTCCCTTCCATTTCCTAGAACTGAAGGACTCCCAGGAACACATATCCCAGTCACTTGATCCAAGGAATTCTTTTGGCAATTCAAGACAGAGGAATTCGACAACCTGGATTCCTGAAACAATCCTGGGATACAGTCAGTACGTTCAGGAGGTCTCACCTTTTAAATTAAAGATCAGGAGCTTAAACCCCTGTCACATTGACATTTGTTGTTTCTATTGGGCACCTGTTTGGATCCCTGGATGAAAGTGATCAAACCAGGACTGGGGATGTGGCTCAAGCGGTAGCGCGCTCGCCTGGTATGCGTGCGGCCCGGGTTCGATCCTCAGCACCACATACCAACAAAGATGTTGTGTCCGCCGAGAACTAAAAAATAAATATTAAAAATTCTCTCTCTCTCTCTCTCTCTCTCTCTCTCTCTCTCTCTCCTCTCTCACTCTCTCTTTAAAAAAAAAGAAAGTGATCAAACCAAGAAACAAAGCAAAACACTCAAATGAACTCAAGCAATAAAAGTAATTTATTAGTTCATATAACTGAACTGTTCAAGGATGGGGCTAGTTTCTGATATGGCTGCAATTAGAGACTAAAATGTGATTCATTACTGGCTCCATCTCTTTGAAAGTCTTTCCACTTGAGTGACTCTGATGGCCAGAAGCTGCTGAAGACTCCCAGCCTAGCAGCTTCACAATCTCAGCAGGGAGAAAGTGTCTTTTCTCCAGGACAGAAGGGTAGGCAAGATTAGGAAGAACCGAGGCAGGCCCACAAATGGAGGAGATATACATCCTAGACAACATTTTCATTCCTAAGTAGAGGAATGGGGTACTCACAGGAATCAGAATTTCTATTGTCAGAATCAGAGGATTCTGTTGCTAGAAGATTCAAAGCCATCACAATCCACTTCTTGGCATGGTGTAGTAGCAGAAGTAATCAGCCTGTCCACTTTGCTTTCATCTTGCTGTTCTATTTGGGCAAGGCAGCTCTCTAAGCCCCAACATCTTAGCTTTTCCACGAAAAATAAGTGCATACACACAGTCATTTCACTGAGACCACTGTATGAAGGAAACAAGAACAATTACAAATGTAGGGATTAGTATTATCATCGACCGCTCCTAGACCTGGCTATGCCAAGCCATCTGTTTACTTGTACCTAGGACACAATTTAATCTGCAGGGCTCTAAAAGGGAAGGTGATTGCTTAATGTTCAAACTGAAGAGCTCTTTCAACCTACCCAGGTGTTCATGCAGCACATCTGCCTCCCACCTGCTTCACCTAAGTGATGCAAAGAAGATGTGTTGATTTCGGCTTCCTAATCATCCTTGGGACTTTGAGAGGCATCTTTGTCCAATGCAGCTTCCCTCTGAAGTCTTGGGCTTCTATTTATGGGCTCTTTTTGGAAGTTGTCTTAGACTTTTGAAAACCAAAGCATTTGAAACATTCATCTCTTTATCCCTGAAAATGGAAGAGGAGAACTAGCTCCTCTCCCAAAGCCCCAGCCACACCTGCTGTTTATCCTGCATTCACAAGGAGGTGACTCTCCCGGTAGTTCATAGCATTTCCTTTGACACATCAAAGTGAAACTTCTAGAAGACAGAAACAACATGTCTATTGTTAGATGAGAAGTAAATATCCCATTTCAAGGCAAAAACGACAACACCAGATTGATCTTTTTTGAAGTCCTAATACCCTAAGTTGTCTGGATTTGGGGTTTAGGGACAACTGAATGGATATTGGTGAAAGTGCAAGATGTCATTCTGGTAAAGTCATTCCCTTGGAAAGGGACAAAGTTACACAAATATTTCAAAGAGGAAAACAGAAGTCACTATAAAGATTTTTATTTTTTCTCAAAGGAGTAAGTTGTCTACAAATCCAACTGATTATAAGGGTCCCTGGATTTTGTATTTTCCACAGAAATGTATTCTCTTCTTTTTTTCCTTGCTGTCTTTATGTCTTCTATCTGGATATTCTCTCCTAACTCACTTTTAGAGCCTTTTTAAATCTATCTTCTCTCCAAACTTCCACCTTCTCAATTGTCCATCTAGATGCAGGCCTGAGATTGTTTAGTATGATATCCTTGGGAACATTCCTTAACCTCTCTGGGTCTCAGTTTTCTTAATACATAGTTCAAAGGATTATATGAGGATTAAGTGAAAAATATATATATATATATAGCTTAGAATAGAGTCTGGCCCATAGGAAACTCTAATTAGTACTGACACATATATGTTAGCTGTTATTCCCTTGTGCCCTCTGTCACCTGTGCTTCAGCTTTGGGTAGGCATTAGATGTGTTTCACGTGCATGTTTTCCTCTACCTTGCTTCCATGACCAACCAGGGAACTCCTTTCCATTCTTCATGTCCCTGTGCCAGTGAACCCTCTGGACTTCTTCAGGGAAGACTTATAGATGCCTCTTTTGTGGTATTACTCCATTGTATCACTGGGGATATAGCTCAGTTGGTAGTGTGTTTGCCTTGCATGCACAAGGCCCTGGGTTCAATCCCCAGCACCACAAAATAATAATAATAATAATAATAATAATAATAATAATAATAACAACAACAACAACAACAACTACAACAACAATAATAGAAATAGCTACTGCTGATTGGATTTCTAGAATGAATGAGGTGCTTAATACATATCATTCTGTTTAATCTTCATGATCATTCCTATTATACAGATGGGAAAACTGAGGCTCATGGAACAACTTCAGCTTGTCCAAGAAGTGGTAGTGCCAGATTAAAACAATGGTCCAATTCAGCAAGCCCTAGTCATTCAATCACATGTCATACTCCTTCTCAGTGTGTATAGTTAAAGAAACTAAAACTTCTTATAGTTTCTTTATCCCCTCTCCTTTGCTGAATCTCTGAGCTGCCTGAATGCCTGAATAGCATCCTTGACAGACCCATCCTTGTTCATGGAATAGCCTGGAAAAAAGTACCTGAGCACTATGCTCCCTTGATTCAGTGAGCCCTCCATATCCTCCTCCACCCAAATGTGAGCATCCACTTTCATTTGTGTTCTTCCATCTCTGATCACGAGCTGTGTTTTTCTTCTATGACAAAGACTCCTTTATCTGCCTTCTGTCTTTTAATTTTTCAGAATCTTCTGGCTCATGTGTGGGAGCAGAGAGTTACCACAGATTCCACATGTTAAAGCACTGAGTACTTCTTGCCACTATTGGTTCCCTGGACACCATCCTGCCTCTTTGGCCAGTATCCCTGCCTTCTGCTTCTTAGGGAAAAGAGAAATGAAAGCAGACTTTTGGAGAGTTTTTAATGTAGTAGCCTAATACCTGGCACATGGTAAACACTCAATAAACAACGTTGAAAAAAATGAATGATTGGAAAAGCGATCATCTGTGAACACCTGTGATGATCACCTGTGAACAGTGACATTGGGTGGAAAATGAAGTCAAGGAATCGGCTCTTCATCAAAAGCGTCCAAAGATGACTGAACTTCCATGTTGCTTTCCAGGAGAGACTCAGTAGTGGTGGCACATGGGTAGATGCAGACAGTCTGGATAACTGCTGCTTGAAGAATGGATCGAGACCCTCACAGTGCCATCAGCTACCTGCATGCTGATCTGGACAGGAGCGTCCTTGCCTGTAGCCACACTGGAGGTGAAGGGCTTTTCTTTCTGATAAACCTTTTTCTCAATGACTCATTCATTTGCTCTTCAGTCCCCTTAAGTTCAGTAACTTTTCTGGTTTTTATCAATTCCAAAATTAATAGAAAATATCTTTCTTCCTTCAGGAAATGACCTAACGAAGATGAAGAGCTTTAATCTAACTCATATAAAATGCTCAATACACTACTTTGTTTTAATTTCTTTTTTGACTAAAAAAAAGTGTTCCTAAAATACCAACCATATATGATCCTTGGAATTCCTTTTTGAGAAAAGAGACTCTTCACAAAAGCTAGACAGTCTTCTAAGAGATAAAGCAGAGTAAGAAGAAGGTGGTCGGATGGCTTTTTTTTTTTTTTTTTTTTTTTTTTTTTTTTTTTGCTACTGAGGATTGAACTCAGGGGCACTTAACCATTGAGCCACATCTCCAGCCCACATATTATTTATTTATTTACTTACTTACTTTTTATGTGGTGCTGAGGATTGAACCCAGTGCCTCACGCATGCATGAGCCACCACTGAGCTACAATCCCAGCTCCTCTTTTTATATTTTATTTAGAGACAGGGTGACACTGAGTTGCTTAGTGCCTTGCTAAGTTGCTGAGGCTGGCTTTGAACTTGTGATCCTCCTGCCTCAGCCTCCCAAGCCACTGGGAGAGTGCCATTTTTAAAGAACTACATATCAACTGTGAATAAAATCAAACTTTTATGAAAGGAAGATGATTTTTCCTCCCACTATAATTACATATGGAAACCTTGACATCCTTCAACTTTACTGAAGAAATTAGACTCCTGGGGTTGATTTCTCTGAGTTCTGTAGAGGTTCGCTCTGGTCTGCAGGATGTGGGCCCTGTGGCAGTTGAAGAAAGCATTTGTTCCTTTGGGCCTTCACAGGTAACTCCCCCATCCCATGTGTCTGTGGTCTTACAGACTCCCCTGAACCCTCCTCTCTGGTTCCCCCTAGACCTTTTTCTAAATCTGAAATTGTTAGGGCCTAGTTGTTCCTTCACAAAAGGAAGTCCACCTCCCCAGGCTTGAAGTCTTGAAGCACTTCCCTTTCATTCTCTGAGAGAATTAAGTATTTGTTACAGTCCCAGGCAGCGGCTTTTTGGATTAGCCTTTGCAGGCCTTTCCAGGCTCCAGGAAACTTGGCAGGAATGTTTGGCAGCTTCCTAAACTTACTAGAAATACCAGAAGCCCACAGTTTGCATAATACTAATTAAGTTTTCAGCCCAGTCTCCCTTATAGTGTAGAAGATCCAACAATTTAGGAAACGTCCTATATAGGGATTGATCAGGGAAGGCACTGATCCCAAACCACCAATAAAACAAGAACGTGGAATTCACAGGTAGCCCTGGCAGCTGCATCCCAAACTTTCAAAGAAGAGCTCTTTTGATGTTTATTTCATTTTTTCTCTTGCAGTGCAAATCCTGCCAGCCTCACATCATTTTCTAGTATCACTTCCTGAGGCACCTGCACTGATTTCTTCTTTGCCTTTGGAAGTGTTTAGTTTTCTCTAAGCCATTGTACCAGTAGGTGTGGTACTCTGGTATTCTGACACACCTCTGGGGTGAGGCGAGACAGGGCACCTGTGCCAAGTGTCTTCACCCACCCAAGGTGTGGTGATATCTTCTATTCTTACCACATCGTGGAGTGTTTTATTCACCTCTCACCACAAGTCATCCAAAAAGAAAACATATTGGTCTTGTGCTTTAAACCCCACTTTTTTTTTAAAATTTGATTTTTAAGTATTGCTCTGGAGCATTCTCTTCCTCTCTCTTTTCCCTCTGTATATTTTTATTGATATAAATCCCACTTTGAAGCTTCAGAATTCTGGTTATTCTGTGGGGGATCAGGGGTCAGTCTTTCGATTTTCACATTTTTATACTAATGACTGTAATATCTTCTAAGAAAAAAAATAAGGCAAAGGAGGAGACCCAAGTGAAATGGAAGACACTGGCTTTTCCTCTTTGCTTTAGAAATCCATGTATTTAAAGAGGCCACATGATAGGGAATTGATTTGTCAATATTCCCTAAAACTCTGTGCTTGAAAAACATCTTTCAGTAATTAGCAATTTTTTTGAAGTGTCAGTTCGAGGTAGCTACTGATTACTGGTGTCCTGTTGTGGCTGGGCACCAGGATCCCCTCTTTGAGTTCTGAAGTTCCGGTGTCCACGTGGATTGATACTGCTGATTTTGTGTAGTCAGGCCTCGGTAAAAGGCTCAGGGTGAGTGAGAGAGCTGGTGGACAGTGGCCCAGCCTAATCCCTGAGGGAGTACCAGGGGGTTTCCAGGCCTGCCTATTGAGAAGTGTGAAGCCTCAGAATGTCCCTATGGTGGGAGTTCATTGGTTTCCAAGGGAACGAGAAGTAGAGATAAAACAAGGTCCATTCTTGGAGTGGTTTGGGTTTTGTAGTTGAAGAGTCAAAACCAACATGAGAATTCATCAATGGTTCAGTGGTGAATTATGAGTTCCAGGGGAAAGTAGAGAAGGCTGACGTCAGTGTGGACTGGAATAGCTGGAGAAGACTTCCTGCAGAATTGAGGGCTGGCACTAGGCACAGAAAAAACAAAAATGACTACAGATTGATAAAGTCCTATATGACACTTTTAAGGGTTCAATTTGAATTAACCTCTCTACAACAAGTGTTGCTTTGGAGGTTGGGAAAGATTGTTGAAGAAAGAGAGCAAGGTCCCCTGCATGCACACGTTCAGGCTCTTTCCTGAGCTGCTTGTGAGAACCATTCACAGAACACACAACTCAATTTAGGAGCAAAGCATACCTAATATATTCATAGGAGAAAATCTGTGAATTATTGGAGGGTTTAATGCACACTAAGATGAAATTATCTCAGTCAAGTAGAAGAAATCAGATGATAATTTTTTTTCCTCAGTTAAAAAATCCTTTATAGCAGGCACTAGAAAACTGCCCTCCTAGGACCAAATCAGGCCCATTTCTTGTTTTTGGATGACCTGTGAGCTAAAAATTATTTTGAAATGAAGGTGATATTTTGTGACAAGTAAGAATTCTATGAAATTCAAATGTCAGTGTCCAGAGTAAAGTTTTGTTGGGATACATCCACACCCATTTGTTTATATATCATCCATCACTGCTTTTGTGCTAGGACAGCAAGCTAAGTAGTTGCAACAGAAGTCAAACATATAACTTTGGCACTTTGCACTGGGACTCCATGTGCTGAAAATGGCAGTGACACAATAATAAATGGACAGTGTTTTGGGTGACACATGTATCACCTTTCTGAGCAAAAAGATACTTTTCAAAGAAGAAATACATAAAACCTTATTGAAGATCAGCACTAACAGATGAACATTTGCAATCAATTTTGATGATGGAAAATATGAATTTCAAAGCCCAGTTAAGGAAAATATGACTTCCTCCAAATGAATTTCATTCTTCTTATTAGTAGACCTGTGCTACAAAAGAAAAAAAAAGTACTAAATTATTACTATATTTTGAATTTTTTTAAGTTGTGAAAAGTATCCAAAAGAATTCAAGTTAGCATACTTTAGAGGTATATGCATAACCCATGTTTATTGCAGCACAGTTCATAATTGCCAAGTTATGGAATTCACCTAGTATCTGTCAACAGATGAATGGATAAAGAAAATGTGTTAGATAATATACAATGAAATTTTATTCAGCCATAATGAAAAATGAAATTATGTCATTTGTAGGAAAATGGATAGAACTGGAGAGCATCACGCTTAGTGATATAAGCCAGACTCAGAAAGATAAGTGTCATATGTTTTCATAAGTTAGAGTGTAAAACAAAAAAGAAAGAAAAAAGACTTCATTAAAGTAGAAGGGAGACCCTTTGGGTAGAGAAAGGGGATAGGTGAGGAGGGTACAGAGAGGTATTGGGGAGGGAAATTGATATAATTGTGTTATATCATGTATACATATGCCACAATGAAGCCCTCTATTCTGTATAATTATTATGTAGCAACAAAAAATCTTGATTGGCACGAAAAAATATTTTTTTTCATACCATATTGTAACAAGAGCTAAGTGTTCCACATGGATTTACTGATAAATGCCTTTTTCTTGCTCTGATTATGTAAAATGTTAGATTCAAATAAAGTTCAGACCCAGAAACTTTAAAAATTGTGGAAGTTAGTTTTCTTTCTTGTTATATGTTATATAAGTATCAATGTAATATCTTTGACTTTGCATCTTGCCCCCCAAAGCCTAAGATGGTTATTATTTGGTCTACAAAGAAATTTTATCAAATTCTATCTAAAATAAGAGTGTTATGCCTGAGGGGCACTTTAGGACTTGTGAAGTATTTTGCATGCATGTGTGTGGTTTTATTTTCCATAACCTTGGGTGGTTTTGACAGCAAATTTATAAGGTGTTCCAAGAGTTACTATTGTCTTTATTTTATGTAAAAATATTTACAGTTGACACTGAAGTGGTCCTCCAAGGTTTGGAAATATTGAATGATCATAGCTTGGGAGTAAAATATGGAGATGCTGTAGAGACCCCTGGTATAATAACCTTGCCTCAGAGAAGGAGGTGTATGAATAAACCTAAGAAGAAAAGGATCCTTTGGAAGAGGAAGAATCAGGACCATAATTCCTTCTTCTAGGGATTCCAGGTTTGGGAGACCAATGAGGTGAATCCATAGTCATGTTGAAGCTTCAAGGTTTGGCTTACCTGAATCTTGATGCTCATTTGATCAGTGTTATGGGTTAAATAGTGTCCTTCCAAAAGATGTTGCCATCCTAACCCACAATACCTGTGAACCTGACCTATTTGGGAAAATGAGCCTATACAAAGTAAATCAAATTAAAGTGAGGTTTTAGCATATACTGTAATCCAACATGACCCACATTCTTATTAAAAAGATACAATTTATAGACAGATGTATGAAGAGAGAATATTATGTGAAGAAAAATGTCACTTAAATACCAAGGGATGTCTGAGGCCTCCAGAAACTAAAAGCATGGAATGAACCAGCCTAGTTTATACCTTTATCTCAGATTTCTAGTCTACAGTACTGTGAGGTAATAAATCAATACATTTCTATTCTTTAAGGAACCTAGTTTGTAGTGTTTTATTACAGTAGCTCTAGGAAATTCATATTCTCACAGCCCTCCCCATCCTGTCACTGTGGACATGATTAGGGACAGTATGTGACGGTAAATAGAAAATCTTAATGCTAATAATCTGAGAAGGTCTTTCCCCTGGGCTGGGCAATCCTGCGTCAGTGGGCAAGAACGACCAGTCAGAGCAGCCTCAAACAGAGCCTCCTTGTGACGCCAAGTGGCAACATTATTTGTGGCCTAGTCAGACTCTAGTTCTCTTCATGGTTTGGGCTTGTGTCTGCCCCTGGACTTCCTGATAATTGACCTAATACTGAGCTGAGTGGTTAACTGAGAAGGTTAAATTTAAAAATCAGTAATATAAAAGAATGTTACTGTCTCTGTATTTCTAATTTGGGATAAATAAAGCATCCCGTTGAATTTACAAGGGAGGCATTAGCCACCTCCAAGTTCTGACACCATACAAGCAATACAGCCAACGAGAATAGTAATAAGCAAATCAACAAAAAATCTTAGATGATCTGGATTAGAACCCAGCCCAGATTCATCCCACAGCACAGTGTCTTCAACACCCCCTCCCCCACTCAACATTTGAATTTTGCTCAGGATGACAATATTACTTAGAGAAATGTATTCATTTAGGATAGTTTTAAACATTTCAAAGTCTATTCACTAATTTAGTTCATTTTTATGAGAACTTACTAAGTTCCTCGTGAGCCCTGTGGATGTTGGTAAGCAATAAAGATGGTTCTTTATTATTTTTAGCCACTTTACCCTTGAAATTCAGTATCCCAGCACTGTATAAAGAGACACTTTTTGAAGAATGTGCTCTAAATGTGAGTAGATTTCTCTGTCCTGTCTTAGACAAAGGAAGTATCTACCTCCAAATTCAGAATGAGTTTTAAAATACCAAAACCCATTTCAACTACTGGGATATGTTCATCAGGTATTTATGAATAAATTTTAATTTGAGCCACTCTGGATTGACAATTTAGCTGCAAATGGGTTTTTGGATTTTTTTCCTGTATAGTTTGCAATATTTTGTTTGAAGCCCCTAAAATAGCAAGACATATTATAATAGTACCTTTGAAAGCACGAAGTTGAAACTGGATTGAAGGTGTCCATGAATGTGCTTGCTGGTTACACAGGACCTTCTTCTCTGGGGAAAACACTAGCTCTGACTTCATCACGTCTGTTGTCATCTCAAAACACAGATAGTGAGAGTCTACCTGCTTTCTCCCGCCCAAGGTGGAGCAGTGACCTATCTGGGATTAGGTAAAGGCTGAGCCAAGCTTGTCATTGATAAAGGTTTCCTTCTCTGATTTCCCTCCCCCTCTCCTCCTGCCAGTATGACTTACTAAAGGGAAACCCAGGGAAAAGGGGGCAGAGACAGAAAGAGCCCTCACTAAAGGTGACACATAGCAGAATCAGATGCAAATCTCATGGTATCACTAATGCATGATGCACAGCTTAAGATGCATAACCTATATGGGTTGTGAAGCAAGCAGCTTAAATTAATTAGACAGGAAACACTCAGCTGTAGGAGGGAGGCAAGACTGCCGTGAGGAACCAGATTTCAGAAGGTGAAGATGTTACTGTGGTCTCAGTGTGGCTCAGGAGCTCTTGAATAAATCTCCTCATACTTGGGCTTCTATTTCTCATCTATAAACAGAGGGGCCTGGGCTCAATGTTCTAGAGAGTTCATGGTGGGGGGGCGAGGGTTGGAGGTGGGATAGAGGGATGAGAGAGGTAATGAAGAAAGCAGTGGATTAAAGTTCATTTTCCAGTAATAATAATAATAATAGTTACATTTATTATTATTATTATTATTATTATTATTATTATTTATGAACTACAAACATGTGTCTAGTATTGGGCTATAGATTTAATAGGGATTATTTCCTTTGGTTTTAACTATAATCCCATGAAAGAAGTAGCATTATCTCTATTTTACAGATGAGGAAATTGAGGCTTACAAAAATGTATTGGGATTTTCTAGAGACACGGAACCAACAGGATCTGGGGCTGGCAAGTCGAAAACTTACAGGACAGGCCACCAGGCCACAGACCCAGAGAAGAGGTGAAGTTGCTGTAGGCAGTTTGGAGGAAGAATTCCCTCTTTCTCAGGAGGTCTCAGTCTTCTGCTCTTCAGTTTTTCTACTGATTGGCTGAGGTCCACTCACATCACGGAGGGTAATGCGCTTTACTCAAGGTGGCTGATTTAAAAATTAATCACATCTAAAAAATACCTTCATAGAAGTACCTGGACTGGTCTTTGACCAAATACCTGGTTGTTATGGCCTACCTATGTAGCCAGTCCAAGTCTCTCAGCTATAAAATAGAGTGAGAATTTAAACACTGATATCCCTATGCCAGAGCCCAAGGCTTCCACCTCTGCTCTTATCACTTACCCTCCTGGGAGGGTACTGAAGACAGTTTGAATGCACATGAAAACTGTAGGCAAGATGTGTGTTAATGTCATTAACTTCTAAAATTTAAATTATTTATTCCCCTTTGCCCCCATTTAAAATAATATCTTCTGGAAAGTAAATCAATATAACCATTTTTAGAAGGCAATGTGAATTTTCTTTTAAAATCAAAATGTGAATCTTCTGTGATCTTATAGTCCAGGCTTCTAGGAGTCTTATTTTACAAGCAAATATAAATGTAATTGTAGAGATGCTATTACAACTTTGCTTAAAAGGCAAAAACATATGAAAAATATCATTGTCTAATAATAGGGGACACATAGCAAAATGATGATAAATCCATTCTATGAATTACTAGACAGTTATTAAAAAGATTGAGACAGACTTCATGTGAAAAAAATGTTCAAGATATATTAAGGGAGGAGTACCATGAGTCAATTAATATCTTGGGATAAACATGTTTTGAGGAAAAAGAAAAACTCTGCATGCATACATCTACATAAACAGAAAAATGTTGATGTAAATTGAATTAAATTAGTATTTATGGAGAGTGGATTACAAAAGAAGAACAATTTATGTATGTTCTATACATTTCCATGTTTTCTGAATATGTGACAATATTCCCATTTATTTAAAACTGAATTTAGTTGTTACTATATTACATTTTAAAACATGTGAATTTGCTTTTTAAATTGACAAATAAAAATCATATATATTTATTGTGTACCACATGTTGCTTTGAAATATTTATATACTATAGAATGGCTAAATCGAAGTAATTAGCAAGGCTATTACTTCAATGCTTATCGTTATTTTCTGTGAGAAGAACACTTAAAATCTATCCTCATAGTAATTTTCAAGAATACAATATATGGAGTTGAGGGTATAGTTCAGTGTTAAAAAAAATTGCTGGCATGCTTAAGGCCCTGGGTTCTATTTTGAGCACCACAAACAAACAAAAACAACAAAATCAACCCTGAAAAATACAGTATATGGTTATTAACTATAATCTCCATGTTGTACATTAAAGCTTTTGAACTTATACCTCCTATCTAACTGAATTTTGTATCCTATGACCAACACCTACCATAACTAAATTGCTTTTGAAATAAATAAACAAAGTCTCACAGTAGTCTATTTTTTTCATGTTAGGTTGCCTGCTCACCCCTCCCCATACTGTGGGTCTATACTAATTTGCACGCCTTTGATAAAGCTCTTATTTAGAAAGTGATTAAGAAAGATTAGTCTCCTGTGGTTTGTGATGAGACTACCTTGACTTCATAAGGACATTTTGGGAGGACATGTCCTAACTTGATTCTTGGATCAACAGACAGTTTGGTAGCCTGGCAGTTCTTAACCTCTCTGTGTCTGGCAACACCCACACTGACAGATGGTGTTGACCTTTAGGTTAAGGCAATTTCTTGATCATTTGTGGAGGCAGAGATGTGTACCAATGGCTGTTCATGGGAAACAAAACCCTCACAGGGCCCCTGACTTTCTGTATTGGGAAGAACTATACACAGACCCAGAGGGCATTTAGTAATATTGGTCTTTCAATAATTAAAAAAAAAAAACTATATTTATTTTCCTTTTATGATACATAGTTATGCAGATGGTATTTCTACTATATAAAAAAGATAGTAATGGATTTCTGCTCCCAAGAATTGCTCTGAAGAACTTTTAGAACTTTCCACTGAGTAGAATGCCTATTTGCATAATTAATATCTAGGGGATGGCATTAGTCATCAATTGCAAGCTTCCTGAGGACAGTGACCGCAGTCTGTTTCATCGTGATACCCTACCCTCAACTGTCTTTGGTCTCTGGTGTGGGTGCTCATTGGTAAACTGAACTAATCCATTTCCATAAGTTTGGTCTAGAATGCATTTATCACTCATTCATGGTCCTGAAGGTTCCTACTGGAAACTTTCAGTATCTTTTCCCTGTTGTAAGTATCAGCTCCAGAACTGAAAACGTGTCCTACGAGGCTTCTCATTCTGCGCTGCCAGTCAGCCAGTTGTGCTGGTTCCACCTAGCAGGTTGTTGACAGCCAGCCTCCCTTCTGGTTGGCCAGGTCTGTGTCTTCATAAGTTGCCACATATTTAGAACATCACCCTTCTTATGTGATCTGGTCCCTACCCACCTCTTAGACTCACCTCTGGCTCACCACCCTGTAGTCACACTCTCTCTCTTTGGTTTCCTTGAAGGTGCCAGGCAGGCTTCAGGACACATTGGTTTCCACCTATTCTATGCATGCTGCTGGGGAATCTTCCTAGCTTTCTCCCCTTAGTATTCAATTCATTCTCACCCTTCTGACCTCAGTTGTAATCTAAAGTCTGCTGGTGGCTTCTCCAAATCTATACCACCCAATCAAATTTGAGATCCCTCTCAGACTCTCTCAAAGTTCACCATAGTTTCCTTTAAGCATTGGTCATAACTGATAAAAATTATCCTTTGGGTAATTGTTTATGGTAGGCTGCATGACACTAGGAAACTCAAAGCACCAATGTTTGCTTCTCAAAAGATTCTTAATAAGTATATGAGGGAATAAAAGATAAAAGCTTGGGCCAAAGCAATGTGAAAAAAATCAGTAATTTTTTCTGAAACTCCTCAGATTCTATAAATAATTCTTGTAGAATCAGATCTCTGATTCAAGTATTGCTTGCATACTGATTGCATCTGTGTTGAAATGAAGCTCTGAATTTTCTCAGCTCTAATTGCAGTCGGGCAGCTCTATCTGGATACAATTATAGGGACTCCACTTTATTTTCTCTTCTGGCCTTCCCTTTGCCACTGTCTCCTGATTATAGCTCTAATCCTGGGGTCATGGTTAAGTAAGGGTCAAGTTTCATCCACCTATACAAATTCCATGAAAACCAACTTGAAAACAGAAATGAAAGGGAGAGCTTATTGAATTTCTCTAGGCCTTATAGCCAGACTTGTTTTAGACCATAGGATTTGATCATGTGCTAATTTGTGTCACAGTTTTGTCTAGATCAATTAGACTTTCCTGTATTTATTTGAAGGAAAAAAATATTTTCCCACATGAAGGAGTCATTTTGAGTAATATTATAACAAAACAAAGTTGGCCACGCACATCCTGAATGCTGTTGCCAAAATTTGGTTTTAATTAGCTTTATGACCCAGCAAATAGCCATTTCCATGAATGAACCCTTTGCCACATATCCCTACCTACTACCACCACTTCAATCATCATTAATAGTCAGGGAAAATCTCTGCATTAAACCTTACAACATGGTTTCAAACACCCAACTAAAATTCCCCTTAAATCGAATCATCTAACACATAGCTTTTTTTTTTTTTTTTCCTAGAATGGAAAACACATTTTGGGGAGTGAGGTAAGATTGATGTTCACTTTTGAATAATATTCATTATCTAAGGTTCTTCTCAAAGTGAAATAAATTTCCCTGATGTCAATAACTCTTTTTTTTTTTTTCTGAGATAGTCTCATTATATTGTTCAGGATGGCCTCCATCTCAGTGATACTCCAGCCTCAGCCTCCTGTGCAGCTGGGATTTCATGCGTGTGCCTCCACATCTGGCTTCAATGCCAATAACTCTAAGTCATTAGATAAAATAAAATCTATTCTTCATGTAGTCATATGGGGGCATAGAGGCTGATGGTGAACAAGAGAGAAAAAGACACTTTTTAAAGAATGTAACCCAAATAAAATGAAATAAAACACTAAACAAATAGAACAACAACCAAAAAACCTAAATGAAAAGAACAGAAATGTCTTAAATGCTACAACTTAAGCTATGGGGAAGGTCATTTTATCATTTGTTCTACTCAACTGGAGAACATAGGACCCTCCCTCCTACCTTAGGGGATAGTCCTACATTTAATCATTAGACCCTGTTTTCCAGATCTAAGTGGGTAAGGACAGGAAACTCAGAGAGGCCGGGTTAGGTAATAGCAGTTAGTTCTTATCTCGATACTTTCTTAACAGATTCTGGAAACCTGGTATACTCTTTGAAAGCTGCTGGTGTTTTTCCATACAGATGGGCTTCAGCTCATAAGAACCTGTGAAGCAGTGCCTTTCCTTGCATTGGTGAGGGACATAAAGGCAGAAGATATCCGCAGGGGTCTGGGCCATGTGCCCTTGGTTGGAGAAAGAAATCTTCTCATGGCCTCAACCCAATACACTCTCCCCAAATGAGCTGAGAGCCTCATTATGGGGCATCTCCCAGGCCTAAAAAAGAAATTCTACAATTTATTTTCCAAAATTGTCTTAGTGGTAAAACTGTGCTTGAGGTCAACTCTATTTCACAACTTTAGAAATAGTGACAGGGAGCTTACTGGAGTCCTCACATTGTCACGACTGATGGGAAGAGCCATACTCAAGCTTACTTTTACTGTAGGGAACAATTAACTTCATTTCCCAGCTGTCCCATCACAGTGGGAGTTTGGCTCTTGTTGTTTCTGCTTAGACTTGTTCAAGAGGTGATGGAGATAGGGAATGGCTGAGGAGAAATACCTCAGAGTTAAGGCCAGTGGTCCCATCATTGATTGCTCTTGCTATAAAGGCTAATAAATAATTGTTTTGATATTGTCATTTTGAACATTTCTAAATATATATATATATATATATATATATATATATATATATATATATATATAAATTTTTTTTAGTTAATCCAGGAAATAAGGATCTAAAAAGAAAAAGTCCACTGATTGGCCAGACCAACGCATGCTATGTTGCGTGGAGGAGCTGGCTAGTCTTAGAGTCTGGTGGAGGCACCAACCCTAGATTTATCTGGGACACCAAGTCCTAGCTCTCAGATTGTGTACAGTGGCATTTGGTAATTATTCTCCACATGTCAAGGCTCTTTTCACAAAAAACTCAAAATAAGAATGTGTGCCAATGGAGTCTAAGTGAAAATAAATTTTCATGTTGCTCTATTTTTCAAAGTTTTAATCCAATCATTAATATAAAGATGTTTTTGGTTATGAAACAAGAAAGCTCAACTAAAAGTAAGTAGCCTTTAAGCACTAAAGACTGTTTATAGCTCACAAGATACTTGAAAGTTGGATGATTCTGGACTTGCTTAATTTAGTGTTTCAATGATACATACTATCAAGGTCCCAGATTCTCTTCACTTCTCCTCCATGCAAGTTGACTTCTTTTTTAGCTGAAGTTCCCCAAGGCCCCAAGATGGCTGCATTACTCCAAGCCTCAAATGCAGACACCAACATCCAGAGCTAGCAAGGGTTTTATTTCCTCTTGTGTGTCCTCCATTATCAACGGTGAACATTTTTGCTGAGTTCCTAGCATACTTTTCATCTTACTCTTAGAAGGAAGGAGAGCCAGGGAAAAATAGCAATTCATTAGGCAAGAAAAACAATTGGTCACAAAATTAAGCTCAACATAAAGAGATATTTTCCTAGGAGGGAGTGGTCTTCTCATGTGTTTGATTATATACAATATTTTGGCTTCAACATTTTTTCACTTTCACAAGAAGTGTCACAATTATTTCTTCTTTTTCCTCTTCCTCCTCCTCCCCTTTTCCTTCTCCTAACTTCCTTTACCTTCTTCCCCTCCCTCATCCGTCCTCCTTCTCCTGAATGAAAACCAGGGAGAGATGGAGGTCCCAACTGAGACAGGGTTTCAGTGTCAGCTCAGGTGAACTTCATCTGGGGGCAATGTCAGTGTTCCCTTCTGAAATGTGTTCTTCTTCCTACCTTTTGCTTTTTATAAGAAAGCTCAAAAGTTTTAGAGAAAATACCTATGGTATCATTCCCCCTTAAACTTGTGGAATGGCACATGTCAGAATCAGAGATTCTCTACACCCTGACCTCTCTCCAAAGGAAAATGAGGAAAACCACTGAAGACCTTTACCCCAAACTCAGGTCAATGTGGAAGACTACCAACTTGCCATGGGAGAGGAGCTCAGTGCCCCAAGACAGAGAGGAATGCAGAATCCAGAATCTGGAGATGAGGCAGTGCAGTTTCCTTGGGGGACTTATTCCAGGTGACTTATCCCGGTGTCTCTTCCCACTGCAAACTGCCAGGTCCCCGTTGTTTTGTCGTCCCAGGTTGTATCAGTTGATTTCCTTTCGCTGTGTCACTCCAGGCTTTGAAAAATGATAAAGGGGAGCAAAAAGGAAAGTTACAGTAAGAAAATCTAAAAGGAGAGAGGCAAAGAGGGAGAAAAAGAATCTCACATGACTTAGATATTCCAGAATCCAAAAAGAGGATATAGAAACCAGGAAATGGGATAGCTGGGTCAAATGATGGTTCCATTCCCAGTTTTCCAAGGAATCTCCATGTTGCTTTCCATATTGGCTGCACCAATTTGCAGTTCTATCAGCAATGTATGAGTGTACCTTTTCCCCCACATCCTCGCCAATACTGATTGTTGTTTGTGTTCTTTATAGCTACCATTCTGACTGGAGTGAGATGAAAGCTTAGAGTAGTTTTGATTTGTATTTCTCTAATTGCTAGAGATGTTGAACATTTTTTTCATATATTTGTTGATTGATTGTATATCCTCTTCTGAGAAATGTCTGTTCAGGTTCTTGGCCCATTTATTGATTGGGTTATTTGTTTTTTGGTGCTTAGCTTTTTGGGTTCTTTTTATACCCTAGAGGTTAATGCTCTATCTGATGTGTGAGGGGTAAAATTTTGCTCCCAATACATAAGCTCTCTGTTCACCTCACTGATTGTTTCTTTTGCTGAGAAGAAGCTTTTTAGTTTGAATCAATCCCATTTATTGATTCTTGATTTTAATTCTTGTGCTTTAGGAGTCTTACTAAGGAAGTTGGGGCCTAATCCAACATAATGGAGATTATAACCTACTTTTTCTTCTATTAGACATGGGGTTTCTGTTTTAATTCCTAAGTCCTTGATCCACTTTGAATTGAGTTTTGTGCAAGGTGAGAGATAAGGGTTTAATTTCATTTTGTTGCATACTACAGGGACACAGCCACATCAATGTTTATAGCAGCACAATTCACAATAGTTGAACTGTGGAACCAACCTAGATGCCCTTCAATAGATGAATGGAGAAAAAAAAATGTGGCATACATACACAATGGAATATTACTCAGCAATAAGAGAGAATAAAATCATGGCATTTGCAGGTAAATGGATGGAGTTGGAGAATATAATGCTAAGTGAAGTTGTCTAATCCTCAAAAACCAAATGCCCAATGTCTTCTCTGATATAAGGAAGCTGATTCATAGTGGGGTTGGGAGGGGGAGCATGGGAAGATTAGATGCACTCTAGATAGGGCAAAGGTGTGGGAGGAAAGGGAGGGGGGCATGGAGTAGAAATGAGGGTGGAATGAGATGTACATCATTACCCTAAGTACATGTATGAAGACACGAAAGGTGTGAATATATTTTGCATACAACCAGAGATATGAAAAATTGTGCTCTATATGTGTAATATGAATTGTAATGCATTCTGCTGTCATGTATAACAAATTAGAATAATAAAAAAAGCAGGTTAGTAAGCAAAGGAAAATTTGGGGCCAAATTAAAAAGTCTTTCTTTGTGTTATTGGAAAGTAAGAACATTATTTGTGATATTTGTAGAAGTTGAATGCTTAAAGAGGATAGAGAACATAGGAAGCTTTATTTTCTAGGTTTTGATTCGAAAGAAAACATTCAGATACTCAGGACTCAAGTGGTGATTATATTAAAACCATTTAATTTTGTGCAGTTTTTTTTTTTTTTTATCCCTGGATTCCCTAATTCCCTATACAGTTTTATTTTTAAAGTCTTTGTACAAAATGAAATGACCAGAGAAGAACTGTTTTTTTCAAAAAGGGTTTGAAGTTTGTTTGCTTAACAAAGTGTTTGCAGTCATAATTAGGTTGCATATTAAAGTTCAAAACCAACTCATGTTGGAAGTGACTGAAAATTGTTACCATCTGATGGCTTTGTGGGCAGAGCTTTCACAAACGACACTGCACGCACTAAGGAATAAAGGCCCCATTTCTGGGCATTGCCCCGGGAGACTCCAGGATCTGGGCAACACTCAGTCTGAAGCTTTCCCATGGTGGCATCAGAGGTCTTAAATCTAACTGGCATAACATTATGGCCTTGGTCTGTTGGAGTCATCCCAATATGACTTGGTCTTTCTGCTCTTTTCGTCTCTTCAGGGTTCTCATGTCTTGAGTCCATACATTCTATGGACCCACAGAAGTCAAGATCAGTTGTAGTTCTAAGCCAGTTTTGTAACTCATACTGGAAAATCCATCTCAAAGCCAGGTTTTCTGACAGAGAGACAGAAAGAGAGGGAGAGAGAGAGACACTGGCTAGGGTGTCCGGGATGAGTCAGCTCCTAATCTGTTGTGTTGAAAGGCAAAACTGTCTTTAATTTTAATAGTGCTCTACTTCCTTCTCCACTGGCATATGAAGCCTATTTGGACACAGAAAGAGAAGTTTTATATGGTACATTTCAAATATCTTTCCTCAGGCAAGAGCCTCACTGTTTCTGAGAGGTAAATCTCTTTACTGCTCTCCACACCTGAGTTTTTCTTTCTACTTAGCAGGAAATGGAACAATGGAAGATTGTCTCTTCTGATGATAAACACAACACAAGGGTAAGGCCTAATAAAGCTGTGATGGAACATAATGATGCATGATTTAGTACAGACCATGATGTTTGGAGAGATCACAAGCATGATACTTGCTCAATGCTCTCTGATACGTAGGTCCCATCTAAATCTGAAAACCAAAGCTGATTCTAAATAAAAATAATAGATTGTTTTCTTTAAGAAAAAAGAAATCATGATTGAACTTGAATATACTTGAAGATGAATTATGATTCTAAATTTATTTTTCTTTCCAAATATTGACACTTTCCCCCTTTTGTTTCCATCAGGATATTCTGCCTAATAGGAAAACGCTTGCTGGTATGGTCATCCCACTTAATAAAATAAAAAATAAAATAAAATAAAGTGTCAGAATTTGGAAGAAAGCCAGCAGAATGACAAAAGAAGCAACCAAGTCTTTGCTTTTGTGATTCAAAATAGACAACAATTTTAAAACAAAATAGAAGGAGCCATAAAATATAAGTCTGACTTTATAATGTTGTTTTGGTAAGGGTAAGGCTGTATTCAGAGGGAAGACAAAGCTAAATAGATTTATCTTTAAAGCTTTCTAAAAGCTGATTTTGGGATATTCATTTGAAACTTGCATCAAAACCAGGTGCTTTCACCTCTCCTTAATAAATGAGTGCTGCTCCTTTTCCTTCTTACCCTCCTATAACAATGATTAGAAAACAGCAGCAAATACATATCATTCATCCTGACACTGTCTGTGCATGGACCCCCACAGCAGAGCAGCATCCTTTTAGTTAGATAGTAGAATCAGTTTGGACCAATGACCTTACAGTAAATACTAGTTTTGCAAGGTGACCCATCCATCATTCATGAGCACATAAAAGCCATTGAGATCTACTACTATAACCACAGGAAGAATCCCCAAACCAAAGATTTATGCTGAGATACTGTCTCTTAATTCACTGAAGGCTTGAATGACAAGTGGACTTGATCATATGCTAAAGAAAATTACATTTCAAACTTTTAAGTTTATTGTGTTTTAATATACTGTTATATGACTATCACTTACAAAGTAAGTGTATTATATATAACCAAGAAAGAAAGAAAAAAAAGAGAAAAATATCAAATTTTTCACAACTAATGGTCTTTAGTGGTATTCTATGAAGAAATTAATACATTGAAATGTCAGTTTCAACAGAATGGATAGGATAAGTTGTTACCTTTGGCAGCATGTGCCTGGGGCCATGAAAAGTTTGCTTATTGAAATCTCAGATGTCTGCGTACTCTGTTCTTATAAGCATCTACCGTCCCTCTCTAATTTATAGCGGTACATAAAAAAAGACAATAATAAGACAAAGACACTCCAAAAAGCTCCCTTTTGAGGCTGTTGTTTATTTGAAAGGACTGACAGGAGAATAAGTCACATGGCAGATGTGTCCAGAGAAGGTACATAGACTCAACTCTTAAACTTTCAATCAAGAAGGAAAAGTTCAATACCTCTCTGTCAAACTCCAGCCTTTACAGAGCAATAAGGTGGTTAGTGGAATTAATCCCAGTGAAAAATCTATTGTAAGCAGTTGGTCAAAGAAGCTGAACATGGCATGGTGCAAGCGAAAACACCATTGTCTTTTTCCACACCTGTTCTGGTAGATATCCTTGTCCTTCCTCTAAACCATATCTTTGGAAGATCCCTCACCAGGTGCAGGGACTTTCAGGCCTGGCCAATGTCCAGCCTGAACAGCCTGCTAGAGTCATACCTGTTATTTATGGCTCATGGGTTTTCTGATTGGCCATAGCCTATGCTATCCTAGTTGGTCAACATACTAAATATCACCTCTGACTTCTGCTATCAATAATAAGTTCTCTTTTCAGCAGTTAAAAAGACTTAATTTGTTTAGTATCAAAACTCTAATTTCATATCAATTCAAAGCTTCCCCCCACCCCTTTCACACAACTCAGGCCTGACTCAGTCTCAGAAACCCTGCAGAGAAAGAAATAAACATGGCCTTTACTATTTTCCCCCCATGTTTGTCTACTAGACTCAGCCCTGTTCTGTTAGGGCTCCTGCAGAGCAGAGACAAGTGGGAGGGAAATGGGGCGAGATAAAAAAGACAAAAATATCTTACCTGGCCAGTGCCATTGTAATCTGGCAACAAGGCCCTCTGTGTAGTAGGAGCCCAATTCTAGGTCCTTTCTACAAGGCACTGTGTTGGGTACTCTGGGTGGGTTCATAAACTTCCTCTTACTTGTAGTAGAAAACATCAGGAAGGAAAACTATATTTCTCAGGCTTTCTTGCAGGTAGATTTCTAGAGGTGAATGTATTTCTGTCCATTGGAATCACTCACCAGGAAATTTGGAAGGCAGGATTGAGGTCATCTTCCCAAGGTTTCAGGCTACAGTTTCTTACAAGCAGAATGGAGGAAACACAAGGCTTCCCTGCAGTGATGCTCTGCACCCATCTGCCATTTTCCTGTAAGGGAGAAGTAGTGGTGGATGTGGCATTAGTTTCTAACTCATAGTGGTGCGAGCTCCCCTAGGGTCAGTTCTGTTTCGTTTTCTGTGTTATTGCAGGAGGTTCATTTCTTTGGTGATTCCTAAGATTTTACAACACTCTATTGAGTCACACAGGTACTTTTGTGGATTCTTGATGAAACACTCCCCTTCTCCCCAAAAGGCATCCAACATTTCTATTTCTGAGAACAGCAGCTTTTCCTCTGTCTAATGGCTTGCCATGCCAGCCCGGCCCCTCTACTTTGGGGACACAGACATAGACATATTCTATTCTTTAGATTCTTCCAGAAAATAATTAGATATTAATTTAATTCCTGAGTCTCCACACTCTAAGAAAGCAGGCAATGTTTTAGATATGTGCTTAGAGGAGTCAGGGCAAGAATAGGAGATGTGAGTGGGTAAAATATCAATATCTTCTTGTGGCAAGACTCAAACTCCCTATAAAAAGTTCTTATAAAGGTCTTCTTGTTTATGTGGACTTGTGGGACACCATCCTATCCTCCAACATGCCCTTCAAAGAAATCCACATTTCATCTTCCTCTGACAGGTCAAGGTAAAGGCCACCTATTTCCTTGGTAACTCTGCAAAGATGGTTTGATATCTTCAGAAGGTAGAAGTAATTGTCCTCTTTGATTCTTAACTTTGGGACCTCAGGTGAATGGAAGGTAACAGGAGAAGTCTCTTTTGTATCCAGTTACACCATTATAGCTGATTCTCAAAACTGGAAGCCAGTCCTCTGCTGGGAGGGTTGTCTGGGGCAGGAAGGCTATTGGCCTGTTGGGCAATCAGTAAGATGAGAGTCATCCACAGCAGTACAGAGTAAAAACCACCAAAAAGACAACTTTCTTAACCCAACTGTGACTGATAAAGCAGTGTTTCTTCTCCCTGTCTATTCCCATGCCAAGGTTTGCATTTTTGAAATTATTTGTTGCATATTTTCATTTGCATGGTTTATATCCAAAAGCTAATAGTAAAATCAGAGACTGAATCCAATTGACAAGAGATCTTCAAAGTTTCTTGTCACTCAATAAGCAGTATGACTGCATCTTCAAAACATCTCAAAGCAAAAGAAAGAAAACACAGAGAGACTTCACTTTTAAAAGGAGAAAGTAAAAAAAATCCACATGTATGTGCCTCAGTTTCTTAAAGTACAGAATGAGAGTTGGATTAGGCAAAGAAATTCCTCCCAGCCTGACACCGCACGGCTCTCTCTGGGCTTTCTTATGACTCTCTGAGTCAACAGAACCCAAAAGGCTAAATGTTGGCTACTCTGAGCATGCATTCTTCCTGTCCCTGGAGGGGCTCAGAGAGGCTAAAAACAAAACAAGATTTGGGAATCAATTAAAAATTTATGTACACAAAAAAATTTGCACTCAGATATTTACAGAAGCTCATTTTTAACTGCCAAAATTTGGAAGCAACTACGATGCCCTTAGCAGGTAAATGGATAAATAAACTATGGTGTATCTAGACAATAGAATACTATTTAGAATTAAAGATGAACTATCACAGCATGAAAAGACATGGAGAAAACTTACAGGCATATTACTAAGTGAAAGAAGCCAGTCTGAACACTGTCTACTGTATGATTCCAACTACATGACATTCTGGGAAAGACAAACTATGGAGACAATAAAAAGATCACTAGTTGCCAGAGATTAGTGGGGAGGGAGGAATGAATGGGTAGAACATAAAGGACTTTCAGAGTAGTGAAATTCTTGTGTATGATACCACAATGGTGATACATGTCAGTACATGCCATTCTACGTTTGTCAAAACCCTAATGCATTACAAACTTTGGTTGACCATGATGTACCAGTACAGGTTTATGGTTGTAACAAATATACCACTCTTGTGGAGGATGTCAATAGTAGGGGAGATTGTGCTTGTGTGAGGACAGGGGATATACTGAAACTCTGTGACTTCTGCTCAATTTTGCTGTGAATATGAAACTATTCTAGAAGATAAAATGTATTAATTAAAACAAAGCAAAAATAAACTCTTAAACCAATATTAGGCCAGGTTTCTTGAAAAATTACATATTAGGTCAAATAATTTGTTATAGCCCACGTTTAAGTCAAGAATGTTCATATATAACACAAAGCAACAACTCTTGACCATCTTTTGCCCAATGTTTTCATGAAACCACATGGAAGAAGTCAAGGAAGAAAGATAGTAAGTAAATCCAGTTCCAATTTTAAACAATGCTCTCCACAATTATCTCCCAAACTGGCTGGTTAGAAATCAACCTTTGGTGGAAGACCCAGGGATGAAGAAATAGCAATTACCTTTTTGCATTTTCTGAAAAATCCAAGTTGAACTTTAAATCTGGCTGTCTTAAGAGTGGTGATTAGCTTTAAACACTTGTGAAGGAAAACAAAATGATGGAACATGTTATAAATTTCCAGGGCATTTACGTACCTTCAAGAACCATATTGAGGCATCTCATTTTCTGTTGGGTCTATCTAATCTTTTCTTAAATGAATTATCTTGGTGTCTGATTTACTGAACCAGCTAATATAGAATTTCATCTCTGTCCCAACTTTGCTGCCCGTTTTTAATGAAGATTAAATGGAATACAAATGACTTTTAAAAATATCTCCATATTTATCCATTTAAAGGAGATTTATAAGCATGAAGAACAGTGTTTTAAAAGCAATTAACTCAAAAGTAATCAATACTCCAAGTATTTTTTAAGTGTATAGCATCACGATGCCCTCTAGTGGCTAACCCACAAGAAAAGTACCCCAAAAATCCCACGGAAAATACAAATTCTCCCTTTCTACAGGTGAACTAATTTACATCTTCAAGTATGTTATCTTTGATTTATTTAATGAAATCAAAGGGCTATATTTTCCGTTGTTATTGCTCTATTACCTTAGTACATTAAAGATCAAGATATGTCAAATTAATAATTATTGTGTGAAAAGCATTGTGACCATTAAGTAAGGCCAATGGGTAGATGAAGCTCACTATGATTGGGTTATCATCTCAGAGTAGAGGAATATATCCCTGAGAGATGATGAGAAAATTACCCTGGGATTGATGATTCTGTCACTGTTGATCCTTTTCCATCACTGAAATGACTCTTGGAGGTGAACTGTGATTCCTGAACAGTTAGTAGCACTGTTCAAGACAGAAAAGAGCAAATAAAAGACCCAGCTGAAAAGAAACCAGAAAACTAACCCTGTTATTTGGCAAATGACTTAGGTGAGAATTTTCTTCATTCTCAAATTCCTATTAATAGCCATTAGAGGGAAGATATTTAGATCTTTCTTTGTCTATGTCTTTCATATAGGAAAGATGTTCTGGAAGACTCTGGTCTTAAACTTGTTTCTTCTTCTAGTTATTAGATAGTTTTAGGAAATTAAAAACTTAAAAGTGAGTATAAAATTGTTGATATGTACATTTTCTTTGATTCTATTAAAACCAACCTCGTTATTTGCACAAATTTGTTGACATCCCTTTAATTATTTCTTCTGGATAATGTTGCAAGCTTCACACTAATATTCTTCTCTGATGTTTCTGTGATTTTTTTCCAGATATTTCATGTTTCATGACAATCAATCCCTTTAAAAGAAAACATTCTTTTTAGTAGAACTGTTTATATGACCTTATAGACACTGGTCTGTGATAACAGGGCTTTTTGGAAAGTAGTTGAAGCATTTTCTCTATAATAAAACTAAACAAATATTTTTATTAGTCTCCCTCTGTGCGCCTGCTAGTCTGTATAATAAAGTTAACTAATTGTTGGCAGTTGGCACTGGGGAGAAAGACTGAAAAAGTTTTTGCAACATAGAACTTAACAGACCTAATGTCCTGCCCTTACATACTAGGGAATTTTCAACTTTCTTTTCCCTTTCCCAAGAGCAATCATAATAAATACCCAAACAATCCACCAGAACAGTGGGCACACACACACATGATTCAGAGCTAGGATTAGAAAAATAAAATGAAGAGAGCTGACTGAAGGAGAAGGCTTCCTTTCCCATCAATTGTGTTCATTTCCCTAATTTATAATTCTAGTGTTGGATTGCTTTCCTCTCCACACTCTTGAGACTGTGAACATTGTTTTTAGCAATATATCCGTTTTCAGAAAGTAACCCACTTGTGAAATGGCCTGTCAGACCCGTAGGTTTGTTGTACTTGAATTCTACCTGCATTCTATTAAGCTGTTCTTTTCCCCCAATTTCATTCCTGATGGTTCTAAAGTCTTATAACCTCCAGTTGGCCAGGAACACAACCTGGACTTGAGCTCCTGGGATCCTTTCAAAGGAGGAGTTAATTTGGCATCCAAACTGGAGTTGCGTGAGGGAGGAGAGACACCTGGGTGGAGGGACATTTTTCTCTTCTTCCTGAAAAGGGAAATTAAAACATGCAAACAGTTTTAGTTCTCGTTACCACATCAAAAAAAAAAAAATTAAGAAAGAGTGTACACATGTAGAGTACAATTTGATTTTTCCCAAACTGGTCAAGTTGGGGGGGGGGAACTTATACACACAGACCAATTGTTTAATTATATTGACTTTTAAATGTCCATACTTTCAGTTACAATGGAATCACATTTGAAGGTACCTAATGTGATTATAGGTTTGATTTGTTAAGAGAGCCTAGCAAAGAACAGAAGCAACTGTTAATATTAGAATAAAATAATAAAGCAATCTTCTGATCTTAAACAATGAGAAAGAAACCCACAAACATTCAGCTTATATTTTGTGCACTGAGTTTTTTGAATAAGCACCATTAAAATTTCCTCACTTGTTGTCTGCTCTTTTGAACAGGTCAATGAATTTTACTGATCTCGCTTGTTAAGTGATATCAGGTTAGATTTTTTTCTTATATTTACTACACATCTGTAGTTCTTTTTGTCGGTTGTTACAGGATGCTTTTTTGGAAAGAAAATTGAGATATTAGTCATTTAATTACTGACTTATAAAATTTCTATATATTAATTTTATTAATCTCTGTCATTTATAGTTCAAATATTTTCCTTAGTTTATTTTATCTCAATTTTGTGTATAGTGTTTCTTTTAAGTACATAAAAAATTGTAGTTATATTTATCAGTCTTTTCATTTTTATTTTTGTCTTTACTATCACACATTAAAAAGTTTTCCTCTTCTTTGACTAGTCACTTATATTTTATTCTGCTGTAATGACTTTATTTTTTACATTTCAGTATTTGATCCTTCTGGGATTTGTGTTGGCCTTGTATTTTGTGGTAATTTTACTCTCTATTTTTACACATATTTAGATGGTATTCTTAACCCATAATTAAGTGATCCATTTTTCCTTTGATTACTTGAGATGCTAGTTTATCATGTATTAATACTTTACATCTTTTAAGACTGTTTATTTAAAACTACTAATGTCCCTTCAAAAAAAAAAAGAAGATATTTAGCATTCTTTGATTTCCCATCTGCCTGCTCAATTGATTTACTGCTCTTATTTTTATTATGCTGTACTGCTCCTTTACATTATTTATGCTCTTTTTCTCAAAGATTATTCTTGATATTTGCATTATCTTTAATAACCATTTCTGAGCTTGTTATTTCTTAGTCAGCTGGCATATATTTTCAGTTCAAAATATGAGAAAGGATAAAAGATTTTTCATCTTTCTTTATCCTCGTATGTCCAAGAATAGGTCTTTCTGTTGTTTTTATATGTTAGGAAAGTTCGGATGCCTATAAAACACAGGAACTTTTGTTGTTGGGAATGCTAACTGGAAATTTTTTCTTCTCTAGGAAACTGGTTTTATTTGTTTCCCTACATGTGGCTTGTAGTTTGCTTTCCCTTTGAAATTTAAAACATTGACCAAGTTAAGTTACTTCACTAATTTCTACTCATACTTGATGAACTTTTTAAATCTGAGGATCAAAATCTCCCCTGGATTCAGGTCATAGTTCTTCTATAGGTTCTTATCTTAGCTTTTTGACCATTAGTTTTATTTTCTTTGAGAATTTCTAACACACACTCTTACAGACACACAACTGTATTTATACACAGATGTGTGTATATATATTATCTCATTAATAGTTACATAAGTGTGTTATAGAATAACTTTTTTGAGCATATCTTCGAATTCTTGAGACATTTTCCTCCTGCTATGTGTAGTCTATTTTTCTTTCTGGGCACCAAGTAACTTAAAAGCAAGATTCTGTTTCTGATCTTTGTGTTTCCAGTTTGTAGTGCAGTGCTTGACAGAGAGGATATGATCAATAAAAATTTATTGAATGATATTGCAATAAAGTTCAAATTAAAAAAGTGAAAAATTACACATTAGGAAAAAACTTTCAGAGGCAAAAATAGATATATTTTAGTATAAAATGAGGATATAAACTATATTCACTGTGAGGTCTTTTAAGAAATGATATTTTATATAAAACTTTTAGCCTAGAGCTTCTAATATTATTCAATAACTTTAAAATCAAGCTCAACCTAATCCCAAACTCCAGGTAGGCAATTATAGTCTTGGTAAAAAGACATGTAGCAAAGAATTGAAATAATGACTAACATTTGCTGAGATTTACTAAGTGGAAAGACCCAGCTAAGGGCTCTGCATACATAATTTTATTTAATCTTCTCTATAAATTTGTTAGGCCTTATATTTACTGATGAAGAAACTAAAGTTTAGAGGGCAGCATGAAAAGCTCATACAGCTAGTAAGCAGCTGAGCGGATATTTGATCCCAGGTCTGATTAATTCCAAATCTCTGTAAACTGGACTGGATGATCTTTCCTTTCCCCTATTCTCCCAAGGCTGGGGTTCAATTACACTGTAATGTTCCTTGATTCCTATAGGAAATGTTCTTTCTCCCTCCTCCTCCTCCTCACCTTCTCTTTCCCGTCCTCCCCCTCCTACTTCTTTTCCCCAGACCTCTGATTTGGCTCCATATAATGTGAATATTTAAGATTATAGACCATGAAAATGAGGAGTTTATCCTAGATCTGAAACTGTCAACTAAAAATCATCACCCATATCCTCATCTATTTGCTTTTATCCACATAATGAAGTGCCTATTGTGCCTAGTGGCTATAAAGAGGGAGAAGTGGGGCATGGTCCCTATCCACAGAGAGTCACCACAGTGGTTGGCACAACAGCAGGTGTACATAAAAAGAAATGATTTCCTCACATAGATCCTCTTTTTCAGCTATTCATCTGTGTAATAGTTGGGTGTGAAACCTCAAGTTACTCTTAAAGATTCTCAGGAAGACAAGGAGGCCCTGATACTGAAGTGGGTGTTCCAAATTGTCCTTTTCCCCAAGATCCTCAAGGACTAACCTGTGTATTTCAGGAGAATTTAGGTCCTCCAGATATAGAACCTGTTTGGGAGTCATACACACATAGCGAGGAACATAAGTTGTCAGTCTTGTGTTGGATCATAGTGCCATGGAAGGAAGAGAATCATAATGACTCTTTTTTGACTTCTATCTTCTTTGTTGGTGAGTGTGGCTATGGTTGCCTGGGCAGTGACAGTCATAGAGATTATGATAAGGATAAACAGGAAGCAATATGGCATATTAATTAAGAAATTAGCCTTTTCATTCAGAAAGTTCTGGTTCTGAATCTCTTCTCCACCGATTATTTGCTTTATGACCTTACACAAGTTCTTTAAAAAATCTCTGATCTTCACTGTTCTCATATTTTGCATTGAGTAAGGTCTCAGTAAATGATAACTATTACTTTAATTCACAAAGTGTTTAATTCCTAGAGTGTTGTAAACATTGTTTAAATTTTTTTTTGTCCTTCTACCTAGTATCCACTCTTGCTTCCTTTGATAATAATAATAAAATCAGACTGTTTACAGTAAACAGTGTAGTTCTCTATCCTCCCCTCAGCAAGGGGTGGATACATGGCTGGAGCTGACCCATTCTTCTTTTAGGACTTTGAATCTTGAATTCATAGACACTTGAAAAAATTATTCAGCGATTCCTCCTTCCTCAATTACTATTTCTTCCAAGCTTGGAGTCTGAATAACTCAGGTCCTTCCATTAGAGACTTCTTCTGCAAAAAGTTGGACAGTAGGTGTTATTTACAACAAAGAAACCTTCCTGCCGTATCTAGTCAATCTTTTCCATTCTCACCTGGTTGACTCCTTATCCTAGTTTTCCTCCATGAAATCTATATGATCAATTGCTTTGGTCCTAAATGTTCCTCTTGAAAGTAATGTAGTAAGTATCCTGGGTACCTCTTACATTGTATAACATGTCTTTGTGCAGTGTATGCATTTTATCCAGACTATTTTTGAGTTCATCTAAACCCATGTCCTCTCTGGCAACCTCTTTCACTGCTGAGAATAATGGATTTCTTCTCCACGACATGGTGTACCTATGCTACTGCCCTGTTTGTTTTCTAGACTGAACATGCCCAGCTTATTCATCTACTCTCATTGGGTTTTTGTTTCCAAACCTTTTATATGTTGGTTGCCCTCCTCTGAACTCTTTCCAGTTAGCTGAAAAGCACACTCTGTCCAATAATATCATGTTATCACAGGGAGCTCAGAGGTCACATCTTGTCCAGAAGGTAATGTGTAGCCCTGAGGGCATGATATTTTTTTTAATGCCTGAGGTAGTTGTGATGTTGTCTCCTGCCCAGGCATACCCTGAGCATGCAGGGAGTAGGAAGGGGTTAGCAGGCAGGTATCCACGTGTTCTGGGGAAGAGTCATTGCTTATTCTGAGTAGCACTAATCAGTTCAATTTCTCCTTGTGGCTACTTTGAACTCTAGCCTTCTTCCTAACTAGAAACACCAAAACTGAATGATAACTAATAATTATTGAATGCTTATGATGTGCTAGGCACTGCACCAAACCCTTAACATTTAAGAACTCATTTTGTTCTTACAATATTCCTTTTATATTAGATCATTATCTTTACTTTATGGATGAGGAAACTGAGAATTATACTGGGCCTAAGTTACCTACATAAGAAATGAAGCACCAGGAATTTGAACCCCTGAATTTGGCTACGAAAACCATGTCCTTGGGTATGATATCGAATCACTTAAGCATTCAAGAAACTAGAAAATATTGAGCCAAAAATTAGGGCATGATTTTTTTTCAGAAGATACTCTTGTAAGTCATGTAGCATGGCAAAATGATTTAAAAGATGTAAGAAACAATCCATGTGTATTTCCCTTCATGGAGATAAAAATGAAAGTTGTGTTTTGAAGGATCTAACAAGTCCTGAGGGGACAAACCTGTTTAACCCTACATTCTCTAAATTTATTTTAACAGAGGACACTGCTGCTTCTCTAAGACAGTACAGAAACATATAATAATAGTCTTTACTCAAGTGGCTACATTGAGCTATTTAGAACCTTCTCATCTTCATAATAACTTTGGAATAATGCATTTATGTTGTTGCAATTTTGCAAGAGAGGAAACTGACATAGATATTTATACCTCTAAAGGTTGTGTGTGGGTACATTAATGACGGGCGAGTTTATTTCATTCAGTTCTGTATGATTCTAACATCCTTGCTTTGCTTTCATGCTTAAGATATTTTTTCCAAACCTAACACCTCAAGTGAAGAACATTTAGTTACTAGTGCCATATCTTCTTTTTGGATGAAAGGCAGCCTGGCAAAGAAAAGAGAGCAGAACCTGGTATCAAGATAGCTTCGGCTGGGTGGAAACCTCTGCTGCTTGCAGTTAGAGTTTCCTGTGAAAGTTAACCTCTCTGAGCTCATTTTATTTCCTAGGAAGTGACATTTATAACATGAATGGTTTATGAACTGTTTTCTCTTCCCCAGAACATGAATTCAACTCCATAATTCATTCTAATAAGATGAACAAAACAAGTGGCTTCATTTGGAACTCAAAAGAGAGAACTTTAGGTCATTTCCTAAATCTCATCAAGAAATAATCACATGAATTTCCATAGTTTTATTTACTAAAATATCTCAATTAGTACTAATTATCTACCTTTTTTAAAAAAATAAGGTTTACTGTATATACAAGACAATTAATCTATTTAAGTATATGCTTCGATAAGTTTTGACAAACGTATGCTCCTGTAAAACACTGTGCTGTCAGGTCACAGGTGTTCCCACCCCCCTGATACTTCCTACCTTTTGGGCTTATGGCTCTTTCCCAGCTCCAGCTCTTGGAAACCACTGATCTGTTTTTGTCACTTGATAAAGATTTTTCACTGTTGTGCTTTTTCTTGGATGCTGTGTAAATGGAATATATAACGTGGAATCTTCTAGGCCTGACCCCTTTCATTTAGCAAACTGCTTTTGGGATTCATTTATGTTCTTGTGTGCACTAGTACTTCATTTCATTGTACCGCTAAAATGGATCCATTAACCAGTTGATGGGGATCTAGATCGTTTTTTGTTTCTGCCGGCCTTAATAGTTGAATAGAAGTCCTCTTATGGATGCACATGTTTATTTATCTTGGATAAAAATACCTAGAGTTGATGGGGGCCATAAAATCAGTATGTGTTTTATACTAACCCATTTTCCAAAGTGATGGTATTTTTTTGTGTAAAGTGCTGAGAATTCTCACTGTTGTACATTTCACCTGTGTGTTGTCAATCTTTTAAACTTTCATTTTTCTTATAGGTGTGTGTGTGTGTGTGTGTGTGTGTTATGTATCTCATCGTAATTTTAACTTACATTGCCCAACTAACTTTTCATGTGCTCCTTTGCCATAATATATCTTATTTGATGAAGGACATATTCAAATTTTTGGCCCATTTCAAAAATCAGTCTGATTGTCTCACTAGTGGGTTGCATGAGTTCTTTCTTCATTCCAGACAGTCTATTTCAGTATGTACCTGCAAATACATTCTTCCAGACTATGACTTTCCTTGCTCTAAGAATACAATTTTAAGGACAGACATATTTAATTTAAAGAAGTCCAATTTATCTGTATTTCATTTCTTTTATTGCTCATGCTTTTGATGTAATTTTTAAGAAATCTTTGTCTTACCCAAGGTGACAATGATTTTCTCCAGTATTTTCTCCCAAGGGTTTTTATATTTTTCATGCTTACATAGTAATTTAGGAAATATTAATAATTTTTGTGGACTGTTTGAAATGAAAGATGGGTTCATAGTTTTGAATGTATATTTCAATTTTTTTCCAGCATTGCTTATTGAGAAGATTACTTTTCCTGATTACATTACCTGGCACCTTGTTGAAAGTCAATTGATGTACCTATGGGCCTATTTATAGTCTCTCTAGCCAGTATGTCTAGCATCTGTACACTATTAACTGCATATTTTTTAAATGCCCCTTATCTATTTGGAAAAGGGAAAATTATTCTTAAATTATTAAAAGTTTCTATCAAAAATGAATGAAATGTTCCCAAATGCTCTTTTTGGAGGCCTTTCTTGAACTAGATGTCAATATATGATGTATCATTTATTATAGTTTGTTATTTTGTAGAATTTACACTGAGTCTAAATATTAAACTAACCTTAAGTTCTTGTGATAAATAATACTTGGATCATGATACACTGTCCTAAGATTCTGTGGTGTTCTTTTCTTACAGTAATATTTTGTTGAGTACTAGTAACACTGGCTTTATAAGTGATTTGGGATTCCATTCCTCTTCTATTTTCGAGAATTTATGTAGAATATTCTTTCTTCCTTAAATATATAGTAGAATTACTTACTAAAGCTGGGCATGAAGTTCCCACTATCTCTTTAATATTTGTAGCATCTGTACTTATATCCTCCCTCTCATTCCTGATATTGGTTATTTGCATCTTTTTTTTTTCTGGATCTGTTTGGCTAAATCAGGAGTAGGGCAAACTTTTCTCTAAAAGGTAATTTAGTTTTGTATAGACAGATGTCCCCTTTTTTTCCAGCATCATTTGTTGGAAAGACCACTATTTATTGCTACATGCTATACAAAATCACATTACAGGTTGGGTTTTGTCCATGGGTACAGTTTATCAACATGTGGGCTAGATTTCTATCAATTTTATTAACAATTTCAAAGAAATAACTATCATTTTTACTGATTTTTCTCTATTATTTTACCATTTCTGTATTACTTATATCTAATCTGATCCTTCTTATTTCTTTTATTTTATTTACTTGGAGTTTTCATTAGTTCTTCTTTTTTAGTTTCTTAATGTAGATACCTGAGCACCTATTGAAAATATTTGTTCTTCTTTAGCATAAACAATTAATCAATTTATAAGCATTTATCAATTTACCTGTAAACATTGTGTTGTACCCTACAACTTTTGATATTTTGTGTTTTTGTTTTTCTTCATGTCAAAATATTTTCCACCTTTCCCTGTAAATTATTTTTTGACCTATGGGTTATTCTGAAGTATATCTATTGATTTTAGAATGTTTGTAGATTTTTCCATTTAGTTATCTGTTATGGCTTTCTAATTGGGGTCAGAGAACACACTATTTATTATTTTAAAGTTTTTAAATGTATGAGACTGATTTTCTGTGTCAGAATTTGGTCTATATTATAAATTGTCTATGCACACTAAAGAAAAACATATATTCTGCTCTCACTGAATAGAAAGTGTTAAAAATGTAAAAATTTTGGTAATATTCTTCATGTATGCTGCATTTTTAGATTTCCTATATCCTTGTTTCCTCAACTTTTGAGAGCTATTAGCTCTCCAATCACACTTGTAGCCATATCTACTTCCTAAGTATATTAATCTTATTTAATATACATGTGGATATATATATGGATGATAAATATAAGATGATAAATATATATATGTATGTATATATATATATATATATATATATATATATATATATATATATATATAGTGCACATTGAAGCTCTTTGATCAGATGCTCATACATTTAATAGTTATTTCCTCTTGATGAATTGATTACTTTATCTCTATAAAATTATCTTGGTGACCTCAAGTATTATTGCTTGCTTCAAAATCTTCTTTGTAGGCATTAATATAGCCACTCCAGCTTCTTTTGATTAGCGTTTCCATAGTGTATTTTTATACCCCTTAACCTTCATCTTATCTGTGTCATAATATTCACATTTTGCATATGATAGCATACAGTAGTGTCTTGCTTTTTTTTTAACCTAACTTGTTAATTCTTACATTTTCATTGAGGTGTTTAGCAATTATATTTTAATGTGATTGTCAATATGGTTGAATTTGAGTTCAATATATTTCTATTTTTTTGGGGGGGGGGGTTTAGAGTACTTTAATTAAAAAAAAAATTAAACAATACATAAAAACCAAATAGTTGTGCATAATGGGGTACAATGTCAAGTTCAAGACATATATATCGAGTAATATTGAAGGTTAAACTTATATATTTCCTCAAACATTTATCAATTCTTTATAGTGGAAACTTTCCAAATTCTTTCCTCTAGCTTTCTGAAATGCACAGTACCTGTTATCTGTAGTCACCCTACTGTGCAATAGTACCCAGAGCTTCTTGTTCCTGTCTAACTGTAACTCAGCATTACTGTTCCTCCTTTCCTCACTTCTCCCCTTCTGCTATGTCTTATCTGTTTGTTCCATCTGCTCTTTCCCCCCTTTTTATCTAACTTCTTTTGACTTAATTTAGTTTATTTTTTTAATGCCATTTTCCCCTTCAAAATAGAAGTCCCCCATTATCTATGAAGGATATGTTCTGAGACCCCTGATGGATACCTGAAACTGCAGCTAGTCCTGAATCAAACTATCTATCATCTATCTATCTATCTATCTATCTATCTATCTATCTATCTATCCTGTATTTTTCTTATACATATGTACCTACTATAAAGTTTAATTTATAAATTGGACACAATAAGAGATTTACAACAATAATTAATAGTAAAATAGAACAATGTCTGTAATAAAAGTTATGTGAATATATTCCTCCCTCAAAATATTTTATTATACTGTAGACCTCAGCATAAAATTCCATCTTTTTGTATACTCATGCATTGCTGGTGGGATTGAAAATTGGTGCAACCACTCTGGAAAGCAATGTGGAGATTCCTTGGAAATAAATGAAATAAAACCACCATTTTACCCAGTTATCCTACTCCTTGATATAAATCCCAAAGACTATAAAATCAACATACTATATACAGCTACATCAATGTTTATAGAAATTCAATTCACAATAGCTAAACTATGGAACCAGCCTATGCCCTTCAACAGATGAATGAATAAAGAAAATATGATATATATATACACAATGGAACATTACTCAGCCATAAAGAAGAATGAAATTATGGTATTTGCTGTTAAATGGAAAGAACTGGAGACCATCATGCTAAGTGAAATAAACCAATCCCCCCAAAAAACAAAGGTGGAATGTTCTCTCTGATATGCAGATGCTTACACACAATAAGGGTGTGAGGAATATAGAGGTTCATTGGACTAGACAAAGGGAATGAAGAGAAGGGAGGGAAGATGAGGATAGGAAAGACAGTAGAATAAATCATGCAGAACTTTCCTACGTTCATATATGAATACACAACCATTATAACTCCACATCATGTACAACCACAAGAACAGGATTCTAATCAGAATAAGTTATATTCCATGTAGGTATGATATGTCAAAATATACTGCCATGTATATCTAAAGACAACAAATTTAAAAAATTTCACGTTTTCACTTAAGGGGGGCACTTTATGGCTTCTCTTTGGCATATCTGAATTGCAAGCATCACTACTCTTTCCCTTTGGGTCATTATTAAGTAAAATATGGGTTATTTGAACACAAGCTCTTTGATGCACAACAATTGACTTTATAATCAAGACAGTGACTAAGTGAGTAAGGGCAAGTGGTGTGTACAGTATGGATAAGCCAGGAAAGGGGATGATTATGTGAGATTTCATCATGAAATTCAGAAAGATATGCAATTTAAAACACGACTTGCTCATTTCTCTGCTTAATGTATTTGAACTGCAACTGACCATGAAGTAACCGAAGCCATGAAAAGAGAAATCCCAGAGAGACTACTGTGTTGTATTTTCTGTTATACTATTTTGTTTTACTGTTTCAGTAGTTACTCCGAGGTTTACAATACTCATATAAAACTTGTTATTGTCTATCTTCATGTATAATGAAAGACAATTACAACAGGTTTCCATTTCCCTACCTTTGTGTTGTTGTTATCATGCATTTTACTTTTACATATGCTATAAACCTGACAATTTTTAAATTTTGTTTAGATTTTATTTTTCTAAAAAATTTCAAATTGAGAAAAATTATTTTCTATTTGTTAATATTTTTACCATTTTCACTTCCAGAGTCTTTCAGCCATTTATGTTGAATCAAGTCACTATATGGAATAATATGGAATAACTTCTTTTTGTTTGAAAAACTATCTTTAGTATGTATGTATGTATGTATGTATGTATACTAGGTATTGAATCCAGAGTAAAACCCTGCTTTTCCACAGAGCTACATCCCCAGTCCTATTTACTGCTTTTTTTTTTTTAACTTTGAGACAGTCTCCCAAGTTGCTGAGGGTCTTACTGACTTGTTAAGGCTGGCCTCCAATTTGCAATATTCCTGCCTCAGCCTCTTGAATTTCTGGAACTACAGAAATGCCACTAGTCTGGCTTGTCTTTAACTTTTTTTTTTTTAAAGTGACACTGGGGACTGAACCCAAGCCTCCCACAATCTAGATAAGTGCTATACCACTGAGCAACATCCCCAGTCCTTTTACATTCTTGTAGAACAATTCTACTAGTAACATTCTCTCAGGACTTTTGTAAAAAATCTGGATTTGTGTTTACTTTTCTCTACTTTTTTGAAAAACATTTTTTCTGGATACAAAGTTACAGATTGAATATTTTTCCTTTTTTTTCCATGCAGGAAGATGTCTTTCCACTGTCTTCTGGGTTGCATATTTTCTAAAGCATTCTGCTATATTTCTTGATTTTATAACTCTGGAATATGTTTTCCCTGCCCCAACTCCCAAATTCTTTTAGAATTTTCTTTTTTGTTCCTGGTTTGCACTATTTATTATTGTTATATGTCTTGGTATGTTGTTAATTATATTTATTTATCTTAGAGTTCACTGAGTTTTTGGATTTGTTTATAGTTCTCATCAAATTTGGACATTTTTTAATCTTTTTAAAGTCTTTTTAAAAATTCCTTTATATCTGACATTTCACATACATAAGACCTATTGATATCACCCTTCAAGTAATTAATGTGGTTCATTTTTTTCAGTGTTTCTTTTTCTCACTGAAAATCAACAAATTTATGTTGCTGACTTCTGGGTTTTATTGTTTTACTCTTAATAGTTTGGGGGTTTTTTTTGCTAATGAAATGGATTAAAATATACTTCATAAAAATGTCTTTTTGTTTTCTTAAGAATAAAATGATTTAGCAAAACCTGTTTATATAACATCACTAGAAATACATACCTGTGTTTAAAAGATGCATATACACAGGGCGACGTTTAAAGATATGCATGTTTAGGTAAATTACATATATTACTTGGCATTCTATTTGGTCAGTTATTCTAAGTTTTTATATTAATGTGTTTGATCCATTATTTTGTCTCTGAGTTTTTTATATTTTTCCTTTCATGTGCAAGAGAATAAAAAGAAAAGATTTTTTAAAGCAATAATTTAATTTAACCATGGTTACTTCTAAGGGAATGGAATAATCTACATTTGGAATAGATGGGATCATTTTAATCCAATCTAGTTGATTTGATTCTTTGGATGTAGAAGTTGAAATTCTGATCCGTTAGGACAGATCAAAATAAAGTGATTCTTTCACTCATTTATACATTTATTCACTCAACAAACATACAGGAAATGGTCATCTTTGGCAGGTTCTGTTTCTATGTGTCTAGACCCTGAGATATACACCTGACTGAGATAGGAAATTCCCTATCTCATGGCACTTTGATTCTAGTGAGGGCCCACAGATAATAAACAGGGAAATATTTAAATAAATAACATGATTACAATAGTGATTATCACTGTGGAGAAACTGGAGGGAGGGGAAAGCAATTTTATATAGATAATTCAGTGATGGCCTCTTAAAGGAGGAAATGACATTTGAGTGGGCCCTGGAAAATGGGAGAGAGAACAGTAATGATGAAAAGAGGGAAACAGGAAGCATAAAGTCCCTGAAGTAGAATGAACGGAATATATTTAAGCAATAACAAGCAAACCAGATCAGGTAGAGCATAGAGAGCAAGAAGGGTGGGAGGAGATGAGGACGGAGAGGCAAATGGGCCGGGCACATAAAGGCTATAGGCTGTGGCAAGGAGCTGGATTTCAGCCTAAGTGTGAAGGGATGCTATTGGAGGGTTTGGAGGAGGAGAAGAATGACATAATCAGATTTACATTTTAAGAAATTTACCATTGTAATCGACAATTGTAACAATGAAAGGTGAGAGGTCAGTTAAAGGACTTTAAAATAGGACAATCCAGAAAAATTAAAATTCTTTGCATGTAAAATTAACAGACATTTGAAAGGAGAGAGAAGATGAGTCAAGAGGGGCAGAGCCGAGCAATTAGAATGCTGAGAAAAACATCTAGTGAGAAATGGTAACTAGTGAGATTCCCAATATCAGTGTATTGAGAGATGTTTAAAAACAAGGTTGTTGACTAGTCCATTGTAAATTGTCTGTGGTTCTGTGACGCCAAGACTTAGGAAGATTTTGCTGAATGCACCTTCCTGCATTGGTCGGATTTTCGGAAGAAATCAGGTTGGTGTCCAGTGCAAGACCACAGGATTTAGGAAAAGGGGAGTTCAGATTATGGCAAGATGATCCCCAAAGTGAACGGATCTAGTGGATTTGGGAATATGAAACCATCAGTGATGAGCAAAATTTGAGATTCCTCCAAGATTCTCTGGAGGAATAAACCTTGGGATGAACATGGGCTTCTCGGCTCATAGATAATAGTGATTTGAGTCAATGTATTTAAATCTTAAAGGGCAGGGTGACCTAGCTGATTCCAGATCATACATGTAACTGAGGAACAAAGAATAGTTTTATGATGTGCCACTACGTCAGCAGCATAAATTTTAGTCATGTATTTCCCAATCCATTATTTTTCCCAGCAGTTACTTTCATTAACAATTGATTTACATATTTGTTTGATAAACATATGAGCACCTATTATCTGACAAATGTTGTGATCATAGCATAGTTCACCCAGTTATACTAACTTGACCCTGCTCAACCCTTTAGCATGGCAAGGCATTTGGCACAATTCAGGGCTAGTCATTTGGCTCAAGAAAACACAGTACACTCAAGAGAATCCTTTCTTTCTTAAGAACTCCTGCTCTCCTTCACAGGCTAATTCAATAGAAGCAGCTCAAAAAACACTGGCCATTATAATTATCACATATAGCCTTTATTTCTTAACTTTCTGAGTTTCCTGTTTTGTATGAACGTTCTAAAATAGTTTTCTTAACTAGTCAGCAATTTTTACAATTTACTCTGATAGATAGCTTGTAGTGGCAAATTTTTGATGTAGATTTAAATTTTCCCTTAAAAGATCAAAATCAGTTTGAGAACATAGTATTTTCTAAACATTTAAACAGAAAAAAAATAAAGGTATATAACAACTATATTGGAGAACTGCTTGGCAGTATCTGCTAAAGTTAAATAGAGACATAATGTATAACCCAGGTTATATGCTTAGTGTGTACTTAATAGATTTATATTCATCTGTCTATCTTACAAAAATGTCTGTCTCAGTACTAGTCATAATAGCTAAAAACTAGAAACATCCCAAATGTTCATCAAGAGTAAAATGGATTAATGAATTGTGGCATATTCAAAAAATTGATATATGTATATATCAATATTTTATTGATATGTATATTATATTTGATATTATACATCAAAATTACATGTACCAATATGTATAAATATAAACAGAGTACACAAAATAATATGAATGAAACTAATGACATAATGAGTAAAAAATTTACTTTACATAAAGTTTGAAAATAGGCAAAACTCTTCCATGGTGATGAAGATCAGAAGATTGCAGGAGTGCAGTGACTTGAAGGTAGTTCCAGGGAGTTTCTAGCTAGTCAGTTTCCACTTCTTGAGCTGGGTGCTGGCTACACAGATATGTTCCCTGTGTATACACTGTGGTGTATAGTAAATGATTTTTGCACTTATATGTATGGATTATGATTTTTTAAAAGTTTGCTTTTAAAAAGTAGAAGTTAAACACATTTATGATATTCCCTGGAGTTCATAATTCATTTTTTTTTGAAATATCATGGATTCACAATGAGTATTTGGTGATGATAATGACTCGATGTCATTTTGATTTAAATTTTCCTTTTATTATCTGCTTTGGGAAACAATTTTTCAGCAAATATATGGTGGAAGGTCTTTTTAAAAAAGAGCAAATATTTATAATAACTAATCAGCACTATCTAAACATGAAGCCAGGACAAGCAAAAGTGGTTCTGAGTCAGTATTACATTTAACTATTATTACAAAAAAAACACCTGTTTAACAAATTCTTGAGCAGACAGAAGGTACAAATTCTACTGAGCCAAGGGCTTGTTTTGATTTTTCAACATTATAATTTTAAACTTAAATCCTTCCACATGATTCCTTTTTGTGACTTATTTATAGATACAAAATATACTTTCTTTTTCTTTCATTATTTTTGACTTTGTTCTATCATCCGTGTCTTAGTTACCCTTGCTCAGCTGCAGACTTGAATTCTCCTTGCCTGGACCACTTCATAGCCTGAACCCAGTCTTGTTTGCTTGAAATAAGCCTCACCCAGCTGCACAAAGGTTCAATTAACAACAAATCTAGTCATGGTTTTCCTGCCCCAGCTCCCAGGCCATCGCAGTATGGAAACACCGTCCTTAGAGTTCCCTGGACAAACATCTTTTGCCACATCCCTGAACTCCTTTCTTTCTAACTAGTGAATCCTGTTTGAACAGCATAATTGGAACCTGCCAACTTAACATCACGGCACAGCTAGAGCCACCAACCTGAATGCCTGGAGGATGGCAATAGCCTCCTAACGGGTCTCAGTGCGGTCATCCTTTTCTCCTTATAGTCTATACTCAATTTAGCACCTCCCGCCCCCCCCCCCTCACACATCAGGTTCCAACCTTCCATATCTCAAACCTCTCAATGGCTCCCTCTTCACTTAGAGAAAAACTCAAAGCCTTTATACAACCTTATCAGGCCTCTGTACCTGATTACCTCTCAGGCTTGATTGTGCATATGCACTGGTCGGTTTGGCATTCTGTGAGCATATCAGGCTGCCCCCTCTGCCTCGAATGCTCTTCCCACCTAGCCACAAACCTCATCCCATTACTTCCTTCCTGTGATGGGCCAAATGTCCTAAGATGTAACTTAACAACCTGACTTGAATCTGAGGATGCATTGGGTAATGAAGGAAGAAGAGAAGGAAGACCAGATTCCTGTCGACTCCCAGGTGTTCAAATCTACTGAGCATCACAGACGTGTGAATGGACAAGAGCAATGCAATATAAAAAGTGCCATGATAGAATTGAAACTGTATAATTCTAACCATAGAAGAAAAGCAGGAGTAGAACCAGTAGAGGTGGGTGAATAGTATATATATGAAGATTTATGAGAATTGGAGAACTGGAGGAGAAGACAGGACTGAGTGTGCATTAGGGAGCAATCAGAACAGTCAGGCACATCACTGAAAATTTAGGCAAAAATCTTATCTCAGAGGCCATTACATGTTGAGTTTTAAGAAGAAAGTTTCTAATAACTTTGATATGTAATTTCAAGAGCTTAATAAGAAATAAACCAATTAGCAGTTGTCTTAGTCATTTGACTGCTATAACAAAATGCCACAAACTGAGTATTTTATACTCAGGTTTATAAGCAATAGAAATTTATTTCTCATATATTTGGATCCTGGATTTAAAGGTACTGGTAGATTTAATGTCTGGTAAGGGCTCACTTTATGGTTTATAGATGGCATCTTCTCACTGTGTCCTCATTATGGTAGAAGGTTCAAATGTTTCTCTGGGCCTTCCTTCCTTCCTTCCTTCCTTCCTTCCTTCCTTCCTTCCTTCCTTCCTTCCTTCCTTCCTTTCATTCTTTCTTGCTTTTTGTACCTGGGTGTTATGGTTTGGATGTGAGGTGTCCCCCAAAAGCTCACATGTGAGACAATGTAAGAAGGTTCAGAGGAGAAATGATTAGGTTTTGAGGGTCTTATCAGTGAGTTAATCCCCAATAGGGATTAACTGAGTGGTAACTGAAGTGGTAGGGTGTGGCTGGAGGAGGTAGGAATTGGAATGTGGCTATGAGGTATATATTTGTATCTGACAAGTGGAGATGGATCTCTCTCTCTCTCTCCTTCCTGATCATCATGTGAGCTGCTTCCCTCTGCCACACTTTTCTGCCATGATGATCTGCCTCATTTTAAGCCTCAAGGAATGGAGCCAGCCTTCTATGGACTAAGCCCTCTGAAACTGTGATCCCTCAAATTTTTTTTATCCTCTACAGTTGTTCTGGTCAAATCTTTCAGTCATAGCAGTGAAAAATGATGATTAAAACATGAGGCTTGAACCCATGGGCACTTTACCACTGAGCTACATCTCCAATCCTTTTTTAAAAAATATTTGTTTTTTAGGTGTAGATGGACACAACACAATGCCTTTATTTTTATGTGGTGCTGGGGATCGAACGTGCTAGGGGAGTGCTCTACCGCTGAGCCACAATCCCAGCCCTCCAATCCTTTTTTATTTATCTATTTATTTTTTATTTTGAAACACAGTCTCACTATGTTGCATAGGGCTTCAGTAAATTGCTGAGGCTGACCGCAAATTTGCCATAGTCCTGCCTTAGCCTCCTTAGTTGCTGGGATTACAGGTGTGTGCCACAGCACCTAGTCCTCTGGTCCTCTTTCATAAGGTCACTACTCCCATTCATGAGGACTCCTCTTGAAGGACCTAATCATCTCCTCATCCCTATCTCCATACTTCCTAACAGCATCACTTAGGGATTCAATATACGACTTTTGGAGAGGTATGAACATTCTGATCATAGCTGCAGTGGATTGAAGTCTAAAAGAAATGATTGAAGTCTAATGTAGAAATGAAGTTGGTAAGTGTAACTATATTCTTCTTTCAAGAGGTTTGTCAGGAAAGGATGACAGAAGCTAGGATGAATAAGGAAGAATTTAATTTTGCAGAAAGCAATTGTACAAAAAGAGGAAATTAATGAACGATTGAGAGGGAAATACACTAGAGTAGGAAAGGCTTGTAAGACAGGTAGGAAAGCATTGGAAAAGGATGATTATACTCAAACACCATTTAAATTATACAAAGGAAAAAGATAAGAATAAGGAATGGTTATATTTAGAAAACCAGAAATGTTTTTGGCATAAGTCTGATGATCAGCACCATTTTACCACTACAAATAACTTTCCTTTGCATATGACTAGTACCTAATCTGAGGAGGCCTAAATTCCAGTTTCCAGAATGAAGACATCTACTATTCATGGTTTTAGACTTCAATTATATTGCCTTTTTGGCTTTATCTGCCAGATCGAATATTTCTAGTTCTTTTAATCTGTTCTAATTTGGAAACCACTATAGTTCCATAATAATTTAAACTTCACTCTTGGGTCATCTCTTATTTTGTTTTATATGTGTTGAAATATGGTGATCACAGATACTTTAATACCAGGCAATGATTATATATTCTCTTCTATCGAAGTTATGCATGCCCAGCACTTTATGAATCCTTTCGGCCACAGCAGTGCTGACACCTCTGAGGACAGTTGATGAGGCTTCTGGACTTTTCTTATAGGTATAACTTTATAAATCAATACTATCACCACAGCAATGAAGTGATTCTTAAATTCAACTGATTTCAGATACCTTCTTCACCCCACTCACTTCCTGCCATTTAAGACTTGCATTAACTTGTTTCAAACTAGAGGCAAAATTTCATTTAATTTGTAGAGCTCGCCATATTTGTGTTCAAAGTGTGTCTAATGTTATTATTGGAAGAGAGGAAGCAAATTACACTAAAACTTCCTTTTGAGTTTTTCATCCATGACCTTAGAAATCACGAAGAAAACCGTAACACTGAATATTACTTGTCATTATATATTATTACCTATTATTACAGGGCAGTTATTATTTTATATGATGTGTGATGATTAGTGAGATTTCCCCCTATAAAATTAGAAAGCCAACATGCATTTTTTGTTAATTCCATCCTTGTGTTTGGCACTCTTTTTGTATCTTGGACTTTGTAAGTACACTGGAAATTTAAAATCAGTTTAGGAATTAGAAAATAGACTCTCAAACTTTTTCTTTAGCTCCCAACTATTAAAATTAGGCACAGAACCAAGAAAAGAAAACACTTACACAAAGATATATATATAATTTATATTAGTATATATATTTTTATATATTTATATATTTATATTAATAAATATATATTTATAAATATTATATATATATAAATATATCTATATTTCACATTATATATTCCAGGAATGGATTTTATATCCCTCCCTATTGTTGATGATTCTTTGTAGTTTCTTCACTGTAGCAATAGAAGAACCTTCCATTTTTACTGCCACCATTCTGCCATATAACCAGGACTCTACTGATGCAATGACTACATCCACATAAATAATCTGTTAGCAAAGTAAATTTTATATATATATATATATATATGCATATATATATTTGTTACATGTCTAATTCATATATATATATTATATGTAACACATATATGTATGTGTTTTATATCATATATTTCATATATATGTTATATATAGGGGGAGAATAACAGATAACTAACATGGATAATAATGTTGCTAACAGGGAATCTGCTGAGGATTCTTCACATAGATAAGTTAGATGAGGCACTGTCTAGTGTTAGGCTAATGAGCATTATTTCCATTGGCTGTTCAGTTGTCCCACTCGATGAAGGGAAGCTCTCACCAGATGATGATGAGAGTCACAGATACCATGACCTGGGGAAGTAGGTAAACTGAGGTGAGTTGTCTGTGGAAGCTACCTCAGCTCCTGTATGGCTGGCTCCAAGGTGCTAGTGATGGAGAGCTCTTCAGAGAAGTTGGATATCATTGTGGTACATAGCCATAGAGTACTTTCATGGCAATTCCCATATTTGAGGCTATTAGGGGTTTAATTGTGTATCATCCCCCTTAACAAAAAAGAAAATTCATATGCTGAAGTCCTAACCCCAGTACCTCCGAATGTGAATGTATTTGGAAATGGCATTTTTACAGAGTTAGTCAAGTTGGAGTAAGTCATTACGGCAGGCCCTAGTCCAATATGGCTGGCATCTCTTCTTGAGGCAGAGGATATAGGGCAACCTGATGACTCAGTGAGGGGATACAGGACCAAAGATACAAAAGAAATTGCCAGGATAAAATCACCCCTTCATTACTATTTGAAGTACATCATGTTGCTTCCATCTGGATGTGGTTTTTGTCAACACAAATGCCCTGGAATGGACCTATGAATTCTCTCCCTCCCATACCAGTATTTCCATAACATCAGAGAAATGAAGTAAAACATGCAAGTGGGAGAATTGAAAGTTCAGTAGTTGGCCAAGAATGAAGGACTAGGATGCTTTCAGTACCAGCCTTTCCCAGAGGAAGCAGCACCATCTGTCTTAGCCTACATAATGGTCATCAGCAGGAAAAGAATCTCCAATAAGTCATTTACACTGGCTGGTGGTTCAATACATAGCCAAGCCATTTTAAGTTCATGGTCTAGAAGTGAAGATTTTGAAAACAGGGTAGGAAAGGCTACCTTTCCTACAACTACTCAACTATAAGACAGAGATCCTCCTAGGAGAACAGGGCACAAATAGAATCAAGAGAATTAGTATCAGGCTCAGTTGTAAAGCATGGAACACAACAGCTCATAGTGAGTTCTCAAAAAATGCCAGCTATTGTTGTTATCACTATAGTCATTAATTCTGAGATGTCCATTTAAAATTTTTTTCTGGAATATTTTAAAGCAATATCAGACATCACACCATTTTAACTGAAAACACCTCGGTATGGTTTTCCAGGTATGTGAATGTTTTATAAATATGTACACTTCTGTGAACTTTCTGATTGCTTCAGCTTTTCAAATCTTTTAATCAGAAAAGAAGCTCCACAGACAGCCTCACCGTATCTACTCACACACTCACCACCTGCCTCCTCCATTCAGCCTCCAGCCAGTTACTGTCATCAAGTTCTTGGATCTCCTTATTCCTCCTACCCACTCTGCGATATCAACTCAAAGAATCTCCTTTTTCTCTCTTACATCATTCAGTCTTTCCCTTCCATTAAATCACTTCGCCAGCAAACACGCATGCTGTTTTCCTCAGTTTTGAACTTTGTTTTGACCACACTTTTTCTACCAACCAGGGCTCATTTTTCTCCTTAACCTTTTCAGTGAAGCTCTTAGAAAGAGTTGTAAATCATACATTCTTTTCCCTTATATTTTCGACGTCTTTGAAATCAGAGTGCCCTTAAAACGAATGCTTTCAATCACTTACATGGATTTAGCAATGACTAGCAAAAGGCGGAACAAACCTGTGGCTTATTCTTCTGCTGACCTTGCCTTGAGTTTTGGACGCTCCAGTTGAACCGCACTGGTTCAGAGAATGGAATAGGTTCAAATGATAGTTATTTCAATCATTAGCTGTATAATGATGGGCAAACCTTTAAAAAGTTTTAGTTTGTTCAATGACTACTCAACTACAAGACAGAGTAATAATACATTACCTAAGTAATACATTTGTTGAGAATTAAATCAGATAATGCATGCTACATGCATAGCAAAGTACCTGGTGGCTGGTAGTCAAAAGAGTAGCTACCATCATCTTCTTCTTGCTCCTCTTCCTCATCATTATCATACATCATCTCAAGCACATGTACCAGGACTTGTAATGGACCCTATCTGAATAGTCATATAAGGAGTTTTATTAACACCATATAATGAACAGGAAACACTTCACACTTTCCCTATCCCCTCTTGGTGAAAATTCCTGCCATTTAGTTGTGACACAATCATAGTATTATCAACCTAGTGAAGAGCGCAGGAACACCAAAATGAGGCCATTCTTTTTATGGTCTTCAGCAATCTATTGAAAATTAAAATGTAATTAGTGTGACAAAACAATAGCTTGAATCTTTTAATTACTTTTCTATTTCTTGACAGAATGTTTTAATTATTGTTTTCTATCCTCTTCTCTACAGTTTCTATTGATTTGTTGCCAGTTTAATTGTGTCACCAGGACCTCCCTGTTCTCAATGAGTTACCCTAAGGGGCTTCTGTGTGCTTCATTGTTTTAAAGTAAACCAGATCTCCAAATACCTACAAAACAAAATCAGAAGTTGAAGGGATTTTTTTAATGAGAAAAAGTAGGAGAAATAAAGAACAAGACATACAAGTCAAAGTATAAAGGGAAGTTTAAATAGAGGGCCACAGATTTTAGTCTTAGATCTAAAGGGACAATTATTTATTAATTATCTATGAAAACACTAAAGCAGAGTAGCAATAACATAACAGATTTAAAAAAACCTTGTTGTTTTGATTATCAAACCAAATTATATTTTCCCAATTGTATTAGGAGTGCTGCATTTAAATAAGTTCGGTGTACATATAGATGATACCATGCATTATATTAGCAAAGTCCATTCATCTAATATATTAGCGTTCTCTGTTGATGTCTAGTCTATTGGAAATTGAACTGCAAATTTTGCAGAAGAATTTGAAAATAGAACATAAAGAAGACATTGATTAATGTTTGCATTTACAATTATTGGGTCTAGTAAGCAAAGAAAAGAAAAAGGTTTGAAGATGGGACAGCCTTTTTACATAAACACCACCACAAATGACAATAGTACTATCTCAGATTTGGATTTGAGTTTTGGTTCAACTAACAAACAGATCTTGGGCAAATTTTTTTCACCATCTGAACTTGGGGATAATGTGAGAACCTGCCTTATAGGGTTGATATAAAAATTTAAATGAGATAACACACATAAGCTTACAATAAAAGCTCTATATTGTTATTATTATAGTATTACAAAGCCAAGATTTAGTATGGAGTCTCTTCAATGAGCATATACATAAAATAAAAAAATGTCCAGAGTATTACTGCATGATCGGGCTTGGAGCATTAGTTGGGATTCCGTGATTCCTTGTTTGCTTTCTCGTTCTATTCTGTGGGGAAATGGCATCCTGGAGCCAGGGCCATGGCCAAGAGCCGGGATATGACATTGGAGCAGGTCACACTAACCTAGCTTGGTTGTGGTATTTTTGCTGTTGTTTTGTTTTTGTTGTTTGTTTTGTCTTTTGTTGTTGTTTTCAAGGAATTTAGCTTGATGAGGTTTTAGAAGCAAGGACATGATACGGTGCTGTTTTCTAAACCATGATTCGTAGTAAGAAATATATCTGACACCATGATTCCATAAATACACATACAACTGAAACAAAAGTTTTACAAGGTAACATTTAGATTCTTATGAGATACCCTCTTATATTTTATCCTCCTTCTCTCTCCTCTTCTCACCTCCTCTCATCTTCCATGCCCTTTCCTGCGATTCTTTCCTTTTGACTCTTTGTCTCTTTTCAATTCTCTTCTGTTACATTTTCCAAGAGTTTGCACTAAATTGATTTTACCTTCCACTAAAGGGTCTTGACTTATGGTTTGAAAAACATGCTATATAATACGTACCGTTCTCCACCAGTTTCTTAAAATCATCTATGCTTTCTTCATTCATTTTCATTATCTTTGTAATTTTTATCTCTGGGTAAAGATAGTGTTGCTGCATAATAGAATTTGACTGAACAGTTTCTAAGCTGGACAATAAAAATTTTGTTGTGTAGAGTTTTAGGAACATACAGAGTTATCACCGCCAGAAGCACAGAATTCGAAAGCAGTGAGTTGTTAGAGCTGAGGGTCAGGCTGCAACACCTCGCTGTTCGCTCTGAGGATTTCTGAATATCTTGGACGCCTACTCATGCTTCTACTTCCTGAGCACAGTCATGGACATGAAACATCTTTAGATGACTGATCCGGGCCTTTTCATTTACTCCTTCAGCCCTTTAAGTCTGGGCTGCCTCCATTAAGGTAACTGGAGGGTGGGGGTGGCGGCTGGAATCTGCTCATTATCAGCAGCACCTCTTGGCCAGAGCTGTTGAAACATGCAAGGCAAGCAAGTCTGGAAGCTCCCAGAGCTGCGAGGAATTACACCCAAAGGACCGGTTGAGACGCTGCCGCAGGGCACAGCATTTTAGTGCACCTTACATGGGGACGCTGTCAGGGCACAGAGATATGCCCACCTCTTCTGGCTACTCACCCTTAGCTGAGAAAATGGTCACAATGCTATGTGGCATCTTTGTATGTTACATCACTTCAGTTGGATCATAAGTTTCTAAAAGGAGAAATTATTAATATATGTATATGTATACATACATATACGTATACATAAATACTGAATTTCTCCTGAGTGGCATGAATGTTGTTCACAATTAATAGGGATTGAATGAACAATACTCTGTGGTTGCCTTTTCCAGATTTCCTATTTAGTTTGCTTATTCTGTACATCATATTACCCCACCCTTGCAGTCTGGGTGATTCAACTAGATTTTTTAAATTGTAGAGAGAAATGTAGAAAAGTCAACAGCTTTTGTTTTCTTTGTTCAGAGTTAGTTGATTATCCATGATAATGGGGACGTGAAAGTCTTTCTGGTGATGTGAACAGAATGTATGAACCTGGTAAGAATTTAAACAATTCATAAACATCCTAATATCTTGGCAATTTTGTTTTTTCAATTACAGAAGTGAGGTTAGAAATGTATGATGAGTTGGGAAAATTCCTTGCTATATTTTTTTCGCCCTTTAATGTTACTGCAGTGATTCTACAATGGAAGAATGAATCAGGATGCAAACTGCCAGTTGTGCCTCCCCTTAATATTTGAAGGGTTTTTCAAAAGGGACTAGCTTGCAAATGTAGTTTGGGAGGGAAGTAGACTTGCCCCAGAGCTGAAACTTTATATGGCAAGTTGCAATAAAGATCACATTTTATGATAGAGTTAACATAAATACATGAGCCACAGGGGTTCTCGTGAAAGCACCAGGGAATGAAGAGGCAACTGCTGGAATAGGTCTTCATGTTTTATTTTCCTCATTTGGTTGAACCCACTTATCTCTAATGATTCTTTAAATAAAAGGGAAGTGCCCCTTTCATTTCATTTCCTCTGAGCTAAAGAGAAAAGAGTACAACTTTGAAAAAAGACCTCTAATCTATAGGCTTCATTAAAAGCAAAGCAAAAGCAGACACCAGTATTACAAGGATTTGCCATAATTTCAAATGAATAACAGTAGCTATAACCACCCAATGAATCGGTGGCCTCACCAGTCACATACAGCCACTCGAAAAAGTGGATGACAAGGCCAACCACAGGTGAATGGTGGATGGAATCTTATTTACCACACAAATAATGGTCAAGCACCTGTGGTTTGAAGAGTCTCTCAGAAGTGTTTAGAAGAGAGACATTCAAATACTGGCAAAGCAGAGGTCTGAGTTCCTTGGAAACTTGGAGCTTACCAGGCAGTTGACTTTGAAATTTTAGCGGGTATATGAGACCATGCGTGCGAAGTGTCATTTAGTCACTGAATCATGGCTTCCAAGTGTGCATTCATTCATCAATCAAACATGAACTAAGAATTATGACAAAGACATTCCTAAATCCAGATCCTTACAGATCCTTAAGTTCTTTATATTTGGAACATTCTTTTCACCCACTCTTCCCTAACTCCCTCAATCTCCAGCTTCTTCATTGCCCCCACTTTGCATGCTACCCCTCAATGCCAATGAATGACTCAAATTTCAGATGAACTGTGATTTCTACAGGAAAGTCTCCTTCCTTCTGTGCCTCCCCCTAAATTTCTTTGGATTCCAGTTATTTGTTTCCTTCCCAGTATTTACCACAACCACAAATAAATATCATTATAATTATTTGTTTCGAGTCTTCCTTCTCCACTGGGCAGAAAGCTCCATGCAGGCAAGGACAGATCTATTCACTGTGTCCTAACAACCAAAATAAATAGTGCCAGTCAGAGGGCGAAATTAAGACAGTTAGAGGTCCTACTAATCCCCACCCCAGATTGTGTCACTAGTGCTAAATTAATATATATGCACAAGGGGAATTTAAAAAACTACTTTAGGATTGAAAGGTTTTCTGATTGTAAAATTCTGGACACCAGCTGTTGCTCTGTTGGAGGTCTAAGCAGGAACTAGTCTGCCTACCAAGTGTCTAGCATTGATCTATCATGTAGTAATTTGTTCAGATCCATGTAACTAGTCAGTGGGAGAGCTAGGATTCTATCTGGGGTCTGATCAATTTCCAAGTCTGCCATCTTCCCTCACACCAAGCAGGAGGTGTGGGAGAGGGAAGGAAAGGGAAGTAGGACGTGGTTTCTGCCTTCCTGAGGTTGGTTTGTGTGCCTAATGCTATATTCTAAATGTCTACCACACCATTTGTCTTCTTTGTAATCATTCTTTAATTCACTCTTTCATATATTTGATATTTACCAAGTGTTTCTTATGTGATAGGCATTGCGAAGGAGACGGGGGTCAATGAACTGAAGCTCATGTTTTTTGAACACCTTGGAGTCCAGTGAGGGCAAACCCAACCAAATAATACAACATGGTCACTGCTAAGAGAAGTAAGAACAAAGTCTTGAAGGAATATAGTTCCTTCATTGCTCTGGACCTTCATTGATGATGACACTTATTTTGGAATAACAACACTTGAATTTAGAGTAATTATAGGTTCCCTTTGGGAAGAAAATAATTTGTAGCATTACTGAGACATCCCTTGAGGTGGACCCAAATGATGAAATGTTTATGTTCACAAGATGGGCACTTATCCCACATGTACATTCAGGTTTTTGTATTAGGAAAACTACTCATCATAAAAAAATCACTTCGTCCTTTAGTGCTGAGGAGAAGCACTTTTAAGATAAAGTTTCTTGCTGTCACTTCTTAACCAACATTACACTCAAATGTGAAAACTGTGCCACTTCTTTGATTTAAATTATAATGACATACACAAGAGTATATGTCTCTCGTCCTCTACTTGCCAAGGAATGATTTAACCCGAGTTCCCTCATCTGCCCTTCCAACTGGCTCGTCAAATGCCATCCTCTTCTCAGTTAATGACATTTCTGTGTTTCCAGTTGCTTAGAGTTTTTAAATTCCACTTTCTCAAGCCTTTCTTTTGTATGATAGGAAGTTCCATTTGTTACCCTAAAACTATTTCCCACATCTGATCACCTCACACTACCTGGGTAGGTGCTACCAACATCTCCTGCTTGGAGCTTCAACGATAGCTCTCCAAATGGCTCTCTCTGCTTCTACCCTTGCCTAGGTATCCACCTCAGTGAACGCTCCTTTTAGGCACTTCAATGGCTTCCCATTTTATGAAGAGTAAAAGACAATGGCCTACAAAGCCCTGTGAGATCAGTCCTCTCCCCCCTTCAGTCTCAGCTCAACCCTTCCCCACCTCTTATTCCACCCTAGCCACATTGAGTTTCTTTCATTTCTTGACCTTACTAGTCATGTTCCCACTTCCAACCAGACCACTGGTTCTCAACTGTGATTCGTTTTCCCCTCCAGGTGACTTTTAACAGTGTCTGGAGACATTTTTGGTTGTTCTAACTGGCTGAGTAGATACTACTGCATCTAGTGGGTAGAGACCAGAGATGTTGCTAAACATCTCCTGGTCATGCTATTTATAGACTCTCAACACACAACCTCCTGATCTCCCTTATCCTGCTCTAGGTTTCCCTTTTTCATAGCCTCATTGTCCTCTAACATGCTATGAGTGACTTACATGTCACATTTGTTGCTCACTTTCTGTCTGCTCAGTTAAGACTGTAAACTTCATGAGAATAGGCAAGCTTATCTGCTTTGTTTACAACTGGATCCCCAGCAAGGTGCCTGGCAATAGTAGGTCCCCAATACATTTTGTTGCAAGAACAAATGTAATTCTCCTGAGTAAGAGTCCTGTAGTAGGGTTTGGTAAGTTATAAAATTCTCTGTCCTCTCCTCCTTAGAGCTTCTTTTTTAAGAAAATAATCATCAAGCCATCAGTTGGCACCATCTTTTGGGGGGTGATTTGAGGTTCTGAACTTCAGGGTTTGGTAAACTTTTCTTCTGAATTTTACAGCCTTATCCTCAAACACTTTCAAAATACTCTTGAAATTATTAAAATAATATCATCAAGCATTTTTGTGTTTTTCCTTCAGGTGTAAAGATATTGTGCATGCAGGCAGTTTTTCCTTGGATTTGTGTGACTGTCAGGCAACATTTATTCAATAATCTCGTCATTTGTCACCTCTCTTGGACTAAATGATGTTTTTTAAAAATGGCCAATATAGGATATTTATTAACTTTAAACTCCAAAATAAAGAAAAGGATACATCCTTTATCTTACTAATGCTGTTTTTAAGGAATTGATACATATTTTAATGTTTTGTCCTCCTCCATTTAAACTGTCTCCGGAGATAACTAACTGGTTATTTCCTCCAAGGCTGAATAGTGACAACTCCCAGTAGGTCTTTGAAATTGTTTCCATTTTAATTTTTCTTGTTTTCACTCCACAGTGATTTTGCTTTTAATGGAAGATGATTTTTTAGTAAATAGATACCAGTGGAATGTAATTTTCAGCAATGGGTAGGGATGACTCTCAGACTGCTCCTTCTTTAAGAGCAAAATTTGTCTCTCTAAAGGAGAAAAAAAGAATTAATTTGAAAAAGTTCAAAAGACATTGCTTGTTCTCATAATTTTGCAAATGTTTGCTTTCAGATCTCATCATTCCCCTCCTCCCGACCTGTTTCCATTCACACTTAAGTTGCTTATTACACAAGGAGCCTGGAAGTCCAGCTCAAGGGGACCGCACATTCTCAAGTAAATTACAGGTTTGGAAATTATAGAAATTTGTTGTCTGAGCACACACTCTGGTTCCTTTTCTTTCTTCCAAACATGTAATATTGATTTGCTGGTTGGTTGTTTAAAGGGTGTTCTCTCTGAATGTGTCTCTCTTAAATCTAATGAAACAAAAATATGGGAATCGTTTTCTCTGTTTTGATGGTGCAGTAAGGTTGGTTGCAACACAAGGGAGGGAAATGGGGAAGCGGCTTTTTACTTTTAAGAACAGCTTTAAAAATAAATCTTCAGACAAATGCTCTGGAGACATCTCAACAAATGCCCTGTGATCTTCAGCTAAACTGTCAAGTTATTTTTTCCCCCATAAACATCAGTAGCTTTACTACTTTTCTGTAAAACAACAACAACAACAACAAAACCCACACTGCCAATTTTTTGGGAATCTGTAATTACAGATGATTTTCATTATGATTTTTATTTCTGTATTTAAAAAAAAAGAAAAAAAACATAGACACCAAGGCAAAACCTCTCCTTACTTTCATAATATTTGAATATGCCTAAATGAATTGCTAATAACTCTGCAGAGGCCCTGAAATCACCAGAGGATGAATGTGGACTATTTTACTCTTATGATTTTGCTTTAATTTCTTGACATTTACACTAATTCATTTATAAATTGGCTTTCTTGGACTAAGACTGGTAAGAAAACAGGCATTTTCAAATATAGAAATGATTACAAAATTATGTTATCCTAAAATTATAATTCTGGGAAAGAAGTTCCTGACTTACTAGGGCTGACTTCTTTTGTAGAGTAAATACAGCTAGAGTCTTATATGGACTAAAGGAGTGGATCATTAATGAATTGTGGAGTCTTATATCTATGCCCTCTTTGATCTGATAATAGCCAGTATTTTGGGAGGTTGTCTCTTGGAGCACAAACTATTCATTTGGTACATGCATTAAAATATTTTTATATCTTTTATGTAATAGAGTAACATGAATGTATTATTACTCTATTTATGACTCAGTTCTCCATACAAGTTCAATTGGAATAGTTCTTGAGAGTTCCTACATGTTTCATTTTTTTTGGAAACAAGCTAGAAATTGGATCATGAAAATCTTCATTGAACAATAGCAGGGAGATTAAAAAAGACATCACATCATCTTTCTAGAAGGACTCTAGCATATCAATATAAACTGACAGAGTACAGCACACAGTGGCAGCTGTGTAATTATGAGCAGGCACTTTCAACTAAGTTACTCTGAAGAAAATTTTTTGCAAGAATCAAGTGAAGATGCTCAGTTTTTGTTTTTTATCATGACAAGTGAACTTAAGGGACAAAAATATGACTATCGATTTATTTCCCCAAATGGTACACTGTCTTGGTGAATCAGAGGGGAAGTACAAGTATTAAAAATGGCTTATGTTCAGGAACAAAAATCAGGTCTCTTTTTCTGTTCATATAGTGATAGATGCCAGAAAATAAGAGTTGGTTCCCAGTCTGATCTCTCTGCAGATGCTTGTTTTCTTTCTTTAACCAGCTGCAGTTAATTGCATGAGGGCCGCCTCTTGTGCTGAACATGAAAAGGAAACCTGTAATTTATTGCAACAGACCATACCGTTTCTGCTGTACAACTGCTCTTTCTGTCATGTCAATGAGTGGATTTCTCATGGTACATTGGCAGCTCAGAGACTGGAAAACAGCATTAGGTGGTGGAGGGGTGGGGGGAGAGAAAGAAGGGCTTCAGAATCCCTTCATGTCATTTACACAGAGCACAATTAAAGAATAAACTGGAAACAGAATTTCCCTTTGCAATCTGCCAGGGGCAATTTTTTTTCTATTGTTTACACATAGTTCTTTGAATCAACTACACTGACTTACCAAGATACAAGCACGTGTCACATGTGACAAGCAGTAGAGGATTAGTTTCTATTGAGAAATCATCTTCATATGATCAAGGAAAATCTCCCACCTCCCCATGGGCCTTTCATGGCTTTGAGATTCTCAAGAGTTCATCTAGGTATAATATAGGCGTGAAATAACTTGGCCTGATTTTTTATGAAGTGGATCTTCCCATTGAGGTGTTTACTAGAAATTTAGTTCTTAATGAACTGGACTCCTCCCTGCCCGAAGGCCCACTTGTAAATGCTTGTCAATGTGTTGCTCTTCTTTCTTGTTGGGTGGAAATCCAAATTAAAAGACATTCTATTTTGCAGCAACGGAAAGAAACAAGTTGAGAAAGTGCCATGTATGTTTTCCAGTTGACTCATGGTCCCCTCAATAGTCCTTTTGTGTGAGGGTGGTAAATTTTCCCTGGATGCTCTGACAAGCTTGAAGAAGGGAGCCCCAGGACACTAATTCCCGGACAGTGGAGTGGAAAATCCACAAGGGTCTCCAAACTGGGTTGAGCTAGTGATGTTGGGTGTAGGTAATACTTGAAGCCACATACACTGGGTGAATTTTTTTTATGCCCACACTATGCTCCCACACCATAATTAAGTGTAGGGTTCCTGAGGTGGGCCACCCATCTGCCTGTGACAGTTTAACCTGGTTCTTAAGATGTTCCCTCAAGTTGTTTCTACTATAATCATATCTCCTTCCAGTATAGTTTAAATCAACTTAAAAATCTAAGTTTCTACTGTCATGTATAACAGATTGGAACAAATTTTTTAAATCCCAGTTTTTTTGTGAATGACTTGTAGAAGCAAATTCCACTATATTTTTTGTTTGTTTTGATACATTGTTAGACAATGATATCACTAAGAAAATCAACATATTATGTTCTTCTAAGTGATTAAAAAGAACTGAATAACAAATTAAAGTATGTTATAGGAAAAAATATCAATTGAATCATAGACAAACACTCATATTTGTGTGTGTATGAGCACAGTACATTTCAGGAGTCAGTGATGAATAATCAGCTAATATTTAGTAACTGGAAAAATATGGTATGATTGTATATATCCCGATTCACATGATGTCTACATTTGATTCTTCGTGGAAAAAAGGTATAGAAAGGGACTTTTCAAAGATCTCAAAAAGTGAATAGTAGCCAATTTTCCAACTGTGACTCTCAACAAATAAACTTCTCATTTTGATGACCTGTACTACTTTTCTATGGGAAAGTATTCCCCTTACATACATGTGCCTTCTTGCCTTTAAATCAGGAAAAAAAAGGACCCATAATGAAAAGTCACATAACCATATCTTTCTATGACAATATATGTTTGGTTTATTACAATTTTACCAATTGTCTTTATTTTCAAACTATTTGGGCAAGAAACTCAATGTTATTGTGTTAGAAAAGTGTAACAAAGGATGTACAATATCACATCAGTGTTAAAATTTACCTCAGAAGTAGTCATGGAATAAATCAGATGAAAATGAATCTTTAAAGACTTTAACTCCTAGAAAAGCTACATTTTTATTGCTTCTCATATAAAAATATGTGAATAGTCATTTAATTTTTACCAACCCTTTTGAAAAATTAATATTATATACTTTACTTTCTAAAACATTCTCAGAAAAGTTTTTCACGAGTTGCACTTAATGTAAGACTTCGAGAATTTTAATTTATATTTAAGTTGTATGTAACTCAATACTGTACTTAATCTTTTGAAGTTATAAATAAAATTTTCAGTTTTCAGGGTTTGGGGGAACACTCCACATGATTATTTTTGTTAAAATTGAGGTTTTTGAAATGATTGTTTAGGACTAATCTTTTCAGGATGATGAATCCATCAATACCTATTTATTTCAAGGCTGAAATGAGAAGAAAATAAGAAATTTCAGTTTTGCCTGGCATGAAGGCACACACCTGTAATCCCAGAGACTTGAAAGCCTGAGACAAAAGGATATCAAGTTCAAAGCCAGCCTTAGCATCTTAGCTAGCCTTTAAGCAATTTATCGAGACCCTGTGTCTAAATAAAACCATAAAAAAAGAGTTGGGGATGTGGCTCAGTGGTTAAGCACCAGTGGGTTCAATCCCCAGTACAGAAAGAAAAACTTTCAGTTTTACTTGAAAGTTAAGACAAATCACTCAAATCTTTAGGTTCAAACCTTGGCTCCAAGCATTTAGATGAAGTAGCATTGTGTGAAGTACAAAATTCGGGTGTTGTTATCAGCAGAATAGGGGGTGAACCAGGGCTGCTATAATCTAGGAGAGATCATGGGAGAAACAAGTATGAGTCTTCAAGATCAACCAGAGTATTAAGAGTCCCAGCAGATAACCTGGAGGTTAGGAGACCTTTGACCATATTGGTTTTTCTAAGGCAACAATTTATACACATCCAACAAGAGTAGCTTTGCAAAAACTCAGGAAAAGCTAATTGCTTTATATAATTGGCAAAAAAAAAAAAAGGTAGTGACATTTGTTGAGTCTTTATATACCAGACACAGGGCTGAGAGCTTTGCTTATATGAATTACACCCTTAATATTCACAGTGACCTAGTAAGGCAGCTTGTTATCCTCATTCTATAAATGAAGACACCAAGGCTTGAAAGAGTAATTAGCTTGCTCCTGGTCAAACAGATAATAACTCTTGGAGCCAAGATTTGAACCTAAATAGATCTCTTGCCAAATCCCACACTGCTTTTAGCAAGGCCTTTTTAAAAACAGTTTATCCTTTGCAGTAGAGAAGAATTGTGAAATATATAACTAAAAGTAATGTAATTCCTGTAATTTGGTCCAATTTTATTCATAAATAGAGTCAAAATTCTTAGGCCAAAAACCTTATTTAGAGTTTGTGTTTTGATGTGGAACTCTGGAGATGTGATTTTTTTAAAGGTTTTCATTTATACTAAGCAGTAGATACTGACAGTACATATGTAAAGAAGGCTGTTTAATTATAGAACTGCAGGGAGAATTTTAGGCAGTGAGAGGTGCCTCTGCATCCAGGTTCACCTAGCCATTTCCATCTAAGTAACCCAAGTCATGCCTCCTAGTGGGGGCCCAGGATTCCCCTGCCTTTGAGCTCTAACCATCTTTCCTTGCTTCTTTGCTCATACTGCTTAGAGAGGTAGAGTCTTCAATAAGCATACTCTATCTAAATATCCATGAGAAACCTATAGAATAAAAATAAATCAGTTTATTTTACTATCTCAGAAAAATATTACTATAATAGATGGCCCAAACTGTGATATTAATAAGCTTCACTTCAATTATAGATTTTGGGTTCAATTGTGATGTCAACACATTGAATTTTCTCTGCCTTCTAGTTTAGGTGACTGAATAATTGCTTTATGATTTTTTTTTGTTTGTGTGCTATAATAGCTATAAAGTGCTATAGTAGCTTCATCTGATGACGTCAGATAGCCATGCTGGGGCATTACCAGTCAATTGTCTTACTGGGCTCATGCTTACAGGCAAAGAGTTCTATTATGCATGGAAATAAAACATCACGAAGATGTATACCTCAAATTGAATGTACTAGGCTGGGTGAAATACAGTCATTCAAACTTCTCCTTGAAGTATTCATTTTGAGGTGGTTTGGGGGTGGGGTTCAGACAGCATATATGAATTTGATATATATTTTTTCAGCCGGACCTTGAATATCTTCCACCTGCAAGTGAATACACCTGGACAGGTAAGGATCTGTGGCCGCTGACAGGGCCACAGGTGGTAAAACATATCATAAAGTTGGTACTCACAGGCACCAGGCAACCTGCCCACATGAAAGTCATGAGGCCACTTTGGTTTCATAACCTTTTTCCTTGCTCTTTTATGTTACTGTGACAGAGGTTTCTGTGGTTAAAATCAGATGGCGTATCTGCCACTCATTTGTTCAGGATAAGGTGCCCAGAAGTTTAAAGAACATTAGAGGACCAGTGATCAGCTTCTATTTTTCAGTGGTCCACATCAATGATTTTCACCAAGATACTGTCGGTGAAAAATTTCACAGCTACAACAGGTCTTAGGCTTGAGATAAATCAGAGTCATCTTTCAAGGGAAAAAAATGGGTTTGTTCCCCCTACACGTAACCACTAGGTCTCTCCTTGGTTCTTTCCTCCCACGCCCTCTGCAATGCCACATTTTCCTTTGTCTGACTGTGGTATACACCTGTGGCATGTTGGCATTGTGTATTCATGTGGTACAGGAAACTCCCAGATTCCAAGCTGGTCCTTCCTTGCAATTTTGTCCCCTTTATGAAATATGTTATTCTTGCCAGAGTTAAAATAAAGCAATGCATGGGGCAGAGGAATGCAGCACCGAGCTGGCCAACAATGCCCTGGTGACGGATGGAGCCTCTTTTTTGGTTGCACACATTCTATATTTCTCCTTGGTATACAAACTCAACCCCATGTCTAGACCCACCAGTACCTCAGAGGAAAGCCATGGTAATCAACTCTAGTGGCAAATTATGGCTTTTTATTCTTGTATTGGGAACAATGATTGTTTCAGCACATCTTTTCATTAAGAAAAATGGATTAGGAGAAGTATCTAATATCCAAGGTTAAATCCACTAGGGTCAATTTTCTTTCATTGTTACCTATTCCACCTAAATCTCACATAGCTGCAGACCACAAGGTGAAAACTGGCCAGTACATGTGCAATCCATCAGAAAAAAAGGTTGTGGGGTGCTCTTGTCACACTGACCTAGACTTTGACATTATGGAATCACTGGAGTGTGAATGGCCTGGGGAGGATATCTTCAAGCTCAGTTAGGCAGCCCCAACCAGGCTTTATCTTCAACTTAGAGACCCTAGAATGAGTGGGAGGGAGTGGGAGTCATGAGATGGAAGTGCAGAAGATGGTGGTGGTACAGTTTGTTATAAATGAAAACCCTAGGTTTAAACATGTACACACACATACATACTCCTAGCTACCCCTCCCTTCTAGTATTTGCAAGATGCAGCATTTGATAGCCTGGACTGATAAGTACAAGACAAGATGGCAATTTTTCAAAAGTGCTGAAGGCAAGTGAGAGAGAAAAACTATACTGCATCAAGTAAAAAGAAACAATAACAGATAATTAGGATTTTTCATCATTGGTAAATTTTTTTCAAGTAATTATAAAAGTAAAAACCCCACATATGCTATGTCAACTTTCCATTAAATCTGACTCCAAAGTGACTTTCCTTTCAAATAATGCTACATTAAACCATTTATGCAGCATATACCTGGTCTCTTTCCAGTGCTTTAAGCCTCAGCCTACCAGTGGCTATGGTAGACCAGGTCAGCAATTCTCCAGTGCTAACCTGCAGCACTTTACTGGGTTAATTAAGATTACCTGGAGATATGGATGTGTAGATCCTGCTCAATCAGTAGAGTGAACTGCACTGATGGTATTGAATAAGATATAGTGCCATACCCTGATAGGCAAAGTGCTCATCCTCATTCCACTACCTTATTTTTACAGTTTCAGATCAAGAGAAGGAAACTTGATTGCAGAACTGATTTCAGAGGGGCTTATTTGAGGAGACTTCCAAACAATGTTAGTAATGTTTGACAACTATTTGAGAAATGGCATGTTTTGTTATTTTCTTTTTTGTTATGAGCTTCCTCATAACAAGAGCAGCCTCAGAGACCAAGGTGTGGGCCGTTTGCTGGTTTTGAAGCCAATTCTCAGCTTCACTCGACTGTTTTCTAGGGACTCTATTTTGGCAATTGCAATTAAAAATGCTTGAGCTTTGCTTTTGGAGGACTATTACCCATTTTTGCTTCCATATGAAAAAGTCTGGAAAGTTTGCTAATAAGGATGACTTTATTTTAAAGCAACTAAAGTTAACCTTAAGTTTAATTTTTTTTTTAATCAAATATGTCCTTGTGTCATTCTTCCTCCATCTGATCTTTCTGTCCATAGCTCTAGCTCCCTGGACAGCTTTCTTTTCTTTTTTTTTTTTTTTTTAAATGTCATTTCTCACCTTACATAATGCTGATGTCTGTTGGTATATCCCTCTAGCTCTCCCCACCGGAATGTAACTTCCATGAGGGCAAGGACTTGGGTTTTGCAACCTGCTGTGTCAGTTGCTTGCATACACTGAGTGCTTGATCAGCCTTTGTTGAATGCTTGAACAACTTAACAAAAGCAAAATATAATGGAACAATTTATTTTCCTTCCCAGTTAATTGTTATAAGCATAGCAGTTTATTTGCAAAAATATTATCAGCTCTAGTGTCAAGCCTGTTGCCAGAGTATTCATTTGGCCTTTCTGATAATTTTTGAGGATTTTTTTTTTGGTGATGTGTGGCTATATAGGTGTAAGCCTGATTTTCTGATAAAGTAACCAAATTTCTATATAAAAATAACTATCATTCTTTAAAGTGGTATTCTTGAGGAAAAAAATATATATGTATATTTATATTTTTCTTTTTTCTGATTAATGATTTATAATGATTTTCTCTCTTCCTTTTCCTTTCTCTCACAATTCTTTTGCAGTTATATATTTCTATTTTGTCAAAAACATATTTATACATATATGTATGAATTCATCATAAATATATACACACATATATTTCAAATAAAACATAATATTTGGAAGACATCTCTGAATCACTTTAATGTCTGTCAGCTGTGCAAGCTAATTGTCTTTGTTGCTATAAATTTTTGTTATATTTAACTTGTAACAGGTTGGATGCTTGCATGAATGTATTATTTAAATTTTAAATATTTGCTAATATTTCAGATATCATCTTTCATTTATTGATTTCTAATTTAGTAGTGTTCCTAGAATATGCTTTGTATAACTGGAATATTTTCAATTTAGTAAGACTTGTTTTATGACCCCATAGATGGTCTATCTTAATAAGTACTCTGCTTGCATTTAAGTGGGGAAAAAAGATGTGTATCCTGCTGTTGTTGGGCAGAGTTTCTACAAATGTCAATCAGATGATTTGATTGCTAATACTGATCGAGTCTTCCATAGACTTACTGATTTTTCTGCCACTCTGTAGTAGTAGATTTGTCCATTTCTTATTTGTCTTGTTTCTTAGTCCTATCAGTTTTTGCTTCATGTATTTTAACCTCTGTTTTTAGGTGCAAAAACATTATTGCTCAGTTCATGAAATGTGCTATTTCATGAACTGAGCAATACATTGGTATTGTTTTGCTATAAAAATTATTTTTCAAAGAGATTTAAGTAGTGAATGAATTTTTTTTAAATTTAGCTACATGGATACCATTCCAATACTCACAATTCTTTTGAGCAGAGTTAGATTTTGATCTTTTATCATTTTCCCTTTGCCTGAATGACTTTCTTTTAAGATTTCTTATAGTATGTCTGCTGGTAGTTAATTCTGCTTTTGAAGATCTGAAGAAGATCTTTTCCACATTTGGTTTTAAAATTTTTACTGGGTTTAGAATTCTAGATTAGAAAAACTATGACAATTGAGGAGAAAGTAAACACTTAACATAGGTAATTAGAACAAAATAGACTGTAAATGTTTTTGACAAAATAGAAATTATACAACTATAAAAAAATATCGTGATGGGGCTGGGGTTGTGGTTCAGCAGTGGAGTGCTTGCCTTGCACATGCAAGGTACTGGATTCAAGCCTCAGCACCACATAAAAATAAAGAAAGAAAATAAACATATTGTGTCCATCTACAACTAAAAAAAATTAAAAAAATATTGTGAGAGGGAAAATTTTTATAATGAGCAAAAAAAGAAATATATAAAGCTTCCTAGAAAACTGTACATACATACATAAAGCAAAGCAAATAAGCTATATAGTTAAAAAATTTAATTATAAAAAATAAAAATATAAAATAATATACCAAAACTAAGATGACAATAATAAATGTAAGTGGACTTAGTACACCTATTATATTAGCTAGAGTCTAAGCTGCTCTATCAAAGAAATACCAAAACAAACCAGGTATGGTGGCACACACCTGTAATCCCAGTGACTCGGGAGGCCAAGGCAGGAGGATCACAAGTTGAAAGCCAGCCTCGTCAATTTAGCTAGGCCCTATGCAACTTAGCAAGACCTTGTTTCAAAGTAAAACATAAAAAGGGCTGGGGATTCCAGCGGCTTGGGAGGCTGAGACAGGAAGATCATAAGTTCAAAGCCAGCCTCAGCAACAGCGAGGTGCTAAGCAACTCAGTGAGACCCTGACTGTAAATAAAATTCAAAATAGGGATGGGGATGTGACTCAGTGATTGAGTGTCCCTGAGTTAAATCCCCAATACCCACCTCTCTCAAAAAAGGGCTGGGGATGTGGCTCAGTGATAAAGCACCATGAGGTTAAATCTCCAGTACCAAACAAACAAACAAACAAATAAAAAGAAACTCCAAAATGTAGTGGCTAAAATAAATTCCTCTTCCTTATAAAACTGTCCAGAAATGAGCATTCCAGGATTACAGGGGAACCACTTCACAAGGCCATGAAGGTACTCTGACTCTGGCTACCTCATGGCCTGAATATTTGTTCTTACCAGCATGATCTCTGCTGGCTCACCAGCCTCATACCTGCAAGACAGGGACAAAGAAAAAACAGAGAAAGTGGCTTCATCTTTATACATAAAATTGTACCATTTATTCCCATTATGTACTTAATCATGTGACCAAGTTTAATTGCAAGAGAGACTATGAAATCTAGCAGGAATTCCATTCTGGCATTTCTTAGAAAATTTATGTGTTTTGTAAGCCCCAAATTCCAAGGAAACTAATCAAGAAACCAGGAAAAAAAAAAAAACCAAAGCATCAGTTTCTTGCAGAAATCAAAATAGAGATGATACTGATTTGAAAGAATCCACTGATTTCAACTTGAAATCAGGGACAAGGAAGCACTGACTTGTGGGGCTGAAGGCGGAGGTCAACATTTCTGGGAAGCCAGGGCAGGAGCCCAGAGAGACACTACTGACCATGGTCTGATCCATTAGTTTTGTCTGTAGCTACTGTGGTGTATGAAGAGAGAGCTCACTGGGGATCTGAGAGGGTTCCTCTAAGTCCTCACCTGGATGATGATCATCACATGCAAGGGAGGAAACTATTCAAGGCTGGAGAAAGAACCACCCAGGAGGATTGGAGGGAACATTCCTTAGAGTTTACACAAGACCAGGAGTAGTCTCTGTTCCCATTACCTAGCGTGGAAAACCTCAAGGGACCTCAGGTAGGGTTCTCGGAAAGCCATTGCCTTAGTATTAGAGAAAAAAAAAATTGCCCTAAAATAAATGATGCTCTGGCCCTGAATAACAAAGCTTCAAAAACAAGATTTCAAAATATCCAAACTGCTTCTAGACAACTTAATTATGCAGCAGAAGAAAGCTCAAGAATATTTATAAGAATAAAAAAGAAAGTTCAGCTTACCAAAACAATGTATAACACAGAATCAATAATCACCGAGCATATAAAGAAACAGGAAAATATGACCCATAATGAGGAGAAAAATAAATCAATTGAAACCAACCCTGGCGTGATACAGATAATAAAACTAGTAAGCAAGGACATTAAAACAACCATTATAAATGCATTCTTTTTGTTCAAGAAGCTAGAGGAAAGATTGAGAACATAGGGAAACTCAGATCAATATTCTAAAAAATGTAGAGAAAACATTGTTCTGAAGTGAAATATTGTACTAGATGGGGTTTATATCAGAGTAGGTACCACAGAAAGAAAAGATTAAGTGAACTTGAAGACAAAACAATAAAAATTATCCAAAATGAAACTCAAAAGAGCTCTAAAAAAGAAAAAAAGAAGAAGAACAAGAAACAGAGGATCAGCCAAATATATATAGAATTAGAATCTCAGGAAAAAATGAGGAAGAGTGTAGAAAAAGCATTGGAATAAACTATAAACTTTAATGAAATTATGAACCCACAGATCCAAGAATTCCCACACGAAAGAAACACGAATACAGCTACAAGAAACAATTGAATTTCTTTTTTTTCTTTTTAGTTGTAGATGGACAGAGCACCTTTATTTTATATATTTATTTTTATGTGGGGCTGAGGATCAAACCCAGTGCCTCGCACATGCTAAGTAAGCGCTGCACCACTGAGCCACAGCCCCAGCCCACAATTGAATTTCTTAAAACCAGGGTCATTGAGTAAATCTTAAAAGCAGTCACAGAGAAAAAGACAAGCCACTTTCTTGTAAGAAACAATACAAGTCAGAATATGGCAGAGCAACAGCTTTTAGGTGCTGAAGAAAAAAGAAGTCAACCTATTAGTTTCTCCCAAATAGGTGAGCTCTTGCCTTCTGAAAGCTATTTGTCTGTTCCCTTTATTCTTGCTGAATGTCAGGCCTTAGGACCACATTTTCTTTCCTTGAGCATCTGCTGTCTTTGGCACAGAATCCTAAACTCACCCTACTTTTCTTCCTTGTGAGTTTTTTTCTGCCTAGCTGTGCAGAGATTTCTTCTTTATTTGAAGTCCAATAACTTCATCACAATATGTGATGATAAGATCCCTCTGGGTCAGTTATTCCTGACATATGCTTTTATGACCCAAAAAGTTTTTCATTTATATCTTCAGCTTCTTGTTCTATTGTTTTCCTTCTTGGAGGACTCTAATTTTGAGTAGGTTGGATGCCCTTCTAAATCTCTTATTTTAATGTGCTGACTTTTCTAATGTCTATGCTATATGTATATCACTGTATTTTCCACAAGGTTGATTTAACTTTGCACTCTTTCTGGTTTTACTTTTATACCTGCAATTTTTCTGAATTTTCATTCCTGATTTCCTCCCAGTTCAAGGATTATTTCCTATTGTCTCACCAGTGTACGTTTTTACATTTTTGCTTTGTGATTCTCCTTATAGAGGTGATTGCTCAGATAAATATTGGATCACTTCTTAAGTGTTATTTTATTTTTAATTGAAAAATGATAATTTTACACATTTATGGGGCATAATGTGATGTTTTAGTACATATATACATTTTATAATGATTAAATCAGAGCAAATAGCATTTCTAGCATGCCAAACATTTGTCATTACTTTGTGCAGAGAACTTTAAACGTCCTCATTTTTAGCTATTTTAAAATATACAGCACATTATTAATAACTATAATCACCCTACTGTGCAATAGAGCACCAGAGCTTATTCTTTTGCAATCCACATTGGATGTTTCTGAGAGGCTCTGCTTGGTCATCCCATCATTCTTTGCATTTTTTCATTCCTCCTAGATTACATCTGTTTCCCAATTTTGGTTAAAATGAAATTGCCATAGGGCTTGGTCCTCCCCATTTTCTTACCATTTTTAGATGATTGCCTGGGGGAGAAGAGAAATGTTGATACTCCTAGCCAACCACAGCCGAAGACCTTGCTGTGCTTACACCTGGTGACTCTACCTTGAGCCTTATTTTTTTCATTGCCTTCAATACCTTGAACCAAGAGCCTGAAGACTCCCCTGGGAAGGGCTATCTGGCACTGATTTACAGTGAGGCTCCAGATGCAGATCTGAATGGGGGTCTGGTTAATACCCAGGGTCTCAGGAAAGTCTTCCATGATTTGTTGATGGGCCACTCAGTGTTGTTTCTGGAAATCTCCAGGAGAGTAATCACTAGGCAAAACCACCATTGTCTGAATTTGTTTTTGTTTTATTCTTAGTTTCTTAGTATATGTTTCTTCTGTAGATTCTGGATTTTGTTGCAGTAATTTAATTTAATTTTTTTTTTAAAAAAGGGACTCTCTTAAACTGATTGGAATGAAAAGGAAGAGATGTGCATTACTTGAAGTGAGGTCAAATGAAGGAGCAAAGAGAACTAGCTCAGACCCAAGGAAGAAGTTGAGGTGGGAGACAGAGTTTGAGAAGGCATCAGGACATAGAGAATCCCAGCTCTGAATGTTGACCTCTTCCCACTTGGTCCTTTGGAAGAACTCTACCAACCTTCTCAAGGGGCTAAAAGTAAAACTCATGTCCCAGGAGTTTCTTTCTTTTAAAAGAATACCCCTAAGAAGAAGAGCCATATAAGCTCAGGTATTAGCCCCCAGATGCCATCATAATGTAGTTAATTTCTCAGAGGTTGTAACATAACATAACAATTTACAAAGTGAAAATGAAAACATCTACATGTTCATTATTATAATATTTTAGTTTGGGATATATCTGTCATTGGTTTTTATCTCTGAGGATTAAAGATTGAACACTGCCTCAAGGAGAATGTGAAATACAAATAATAGACTCCATTTGTAGTTTATACTTGCAATTCTGGTATACATATCTTCTTTAGAGATAAAAGAAGGAAATATTTATAGCATCATTAAGCTAACCAAAAATATAATTTAAAACCCTCATGCATTTATTGCTCAAGTGAGTTTATTTATGGTTGGAGGAGTGACCCAGAAGGGAGGCTTTACAGACAGAGATTAAACCACGTGCCACATGTCTTTAGTTCACATAATGAGGAATTAGTAGACCTCAGATATCATTTCAACTTATCTGTAAATTGTTTGAGGTAAACTAATGAAAATGGTCTTACATTTGAAATATTCAATATTGATGCGTTTATAATTGCCCATGGATAATTCAGGCTATTTATAGCTATTGGTCTTGCTGTGCAGTAAGACTGATGTTTCCCAATACATATGCAATTTCATCATAAGTGACAGAAATTTCAGCTAGTCTTTGTTAAAGTTTTATATTTTTAAGCTGAATTTTAAATGTTATCATTACCCAACTATGTATTTTAAATTCTCTGAGAGCATTTCTGTATATGGTCCTTAACTGCTCCTATATTCATTTATTTGTTCAACAAGTATTTATTGAATATCTACTATATGTCTTACAGAAGATTATCAGTGAGCCAAAATGAGACAAAGTCATGATTCTCATAGAGTGTAGGGTCTAGTGTGAGAGATACACAAATAGGAAAACAAGCAAATAACAAATCATCCATCCATTCATCCATCCATCCAATATCAGTTCCTTATCGAGAACAAGCCTGGTTAGAGATAGAACCATGGGAGAGAGGGTATTGCCTCAGACAAGGTAGTGAGAGATGGTTTCTCTGAGGGAATAAGTAGAATTGTAAATGGGAATAGTTGAGAAAATGTGTTACCGGCAGAGGGATCCCTAAGTACAAATGTCTACACATGGGAACACAGTAGGTATTCAGGCTGTCAAAACTGAGGAAGAAAATGCAGTTGGAGAGGTAGAGATGGTATAGATCACACTAGATCTTATGGGTCATGACAAGAGCCAGCGGTTTTATTCTATGGAGATAATGGACAGAAATCTATGGGAAAGCACTGAGAGGTTGCAAGTAGAAGAGTGATATGACATACATTTCACTTTAAAAGAATTTATCATGATTATGTGGAGAATAAGCTTTAGAAGGCCTGGGTGGGACCCAGGGACAGGCAAGAAGTTATTGCAATAATCTGGGGAAGAGATGAAGATGATTTAGTCTAGAGATATAGGTTATGTTTTGAAGGTTCAAATCAATAGGACATTCTATTAGATTGAAGGTTATTATATGTGAGAAAGAAAATAGCCCAATTCTATTTCAGTTTTCAGCCTAAGTGTGTGGTTGAATCATGGAGCCATTTACTGATAAAAGGAAGATGGAAGAAGGGGTTGGACCACAGGACTTGACTGAGTCCAATTGTGACATTATAGTAAGATACCTACTAGGTATGGAGGTGGAGAGTTTGGGTAGGCAGCTTGATAAACAGGCCACGAGTTCAATGGAAGGTTCAAGGCTGGAGATAAGCAGAATTTCTTCATAAGCACACTGTCTAAAGCTATGGGGCTAGATGAGGTCATGTGAGATGTGAATTTAGATAAAAAAGAAGTCCAGGGATCGCGCCCTGAGATATGCCAACATTAAGACACAGGGAAGAGGAGGAGAGTTCTGCATGAGAGAGAGGAGAGGAAGAAAACAAGGAGAGTGGTACTGGAGAAGCTAAGGGAGGAAAGAGTTTTAAGAAGATTGGAGCAGGTTTTAAAAGTTTAAAAGTGCACCATGGTTATGAAAGATGCTATTATTAGAGGAAGCTGGTGGACGTTGCACAGGAACACTCTGATCTATTTTTTGTAAGTTCTGTGTGAGTCTAAAAGTATTTCAAAGTAGACATTTAAAAGAGAGTTAAAAGCAGTTTTAAGAAGAGCAGCAAACATGCCGCTAAGAAGTCAGTTCCAAAGAGGACTTGGGTATGTAACCTGACGACAGGGAACATTAATGATCTGGCTAAGAGCAGTTCCGCCCCGTGCCCAGAACAAAAGTTTGATCTGAGTGTTTTCAAGGAAGAATGGGAAATGAGTATAGACAATTCTTTGGAATTGTTACTATAAGGGAGAGCAGAGAAATAATGTCATAGGTAGAGGTGCAGATGGAGTCAGATGATCATTTTAAAACACAGGTGTAAGTCAAACTTCTTGTTGGTTAAATGGGTACATTTTACTTACCATTAATTCTTACCATTATATTTTAAATCACCTCATTCTGTATTTACAGACAACTCTGAATTTTCTTTTTTTTTAAGAGAGAGAGAGAAAGAGAGAGAGAAAGAGAGAGAGAGAGAAATTTTTTTTAATATTTATTTTTTAGTTTTCAGTGGACACAACATCTTTGTTTGTATGTGGTGCTGAGGATCAAACTTGGGCCGCACACATGCCAGGCGAGCGCGCTACTGCTTGAGCCACATCCCCAGCCCTCTGAATTTTCTTTGGCCACTCACAAGCTTGCTTTTTCTTTTGGTGACCTATTACAACTTAATCGGGTTCTTTAAAATTAGTTCCTTGGGGTTTCACACTGTCATCCATCACTTGACAGTAGTAAGTGTCAAAGTGCTTGTCTAGTGTTAGTACCCAAGGAAATATTTAACTAACTCTTCACAACAATTCTTTTTAACTCCAAAATTGTTCTAATCTTGTGGATTTGATATTCAGATTCGTGGACTGTGTGTGCTCGTGAATGTGTGTTCGGCAGTTAATCAACAAAATCCACTTAGGAACCTCTTCTTTTTTTTTTTTTTTATTGGTTGTTCAAAACATTACAAAGCTCATGACATATCATCTTTCATACATTTGATTCAAGTGAGTTGTGAACTCCCATTTTTACCCCAAATACAAATTGCAGAATCACATCAGTTACACATTCACATTTTTACATAATGTCATATTGTTGTATTCTGCTGCCTTTCCTGTCCCCTACTATCCCCCCTCCCCTCCCCTCCCCTCCTATGGAAAGAACACAGTTCCTGCTGTGGAGACATGGAGGGAAGGAAGGGTGCACTTGAATGCTCTGTGTGCCTCTTGACTAAGGAAGCCAAGCTCTCTGACTTGCCACTGTCATGGCCCAACTTCAGAGGCTGACTCATTTCTGCAGCTGCTTTATAGTTTTGGATCTCAAAGGACCACAGATCCTAAATTCCACTTGTCTCTTTGATAATCTCCTGCCAACACTTGTAACCAGAGTCAAATAGTCATGACAGGGACACGCTTTTTCACTGACAGTGCACACAATGATGGCGTGAGTGTTCTGCAGGAAATACATGGAGAACTCCCCCTTCTCTATCACTTGTCGGAAAGATGGAGCCACAGCAGAAAACAAACACCTTTTTTTTTTCACAAAGCACATGAAATAGGACAAACAGTTCTCTAAACCAGTGGTTTAATTATAATATAGGGCAGTGTGGCAAACCATGCGTAGCTTTTCAAACCACTTCATGTGTTTCTCAATAAAAGGAAAGCTCACCCCAAAACCCCACAAAGCTTCTCACACTCTGCAAAAACCAAAGGTGTTATAGGATAGTGGTCTGTGTGTTTTGTTCTGAAGTTTCCAAACCATCTCAGCTTAATGAGAGTTAACTAAAACTTCAGGGACTTTTTTATGCTTTTCCCTGCATTTAGCCAGTCTGACTGTCCTCCTGCCTGCATGACTCATACCTTCTCCCTTTTATTTAGGGTTTTGGTGTGTGAGGGCGGTGGAAGGTTAGGTACCAGTTTCTAAGCTAATCATCTCACCAGTTCAAGACCTATCATCATCACCCATCCAACCCAGGCCTCTGTAAATTCTAATATATCTCTTCATTTCCCCTTCTACAGGTAGTCACTTGAGTTTACCCAATATCTTTGGATGTGTATACACATTTTAAGAGTGTTTTGTTTTTAATTTGCATAAGTAGTGTTGTGCTGGCAATTTATTTCTTTAATTATTTTTGGAGCTGTTAAAATTCATCATGAGATTTTTGAGATCTTTTCTTAGAAGGCTCATTGTTTCTAGTTGCTTCATAGTATTCCACAGTGTGCATCCATCATAATTGATTCTTCTATTCCCTCACCAGCAAGCACTTAGGTTTCCTCTGACTCTCTCTCTCTCTCTCTCTCTCTCTCTCTCTCTCTCTCTCTGCAGTGGCATATCTTCACATATGTCTCATTACAGTGTATGCCCAGAAAGTCTTTTATTTTATTTTATTTTATTTTATTTTAGAGAGAGAGTTTTTTTAATATTTATTTTTCAGTTCTCGGCGGACACATCTTTGTTTGTATGTGGTGCTGAGGATCGAACTTGGGCCGCACGCATGCCAGGCGAGCGCGCTACCGCTTGAGCCACATCCCCAGCCCCAGAAAGTCTTTTAATTTCACAAAGTTCTGCCACATTCTTCTTCAGAACACATTGCTAGTCCATATACCCACCAGAGCTCATGAGGCTCTCATTTGCCTCCATCCTGATGAACATTTGATATTATCTGACTTTGCAATATTTGCAAATCTGATGAGTACAAAGTGTTTCCTCTCTTGCATTTATCTAATTACTATTTCACTTGAACAACTTATTATATACTCACTAGTCACTCAGTTTTCCTCTGGGAACTTTCTATTCTTACCTATTTGGTTTCCTAACTTTTCTTATTGGGTACAAAGGGTACAAAGGCATTCTAGTTATTAATAGTGCTATGATTTGAATCTCCACCAAGAGATCTTTAAGGGGGAATTAAGTTAGGATACCTGTGTTCTTATTCAGATAAGATTAGGTTATCTTATCTGTTACAAAAGCCAGTTTAGTTCTCTCTCTTGGTTATATCCCTCTCACCATAAGATGCCTTTCATCATCCCAGGAGTCTGCAGAAAATCTTCACCAGTCAGAAGGCCCTCATCAGATGTAGCCCCTCAACTTTAGACCTCCAAGCTCCAGAAATATGAGCTGAGTAAACATTTATTCTTCATAAAATTACCTAGTCTTTGGTATTTCGTTATAGCAAAAGGACACAGTCCAAGACAAATACCTTATTGTTTTAAATAAGGTGATCATAGGCCAGACTTATGCCCATTGTCCTGCCAAATGCATTCCACTATTGTCATGTATGTAAAAAATAAATAAATAAATAAATGAAAAGAAGAACCCTCTTTTATTTCCAAATTTGTCCTTAAGTTAGGATGCTGTAAATATCTTCTTCCTGTCTGATTCTCAACATCAGTCATCTTTGGTGCTTTAATACCATCAGACCCACTCAGTTTTGCCTCCTGTTTTGTGCATTTGAGCTCTTTTCAAGACATCTGTTTTTAATCCAGTCTTGTGTTATTGGACATTTAGGTTCTTCCAGAATTTTCAGACATGCAGTATTGAATATCTTTTTACTTCTCTTTGTTCAAATGTGTGAGATTTTCTCTAAGTTATTTATCTTTGTGGCTGAGACTGCAATGTGCTAAATAGTTCTTGTCTCTTTATCCTCTGAGCCAACAAGGGCTGGAGTACACTACATAGCCTCTCTAGTTGTTAGATGGGTACCATGTGACTGGCCTCTGGCCAACAGAATGTGGACAGAGTGATATATGATGCTATGGCTCTGAAGATTTCTCATAGCAGTGCTTACAGGGTACTCCTCTCCCACCCTCTGGGTCAACTGAGGACTCAGAAACCCCGGGTGAGAGTGGTGCCACCAGATATAAACACCTTAGTCTCATCCATCATCAGGTGAATCCTGAAATACCAGATTAGTGTTATGATTAGTATTTATGTGAGCACAGAAAAAAATAAAACTTCAGCCACTCATATTTTGATATTATCTGTTATAAAAGTGTATTAGTTGTTAAAAGCATGCACAACTTAAAAACTATAAAATACTGTTGAAGAAAAGCTAAATGTGTTTCTGAAGTAGCAAAATCAATATTGTTAAGATGTTACTTCCTCTCAAATTCATCAATAGATTTAATACAATCCTCACCCAAATCCTATCAAGTTTCTTTTTAAAAGTATAGTATAAAATATTTAAATTGGCAAGACAGTTTTGAAAAGGAACAACATTAGAAGACTTAACTGATCCAAAGTCTCATTGTAAAGCTTCAATAATCAAGACAGTATGCTATTGGCATAAAAAGATAGATTTATCAATGCACAGAACTTGACAAATGTTACCTTTAACATTCAGGACTTGTGTTTGTTTTTGTCTTTTTTTTTTGTTTGACAGCTATAGTGATTATTAATGTTGTAAAATAAACTGCATATATTCAAAGTGTAAAATTTAATGGATTTTGACATATTTATGAGACCTGTAAGACTACCACCTCAATCAAGATGAAGGACTTTTTCATCACTCACAAGAGTTTCATTGTCCCTATCCTTCTTCTTCCTTGCTCTATCCACAGGCAATCACTGGTCTGCTTTCTGTCCCTAGAGATTGTTTTGTGTTTTCTAAACATTTTTATAAATGAAAATATGCCATGCACTGTTTTATGTCTAGTTTCTTTCAGTCAGCAAATTACTTGAACTCCATCCATGCTGGGTATATATCAAAATAGTTAATTTCTTTTTATTTGTGAATTGTGCACCATTGTATGGTTATAATGTAACTTGTTTACCCATTCACCTATTGATGAGCTTTTCAACTGGTTTTGATATTTGCTGTTACAGATAAAGCTGCTATCAAGATTTGTGTACAACTCTGTGTGAATACATACTTTAATTTATGTTGGATAAATAATACTTAGGAATGCACTGGCTGGGTATATTGTAGTGTGTGTTTAAATTTTTAGGAAACTGTGAAACCACTTTTCAAAGGGTTGTGCCCTTTTACATTTCCACTAGCAGTAGTGCATGACAAATTCAGTTGCTCTACTTCCTCACCAAAACTTGTATGATCCTTTCCTCCTCAGGGTATTTGCTAGTCTGATGTGTGTATGATTTATCCCAGTCCCTGGTTTATACTTTTATTCTCTTAAAAGTCTCTTTCAAAGCCTAGACATTCTTAATTTTAAAGGATTCTAATCAGTTATTTTTTTTTTCTTTTTTGGAATATATTTTCGGTTTCATACTCAAAAACTCTTTGCCCAACCAAAGGTTGTGAAGTTTTTAATTTACAGTTTTTATCTACAAGTTTTATGTTTTAAAGGCTTATATGTAAGTCTCTGATTTTCATTTTGAGTTTAAAATTTTTCATTTTGAGTTTTAATTGTATCTAATATGAGGTATGGATCAAAGTTCATGTTTTATTTATAGAAATCTAATTTTTATAACATTATTTGTTGAAAAAGCTGTTTATTCACTGAATTGATTTTTACCAAAAAATTCATTGACAATGTATGTATAGGCCTATTTCTGGACTCTTTAATCTGAGGCTCGAGAAAGAGATGCTAAACTGAGAGTAGCAACCTGGAGCTTACAGCAGACTCTCTGAATTAAAAATAAAAGATATACATCTTTGAAGGCTATCAAGATAATCACGACTCGAGGGACTAAGATTTCAGTTGGAAAGGGAGTCCAAAAGCCCACTTAGAAATTTTGTTATCTCAAAGAACTGGTGACAAAATGAATTGGTATTAAAGCTCCCTTCCTCAACCCAAAGGAAACAATTCTGGTAAACACAGACTTTTATCAGAATCCTTGAAAATGCTTGAATTCATGAAAATCAGAAATAAGTAAGTTTCAGCCTCAGAAAGGTGATCTGCCTGTCAGAAAAACATATTAAAACCTCTCTGGAGGAAGATAACATGAAACGGAACTTCACAATTTTTCATATACAAAATCAGCATTTAATAAAATTACCAGACACACAAGAAAAATAAGCAAATATCCAAAAACCAAGAGCAAAGCAAGCCCATAAACAGACTGAAAGTAGATACAAATATTAGTGTGATCAGACACAAAATGTAAAATGTTGGTGTTTAGCACATGCTGCAAACTAGATGAAGATGTTGATTTTCAGCTGAGAACTAGAATTTATTTAGGAATCCAATGGAAATTCTACAAAATACAATAATAAAGTCACTATTTTTGCAAAACAATTAATTTGCATCAATTCATTTGGGAGAGTTTATTGTATATGGTCCATGCCTTAGAACATAACAATTTGTATATTTTTACTTTATGATGGTATGAAAGTGATACAGATTCAGCAGAAACCTACTTCAGATTTTGAATTTTGAGCTTTTCCAATCTAGTGATATACAGTAAAATACTCTCTCCTGCTGGTGATTAGTGACAGAGAGCTGCAGTTCCCAGGCAGCCCTGTGGCCATGCAGGTGAGAAATTGATATTCTGCAATATATTGTGTTATTAAGCTATGATGTTCAATAAGTTAGGTGCATTAAATGTATTTTTGATTTATGAATTTTTCAAATTATAATAGGTTCATCAGGATATAACACCATCATAAGTCAAAAAGCATCTGTAATTCTATTTTGTGAAAAGAAATTATTTCAAAAAATAGTGCCTTATTTCTGAAAAGAAGTGGTTTTCCAGAACTTTATGGCTTTGTTCTCATTCCCCACTTCTCACCACTACCTCCAGAGAAGCAGTTAAATTCCTCCACTTATTTGAGCAGGGGCTTCCAGAGATCCACAGACACATGGTGTCCTTGCCTTTCTTATTAGAAGAATCTTGCTGAATTCCACTTCCTAGGGATTGCTTCAAAAAAAGAGTCTTTTGTAGCTTAGGTTGTTCTTTTCATTACTGCTATTCCCTGCAACTGCACAAAGTATATGTCATGCTAGGCATCCAGAAAAAAAACAGGTTGTTGGAAGACATAACAAGCTATTAAATAAATTAGAGAACAAAAAGAGCATTTTGCACTTATAAATGAGAACTGACTCAAAATTGCTTGTAAAGAGCCATCTCATTTCATTTCATTGTAATAAACAGATGTAATGATTTCTCATAAATTGTATCTGTGTAATACAATGAAATATCTGTGCAATAAATACCAATAAATACCTGTATCATTTTTGTAACCCTTTGAAATTAAAAAATACACATAAAGAAAATTTTAAATCCTTTGAAATTAAAAAATACACATAAAGAAAATCACAAATTCTTAAATATATAGTTATAGTTAACACAAAGAGAACTTCTGAAACTACCACTAAGACCAAGGAACAGAATATTATCAGTATCTCAAAAGATCCATTACAATAATTACATTTCTTTCATCAAAAAATAATCATTCTATAACTTCCAAGTTTCCATACGTTAGTTTCACCTGCTTTTAAGCTTACATAAGGAGAATCATATAATTACATGTATCTTTTTAAATTATTCTGCATTATGGGCATTTAATGAGGTTATTTTTTCTCAAATACTTTTTAAAAGTCACAATGTATTATTAATATTGGAGAGAAGGAGACAGACAGAATTTCTCAAGTGAGAGTACTGGCTGGTGCTCTTGGCCAATGATAAATCTTGTGACATAGTATACCATACACTTCAAGGCATTAAATGTTGCATCAGGACCCCAAGGAAAACATAAACTACACTTCTATGAGATTTTCTTAATTTATATATGACAGCAGAATGCATTACAATTCTTATTATACATATAGAGCACATTTTTTCATATTTCTGATTGTATACATAGTATACTCACACCAATTCGTGTCTTCATACATATACTTTGGATAAGAATGATCATCACTTCTACCATCATTAATAACCCCATGCTCCCTCCCTTCCCTTTCAACCCCTCTGCCCTATCTAGAGTTTGTCTATTCCTCCCATGCTCCCTCTCCCTATCCCACTATGAATCAGCCTCCTTATATCAAAGAAAACATTCGGCATTTGGTTTTTGGGGATTGGCTAACTTCACTTAGCATTATCTTCTCTAACTCCATCCATTTACCTGCAAATGCTATGATTTTACTCTCTTTTATTGCTGAGTAATATTCCATTGTGTATATATATGCCACATTTTTAAAATCTATTCATTTATTGAAGGGCATGTAGGTTTGTTCCACAGTTTAACTATTGTGAATTGTGCTGCTGTAAATATTGATGTGGCTGTGTCCCTGTAGTATGCTATTTTTAAGTCCTTTGGGTATAGACAGAGGAGAGGGATAGCTGGGTCAAATGGTGGTTCAATTCCCAATTTTCCAAGAAATCTCCATACTGCTTTCTATATTGGCTGCAACAATTTGCAGTCCCACCAGCAATGTATGAGTGTACCTTTTTCAGCACATCCTCACTAACACTTATTGTTGTTTGTATGCATAATAACTGCCATTCTGACTGGAGTGAGATCAAATCTTAGAGTAGTACTTCTATGAGATTTTAAAGGAAATTTAATAAAGAGACATTAGGGGAAGCAATAATGGATGTCAAGGGGCCCAAAGACTTGCAAGGGGATGTAGCAATTACCAACCACAGATCTGAAGAATAAGAAGAGGAAAGAGCATTTTAGAAGTCCAATGTAAACTGGACCTTGGAAGAGGGATCTCCTGGCCAGACTTCTAGTCTTCAAGATATGAAGCAACAGCAAGAATCAAGATATTTAACCAAAAGTGGATGGGTGAGGGTACTCCCTAGCCTCTTTTTTTTTCCTGTCAGCTTCTAATTTTAAACCCAACAACAGTCCAAAGTACCAGAGACTCCAGGTGGTGCCATTCATAGGATAATCTTAAGAGCCTCCATATCACTCTCAAAGAAAGTTAAAAGAGTGCAAAATATTGAGAACATAATTAATTTTCTAAATTAGACCAAGACATTGATTTACAAGTTCAAATGGCTCCAGAAGTAAAACAATAAGATAAACAAAAGCAAAACAAACTAAAAATGAAAGCTAAATTTGATCCTTTGAAAATATCAGCAAAATGGACAAAACTCTAGCTAGACTGCTGAGAATAGAGTCTGTGGGTTATTCCATCTTAGAGAGCAGCAGTTGCCGTGAGCTACTCCATTTTGAGTGCAAGGACGAAGGGAGAATGACTTGGTAACTTGTACAGGCCAACATAACTACCAGATGTGTTGGGCATACAGACTCACCAAAAAGAATAACCCCTATGATTCTTAATTATACTGCATAATTATAGGCAACAAATTGATAAATTAGTCATGCTAATAAAAAATGACTACCTGTGAACTTATTGAATTAAATCAGAAGCAGAGGGATGCATAGGTGTATGAAACCCATTTCAGGAAACCAACTCTGTGAGCTCATCAAGCACATCAGACCAAACAACCCCCTCAATGGAAACACATAAAAAGAGAGGCACCTAACATGGTGATATGGTGGCACACACTGTTCCCGTCATCTTATCTGACCAGTGAATGCTACATGAGGTTCACAGATGAGGAATTCTTGACTCTGTTCTTACGGCTTCTGTTTAGCTCCTTATTTGATGCAGTCCACTTTGAAACTACCTGCCATTTGGACCTTCACATTGGATAAATTAATGCCCTGAACAGTTCTGCACTTTGAACAAATTCTTTGGCTGGTAATCTTATCTGACTGCCTGCAATGACTCTTTTGCCTTCATTTCATCCAAGTTGTCATTATCTCTTCACCACCTTCTCTGGAAGAAAGCTTTAAAAGCTCATCACTGTGGTCCCTATGTTAGGGAAGGTGCATAGCCATTTATGTACCAACTCTCTTGTCCTTATGGTGCCACTGCCTTGGGAGTGTCCCTGCAATATTAACTTGAAGTGATAAGCTGGTATCTATTTTGTAAGGCAGAGTGGAACATCTTTTGAGCCTGGTCAGTTGACTATCTGGGAGAGAATTGAGTGAGTGCTATATTCTCTCATTTTTTTTCTTGCACAGAAGCCATTTGGTCTAAATGCTGCCACATCATCTCAGTCACCCTCCTATGTAGATCAGGGCCATAGGAATGCTTCTTTCCACCCACAGGTATGGTTGTATGGAAAGAAGAATGGTAATCACTGCAATCCCAGGCACTGTGCAGTTCCTTATTATGCTTTAGCTTTTAGAAAAAGAAATGAAAGAAATATCTGAAATGAATAATTCTGCATGTCCAGGAATTTAAACTTCTAGAAGTAGAAGAGAAAAATTTTTCTCTATGTCTAGGAAATCATACTGGGAGTAATATCTGAATTCTTCTAAGAGTAAAATTGCATTTCAGAGTCAAAGATTCAGAATTCCATCAGAGCTTAAAAATTTTTATCCCTAACTGAAATTAACCTACAAATTCTTCCCTTTACTTGATTCATTATCCTGTCTTTTAAACTAGCCTTTTTATATTTTCTGAATTCTTCCTATTCAATTTTTTTTCCCACCTTACCATTTTTAAACAATGAGAACCAAGTAGTCATCAGTTATTTCCTTGCTATCATTGTTGACCTCTGATATTTTCACTTTTTTTAGCATTACATTTTTGAAGGGTGCATTGATGAAGTTAACTTTAGTCTTCAGACTAATAACACTTACCTGCCTTTCAAAGGCATGAGACTCTACCTAATGAGTAATGCTTATGGAAAGAAAAGAAAATTTAATCTATAAATATTAAATGATCACTTAGGTAAAATATGATTGCTTATAAAATGTCTTCTATGAAATAAGTATCTAGATGTAATTATGTTGTTCAGTAAGAACATTTTATGATAAGGTGCTGGCAACTCTTATTTATAGGACAAAATGTTTTCAGAATATCTACTTTGGCTCTACTATGAAGTCATAGGTCTCTTTTTTAGTAAGAAATAAAACAGTAAGTAAAAAATAGTTGGCCATGAAAGTTATTTTTCCTAATTAGATAAGTAATCAAGTGATTGAAAAGTATAAACTATGATTTAGTTATCTTCAGGATTGCTTTCAATAAAAGAGCTCTGCTCCATCTATTTATTTTACTTCTGGTAGAGCAATTTGGATCATTGACCTCTTTTCTTGGCTAAAGATGGGTAAAAGTCCAGAGAGATGAAATCTGGTTTGCATAATGGGCATGTAAGTTCAGACCCTGAATCATTGCTTCCCCCAGTTGTAGTTTTCAGTTCCTACTATAGTTCACAAGTAATTCCTATCTTGTCTTGCAAGAGAAAACATGTTTTTTTTTTGCCTGTTTATTTATGTTTTATGAAAATGACTCACTTTATTCATGAGACAGCAATTTCTTATAGCTAATATTCATTGTGGTCCAATAATAAGAAAATGAATCAATTAATTGACACTCTATATTGTAGCTTGGGCCATTTGCTTACCGGATGACACAATGTTATTAACATGCTCATCTATTCGGATAGTTTTGCATCCCTAATTATAGCTCAACATTTTAAAATTTGAAATGGCAATTAAATTTACAAGCAAAGATCTTACTTGGCATTTTAGAACCATCATCTGTTACCCTAAATTGTTGTTGTACAACAACTCATCTTATTTTCTGAACCTTTTGACTTCATCAATGTTTTCTATTGTTAGTTCCTCAAAGGTCTGGTTTACAATGTCACCATTCCTGTAAGAAGTTTAGCATCAGCTACTGAACAATGAGTCATCCTTGTTAACAGATATTAATGCTAGAGCACATTTGCTTCTTCATGTTAAAAGACCCTCTATCTTTTCTACCCAAAGCATTATCATTTTTTCAATTTATTTTGAAGTTTTTGAACACATTTATGACATTTTCCAAATACTTGAAGTTTTTTCTGCTGTAAACTTGAGGATAATAATATAGAAGCAAAAGCTGAGGTGGGTGACGGTGTTAATAGTGATTATCAAGATCTACAGGTGAAAAGTAGGCATGGATATTACGGTAAGATCTGAACTATTCCTGAGAATTCCTGGATTCTCAGAGTCAGGTTTCATGATATTTCAGGCTTTTGCTTGTAGGCCTATAATGTTTACTATAATTCACAAAAGATAACCAGTTTATTAGTTATTTCAAAACTGAAAGACAAAAAAAAATGCCTGAATATTTCTCAGCAAGAGAAACAATAAGAGAGGTAAATAGGGAGCCTACATCCTGGGAACAAATTTTTACTCCTCACACTTCAGATAGAGCCCTAATATCCAGAGTATACAAAGAACTCAAAAATTAAACAATAAGAAAACAAATAACCCAATCAATAAATGGGCCAAGGACCTGAACAGACACTTCTCAGAGGAGGACATACAATCAATCAACAAGTACATGAAAAAATGCTCACCATCTCTAGCAGTCAGAGAAATGCAAATCAAAACCACCCTAAGATACCATCTCACTCCAGTAAGATTGGCAGCCATTATGAAGTCAAACAACAAGTGCTGGCGAGGATGTGGGGAAAAGGGTACACTTGTACATTGCTGGTGGGACTGCAAATTGGTGCGGCCAATTTGGAAAGCAGTTTGGAGATTCCTTGGAAAGCTGGGAATGGAACCACCATTTGACCCAGCTATTCCCCTTCTCGGACTATTCCCTAAAGACCTTAAAAGAGCGTACTATAGGGATACTGCTACATTGATGTTCATAGCAGCACAATTCACAATAGCTAGACTGTGGAACCAACCTAGAAGCCATCTATTTTTTATCAATAGATGAATGGATAAAAAATGTGGCATTTATACACAATGGAGTATTACTCAGCACTAAAAAATGACAAAATCATGGCATTTGCAGGGAAATGGATGGCATTAGAGCAGATTATGCTAAATGAAGCTAGCCAATCCCTAAAAAACAAATGCCAAATGTCTTCTTTGATATAAGGAGAGCAACTAAGAACAGAGCATTGAGGAAGAGCATGAGAAGAAGAATAACATTAAACAGGATTGAGAGATGGGAGGGAAAGGGAGAGAGAAGGGAAATTGCATGGAAATGGAAGGAGACCCTCACTGTTATACAAAATTACATATAAGAGGAAGTGAGGGGAAAGGGAAAAAAACAAGGGGGAGAAATGAATTACAGTAGATGGGGTAGACAGAGAAGATGGGAGAGAAGGGGATGGGAGGGGGGATAGTAGAGGATAGGAAAGGCAACAGAACACAACAGACACTAGTATGGAAATGTGTAAAACAGTGGATGTGTAACCGATGTGATTCTGCAATCTGTACACGAGATAAAAATGGGAATTCATAACCCACTTGAATCAAATGTATGAAATATGATATGTCAAGAGCTATGAAATGTTTTGAACAACTAATAAAAAAGAAAAAAATTAAAAAAAGAAAAATAATGCCTTAATATTTACACTCAGTACTTCAAGGAAGACCTGGGATTTCTAATTCATTATTTCACAAAGGATTAGATTTTTTTTTTTTTGTACTGGAGATTGAACCCTGATGTGCTTAACTATTGAGCCACATCCCCAGCCCTTTTTTGTATTTTATTTAGGAACAGGGGCTCTCAGAGTTGCTTAGGGCCTCAATAAGTTGCTAAGGCTGACTTTGAAATTGTGATCATCCTCCCTCAGCTTTCAGAGCAGCTGGGATTACAGGGCTGCACCGCCACGCCCAGCTATTTTACAAAGGATTAGAAATAGAATTCAAACAATGAAAAACAATTTTTCAACATTCCAGAAAATAATTGTTGATATACTAAGATTAGTTTGGGAAACAACAGGAAAATAAGAACTAATAGGAAAACTTAAAATAGAATAATAATATTATATAGCCTTTATATAGTACCTTAAAGTTTATAAAGCATTTTTTATATTGACTCAGTCCATCCTCACATATCCCTGTGGGGTAATTGGAACAAAACCTCGTGTTTTTATATTTAAGGAAACTGATATTTGTGGAAGCTAAGTAACTTGCCCAGGGTTGCATGGCTGGTATCTTGTTGCCATGGGTCTTGAATGTGCATCTTCTGATCCTTCAGGAGTGATTGCTTACTCTTGTAGAAAGAAAGAAGAGTTTAAAAGCAGACATTATTTGTAGCAGTTCTTTTGAAGATGAATTGCCATTCTTGCACCTTACCATGGACACTCCGGACATTTGGTCAATAAAAATATTTCAATCCGCACCACTCCAGGTGCTTACTTCTTTCTCATTAGCTTTGGCCAAGTGAAGATCTAATCTCAGAGAGGAGAGCAACCTGCTTCTAGACCTCCACTGGATTATCCAAAGTCACTTCAAGGTTTCATTCTTGTCATTTCTTATCTAGCGCTTCATCTTTTTCTGTTTGTGTACCCACTTCTGAGTACATGAGCAGTACATAGCAGAATAAAGGGTGCCAGGGATGGGCAGTGGAGGGTGCATATGAGCAGGTGTTGGGGAGACAATAAGGTAACTTCAGGGCACAGCCCTACTTCATAGGAAAATGAGGAACTAAGTGTTCTTTCCTAAAACTCAACCTCTTTAAAAAGGGTCAGATTGAGGGTAAAGAGTTCATAGACTGAAAATGAAGAAATGGTCATAGGCAGACAGAGGTAAGACAGGTTTCATTGTGTGCTTATTAATTGATTGTTCACAAAATTAATACTCATAGAAGCTGGAAGAATGGGGACCCTTTTACACAGTGGTGTTTACTGTCACATAGCTTCCTCCTAGGACAGTGAATTTAACAACACAAATGAAAATAGATGATAGAATTCTGTGGTTGATAAAACTTTTTTCACTTAGCTCAGGTCACCAAAGGATGGTTCTAATAGGAAATGGAAAGGGTACAGAGTCAGATTGTATTGAAAACAAAAAGTAGTTTAAAAGTTTTTCCCAAGGAAATACCTTTTCCTAGAGCATAATGAGCTTTCTGGGTGCCGTGTTAAAAAAACAAAGGCAATAAGCCAAATTTTTCATAATACAAACCATAAAAAATGAAGTTATATTAACCATTTTTTTACCTACAGGGGCTCTTCAAAAAACAGTAAGAAAGATAGGAGGGGAGGAGAGGAGTAGGAGGGATAGGAAGGGCAGCAGAATAAAATAGACATTATGATTTCTGTATGTATATAGGTGAATCTATGACCAGTGTGATTCTGCAATCTGTGCAATTAGAAAAATGAGAAATTATGCCCTAATGATTCAAATGTATGAATTGCCAAGATCATTGTAATGTCATGTGTAGCTAATAAAAATAAAATAAAATTTAAAAAAAACAGTAAGAAAGCACCTGGGCAGAGAGTCCTTAATTAACAAAATCTCAGAAATTCCAAATAAGAGGAACCAGCAATTCCTAGAAGGAGAAAAAGCAAGCAAGAAAGAAAGAAAGAAAAAAAAAAAAGATTGTAGGAAGCAGGAATTATCCCAGCTAAAAGGCTAATGAAAACTGATAGCTTGAGTGACTTCTACTTGACAGAAGATTGTGGCTGTTGACAGTGATGGCTGGCAGGGTGGAAAAATGGGGGATAAAGCTGCACAGAAAGACTTCAGAGGAAATATGACACCTTTGAAACCACAGGTGTGAGGGTAAGTGAAACCTGTAAGTAAAAGTTAGTGCTGTTTTTCCGAGCTTGATGACCTACATACCTTTAGTTTGAAATTCAGGAGCTTGAGTGGACCATGTGAGAGAAGTTGAAACATGGAAGACCAGTAATTGAGGGGGAAGACCAGTAATTGAGGGGTCAGAAGCCTCCTTTCTATCACTGAAGTGAATCCTTAGACTGTTTTTTTTTTTTGTCTTTGTTTTGGCATTGGAATGTATTCTACTGATGAATACATCCCCAGTCCTTTTCTTTTTTCTTTTTTTTTTTTTTTTTGAAACATTGTAATGTTAAGTTGCCTGGGCTGGCCTCAAACCTGCAATCCTCCAATATCTCAGCCTCCCCAAATTGCTGGGATTACAGGTGTGCACCATCATGCTCATCTTGGACTTTATTCTTAAATATGTTCTACAATACTCATAGAGCTCTAAGAAAACAGACTAGTTCCTTTCCCAACAACCAGCCTTGTTGCAAACTACAGGCTCTGCCGACTTCCTCACCCAGCTCTCAGTGGTTGTTTTTGAGTGCCTTTTATGTCCCAGATGCTGAGCTTGGTGTATGTGTATAAATATGAAAAAAAAGTTTTAATTTTGGTTCTTACTTTCAAGGATCTCATAATCCATGCAAAATGGAACATAATAAATTCAGCTTGCAGATGAATTATTCTCACTTACAACAGTAAAAAGTAAACACCAAGTAAGTTGTATGAGCATATTTGATAGGAATCTGGAGGTAGAAGCTACAGGAGTTGGAGAAGATTTCTTGGGAGAGATGTAAATTAAGTTGCATTTTTAAGCCTGAATAGGTTTCAGACAGCCTGGGTGACAGTGTGTGGGGATGAAAAGGTGAGAACAAAGGGGTGAGAGAATCAGAAGGACACTCTCCAAGAGGCAAAGTAATTACTTGAACAAGGGAAGGGGCTCAAATTTAATAACCTGCATGCATGCTTTGAGAAAGTCAGCAGTGAAATTTGTAAGAACTATTTTTGCTTGCCTCTTAAAGCTAAGCGTTTGGGTTTGCTGAACATATAAACAGTTCAGTGTTTGAAAGGAGCGAATGACCTGCAGTGGGTGAAAGAATGATCTCTGAAGATACCAGACTTAGGCCTGCACTCTGACTCTGTTATTTGTTAGTAGTGTGACCTCCAAAAGCCTACCTCTTCATGCCTCAGTCTCCCATTTGATAATATTTGTATCCGATCCATAGGATAGTTACAAGACAAAATGAGATAAAATATTTAATAAGCTTGTCATAATGCTTGGCACAAAGGAAGAGCTCAATAAATCTCAACTACCATTTTTATATTAATAGAATCATAAATAACAAAAGCAACACTAATAGTTATTATTATATTACTCAAAGTCAAGTAAAAATCATGAAATTCTTATTGTGCACATAAGCACAGAGGAGATCATCTGTAAAGAATAGATCTTCAGAACGTGCTATTGTTTTCTGATCACCTAGAAAGATGAAGACAAGAAAAAAAAAGCTTTTTAAAAAAAATTAAATTAAGGAAATGAATAAATACAAGACAGTCCATGTCACTCTTAGTTGTTCCCCTTGGGTCTAGGCACCTTTGAGCAGTCTTGAAGATCTTGCTAGTGACTTCTGCTTGGGTCCATTCATGTGGCCTTCCCTGTTTGAAAGGGATGTGGCTCCCAACTCCGGCAGGGATAGAGTAGAGGGCTTTCTTGCTCCATTATACCATGGGCAGGTTGAATATCCAGAACCTTCTATTTATAATTATCAGTAAGCTGTTTATTTCTTGCTTCTCGTTTCAGCAGGGTAAGCAAGTTGAGGCAGGACACTTTCTAGTAGATTGTGAGAAGATAGACCTCAGCATTAGCCTGACTGTGGGTCTGATGTGGAGAGAAGAGAGTCAAAAGGAAATATTCTTGTGGCTTTCTGTATGACTAAAAGGTAGCGGGGCTGTTGTTTGCTGCAGCAGCCAATTCAAAAGAGTGACATTCTGGCCACCAAATGTTAATAGGCCCAAGTGGAAGTGTGGTGACCATCGTTGAGTCATAACTTGAGAGGAAATCAGTCTTACCCGTGTTTTTTTGTTCTTTAGTGGAGACCCTTAGTAAGCTCTTCGAAGACCGTGGCTTTCTACAGAGGAGAGCTATGGTAACGGTTGGCCACAGCAAGAAGCTCTTCTCACTCTTGTGTTGGAACAAGAACCAGTTATGAGAAGCCTGGGTTTGAGTCGCTTTTGGTGTGGTTAATGTTGGTGGGAAGGTTACTTACAGGTCTCTTCATTTATTAATGCATTTGGTCTTAGGTAGACCTTCAGGGGTTTCTCTTGTGACTCTGTTGGTCTGGCTGGTGAGGTCCAGGCTAACAGAACTCAAACCACCTCTTGCACCCATGAGAGTCTCACAAAGCCCCTCTGTCTGGCCTGTGGCTCTGTTAGGCATCCTTTGGTGACTCTTTGAACTTGAAACCTTGATGACCTTGAGGCATTCTCAAGAGTGACCTAAGACTTGAGGCATTTCTTGATTGGGGTAAGAATGCAGAGGACCTGTTTCAACCGTGTGACATGAAGCATTGTCCCCAGTTTATTTGTCAGGGTATGACTAATAATGTGAGATCTTCAAATTTGGGAAGCCACCCAATGCCTATGCAAGAATAAATATTTTGGGGAAGAAATCAAGTTTTATGGGAACTGAAATCAACAATCCCTAACATCTCTCCATCCCAAAGTAAGTAAAATTACTCTTATATTAACTCTTTCAAGTTAAAACAAGGCTTGCCTTGTTTTTTTGTCACTTGAACACTTTTGATGTTGTCTAATTTTCTACCTTTAGTTAATCTTTCTCATGCAAAACAACAACAACAACAACTTTGCTCAGTATTCTGTTAAAGTTAGTTTATTGAATGAAGCATCATTTATAACACCTGCTCTCATTTTCTTCTTAGATATTTAAGAATAATATTCAGGGTGTAAAATGAGACCTGAGTAATTCTTTCCACGTTCCTTTGAGGAACATCTCACTCGTACTCTTGCAACCCAGAATTATTACTTGCCCTTTAAAAAAGGACCCCCTTCCAGTGTGAATGGGCCATAAGTACACAGGTAGATTGTCATTTCTAGGAATACTTGCTCATCTATCCTCTTGCCAGGCAGCTATTTCTCAAAGCAAAACACTGGAGAACAATAACACTGTGTATGCCTTCATGGTTGCTTCTCTGAGAAGCTGTTACATAAGCCAGCCTCCAGGGATTTGCTGATCACTCAGCAAATCAAGTGGCAGCCAACTGACCATTCTTTATATAAAACAGAATTCATTTCAGTATCTGAAGTCCATATCAACAGCAAAAACTTGGGTTCTGCTTTCCTATTTGAAGACAACTGCAGATCTCCATATGCTTAAGAAAAATCTATATAAGAATTAAGCTGGGTTCCATAATTTAAAAAAGAAAAAAAAGGTTTTCTTTTTATTTAAATTTCTCATCATCAACTCATAAGTGGCAAGAACTCCAATAGGGAAGCCTAGAAATCTATAAAAGGGTGACCACGTACATGGCAGGTTCTGTCCCACACTCAGGTAGTATGGCAGGAAGTTCCCTTGACCAGCTATTTCACGAGTTGCATGATCAGTACAACTTTACTGCCGCCTGTCCTCATAAGTAAGACCTCTATGATAAATCACTTCCACTTTGCATTTCTTCCTTAAATAAAAGGAAATTTAAAAAATCATTTCTTACAGAGTGGTGCACAGCACTCTGAAGTAAAAGCCACCTAGATGCCTTCTCTAAAAGAACTTGTCTACCTGATTCCACACTGGATGTGACATAATAATGCAATCACAATTAGAAAAAAAATATTGGCCAAAGTTTTACCCAAATATATTCTTGAGCAGAGGAGCTGACATAGGGGTGAAGAGAGGAGTAAATAGTCAAGTGTAAGATCAGTCCTATGAATGCCATTTCCAATTTTTGGTTTTCTCTCTCTCCTGGCCAGTTTCTTAAAACTATATAAATGATTTGAACCATTATTAAGCTATTGCCTCTCAGCATCAACCCCATCTTTCTACACTCTTGCCATGATGAATCATAGCATCATCCTCCAGCATATTGGGTCTCATTCCACACCTCAAGTTTCAGTTTTAACGAAATATATAAGGAAAATAGTGTTATAAATGATGCTTCATTAAGGAAACCTGCTGAAATAGGACATTGGGCAAAAATTTATTTCCATGAAAAAGATAACTGGGTGTGGAAAATTAGATTGATAGCATTCCAGTAATAGGAGTAGCTAGCAATTAGCAATTTTTCTCATGATAACCCTCAGAGACACTGTCTTGGCTGGCAGTATCCCTTCCTTAGAAGTCTGGGCTAACTCTCCACTGGCCTTAGACCTCTCAGTATCAGGCAGCTGCCACCTCCCTTGGGAGGTCTGAGTCTACCCTCCACTGGACCCAGGTTTCAATGTCTGAGGGTCCAGCACCATCAGAGCTGTGCACCCTCCTCAAAATTGAATATCAGATCCACAGGGACCTCTTCTCCAATTTTCTGGTTTTAATAATTCCCATATCTGCCGCAGCCCAGCTGGCTGGGCAAAATAACCCGGGGGTGAGAGGAACTTGTGTAGATTGATATACAGCAGGAGTAGGAGCCGTTTATTGTAGGACAACAGAGGTATTTATACATTCCACACAGCTTATCTAATTAACATAAACTCGATACAGCAGTCAACCAATAAGGAATCTCCACACTTAATGGCTCGCTGGTGTTACTTTACAAACCACTCCCTCTGGCATTTTGCCAGGCGCCATCCTGACCTGTTTATAGACTCTAACACATATCTTTTCTTTGTTCCCAGCGTTATAGGTAGCAACTGTACTCTGATTCCATGGTATCTTATTGTTTCCTTGGCATGTTCAGTATTTCAGTACTTAGTAAATAATTCCTTTTATTAAACTCTGTTGGTTTAACTTGTCTCTTGACTGGACCTAAACTGATAGAAGAGGAGTATTTTCCTTGATCTCACAGCAGACTCAATTGGATATTGATTAGATCTGGGGCCAACCTGGGTAATCCCATCCAAAGGAATGTGCTGGCCCTAAAAGACTCGAATTGTTCTGATTTACTATCTCGGACCTTAGCAAGACATTGGAAAGCTACTTATAAGATCAACTTTTGTGTAAGATGGAACAGGCAGTCTTTTCATTTTTAATTGATAAGGAAGATTTAAAGAGCTTCTATTTTCTCATTCCAAGTCTCTAAGGAAAAGTAAAATGTCAAAGGGAGTCTTTTCACTCCACACATCAGATGTTATGGAAATAATAAATCCAGACGATTTAATAGCATTAGGTAAGGGGAAAGGTTGATAGGTTTAAGTGACATAATTGAAGTTCCCAACATTAGAAACCCCTTTTGTAAGCTGGGATACCTAAAGGCTTGGCAAATATCCATGCCCGTTAGCCATCTGCATCACTACTGAATGTGTATATACTGAAGGATTTAATGAATCATACACATCTGATCACCCCATGGGAAAAAAAAAATGTGTTGTGCCCAGCACAGCCTTTCCATAAAGAAAGCACCATTGGGAAATGCAGACATGTGGGAACAGGCCACAAAAATGCAGCAAATTAGTCCTTGTTATCCACTCACCCATGCAGGAAAGTTTTAAAAGGTAATAAAGTCCTAGGTTCTTAAAATTGGCACTTTAGTCTCTGTTTTTAGAGCAAAATATATAGTTTTGCTGGAAAACTACAGTACATCTAAGCATTTAGTTTAACTTTTAACTACCTTTCAATCCAAGAGGCATTTCAAATCATGCTGTCACCTGTTCCCAAGTTTTCCGCTGCAGGTTACCATCCTAAGCTACCTCATTAAAATAAATGAAAACAAATAGGATTATCCAAGTGAAATGTCACTAATGCTATTATAAAGTAAGAATCTTTGGCACCATTCAATAAAGCTACAATTCTAAGCTGTAAATATCACCCATGGAAATTCGGATGACATCTCAACTCATTAGTCCTTCTGTTCCATATTTGTGTTTGTGCTTGGAGTAGATAATGTGGTTCTGTATGGTCCCAGCATCATAAGGGTCATTGTTTGCTCTAATGAACAATGATGCAATTCTATGATTCCATTACCCTTGTTTGTCAAGTATCCTGTTTATTGTAATTTCTGAGCACAATGCTTAACCCTATTTTCAAATTTGTGTATGGCCACACCAAAAAGTCAAACCTACATACCCTTCAAAGCAGTTTTTCTCAACCTGCTTCCTAATTTTCCAGTATTTGCTGGGGATGGGGTTGTGCCAAAAACCTGGATGAACTAAGAGTACCGTTTTCTAGATTTTTTAACCATAAGCATTGGTTTGAAGTTGAGTAATCCTTATAAGAGATATAGCCTAATTGAGAGAGAAGAGGTGAGATAGACTGAAATCAGAGATGGACTATCACCAGCACAGATGATGCACTATTAGAAAAAATGCATAGGAACTAATTTGTCTGACTTGGGGGCACCTCACAGCCAACAGGTGAGCTTATACAAAGTGATCCTTAGGATGCAATTGAAAAGCTTGGTGTGTCAGCCAGCTTGCTACAGCTCCGTATGCTGGAGTTCACAACTGCATTCCAGCAACTCCCAGCAGGCCAGTCTTCAGCCAGATGTACAGGAAACAGAGAATCAAAGAAGCCAGTGTGGTCACATGTAAGTAGCACATCTGACGCTTGGGGGAACATCAGTTTTTAAGCGCGGGACACACTAACAGGGTGACAGAGAACCCAGGGACTGAAGAGGAAAAATGATGGTTTCTAAGAACTCAGAACATATGCTGTAGCCCTGGTAGGGAGAAGTTTGTTATCAGTATAGAAAATGCCTAGATATAAATGAAGTCCGGGAAATAAAACAAATTGTTATGAGGCTTTCCGAGTCATTTATTTCTTTTCTTTGTGACTTGATAGTGTTTTCTGCCTTCTGGAGAGAGATTTAGTACCTTCCTCTCCATTGGATGTGCCTTCAGTGGTTGTATCATTAAAAATTTTATGTTGTTATCACTTGGAACATTGAGTAGGGTAAAGCCAATAGTGAAGAGAAGAATTGGAAGAGCATAGGACAAACATTCCTTGAACTGGCTCTTACTTGCCATGTGATGCTAGACAAATTACCTATTATCTTTGAAACTTAGTACCTTCCATCTTTAAAAGGGGTATATAAGACCTGGGGTATAGCTTAGTAGTAAAGCACTTGCCTAGCGTGTGTGAAGCCCTATGTTCATTCACAGTACACCAAAAGATAAAATAAAATAAAATGAGTACATATCACCTTTGCTATGGTTTGCATGTTTTCCCCAAAATTGAGGGACTGGAAACATAATCTTCAATGCAACAGCATTGACAGTGGGCCCTTTTAAGAGGGACTGAAGTCACGAGGGATCTGCTCTCAGGAAAGAATTAATGCCATTATTGTGAGAGTAGATTTGTTATCAAAGCTCGTTTTGCTCCTTGTCCCCTCTCACTCTCTCATCTTCTGACTCTTGAATAATATAACCACACTTTCTGTGTCAAAATATAAAGTAAACATTTGTCCTAAGCTAAGCCTGGATCCTTGAGGACAATGTTGGAAATTATAGTTTTCCCAGTGGCTTCAGAATTAACATGAAGTCCCTGGCATTATATGGTCATGTGTAAGGAATGTCCGTATTTTCCCAAGATGGTCATTATATGTATTGTCTCAGTGTGATTGTTAATACTGCTTTTTTTTCCCCCACAGTGGCGCATTTTGAATGATAAGTCCTAAGATTTTCATTGCCACAGGTGCTTTGAAGGCCCTAAGTCTCCCAGAGTCACTAATCAAAAGAATCTGTATTGGCTCAAGAACTCTGCTCTTGGCTATTGATGCTTCTGAGATCATTTCTAATAAGCACACACTTTCAGAAAGTTTATTCTTGGGTAACACTTGAGTGTGCAGTAAAGAATCACTGGGGACAACATGATTTAATGATTTTAGATTTTGGAGAATTCACTTCTTTGGGGACCAAAATTTACATATGGAACTCATTTGTTTTCTCTGTATCTCTCAAACTATATGTTTCTTCTGTATGCTTCTGGGCTCGCTACTCAATTGATTTGTATTATTGTCCCTGAGCACCTACACATTTAATCATTGTGACTTTATAACATGTCATGAAATCTCATAGAATGTGTTTTCCCCTCACCCAACTTTATTCTTATTTGTTAAAAATTGCTTGACCTTCATTTGCAAACTTGTATGTAATCTGTTCTTTACTGGAATTTCAAGTGATGGGCTCTTATTTACACTTTACAAAGTAGAAATATTAAAGCCCCTGTAAACTTTCCTGCTACCAGTTTAACCTGTTCTGTCTTAGGATCTCAGGTTTAACTGTGCACCTGTATTTGATTTTTCATATGTTTGTACATGTTATGGATGGGTGATGAGATGTGCTTGCCTTTTGGTGACAAGTATTATGAAATAAAATTTCCTCCTAATTCAGAACAGACTATTAACATGATGGTATAATCAAGACATTCATGGAAACTTAATGACAAAAACATTCCAAGAACTGCACAAGGGCACTTCCCTCATCTTTTCATTCCACACCCATTAAAATGAGATCTCTTTTTGGCACAAGCCAGGGAGAATCGAGGTAGAATGAGTAGCTGGGCTGTACCAGACTAGAAAGACGCTTTTGCCCTTTGAATTAATATAAATTGAACTATTAAATACATATGAAAATTAATGTCATTTAGAGCCATTGTTATGGCCGTGGTGGTGTTTGTACAAAAGCCTTTTCATTAATAGAGAAGGAAGGGTTTATGTTAACAAGTCTGTGCTGATGGTTTTCCAACATCTTTTTTTTAAATACTTCACAAATTGGGAGAAGCTTAAAATTGCTTAGGGTCAGGTATAAGTCAACAGTGGGATTGTTGGAGTGTGGAGTCATGTCCAGAATCTGATCTTCTCCTAAGCCCCAGAAGTTTCTTTGTCAACCTTTCCAAGCTGAATTTATTGGGTATTGTGTTACCCTTTAAAAAATATCTCCCTATCTACAGATTCCCTCATGAAACCTAGAGATCTCAGTAGTACATAAGTGGCTTTTATATATATGATGTTAATCAAGACACATGCTCACCTTTATCACCAGAGGTACAAGGCTAATTCTTCCTTTATCAACAAGGTGCAATGCTAGCTAGGATATAGGTTTTTGGTTAGAAAATCAGAAAACAGAAATAAATGCTTCTATTTGAGTTACTCACTTAAAATCACAAGTACTCACTACCCAACTTGGGCTGTTCTGAAATTCCATATTTCTACCAAAACAGAAATTGTACCACTCCACCTGCTCACCATGAACCTCATCTTTGTACAAAGAAATTGTAAAACTGGAGTGAGTTGAGGACCTTCTCTTGTAGTATTCAACCTCATTTCCAGAAGGAATAATGTGATAATGTAATGGCTGCCTAGAGTCTCTACCCAGCAAACCAACTGACACACAAAGTCCTTGTTTTTATATCCCCCATACCCATTTTTCATCTGAAGGGCTCTCTAGAGTAACCCTGACTGCTGAGCTGTGGAATCCTCAGTGATTCCTCCTCTGATCTCTTCTAAGTGAGGGCTTCGGACCTAAGGTCAACTTTTCATGGTCTCTCTTTTCTACACCCTAGTTATCATGCATATTTTAAAATTCAAGCAGAATGTGTTCAGTACCTAATATGTGCCAGACTCAGCTCTATATATTTAGGACATATCTTCAAACAGCACAAAGATCCTCATCATCAAAGGACTAGCTTGCTAGCTGATTCCCAGTGGTCTCTGTCCCAGTAGGTGGGTAAAGTTAAGCCCCAAGTCAGTGTTCTAACAAAGGCAGGCTTTAGCTTGTTGTCTGAAATCTTAATTGAGGAACATTTGGAATTCAGATATATTAACTAAAATTACATTTTCTTTCATTTGCTGTAATGGGGATCAAACCCAGGGGCTCATGTGTGCTAGGTAAGCACTCTACCACTGAGCTACATCCCCAACCCATCTTTCTTCAGTCTTAAGGAAAATATGTCCAAGATAACATGAGTCTGTTTTCAACTTTTATTTATCACTTTATTGTATTTCTTTATACTATTTCCCTTTGATGTTTTGGACATTCGCCATCATCATTGTATATATTTAACATCAGTAGTTGGTGTTAGCTGCTATAAAACTTGGATTTTAATTCCTCTGCAAGAATTACAGCAGGACAGAAACTGCCAGATTACAGACTCATTTAATGTAAAAGGAAACTATTTAATCTTGTCATGCTACTCATTCTCACCCCAATTGCATGATGATTTGGGGAAATAGAAAGTCAGTTGACTGAAAAGATCTCTCTTACCCTTCCTCCGGAGTTTAAGTATACAAGTCTGGATTGGCAACTACTTTCATTGAGACTTCCTTTTCTGTCTCAATCAACATTTCATATCAATTTCTTAAATTGGACTCATTCAGTAGTCAGATATCTCTCCTTGCCTCAAAAACATCTTTCAAGTTGCTTTATTTGAATTAGGTTCCAAATAGGATCCACACATTGCATTTCATTGTTAACTCATAATTTGTTTCAAATTATAACATTATGCTCCCTTTTTTTTAATCATGCTTTGTTGTTTTCTCCCTTTCTCTCTTCTATTGAATAAACCAGGTACTTCATACTATAGAATTCCCCAACATTATGGATTGTGTCCTGTATTTTAACTTACTCTCCTAAACCCATGCATTTCCTGTAACCTGGGGAATAGATCATGAGACTTTGTGGATCCAGATTTAGGGAGTGTTTTTAAGCAAGAGGGAAACAAGAACATGTGTGCTGCATTGCTTCATATTAGGAATGTGCAATATACAGTTGTTGTTGTTTTAAATTTGTTAAAACTATCCAGACCAGTAGCTTTCAGTAAGGTCACCCCAATTCTTCTGTTAAATAACTTCTGATAGGTTAGAGAGGGATTTTTAAAAGTATTTTTTTCTGAATATGTAAACAATGTATGTTTCTTTTAAAAAGTAAAAGTATGTATTATGAAGAAATAAAAATCATCCATACTCCCATTCTCCAAATTTTACACACACAAATGCTATGTTTGCAGTTAGGCGTCCAGCTTTTTCTAGTTACCATGGACTGATGACAGAGTTTAGATGAACTTGTGCTGTATAACAAATAGGAAGTAAAGAGTGTCCTGGCAGTGGGGTTGAGATCATGAGGCAAGGGTGGCCAAAGGAGCTAATTGTAAGATATCAAATATGCAACCAACAAAGCTAGTCCAATGCTAGGCTGAAACGAAAATCAGTGTCATTGGAAATTAACGTGTACATTTAAATTGCATAAAATCAAATAACCCCATTCAGCAAGCCAACATTTTCAGATACCCAGATCACTGCTTGGCTATGGAATTGTGCATTCACAAAAACATTGCAGATTTGTATAGGCAAAGCAGGTGTTCTAGTAACATCTGTTTTGCGCTATTCACAGCCTGAGCCAGTTATATCCTGCTATGCTATAGAACTAGTGGCTAACACGTGCGCATAGCAGAGGTCAACCCAGGGTCTCGGGCATAGTTTTTCTTAATTGATGTTAAAATAATTCACTTTATAGATTTATAATTCTATGAATCAATAAGAAGAACAAATTAAACCAATTTTATGTATCTATTTTTAAAAAAATATTTATTTTTTAATTATAGTTGGACACATACCTTTATTTTATTTTTATGTGGTGCTGAGAATCGAACTCAGTGCCTCACTCATGCTAGGCGAGTGCTCTATCTCTGAGCCACACCCCAGCCCTGGATCTCCTTTTTTTAACTAAAAAAATGCACTCTAAATTCTAGAATTTAAAAAATAATTTAGTTTTGGAAATTTATGTAGGTAGCAAATGCTAAGCACCAGTGCTCCAAAGGTGAACTGTTTTTTTGTTTTCTGCATCACTGCTTCAGGATACTAAGATTTATTTTGAAAAGATGGACAAAGTAGGGGCCCACTTTTTGTGTTGCTTGCAGGCCATGGTGAGGTGCGATGCCTCTGGTGGAAAGAGGCTGTAGCAGAAGAGCTTTGGTACCTGAACCCATCACGAAGACATCCCTAACAGTGCACTGGGAGCTCTTCAGTCCCCTTCAAGTGAAGGGTGATTGGATTTAATGCATAGAAGAGCACTGGCCATGCTTTTCTGGTTTCCTGACAGAATATCAACACCCTTATCCACTCTGCAGACAACCAAAGTGACTTTGAACACACCCTCCAGACCCTGGATGTCGTGGCTGGAGTTGATAGAGAGGTTTTAGTTGCTTAGACTGTGCATTCCATTACTCCAGAAATTTTAAGATTGGTCCTTGAATCCAACTTTGTTCTTCCCCTGGAACTCCATGTGTGAAATTCTCTAACAGCGGCTCTTAAAGAACTGCTTTCACTGAGCTGCTCTTCTAAGTCATGTCTTTAATTTTAACACTGAAAAGGGGGGAGAGAAAGAAGAGGATGGCTATATACAAACTGCTTCAGATTTGTTATAAAGCACTGTTAAGACTATTGTCCACAGGGGCTGGGGAGGTGGCTCAAGCGGTAGCTCGCTCGCCTGACATGCGTGCGGCCCAGGTTCAATCCTCAGCACCACATACAAACAAAGATGTTGTGTCTGCTGAAAACTAAAAAATAAGTATTAAAAAAATTCTCTCTCTCTCTCTTTAAAAAAAAAAAGACTATTGTGCACAGGATGTTAGGCTCTACTTGAACATTTTTTTTGGGTGGGGCAGGTTGAGAGGCAGGATAAAAGAAACTGTTCCTTAAGAAGCTAACTTTCTCCTTTCTAATAAGAAGAGTATGTTAGCATAAGTTGCTATAACAAATATTTCCCAAAATACAGTGGCTTAAACAGGATGGAAGTTTATTATAATATTATGTAGAATTCCATAGATAGATGGTCCACTCAGCTTCTGTCTTTGGACTTAACATAACTGCCCTAAATCAAAAGGTGAAGGGAACCCAGAAGAGTTATTTCCATTTGCCTTTCCTTGGACATCTATGCGCATCTACGAATGTACATCTGTGACCAGAGCGTGATTATTAAAGGAATAGGTATTGGTGAGCAACCAGAGTCTCTGCTGAAATTATCACGTGCACCCCTTCTTCCCACACATAGGACATTCTCTATCAGGCTTAAAGTTCAGAACCTGTGTAATTGTACAATCCCTTCCATCAAGTCTATATACCTAACTCCTATGATCTGGTGACCTAGAAACTAAAAGGCAAATTATCTTCAGCCCCACCTTACACCCAAAATACCACAATAAACAAAGCTTTATGACCATTTTATTGTGGATAACCACAATAAAAACTCCCATTCAGAAAAGTAAATGAACATACAGCAGCCACTCGTCCAGAGCAGTCCCCACTGGGCATGAACTGCAGACTCTGTGCCCTGGTTGTGCAGCGACCCCCTTGATTAGATCTGAGTGCTGGCAGAAACTCTGTGTATTGTCCTCCATGTCCCTTTGGAAGAATTTTACTTGTCTTTTATCTTTCATGCCTACATGAGAAGTACACACAACCCTTGTCTACTGGTGAAATTTTAGGAGTCTGGGGATTACTCTAGAGTTCAGATAGCCACAAGTTTTTACAGGTCAGAGTTGTGGTTTCTTTGGCAATACAATTCCCTTCAAACCTAATAGACTTCTGATCTACTTTCTTTCTGTGAGGTCCAGATGCCAGTAACCATTGCCAAAGATCTCATCTACCTATAAATCTTAAGCCAGAAGATTCTGTTCTTACATTCCCTAGTCATCAGGCTCAGAATCCGTCTTTCTCTCATATTGTTATAGACTCCTGAGAGGCCAGTGAAACGGTAGGCTGCAGTGAGAAGGCATGCTCCTGAATCGACCTTGGGAGCAGTCTCTTTGTCAAGTAGGGAACACTTAGTAGTTGGTTCTGAAGAGCTTGAGGTTGCAGTCTAATTTCCCAGTGTATTTAGTGATAGAAAAATCAGCTTTATTTTTCAAGATGATTTAAACCTAAAACTTTAAACTATAGAAGTCCTAAAAGAAAACAAAGGGCAAGCTTCATGACATTGGCTTTAACAAGGATTTCTTGAGTGTGACACCAAAAGCACAAACAAACTATGAATGACCAGATTTTCATTTAATTTATATAACAGAGAACTGAAACCAAAAAAAAAAAAGTTATGAACAGGGTGGAACATCAGGTGCATATAAGGATGTGAAGAAATTGGAAATCTTATGCACTGTTAGTGGGCATGAAAATTGATATGACCACTATGGAAAACAGTATTGGAGATTCCTCTAAAAAACTAAAAATAGAATACTATATGAACAGCAGTCCCACTTCTGGGTATATGTCCAAAAGAATTGAAGTAATAATATCAAAGATATATCTGTATTCCAATGATCTCTGTAGCATAATTTCCAATACTACATATATTCCAAATAGCATATATATATATATATATATATATATATATATATATATATATATATATATATTTATTTATATATTTATTGATTGATTTTACTATAAATATAAATGTTACAGATTTGCCTTTGAGCTTTCTGATTTCCCAGGAAACAAAAGAAGGAAATAATTCAATTCTATATTGGGATTTGTAGGTGCTTACTCATATCTCTTTCTTTCTAAACATGATAATGTTTCACATTTTCTTAGTTAAGGCTAGACTTGTGATTAACTTCTGATTAATGAGATATGAGTGAAATCAGAGGTACCACTCACAGGTTATGTCCTGAAGTATAATGCACATGTGCTGAGATGCAGATGTGATGGCAGGAGCTGGGGTGGACACTTAGAAAGGCTGTACCTTATAGATGGCAGGATCTCTCTACTAGTCCTGGATGCTGACCTTTGGGATCTTACTATTCTGAAGCTTCTTGGGTTTTGAATCTTTTTTGTTCTATCAACTTAGATTGTACCAGTTCAGAAACTAGTAGCTAGAAGTAGAATCCCGTAATAAAAATAGAAACTCTAAAATAGATGACAGAGGCTTAATGGTCAGGCAAAATTTAATGAAGACAATGATTTTGAAATCTGGAAAGGAACCAATGCTTATCATGTCATGGTAAACATTTGGTAAAACCACCACCAATGATAGATGACTGGTAATTGCCAATCTTTGAAAAGTTTCACAGAGGTAGTACCTATTAAACTTACAAAAAGATTTCTTCTCTTGGAGGCTGTCTTGCCTGAAGCCTACCTCCAAATTGAATGGAAATCTGGTCATTCATAGGTTGCTTGTGCTTCTGGGGTCACATCTAAGAAATAATTGCCAAGACAAACATCACAAAGTTTTTTCCCTAAGTTTTCTTAAAGGAGTTTTATAGTTTTAGGTTTTATATCTAAATCTTCAGTCCATTTTGAGTTGATGCTTGTGTATAAGATATGGATCCATCTTTATTTCTCTTGCATGTGGGTGCACAGTTTTTCCAATACTATTGTTTGAAGAGACTATCCTCTCCACATGTTTGTTCTCAGCAACTTTGATAAAGGTCAGTTGGTTTGATCATATATTTATTTCCAGGCCTTCTATTTTATTCAACCATCAGCCCATGTGACTATTTTTGTGACACTACTTTTCTGCTTTAAATACTATGGCTTTGAAGTATAGTTTGAAATCAGGAAGTCCGATTTGTTTTGTTCTTTCTCAAGATTGCTGTGGCTATTTGCATTCGTTGGTGATACCATATGAATGTTATGATGGCTTTTTATGTTTCTGTATTTGAGACATTTTCCTATATTTCCTTTCCATACTCTTGGTTTTCTGTTTTGGTTTTATTAAACTCTTTATACACATGTATCTTACTGTAAACTGACTCAGTCTTTTTCAAGAAGGACTGTGGTATAAACAAACAGTAAGTGTGAATATGAATAATGCAAACTCTAACATTGGAGTCTCCTAAGAAACATTCAGAATTTATTTCCCATCTACGATGGAAAATGTGGGTCATCCCAACTATACCAAGCTCAAATTTTATTTAGTTTGCAGTGTGATGTTTAACATATGACCTGGTACTCTAACTTTAGAGGGCTCATTCCTTGACTAAAGATTCTGCCATGCTAAACTGCAAATATTTGGGGGAGAAGTAATCATTTGAATTATCATTCATCAACTCTCTATTGAGAATTAGCTGAGCACAGGAGTTTCACTTCAATAGCTTCTAAGAAGGTACAGGTCTGAGGAAATGGGACACCACACCAATGTGCTTCATCCCAGGCAGGGTCAGAAAGGGTATAAAATGGACAAGATGATGAGAGTCTGGGTGGATTTTGAGGAACAGTGGAGAAAGGGATATGTGGAAAAGAGGCTTAGCAAGTGTTGACTTTCATCCTGCACTTAACTGTGCCAAGCATCGTTCAAGGCCTTATGTCAATGTGTTAACTCATTTAAAACAAAGGGCCCTGGCAGTAAAACAGAGGACCAACTTCATGCCAGGAACCAAAATACAACTTGTTAACACTGTCATGCACTTGTTTCAGGTCTCACACCTAATCTCATTTGACCCTCCAGGAACCCTACCTATCGGGTAGGTAGGATAAAGAAATGAGACCCAGAGAGGCCAAAGAATGGAGAGACTCCACCCTGAATCCCCATAAGCCCAGACTCTTCACTACATCACAGTCATCTCCCTAATTATCCATCATTCCACAGGTGTTGTCTTCATGTCTAAAAACAACAAAGCTTGAGGATGTTTTCAAGTGGGAAAAGAGGACATTTAAGAAGAATGATATAATAAAATGTTAGAGCATGAAAATGCTTATTCTAAACGCTGAGAAAATGTCTCTGGGGTGTCCTATTTAGGCTGGCTCCTCTCTGAGGCTGCTATTTCTTTCCCTCTGGGGACACTGTATTTACTCTTTTCTCCTCGAGGGCCTTCTTGCCCTCAGCAGTAAGCCTCTCGAGTCTTGCCCACTCTACATGAGGGGAAACCCTCTGCACTTTGCCAGGGTTCACCTCACACTGCCTCTTTGTTGTCCTCCAGCTTCTTAATGACCAGCCCAGCTTCCCCTTCACAGCTATTCTCTCCAAAGCCCTAAACACAGGTCTTTGTTTTTGATGCCTGCTCTCTCTCTCAGCCAAGTCATGTTATGGCTTAGATGTGGGGTGTCTCCCCGCAAAGTTCCTATGTTAAGGCAGGAGTCCAGACGTAAAGGGAGTAAATCATGAGAGCAGTAACCTAATCAGTCCCTCCTAGCTTGAGTGACTTAGTGGTAACTGTGGGCTGGTGGAGTGTGGCTGGAGGAGGCCAGTCACTGGGGGCATGTCCTGGAAGAGTCCATCTTCTCTGTGGACCCTTCCCTGAGCAAGCTTTCTCTCTCTCTCTCTCTCTCTCTCTCTCTCTCTCTCTCTCTCTCTCTCTCTCTCTCTCCTTCCTGACCCTGCCATGAGGCAAGCAGTTTTCTTCTGCTGGGCCCTTCTTCCAGAGTGTGTGGCCTCACCTTAGGCCCACAGCAACAGAGTCAGTATTCTATGGACGGAGACCTCGGAAACCGTGAGCCCCAAATAAACTTTCCTGCCTCAAAATTGTTCACGTGGGATATTTTGGTCATGGCAACAAAAAAAAGCAAACTCCAATGATGACCCACCAAATTCAATGGGCTCTTCTGAGTCCCTTCCTTTCTTCATCTTTCCAGGGTAACTGACATGGCTGGCCACTCCCTCCGCTTCCTTTGTCTTCCCATGGATTAAGAATATCACCCTAGAATCCTTAGGCCATCTAAAAAAATTACAAGAGACGTTTGGGGAAAACATAGTTGGGGTTCTGCCAGATTCCAAATGCAGAGAATTTTAGGGGTATTAGCTCAAAGTGTGACCTTGAAGTCTCTTGGACTGTCACTTCATTAGCATCTAGTGAATTATTTAGTAACAACAGTTACCATGAGTCGGGTAAAATACCTTAGACTACAAGGTCCTATTTAAGCAACCTGGCTGGTAGGCTTACCTTCTGCCTCTTCAAATAGCCTTTCTCAGATCTCTTCTTCCATCAGCTTTCTCTGTCCATTTCTTCAATGGTGGGATCCCAGAGTGTTTTCTTCTTTGTTCCTATTCTCTTCTCACTCTTTCTGCTTTACCTGGATACACCCCATCCCTGTCCCCATCTCTATCCCTATCCCTATCTTCCTCTCCATTCCCATCCCTAGCTGTAGCACTAGCTCATCTAATATCAATATCTCATTTTCCCCACAAACAGACATATAAAACTGAAGTTGAACTTCTTACATTTCCCCCTGCTCAAAACTGGACTTTCTCCCTTATTGCTATGCTGACTGGTGACACCATCATCCACCTAGTCTCCTTTCACCACCATCTACTTAGATCCCTAGTCTCCAAAGCAGAAAGAGTACTCCTTCCTACCCTGTAGCCAGTCATTCTTCAGGTCTCACTGACTGTCTTCTCGCCATACTTTGGATGATCCCAGTCCTCCCCATTCTGCCCACAATTGTTTGAGTTCAAGTCATTTTCAGCTCCTGCCTAAAGAGTTGCAGGAAGTTTCCAATTGGTCCCACTGTTCCTGATTTCGTTTCTTTCCCATGCAAGCAGCCTACCAAATTTTTGGTCCTGCTAAAGCCAAAGCTTAGTTCTTCTTAAAACCCTCAATAACCTCACATAGACTACCAAATAGAATCCAGTCTTTTCTTCAGGGGGTTTAAAATCTTCAAGAGGTATGACTTATTTTTCTACCTCTCAAGTCTCATGCCCTGCTATTCTTCCATCCATTGGCCCTTCTTCATCTTTTCTCTTTTCCCCATTCCTTTCTCTGGTATGCTCTCTCCTCTTCAAACCCTGTCTATAATCCTGCATAACCTCTACCATTTATTTGACAAATTTTCTTGATTGCCCGCAATAGAGGTCTATTCTTACAGAGAAAAAAAAAAAAGAACTAGATTTATTTGGGAAATATTCACAAAAGAAAAAAAATGCTTGTGCTAAGATTTCAAAAATGAAGGAAAATGTATTTTTCCTTGACCCCCCCAAGGATTGAAGTCCTACCCCTTTTCAGTAGTACACTGCTATCCTTGAAAACTTACTTGTTTCTTTCTTCTTAGTCTACTGCAAGTCCCTTCAGTGCAGGGACCATGTTGTAGCTCACAGTGGCCTGAAGGTGAGTCCAGTTCCAGTGCTTTGCAGGCCTCAATAAGCTTGTTAGGTTGGCCGAATGATTGCAGCCCAAGGCCACTGAGCTCATTAATGGCAAGTGGCTGATTTAAGAGAAGTGGCTCACCATACCCAGGAAAATCCAGCCTGGAATCTTGACCTCATCAGAACCCTGTTCCAAACCCACCTGCCAACAGGCTCTGACCTTCCAAATGTTAACACTACACATCAGCAGGTGTGAAATACGTATGTGCATACCAAGTATCAACATGGCATAGGGTATGTAGTATATGGAAACTTATTTCACTCACCAAATTTATAGCTTTTTAAATCTCCCAAGTTAGATTTGAATCAATCCCAGATTTTTGAGTGTTTGAGTTCATTTTCTTTTGGCAAACATATCTTCCTGTTGTTAAGAAGAAAGACTTCAGAAAGATTGTTTTAAAGTTTAACTGGTTTCTTGAACATCAGCTAGTTCTTATAATAAGATTTTAATGGTTTGAGTGTAAATGAATCAAAAACACATTGATTAATATCACCCTAGAATGCTCAGGATGTTTAAAAATTATAAGACATATTTGAGGAAAGCATAGTTGGTGTTCTGTCAGATTCCAAATGCAGAGTATTTTAGGATATTCTGTGAGCTCAAAGTGTGACCTTGAAAAGCTCTTGGACTATCACTTCATTAGTAACTGGTGAATTATTTAGTAACAAGAGTTATCATGAGTGGAGTGAAATACCTTAGACTACCAGGTCCTATATAAGCAAACTGGTTGCTGCTTATGTTAGTCAATTTTTGTCACTGTGACAAAACACCTGAGAAAACCAACTTATAAGAAGAAAAGGTTTATTTTGGCTCATGGTTTCAGAGATTTCAGTCCATAACTGTTGGACCTTGTTGTCTATGGTCCTATAGTGAGGCAGGGTATCATGGTGGGAAATACCTGGTGGAGGTAACTGCTCACCTCATCATGGCCTAGAATCAAAATAAGAGAGGTGGGGCCTTGGGAAAAGGCATGCTCTAAGGACCTAACTTCCTTCCATTGGGCACCACCTGTTAAAGGTTCAACTACTTCCCAATGGTGCCATCAGTTAGGGACCAAGCCTTCAACACATGGGCCTTTAGAGAACATTTAATATTCAAACTATAACAACCACCAAAATGTGAAGTGGACCTCCAACTCAGTTTCTAAGTCTGGTGACAAAGAGAAACTTTCTTTCATGTTCAATACAATAGTCTTTTAGACATTGGTATTCTTCCATTTGTCTTTTACTGTGAATAGTGGGAATGCTAGACATGGGCAGGCATGGAATACTTGAGTGACAGAAAAACAAAGCAGGGGTCTCACCTGTCTCTTTAATGGAAAGTGTTTCTCATTATGAAACTACAGCTTCATTTGGCACAAGGCGCACACAGGCTGGGAATAACAGGGTAATTGCAGGTCATAATGATCTAGTAGGATTAGTTAGTTTGTATAAACATGTTCCCAGTCCAGCTATGTTTCAGTTAAGCTACACACAAAGAAATACCAAAGAAGCCTAGCCCTAGTTCAGTATCACAATCTATTTATTTATATAAGAGATCCCTAGAAGTCTAAGTCAGGAGACAGCCTGGGGGTTCATGGGACACTCTCAGTGGTGGATATTTTAAAGCCAGATCAAACCAGGCCTTTGAGAAAGCAGTACAGAGAGGAATCACCCCACACATCCTGATGTGAAGCAAGGGCTCTGAGTCTTTTGAAAGTCATTGCCTAGCACGAACACCTGTTGATTCTGTATGTTCCAGAGGGATCTGAACCACTAAATGCATTGGGTTGTGGCTTACACACATAAGTAAAAATGATGCTCACATAGAGGGCTTCTAACCTGCTCTCCTTGCCATTGAGAAATAGCTGTAGCTTTCCTGGGGTTCAAATGAGCATTCAAGAATTTTTTTTTTTTTTGCATTTTGATATTATCTAATGGAACCTACAAGCAGAAGCTACTCTGGGCATGGCTCAATAAAATTTTATCAAGCACTTCTTGTGGGCCAGGCACTGGGTTAGGGACTGGTTAGACAGATAGTGGGTAAGATAACAAGAAAGACAATGTTAGATATTTCAGGAAATTATAGTCTGGGTCTGGAGAGGAGGAGGAGGGAAGAGACAGATATGTAAACAAACCATAAACAGATAATGAGATAAGTCTTGAATCAAAGTTAAGGACAAAGTGCTAGGTGGGGACAAACTCCACAGGGAAGGAAGCACTGTGACTGCAGAGATTAAGAAAACCTTCCCAGGGGAGATGATTTTGAAGTAGGGCTTAAAGGATGGGTTAGAGTTTACTAGTTGCTTAAAGTTAACAGAACCAAATAGAGACAGGAGTAGGAAAGGCACTTGCCTACATGAAGTCGATAAGATTGACTTCCAACTGATTCCCTCTATGCATCTGGAGTGGTTTGGTTTCTGTCTTCCTTATTTCTGCAACGCCCTGCTTCTTGTTTGTTGCCTTGACTTTTCTCTTGTATCTCACCTCCCTTGGCAATCTTGATTCAATCCAATTCAGCCCTTATTGACATCTCACATTCTCCAGCACTGTATCAGCCCTGTGGGAGAGGCGGGAGGTGGAGGATGCTGTCCTTGCTATCTTGGAGCATGCTCTCCCAGCCCTGTGTTGGCATTGCCCTGATGTCTTCACTGCACTGCTTTGGAAGCAGGTTGATGACAATTATCCTCTAGTCCCTAAAGCCCTCCAAATAGACAGTTGCTCAGCCTTGTCTCAATTAGGAGGTGAATGAAAAAGTCACAAAATATGTTGGGCATGGAAGTCGAAATTTCCAATATAAACTGAGTTGAAACTGAAGATGGGGCAATGCAAATCATTTCTTAGGACAAACACAATCCCCAGGAGCCGGACCACAGCTGATTCATTCATCTTTCCTACATTCAGGCAAGCACAATTTTTCCAAAATTTGAAACTGTTGATTTTAGAAATACATGCCAAGGGAAGTTATAATATGTAGATTTTCCTAGCACTAATGTGTCCTAGGATTTAAGGACAAGGATCCCTAAGAAAATAACTTTAAAAACCTACAATGTTTCCTGAAATTTCTCCATAATTCCTACTGTTTCACTGCCTTAATTTTTATTAATAGGTCATGGAAAAGAGATTTTAGCCTAGTTAGTAGTTGGACTTACTAGGCTCTCGTGTCTAAAAAAGTGACCTGAGTGGGAAATAACTGCTCCCCTCTATCTTGAGGAATAAAAGCTAGGATTATATTTTGTATACCTGGACAAACTTAAAATGCAAATAAAAAGATTATGCCTTGGGAATCAAGGTTGAGAGAGATTGGGTCTGCAGGTGCCAGAATGGGAGTAATAAGACTCAGAAGCTCTTGTCACCAGGTCAGGACACCAAACTCAATCTTCTTGCCTAACACATGTAAGAAACCATTCACTACAATGCTTGCCATTCAAGTTGTTCAAAATGACTTCCGGAACACTCAGCATTATTGGGAGAAAGGGACCACTCCAGCTACACACTTCATTGAATCCCTTTTTACTCTTCCCACTCAAGTCCCAGGAATCAAATTGAATCACAAAAGAGACTAAATGATTTAACAAATCACATGACTAAACTTCAGTGCTGACTGTCAAAACAGGAAGCCTAAATCTCTTAGAAAGTTTCATTTGTTGTTTTGTTTGTTGGTTGGTTGGTTGGTTGGTTCTGTTTGTTGTTTTGCTTTGCATTTGGATCATTTTGGCATTATCAAATGGAATTACTTGATTAATAAAATAATACTCTTTGGTAACATCAGTTTGTGCTGAATCTGGGACTTCTCATTCAGGGCAAAAATATTCATGATTATTTGAATATTGCTGTGGGATTATCTGGTCCAATCACTTCACATTCTGTATAATCTACCAAATATTCTCTTATATTGTCCTCCAAATTGACCTATGAGGTAGACATATGCTGAGAGCCATTGCCAAGTAGGAATGACGCATGGCAATTTCTTTGTCAGCCTACCCAATGCTACTTAGAGGGAGGACTCTCCATTGTGGAAATGGGCTTGCCTTGGACCCAGGTCATTTGCAGTGACATTGCATGAATGTTTGAGAAAGGTGACCCTGCTCAAGGACCAGGGTGGATCCGGGTTTAGGGAGGATCCTGCTGGATTAGGGTGGTTCCAGGTTTAAGGTGGACCCTGCTGGGAATAGGGCGTATCCTGCTGCCTCAGGCGCCCTCCCGCTCCTTGAGTTCCCATTGAGGTTGAGTTCTCGCGGAATTCAGAGAGTATTTTGGGATGCAGAGCCTGGTGGAGGTGTGAATTTTCCCCAGAACGTGCGTGTAGAGTGCCGGTGACAGTTCGGGAATAAAGAATTGCTGTTTGAATGTACAAGGCTGTGAGTGGCTCGTGATTTTGTGCCCAGCCAGACAGCGGCAGACATAGGTCATTGATTATTCACAATTCACAGTTGGGGAAAGCAGATCCAGAAAGGCTAATTTAGGCTCAGGTATATTAATATAAGCCTGAGTGAGAGGCAGAACCAAGACGCAAAACTAAGTTTTCCCTCTCCAGGTTCAGAATTGTCCTCACAGAAGGTGGTATGTGGTAAGAGAAACCTGGGTCTATGTGTGACCCTCCCTGCTGATGGCCACCTGCCTAACTTAGTTATCTCACCCAAGATAAGACCCGAGCAAGACTTCACAGCCTTTAAATATTCATCTTTACATAGTGAAGGTATAAAGAAGCTGATTTTTCTAATAATAAAAATTCAACATTTCTTTGTTTAAAATGGTATGTCCATCCCTGTGTCCTATGACTCCATCCTTCAAGGCTAAAGCATTAGTGACCCACATAGACTCTATCAGAGACTATGTGGAGGAGCATGAGGAGGAAGCCATGCTATGGACAGCACAGCATGGTTCTGGAGAACGCCCCATTCAGACCTATTCCTTGCCCACAGTTCCGCTCTCTCTCTCTTTTTTCCTTTCCTTTCAGGGCTCAGACTCCTGACTCAAAAACCCCATGCTCAGGTCTTTCATGCCTCCTGAAGTCTCTCATCTTTTCTTGGCATGGCAACTTAGCATTGTTTTAACTTCTGTCTCAAAACTTGTAACCTCCTTCCAAAGAATGATAAAAGTCTTCAATTTTATCAAAGATCATTTACCTGAGGATAATAATTTTGTTGAACAAGAACCCAGGTCCTATACAGAGTCCATCTTCCTTAGGAGGCAGTAAGGAAATTGTTAAAAAATATATATAAATTTTCCTGTTGTATGAGTAGATTCTAATGAGGGATTAATCCATGTGCTAAGCAGAAGTGGTTATCAATTTACACTTCACCAGTTCTGGAAGAAACCATGCAATAAAATGATTCTGAGTCAATAGACATCATATTCCTGATTAATTTCAAAATGTTTTAAGTCCCTTTTAAATGGTTCCTCTGGCAGCTCCTCAGCAGGATAGCCCTTTCACTGGACTGTTCTTACAAACCTCTGTTTCCTTGTCTAGAAAATGGAATTAATACCTACATGTACTGCTCTTGTGAGAAATAGATGAAAACCCTCATGTAACAGCCAATCATCCTGTCTGTTCATGACAGCAGTTAGAATTCTGAGCCATCCCCCACACCTCATCACCCATGTCAACACAGTGTGCCCACGTCTTGTCATTTTGTCCCCAATGCTTAGTATAATATGGCAAACACTGGGTATATACAAGTCACTTAAAAGATGATTCTCAGTTGATATCTCAGATAAATAGTTATCTACCTGTCTGCCTTTATCTCTTTTGATATGTTTCTTTGTGTCTATATTTCCATACACACATATACTGTATAAGCATGTGCTTATACATATTTTAACCTGAAGTACTTTTGCATTTATTTGCAACACAAATTTATGTGACAATAAAAGTATTATCTTTGGAAAAGAGATAAGAGATAAGGATTCTTGTTTATCCAACATGCTGAGCCATTGATTCTTAACACCTGAGAAAAATTTAAGCACCCATGCTCGTTGGAATCATATTTATGGCAAGCAGGACCTTAATTCCATCTGGAAGACAAATATTCCTCTTCCTCATAGTAACAATCTTATCTGACTATGAAGGAGAAAGGGGTCATTTGAAATGGCAGAGACCTGACATGATGGTTCCAAGAAATTTTGTTGTTAGTTTTTATTCATTATGTTTCCACAATTGTGTTTCTTTCTGACTCATATTTTATTTGACTTTGTTCTCAACTCATCCATGAGGTGCTTTCTGGAGTAGTGTTGTGTTCTGGAAATATTCTAATAAGCCTTTAAAGAAATCTATCATTTATTTGGTAAATAACACCTTTTTTACAAAAATTTTTAACTTTGGTTCTTTGAATATATGGATTATTAGAAAGAACATTAGCTACTTGGTGATTTAATTTTAATTAATTTCTTCTATTCTTTTCTATTATTCTAATACTACAGAGTCCTTTCTCAGTGACTCCCCTCCTTTTTCCTTAAGCCTATCCTTAACCATGCATCAAGCATCACCTACATGACTAAGTTTCCCTCTCCAGGTTCAGAACTGTCCCTCACAGGAGGTGGTATGTGGTATGTGGTGGTATGTTAGATAACACCAGCTCCTAACATTTGTAGAAATACAAACTAGAGAACAAATGGAAGCTTGTCCTCTATTTTCATTGCTGTGGAAGAGTTGCTATAACAGGTGTGTTAGGTTTAATCTCTTCTTCATTTTTCTTTTTCCCCTTCCCAGAAATGAGAAACCATTATGGTTCAGTTCAGTTGCTCTGAGTATTCAACTCACCTTTTAAATCCTGCTCATAACATTTTATGTATACTGATTAAGAAGTAATAACGGGGCATACATTTTTCTGACAATCTAGAAAACAGGTCAGTTGAAAAAACCATGACCTGAATATCGCAACTCTTCTCAAGATTGGGTCAAAGTACAAGAAAAAAAGAAACTCATATTCAAATTCTTGCTCTGCTTAGCAAAATCTCTCTTTGGAGGCAGCATATTCAGGGTAAGCCTTTTGACTTGGCTTTTATTTCTATTGGCACACCATGAGATATTGGCTAGGTTGCTTAACTTTTCAGCATGAGCTCCCCTATCTGCACAAGAGGCATCTGATGGTGATCATTCCATCAAACATTTATTAAGCGTCTATTTTTGTGTATCACTGTACTAGGTACTATCCCAGGATGCCGACCCAACAGAGATATGGTAAAGATCTATGAGATAACGAAAGTAAAATATTTTAATGTCCTTGTAAGAATGAAACTGTGCCAAGTCAAGGGATTATGTGAATTCATAAAGGGTGAGGAGTACCTTCACAGTTTTCAAAATTTTTAATTTTATTTGCTTGATATGTGCTGCAGTCTAGCTGGGCACAAAATCACGAGCCACTCACAGCCTTGTAGATTCAAACAGCAATTCTTTATTCCCGAACTCTCACTGGCACTCTACACGCACGTTCTGGGGAAAATACACACTTCCACTGGGCTCTGCATCCCAAAATACTCTCTGAATCCCGCAAGAACTCAACGGGAACTCAAGGAGCTGGCGGTGCCTCAGGCAGCAGGATACGCCCTATTCCCAGCAGGGTCCACCTTAAACCTGGAACCGCCCTAAACCCGGATAGCCCTAAACCCTGATCCACCGCCCTGGTCCTTGAGCAAGGTCACCTTTCATGCAATGTCACTGCAAATGGCCTGGGTCCAAGGCAAGCCCATTTCCACAATGGAGAGTCCTCCCTCTAAGCAACATGGGGTAGGCTGACAAGGAAATTGCCATGCGTCATTCTTACTTAGCTATGGCTCTCAGCAGATATGGAGATCAGGATTAATTCCAATAGAGAAGAGATTTTAGCATTTCACTGAGATAAATTCTGTTCAGGACCCAGAATACCTGTACAGAGTATAGACTCACAAAAGAGGTCAGGATAAGAGAGAGAGACTGGGTAAATGTCTGTCAATATATCATAAATACTGGCCAAAAAAATTAAATTAAATGTGTAAAATCATTGCATAGAAAGAAAAATGAAGGCTGGGGTTGTGGCTCAGTGGTAGAGCGCTTGTCTCACATGTATGAGGCACTGGGTTTGATCTTCACCACCACGTAAAAAAAATAAAATAAAATAAAATAAAGGTACATATATTTTAAAAAACCCCACTGCTATGCAGATTAATACACTGCCCTTTTCTCCCCTGCTCTCTCAAGGGGAAGTTGACCCCTCTGTTGTAGACCACTGAGACACCCTTGTCATTGGCTTCCAATTGAGTTTGGCCCATGAGCATACCTCATGGGTATTTCTTTGTGGATCCCTGTCTTCTTTGGGTGGGTCTTTGGCAGTGACTATAGCCTCCCTTAAGTTTTGCTGGATTCAAGTGGCACTATGTGCTCCACTTGTCCTTTAGTCCAAGTGTGGTAGTTCTTCCCACTGCTGCAGGGCACCTCAATATTCCTTTTTTTATTCCTGCAACCTGCCCATTCCTCTGCCCACTTGTCTTGGAATTCTGGAATAGATTCTATTCTTCCCATGATCCTGACTAATTTATACACATTATAAAATATTTCTAGAAAGTCCAAAAAGATTCTTACATAGTCTATAGTGTTTTTCTCATGACCAACAAAACACCTTAAATTTTTTAACTCACCTCCCCATAAGATGTTCCTGAGATGTTAAAAATTTGATTTACTTGGAGTTCTAGATGATCTCACACAAGGATATCAAAATCTTCCCATGAAACCATTTTTGATGCTGAGCACTCACTATGAAAATATCTTAGAAAGGGTGAGAAACCCCAGACAATATTTTGCACACCGCTCTTTTCCTTGACGTGGTTGATGACGTACATTATAAGTCAGAAGAAAGGAAAACATCCAGTAATTCTGGCTTTTCTTAAGCAATGAAGGATTGTGCTGGTCTGAGGACAGGATTTGCTCTGGGAAGTTCAAGTGTGCGTGGATCAGAGCTCTGTGCCACACAGGGAGAGTGCAATGAGGTATCAGCAATCTGAAGTCTGGAAGGATGCTCACTTGAACCAGAGCTGACATTTGTGACTCACTTTACCTCCCCTACGCACCAGTAACAAACACACCACCCAGTGGGGAGCTATAAATGAGTGCATTTCCTGCCAATACAATTTTAGTGAGATTCTTTAGCTGGTCACGCACCAAGATGAGATGATAAAACACTGATTACTGACACCCCCCCAACCCCCCCCCACCCCCAAGGGATGGTGTAAACCCTGGTCTGTGTTACTTAAAACAAACCAAATTTAGTTTAGCTTGCAAATATTGTCATGAGACAGAAAATTAGATCAAAATAAGCCTGTCTCTGGTGGCAGTGATAGGTATTTTTACATAAAGACAAGTGATTTCACAGTAAAAATCCATGGCCCCTTGACCTGGTGTCATAGAAAACAACAGTGCTAAACCGTCATGCTTCATTGGGCATGCTTTGGCTAATTCACCATGCCTGGGATTAAAATTGAGGCATTGAGGTGGGTGAGAGAAAGGAGAAGTCACATTCCAACACTCTCTCTATGGCAGTTAGAAAGGCTACATGGAAAAACATTTGTTCCCCCCTCTACGATTTATCTGTGCTTTTTATTTTTAGATATTGGTGGGCAAGAGGGCACAGGCATGACCAGGAGCTGACAGGGAGGGGTAGATAGAAGAGGAAGCTAGGGAAAGACAAGCTACCCACCCCTCTTTCCTACTTTTCTCAAGGCAAATAAACCTAGTTCCAATAGTCATAACTCACAGGAACGACTTTAAAACCCCAAATGATCTCACTTATTTGGCACTTATCCTATTGCTTGCAACATTTTTTTGTTGTTGTTGTTGATCCCAAGGTTGAAGATGATGGAGAGAGATAAAAAGAAAAATGCATGGTTGAACAATAATATGTGATGCTGTACTTTTTGAGTATTAATTATTCATTGATTTTCTTGCGTTCAAAATATAAGCACGAGGCACTTACTGTGTGCCGGGTAGTAATACAGACACTGTGAATCCAAAGGTGGAGCCATGGTAAATCCATACCCTCAAGGAATTTGCTTTTGACTAGGGAAATAGGCAATAAAGTAAAAGATAAATCAATACCTAAAAGTCATGTCTGGAATCATAAATGTTAATGTGTGTGATAAGCAATACCCCAAATTATCTTAGCTGACATCTATCTACTCCCCACATTAACTCAAAGGGCTGAGTTCATGATTTCTGTTTTCTTCTGATAAACAATTCAGAGTAAAAGGAAAGTGTCTGATCTGAGGTAGAACTGAGCTCAGGCCTGCCTGACCCACGGTTTGTGAGGAACCAGGTAAATTATGTTGCCTCCTCCCCACCTGCTTACATTCTGTTTGTCCAAAGATGCCCTCTCAAGCATGCCCTCTCCAAAGTCTAAGCACTTCCTGATTGTAGAACTTATTTGACAATTCACCATTGACAGTCTGTGAAAATTGCCATCTCTTTTCATTTAGATCTGTTATTAAATGTTTTGTTTTTATTTAGCTTGATTGAAAATTTGTTCATTGTATTGATTCATTTTCCATTGTTATAACAAAATATCTGAGGCTTGGTAATCTGTAAAGAAAAAAGATTGATTTATCTTACAGTTCTGGAGCTCCACAAGCGTGGCACTGACATCTGCTTGGCTCTGGTGAAAGTGTCACTGCAGATGTCATTACAATGGCCTAGGAACACATGGAGGAGATCTCATGGCTAGACAGGAAGCCAGAGATTGAGGAGGGGCCAGTCTTGCTCTTTTCATAACAACCCACTCTTGTGGGAACTAACTAGAGTCCCATGATAATTATACTAATGCCTTCAAAGGGCAGCATCCCTGAGGACCACATCACCTTCCACAGGATCCACTTCTTAAAGGTTTTGCCACCTCTCATATCACTGCAGTAGGATCTAAGCTTCCAGGATGTGAACCTTTGAGGGACAAACATCCAAACTAGAGCAATCATGATTCCATTTTTGTCCTCGACTGCTGTCAGCTCCTGGAGGGTACAGTTAAAGAGTATCATCCTTTATAGTTCTCCAAGCATTCACATCTGGCCTTGCACACAGTTACATTTAAGGTAGACCTTACTTCGTGGAGTCTCTGGAAGAGATGAGCCTTGGAACTGACCTAAGGATCCCCATCATTATCTCAAATCATAGAAAAGATCCTCCTTCTTGAATTCTCACCTGAGGACATCTGGGCCTAAAACTTGGAGCACTTTTTCTTTTTAAATGTCTATTCTGCCTTATAGCACTTCTCTGGGAGCAAAGAATTTCAGTGTAGTTGAAATATTAAAGAACTTAAATGTACCCTTAAATGTCTCTATTTTATACCCTTAAACACTTTATTGATGAAAAGGGATCAATATTTGTTAGACTTATTATTTTTTCTGGGACCTGGAAATAAAACCACTTCTCTCTCTCTCTCTCTCTCTCTCTCCTTTGTTTCTTTAAATCATGTTGTAGGAGAAAATATTCTTCCCAATATTGGTTACAGTGTCCAGAGCCCAGGATATCCTGAGTCTACTTGCATCAGGACAAGGCTCCCCTTACACAGGAGGACACACCCCATAAAATATCATCACATTTCAACATAATGTTTCTTAAGCAAGAAAAGCAAAGTCAGGCAGATAGACAGTACGTATGTGCAAAAACTCGTATAGCTTTTATAGATGTGTGAATACTCCATCCAGAACTATGCTCAGCATTCACTGGGACCCAGAAGATGTGAGCAATGAGTGATGCTAGAAGGAAATATTTTGAGGTAGAATCATGTCTCATTGCCATAAATGTGATCTGTCTGAGTTGTTATATGTAGGTATTCTATGATTTTTTTAAGTAATAATCTGTATGCAAGAGGGGTTTAGGGAGTAATTACTTCAGGATGTGAGGCAGCTTCCTACACTCTGCAGAGCAGACTTCCCACCCCTTTTGACATTTACTTCATCGATAAAAGAGCCACTTCCTCTCTTGTTTTGATCACCTACTTGACAACTGGCAATTGAAAGAGACTCTTCTTCAGAACCTTTGAGCTTCCTTGAGGTTGAGTTGCCAGCCTGGTTCTAGCAAAGAGGCATGTGTATCATGTTTTGCTGTGTGTGCTCATATAAATTGGTGTCAGTTGGCTGGGCATGCTGCCATGATGGGAAACCACAGAGCCCAACTTCTGTGTGTGTGTGTGGTGGGGGAAGCTTCCAGAAATCACTGAACTGATATCGCTGAAAGTTAGGAATAAACTTTGCAGACATCAAAGACTTAGGTGCAAGAGGAAACAAGTGTTCAAGCCATTCATGCCAGACAGTAGAGGATAGATACAAATATGGAGGAAAACAAGGTACAAGTGATTTGATGATCCTTAGAATTAGAAAGATTCTCCTTTTGGTTATTTATTTATCAGACATTTATTTGACTTTTGCCAGATACTCTGCTAGGTTTTGTGAATAGAGAGATGAAAAACAGTCCCTTCTCAGAAAGTTTGAAATGTGGAAGAAGAGATGGCTGAGGTGACGATTTGTAGAATAGTGTATTAGTTTGAGAGGGCTGCTATAACAAAGAACCACAAAGTGGATGGATTAAACAACAGAAGTTCATTTCCTCACAGTAATGGAGGCTAGAAGTGAATTTGGGATTTGCTTTCTCCTGAGGCCTTTCTCTCTGGCCTGTAGATGGCAACTTCTCATTGTATCCTCACATGGCATTTTCTCTGAGGGGGGCATCTCTCATGCATCTCCCTCATAAGGAGGCCAGGCATACTGAATTTGGGCCCTCCTTCATGGCTTCATTTTAACTTACCCCTTTAAAGGACTACCTTCAAATATGATTACTTTCTGAGGTATTGGGATGGGTACTTCAACATATGAATTTGATGGAGGTCAACATAATTTAATCCAAATAGTCTATTAAAAGGTATGATAGAGGGCTGGGATTGTGGCTCAGTAGTAGAGCACTTGCCTAGCACATGTGAGGCCCTGTGTTCCACATAAAAATAAATAAATAAAATAAATGTATTGTGTTAACTATGACTAAAAAATAAACATTAAAAAAGGGAGGTATAATAGAGGTTGAACAGAGTTCTTAGGAAGCACAGAGGTGGTGGGTGGTATGAAGGCCATAGAGAGGCTTCACAAAACATCTGAGGCACAACCAGGTCTCAAGAGATAGGTAACAATTAATTAGCCTGGAAGCAAACAGCAGGCTCCCCAAAGACGGAATAGGGTCTGAATCAAGAGCTCATGAGTACATGGCAACATTATTTACTTTTAGAACCACATTGTATTTCCAGTGTAAAAATACTGCAATGGTTTATGTCCTCTCAAAACAAAGATACAAAATACGGGTGTGTGCAGGTAAGAGAGATTTCCAGAGAAACACAACAGGGTGTTGGTACAAGATGAAGGCTTAGCTTGAAGGTAATTGGAGGGATGCAACCAGGGAAATGCAAATTGTAAGCTGGTCAGGGAAGAATCAAAGGCCAGGAGAGGCCTGCCCTTCAGCCCTTTGTTGATTACCCACTCTTGGAGGCTGTCAGTGTTTCTTGAACCATAGCCTTCTATCACACAATCTCTCCTTTTAGCCCCCAGCACTAGGGACCTCTATTTGAGGCACAGACCAGTAGGGTCCACCCTGTTTCCTCTGCATGTTTTTTATTATTCAGCAGACAGAAGTTTTCTTCTTGATGGAGGCTTTTAGAAGCCCCAAAATTTCTAGATTTGCAAAATCTATGGCACCATGTTGACATTTATTGAATTAACAAAGTGGTAGACTGCAGTAGAGAATTAAAGAAATAAGAAATTTCCTGCCTTGCATTTGTGTAACATCTTCATATGTATCCTAAGAAAATGTCCTCCATTTTCCCAACTAAGAATCAATGACAATAAAAATGATTTAGATTTAAAATTAAAGTAGGATAATTTAATAAAATAGGATAATTTGGAGGTTGTGGAATATGAGGAAATTATGTATTGAATGAATCAAAAAGTTATGTTGCTCTGAGGAAGCTGCAGGTGGATAAAACAATTCATTTGAGTTTGTTTTTGAGGATTAAAAGGGGGAAATTCCATTTTCTGAGGCACTGAAAAATGTAAGCAGTATGTGATTCAAAGATGGCCACCATATGGATTTGAATGGATCAGCTTTCAGAGAACAGTGACATCAGAGAGAAATTCTCAGCTTCTGAAGCCCTGTGAGCCCAGGAAGCAGGAGAGGCTTAAAATGCCCTGAAATTAATTTTCCTGCTTTTATAACTTTAGCCAGTGTTTTTATTTAAGTATTGATACCCAGAAGCAGTTTCTTAAAAGAGCCACTTTTTTAAAAAAGAATCACATAAAATAACCAAATGACACTATTCATTTACTTGAATAACTGGAATACAAATTTTAAAAATTGCTGAATTGTGTCAAGTTCAAATGTCCAGGATCAAATTTTCATAGATTCAAGTCACCTGGGAGCTTTATTCAAAATTATTATTATAACTTTGAAGTGTGCCTTTAAATAACCTATAGGAAGAAATAAATAATAAAATCTTGAATTAAAAGTATGTAAATGTTTACATGTTTTTTTTACCCTCTTTGATCCTGAATTGCTTTGAGATTTTAATTCTCTAAGTTTGACTTCATTTATCCACTTTTAGCTATTTATTATTATTATTATTATTATTATTATTATTAAGCTCTGTCTACATTTGGCATAATATCATAAAGTTTAATTCATTTTTATTTATATGAGTTTTAATCACAGAGTCAGTAGGAAATTCATACACATCTAGATTGGTCAGAAACTTTACACATGAAAACAGAAATAGCATTCCCCCAGGATTAGAAGTAATATAGTGAAAGAGATGAACTTCAATTTTTTAACTCTTGAATTTTCCATTTCAGCCTAAACACTGACACTTGGTCTGGATCCTTTTCCTGGGACTGCTTCCCAGCTGGGTCCTCCCTAACCAAAAGAGATTTGAGTTAAGGATGGATAGAAAAGATTGTGGGCACTATTGAGGTGTAGACTTCATCAAAATCAGAACCAAACTCAGATTAATTTTGTTTGAATTGTACATTGTTTTTCAATTATTTACATTCCTTCTTTCCTCACTCAGAACAGACAGTAAACAGGAAAGGCAATCAATCATCATTCTGGATTTGCATTCTAGACTGTGGAATAAGATAAGAACTCTCCTCATCGCTTCTCTATCACATTTACAGATATTCTGAGGCTTTGTCTGGCCAAAGTTCTTTATGAAAAAGTCTCTTAGTGTGCTAGGGGCAAATTTAAAAAACAAATTATTCATCTCTAATTATGTGTATAAGTAATACTGGGTATTGTAGAAATGTAAAGATGTAAGGTATGGTCTTGTGCTCTTGGCAAGTTTATAATAGAAGAAATTTTAAGACAAATGATGTAACTTTTTGAGTCTAAAAAATTATTAGGCTGCCAGTTAGCAATGGTTGCATATCCGTCTCTTTGCATTTCCCTGGAAGAGAGATTCTAGTAGTCTAGAGGGGTAGGGCATGAACGGGGTTTCCCAACGGCATCCTAGAAGGAAGCATGCCCTCTTTCAGACAATAAAATAATGTTTTTCCAGCAAGAAGAAACTATGTTGATGCCTGAAAGCAGTTCAAGGCAAAAGGGCTGGGCTGACCTCAGAATAATAAGGGGCTAGCCTCCCTAGATGTCTCATAATGCCTGAAGAGAAAAAAAAAATGTTCTCTCTCCAATTTCTCCCCTGACTCTGGTTGTTGGGCTGCCTATGCCTGAAGCTCAAGGCCTCTGCCCTACCCCTGGCTGCTCTTATTGTGTAGGCTCAGATGGTTCCTGCCAAATGACTCCTCCAGGTATCATGAAATGACTTAATAGAAAATTTTTCTTATGAATATAAAATTTTTGCTTTTATAATGGTAAATGAAATTTTTGTTCATAAATATGAGGTTTTTACTCATAAACATGTAAATGCACCATATTCTATAACTACCTGTCTCCATTCCCGGCTGGTTTATTCATGGAAATAGTGCATGCATTGACTCCTCTAAGACAAGTCCTTCCAAAAAATGTTGGTTCCCCTGAGAAGATAACAGCTACCAGTCACCTTGGCAGAGCAGGAATCCACTTTTAAGGGGCATATTATAAAGGAATAATAGCAATTAGTGCAAGACCTCTAATAGGAGGGTGAAACCTACCACTGCGTTTAGTAACATACCCATGAAAGTAAGGACATGGTTAAGGACATTCCATAGGATGTGACTATGTAAATATATGTTAAGCTTTGTGGCAACTCTGTGCCAAATTGAAGTGACCGCAAACCTAGAATTTTAGTCAGATGAAGGCTACTTATTTCAAAATGAAATGATTCATTGGAATTCTTTGATTCCTTCCTCAGAGTGATTTAGCAAGTCTCTTTTAGAAACGGAAGTTTAAATGTGTCCACCTAACAAAGCCTTTGTGTTTCACATGCGTAAAACAAATAGAACCACTTAAATACAACCAAGAGGCGAACCAGCCTTCAGGGGGGTTTGAGTTGGAGAGCTATGTCACTTCTAGTGAAGATGGGGCTTCCTGGAAGCTGCATTGTCAAGAACTGGTCTTCTGCAGCTCAGACACTTGAGCACACCCTGGGCCTCTCACCATCACCCTCCCTCAGGACAGCCACAGAAAGCAAATAGTTTTGTTTAAATCCCATCTAGAGGAACCATCCTGAGAGTGACTGCTGGTGGAGCCAGCGGCAGACTCCTGCGTGTGTCTTTCCTTTCCTCTCCAGGGACAATCCCTCATGTTTAAAGTAGGAGACTCTCAAAGTCAGGAAACTGGTCAGACGTCCCAACTATGTGGTGACGCTGAGGCCCCTGTGAACCGGAAACAGACATTTACTGTATCCCTTTCCGATTCAGTTGGTTCCAAACATCTACCTCTGGTGCCCAGGGGGCTTGGCTGTTGGCCCAAACTCTAACCTGTGCAAGAGGCAACCAACAGGTCAGGGAGGTCACTTTTATTTTTTGTTTTTACTGTTTCAAGGGAGAGTTGGGTGTATCACGTTGGCACTTTTACAAGAGGCTGGTGAAGGGAGAGGACAGAGGAAAAAGTAAGACTGTTTTTAATTCATCAAACCGCTGCTGATTTAGTAATAATAAACACAAGTCTGTTTCCTTGATTATTTTATAAATAGCAAATATTTGGGCGAGGAATGTGATAAGTGCGCAGACTATAGGAATTGTTTACCGAAATGATGCGTCAGTAAAAAAATAAAATAAAATAAAAACAAACAACAGCCCCCAGCCCCCTCCCACCAACCCATGAGTGTGTCTGAGATTCTTCAGTCTGGTTCCCAAGGTCCTTAGTCATCATTCCCCCTTTTGAACTCGATCAAAGCAACACCGGGCCTCTGAGGGGAAAGATTGGTTCCATTATGCAAAAGGCAATAAGATAGTGCCCTTCCCAGCAGTTAATAGGCAGGAATGTTGTAAAATACCGTGTGGTTTTCAAATACCAAGGCGGAAGTTTTCTGGTTTATAATCTTTCTCGTCATCTGGCCTGGCCTCTCAGCTTTCTCAGGCATTGCTGACTGTTTCCATGCTAAACCAAACTGGCCAGGCTGAGGGTCTGCTGCCCAAAGTAGGCAGACCACTGGCTGGTCCTTAACTAGTGTGGGCCTTCCCACCACCAATCCTGGGCTTCTTCTCCAGACCCTGGTCAAGGTTCTGGGATTTTGACAGCGCCAAGTTACTGTAAGAATCTCCAGACTTAAGCCACTGACCCAAACATGCAGCAAATTGTGTTTAAATGAGCAATACAGGCCCTGAGGAGAATAGGGAAAATATAAACTGTGGTCACTGCATTCTTCTAATATTTAAAAATTAAAATGGAAATGGTTTGTTCATTTGGAGTGTGGGGAACTTTAGGATGGGAAAAGTTTTTGGAAATTCTTTTAAGAAGGGTATCAGTGTTGGAATAGATTACCAAAGGGAGAGTAATAAAGTAGTGTTTTTGTGCATTTGTTGGTTCAGCAATCTTTTTGAGTATCTGCTATGCTGAAGATCAAGTCAGTTTCTGAGGAGATAATGGTGAACAAGAAAGGTTTGGCTCAGGAGGCTCTTAAGAAGGGAAAACACCCATCGTGTGAATAGAAAACACAAATGAACATCCACCTCCCAGGCAGCATTACTAGACTCCCATCTTTTGTGATTCATTTTCATGCTAGAATTTTCAGAAGTTAGAGGTCAGCAAAGCCTATGCTTCTATCACACTCTATCTTGTGGTTCTAGAGTCTTTGAGCCCCCTGAGACCAGCTCAGCCCTGTTTGTTTCCATGCCTGAATTGGAGTAAAGAGAGAAATTCTCTCTCCTTATGAACCCCAAAATTCCTTGTGAAGCAAGAATGACTCTGGCCATGGATTAAAGATACCAGAGTCCTTTAAGAAGGGATTAGACCCTTTTGGTGTGGCCAGCTCTCTTTCAAAATGCCTTCTTAATAAACTTTGAAATTGGTCCCCAATCCTAAATTTTAAAAAAATGTCTACTTTTAACCACGTTTATCTCGCGATCTTTGAGATTCTTGATGCATTCTTAATGCAAATCACAGTGGCTCCTACAGACTCTCAAACAGCTGAAATGTGGAACCAGAAGGCAAAAGACTCTACCTGTCAGGTTTATAACCAAGTCAAGGAGGAGCGGGGAACCTCTGACAGCACACAAGAGGACAGGCACCCTGCTAATGACAGATGAGAAATACACGGAATACAAGGGGCTCTTGGCCAACAGTCTTTTAACATGATAGGTTCATGTTACACACAAACAACTCATTTTCTCAAGAATATAGATCAGATCTATAAAACACCTTTGTTCTGATTAACACACATACACACACACACACACACACACACACACACACACAAATACACACACTAATGCATTTAAGACCAGTTTTATCAGAGACCTCTCTGAAACTGACATCATGCTAACTTTTTTGTGGAGGTCAGAATGGCTTTCCAACTTTGTAAAACTATGTTATGCTTTTATGATACCTTTCATTTGAGCATTTACTCTTCCAGTGTTTTTGCAAGGGTGTAGATAATTTATGGCTTATTTTATGGGTAGAGAAACTGAAATGGCTAACCATTAACAGGTTGTGTTTTCTTAAAGTTATCCAGTAAGTAATTAGTAGATTTAAGAAAACTACCCAGGACTGCAAATTCCCAGTTTCTTGGCCTTTCCCCTCAGACCTTTATACCCTAGATGATCCTAAATGCAATACCATAAGAATGTAAGAAACCAATAGTGGGACCCTGGTTGACCATCACCTCATTATAAAGTGTTAGATATATTATAAATTACTGCCCAAATTTCTTTTTAATTTAGTACTGCTCATAGAGTGAGGCAAGAGAGGTTCTTGCCCAGGGCCCTTGGCTTTACAGGATACCACATATTACAAACATGCACATTTGTTAGCCAACACATGAGTGCCTAGTGCTGGCACAACACAGCCCATACCCCTAAACATCTGCCTGTACAATGAACATTGTTCAGGTCCCAGGAAAACACTGTTGTATTACTCTTGCTATATGTCCTCAGGAAAAAAAAGAACTGTGACCAAATGCCACAAAGCTTTGGGGACTGTGTCACTGCTAAAATCAGAGGTAAGCACTGCTTTGAAATGTGAGGAGTGTTAGGTAACAGGAGTGCTCCCGGTACAGAAAAAGACAAATTAATTGACTTGTCCAGCCCTTTCATATTGCAAAATCGAGTATTATCTCCCTGAGGGGCTGACCATCCTTTTCCTTGCTTCTCTTCAAGTTCCAACTGGTGATTCCAGAAATAGTTAGGAGTTAGTATTTTCTTTAGTTTCACATAGTGGCTAAGGAATACCTTGCAATATTAGGTACTTTCTATTCCTCTTAAATTTGCACAAACATATAGCTAATTGTCCCCTTAGGGAATCATGACATTAATTTTTTACTTGAACATAAATATCACAGCATATTTTTTTACAGACCTCAATTTGTACTGTAGATTTGTGGATCTGTTCAGAGGTTAAACTGTTTCTTTACCATATGGACTAGGAGAGGCAGTAACTGGCTGGGATTCTTCTTCTTCCCTGTGAAAGAAAATTGCTGAATTAGATGCTCTCAGAAATGTCTTTCACTCATAAAGTCAAGTGTCACATTTTCTCTCATATTTAGAAGTCAAAAAGAACCAAAGGGGGAGGAAGGCAAGGGATCTCATGGAATTAAGAAGGAGGCCAACAGAATAGAGGAAGTGGAACAAGAGAAGGGAGGAGTGGAGGGAAAGAGAAAGTGCTAGGACTGAAACTTAGCAAATAATGTTATGTGTACAAATATGTCACAGTGAATCCCACTATTATGTAGAATTATAATGCACCAATAAAAATTGACTTAAAAATAAAAATAAAGTTTTAGAAATTATTTTTAATTAGTCTACTTACAAACTATCTGCTTCTTATAAGACTTATGTAACTTACATAAAATCTACTATAAACCTTATATAAAGTCTACTATAAACCTTATAAACCTAGTATAAAAATGTAAACCTTTCTTCTGCCTCATTTTGTCCGCCTATCTTCACTTGTTAACTCATCAGACATTTATTAGATGCCAAATATATGTCAGACAGGGTGCTATATTTTGGGTAACAACACAACCATGAATAAGTCAGTTTATGTGTTCAAGCATGTCACAGATTAGAAGACATACAATGAGGTTATTTTCTTAGTTCATTGGGTGGCTTTAACAAAATGCCTTAAGCTGGGTAACTTGTAAACAACAGAAATTTATTGCTCACAGTTCTGGAGGTTGGAAAGTCCAAGATCAAGGTGCCAGCAGATTCAGTGGCTAAGGAGAGTCAGCTCTCAGCTTCACAATGGCACCTTCTTGCTACATCCTCACATAAAAGAAGAGACAAATAAATTTCCTTGGGCCTCTTTTTAAAAAAATTTATTTACATACAATAGCAGAATGCTTTACAATTCTTATTACACATATAGAGCACAATTTTTTATATCTCTGGTTGTATACATAGTATATTCACACCAGTTCATGTCTTCACACATATACTTTGGATAATAATGATCATTACATTTTACCATCATTAATACATGCCCCCACCCTTCCTCTCCAATTTCTCTGCCCCATCTAGAGTTCTTCTATTCCTCCCATGCTCTAGCTCCCTATCCCACTATGAATCAGCCTCCTTATAACAAAGAAACATTCGGCATTTGGTTTTTTGGGATTGGCTAACTTCACTTAGCATTATCTTCTCTAACTCCATCCGTTTACCTGCAAATGCCATGGTTTTATTTCCTTTTAATGCTAAGTAAAATTCCAGTGTGTATATATGCCATATTTTTTAATCCATTCACCTATTGAAGAGCATCTAGGTTGGTTCCATAGTTTAGCTATTGTGAATGGTATAAACATTGATGTGGCTGTGTCCCTGTAGTATACTACGTTTAAGTCCTTTGGGTATAGACCAAGAAGAGGAATAGCTGGGTCAAATGGTGGTTCCATTCCCAATTTTCCAAGAAATCTCCATACTGCTTTCCATATTGGCTGCACCAATTTGCAGTCCCACCAGCAGTGTATGAGTGTGCCTTTCCCCCCACATCCTCACCAAAAATTATTGTTATTTGTGTGAATAATAGTTGCCATTCTGACTGGAGTGAGATGAAATCTTAGAGTGGTTTTGATTTGCATTTCTCTAAATGCTAGTGATGATGAACATTTTTTCATGTATTTGTTGATTGATTGTACATCATCTTCTGATAATTGTCTGTTCAGGTCCTTGGCCCATTTATTGATTGGGTTATTTGATTTTTGGTGATTAGTTTTTTGAGTTCTTTATATACCCTAGAAATTAATGCTCAATCTGATGTGTGAGGGGTAAAGATTTGCTCCCAAGATGTAGGCTCTCTATTCACCTCACAAATTGTTTCTTTTGTGAATAAACTTTTTAGTTTGAGCCCATCCCATTTATTGATTTTTGATTTTAACCTTGGGCCTTTTTATATGAGCACTAATCTCATTCATGAAGTCAGAGCACTCATGACCTAATCACTTCTCAAATGTCTATCACTTAATCCCATCAAGGTGAGGGTTAGATTTCAACACATAAATTTGGGTGGGTCATAAATATTCAGACCAGAGGATGTAGCTCAACGGCAGAGTGCTTGCTTAACATGGACAATGCCATGGCTTTGATCCCTAGGACCGCCCCCCCCCAAAAAAAAGCCTTCAGACCACAGCATTTTCAGTGCTACAACATGGTAAATGCAATGAGAGTTGGACCTGAAGAGGGCTGGTGTACCAGGACCTCTCACTTGGATGATGTTTGTAGCTCCCTATAGCTTTATTCTATGGGTGATTAAAAAAACTTCAAAAAGTTATAAACAGGGGAATGGCATCAGAGATGCAGCTAGATCATAATTTGACAATATTCTGGAGGGATAAATTAATGGAGGCCAGAATAGAATCAGAGGAACAAGTTAGAGGGCTATAGATATCATCCAAGTGAGAGGTCCTGGAGGCCCAGGGTGATACAGTGATAGCCCACATGGAGAAGAGGTGCAAGATGGGAAAATTATTTTGGAGCATGACATGGATCCATTTAAGCAAAAACCCAGTTGAGAACATCCATCCCTACACTGGCTTCTGATTCTTCCAGCGCAGGGCAAAAACAGGAGGAAAACTTTACCTGCTTTGTGTTAGGTTTGTATCATTAAGACTCTTCTTCATGATCATACAAATTTTGTACAAATACAAACTATGATTCTTTTATTATGATGTGCAAGTTGAAAGAAGGTGGCAGATTCTGAGAGGATCCTTTACTTATCTCATTAGCTTTGGAAGTTGAAAGCAAACTCAGGGCTCCCTTTGTCATCCCCCATCCATCCAGAAAGCACTTCTGTGGAGAGGAAGCTTTTACTATTTGTCAGGACTCATGCCATCTGCCACATAGGTTTTAATTTTTGAACAGAGAGAGCCTGCTCACAGCCAAGGGCAGCAAGCAGTTATTTCATCTAAGTATCTACAACCCCCTGTGCCCGTGAAGCAGAGAACTGAGATTTCACGTAAGAGGTAGAGGCCTTTAAAACTGAGATGGGGAGATGAGTTTTGGCATCATGGGGTGAGACTTCTCCCCAGTTCTCTGGAAACAACTGCAGGCCGTTGGCAAGGTTCTCCAGCTCCGGAAGTCAAGGGCTCCATGAGGGAGCCAGAAGTTGCCTTCAGGAAGCTGCAGAGGGAAGTCAGGCTGCTGTCCCAGCTAGAGCTCTGCTGTCCAAATGGCTTTTAAAGAGATCTGTGATTTATACAGATTTATATAAGATCGAAGGCACTTTATGAAATCTGTTCCTACAATTACATTTCCTAAGAATTATTAGAGATTAGAATGTCACTCTTCTCAGACACTCTGCCACATAGTTTTCTGTAAACAGTTTATATAAAAGAGAGGGAATGATCAGTTGCCAATTTGTATGAGCTTTTCCCCACAGAGGCTCACTATGGCCCATTCTTTCTGATTTAGGTACCAACTGTCTGTAGCCAGCTGGACAACAGGCATTCTGACTTCTCAGTGCATTCAAGACATGTTAAAAGTAAGCCCTAATAAAAGGCTTCCTTTCTATTATCCCTGTCCTTTGGGATGAGGAAAATTCCCCACAGAAATTGTACACATTTTGCAAAAAGTATAAATCCTGAGGGTGACAGTTTAATGTCTCAAAGTCAGTACATAATAAATGTCTCCTGTTATAAGTTGGAAGCTATCTGGGGATGGGTGGGCTTTTGAAGTCTCTCCAATAGGTAGGCTTTCTTTCATGCTCAAAGCTATCATGTATTGGTTTTAATTTTTATGAACCTTAAGATTAGGGTTAAAAGTCTTCTGAAGTGTTATTTCCTTTTTTTTTTTTTAGTGACCAGAAATGATGCTCAAATTCAGTGTCATTTTATTTTTCCAGCACTGAAGAATTAAGAACTAAATATCACGTTAGACAGTGCTTGGCAGGGATATTACAAAGTAGATATTTTAGACAAATTGTACTGTAATGCATAAGAGTCCAAATTCATTGTTTATTGTTACTTGTTTATTTTAGTTTATACACACACAAATAATTTCAATATTTAATTTAAAAGATTACACTAAGAATCATACTAAGATCCATTACTAATTACGAAGAGTGTACTTTCTGCTCTCAAAGTTGGATTTTCTTATTTTATTTATTGTCATGTTGGAAATCCAACACAGGGCCTTGTGCATGCTAGGCAAGCACTCTACACTGAGCTATTCCCCAACACTGAAGTTGTATTTCTGTTCCAAAGAGGATTGGATATATTTCATTCATTACTGGACATTAGAGAGAATTTGTAAGGTCTCTTTAATTATTGTCTCTCTTCAGCTGGGTGCATGCTCCCAAATGGTTCTCACAGGCAAGAATGAGCCTCTCTATAACCTGGTACCTGTAATAGGAAGTTCACAGGGACACTGAATCCACTGAAGAAAGTTTCCTATAGACTTATTCAGCACTGGGTGTCTACAGATAAAACTTTTCTCCCAGACATTTTCTGACTGCAGCAGAATATCCTCAAGGCTTTCATGTATTGAACATTCACAACGTGCTTGGCAAAGTTTACACGTCAGTGAGTAAAACACACATGGTCTGCAGAGGGAAGTCCATGCCTTCTGGCATGGACTCTTGTACCTTCAGGTTAAATGTCTCTTGGTCCTAATTGAAAGAACGTTCTAGTACTAAATTTTAAAACTGAGGTAGAGCTGGGTGTGGTGGCATATGCCTGTAATCCCAGTGACTCAGGAAGTTGAAGCAGGAGGATCACAAGCTTGAGACAAGCCTCAGCTAAAGTTTTAGCAAGACTCTGATCAACTTAGTGAGACTCTGCCTCAAAATAAAAAATTAAGGACTGGGGATGTAGCTCAGTAGTTAAAAAGCCCCTGGGTTCAATCCTCAGTACCAAAAAAATAAAAATAAAAATAAATAATAAAACTAAGGTGCAAAATTATATAGTGCAATTTCATTTGTATATGTGGTTTTAAAAAATATAAGCAGACAAGTATATATGCATATATTTGTATATGCTTTAAAAAGATTTCCAAAGCCAGAGGAGGAGGAGAGAAGGCAAGTACTTTTATATATATATATATATATATATATATATATATATATATATATACACACACACACACACACACACACACACACACACATTATATACATATGCATATATGTATATAATGTATGTATATATGCCATATACTATATATATATGTGTGTGTTATACACTTGCTTTTATTCTGTGTATAACTTAAATTTTGAAGAAGTTTAGTCTTAAAAACTAAACAGGTATATTTATAAATAAACATGGAAAAGTATTGTTGAATGTACTGAAAAAACAATTTGCAAATGTGTCACATAAAATGTTATTCTTGTAAAAGGATAGATAATAGATAGATAGATAGATGATAGATAGATCGATAGATAACCTGTGGGAGAAAATTGAGAACATAAAACAAATTGCTTTTGAAGGTTACCACTAAAGGTAAGATGAAGGGAAAGGTCTTTCATGTTCTGTTACTGATTCCTATAACATTAAAGCATTTTTTTTCAGTGAGCATTAATTAATAATCAGAAAGAAAAGATTTTTAACAGGAAAAATAATGTGATATGTTTTATGCCAAAAAAACCCAATTAACTCTTCTGAATTTAAATGAGAAAAATACCTTAGGGAATATTAAGGAAATAACGTGCATATACATGTTGTTAAAGAACCTTAAGCATAAATGTTTATCCTATTCTAGTTTCTCCAAATTCTTGTAAATCTTTTGCCCCTGAAAATCCTAAAATAGAGGTTATTTCCCATAACTCTTCCAGTTCAGTTTGGAGCCAGCCCCTCTCGGGGGTGACCATGGGGAAAGACCTGGAGGGCAAGAGGTCCAGCAGGGTTGGTGGTCACTGGACTCCCTCTCTACCACCTTGCCACTGACGTACTACTAAGAAAGGCCTCTACTGCCTTTAGCCCTTCTGTGTCACCTTTGCTGTCTTTGGGGCCTCTTTGAGATGTAGCAAGCAGATTCGGTTTTCATTTTACTCTGGGAGCACTCATTTGAAGGTTTTCATTTTGAACTGGCCTGAATTTGGGTCTCAGACCCACACACGGCAGCAAGCCCTTGCATGGCAGAGATGGGCCTTGGCAGGCTTGTCTGTACTTTCACTTCCCACCCAGATTCCTGAGTACAGACCACGGGAGATTTCATCAGATACGCCAAGGCAGACCAATTAGACAATCCTGAAATCCCCTCAGTGACACAGCATGCATGAAATCCTTGTTTGTACCCTATCACTGGCTAAATATAGATGTAGTCTGGAAAGAGGCAAAGAAAACCTAAGGACATCAATCCAAGAACAAAACTTGCCTGGGCCAGTTGGTCTTCATTTATTTTGTAATGCAGACAGAGGAGGAGTTAATTCCAATCTCAGCCAGTTGCAACAGAGTACTTGTTTCCCTGAAGTTACTCTGGAGAAGGAAGTGCCTTCTAGGTGCTTGAAGTTGATGTCTGCCAAGCCCACACAAGATGCAGGCAAGAATGGGTTATTGGTACCCTGGAAAACAAGTCAGTTAGCCAGCAGCAGGTTACTGACAATATCATATGAGTACTTCTATGAGGGCAGATAGCAAGCACATGAATAAAACCAAGAGTTCCTAAAAGGACAAGTATCAATAAGCCAAAGTGTCATTAATAGTATGAGGACATCACCTATGTTGCTAGTGAGGTATTTAGAGCACATACCTCAGAAGGACCTTCAAGTTCATGTGCTAAAAAATTGGACTATGAGTATATCCTGAGATCTTATAGATCACTCTGAAGTTTTAAACAGCTTTAAAAGTTGATACCAATAACAACAACCTTATCCGTTTAAGGACTACTTGTTATTTTAGAGGATGTCATAGGTTCTTTTTCTTCTAAGTAAAAGATGAAAAAAAAAAAAAAAGAAATACAACTGGGCCTGTAAAGCTAATCTCACCTTCAGAGTCATTCCAAATATTTTTGTTTATGGAGTACAGTCTTTCCTCTCCCAAACTTTGGGGCTTGAGAGCCACCCCTCAAATGCACTTAAAGCTTCTCAGATGTTGGCACCTCACAGTGCTTCACCTGATGATGAGTTGACAGATAACACCTCAGAAAGGTGGAAAGGAGCACAGATAAGGAAAAGGATGCACATGACAGAGTGAAACACAGAATGGAATTCCAGAAAACTCTGGAAGATGTGGAAATCCAAGTTGCCCTCAGAGAACACAGATGCAAAGAAAGGTATACAGGGATAAAAACAACTGCGACAGAAAGCAGCCCACTGCTTCGACACGGGGGTCACTTCCTGGGTCCCTCCTTCCCACCTATCAGTCATGAAGGTGTGTCCCTAACTGAACACATGTGCCCTTAAACAGAGGATTTCACATTCTAGAACTTAAAACTCCTCTCTGATTTAATCTCTAACAAAGCGCTGAAGTGAATTACACAAACAGGAAGAACGTGGAGCCCAAATAGAAGAAAAAGAAATAAGAATTACATATGAAAGTAAAATGTGACTGAACAAAGAATTACCATGATAAACTGGATATAATTTGTGGCTATATATGTGGATATTTTGTGTTAGTAACCAAATATATTAAAAATAGCAATTTTAATTAATATCCTTCAATTTTTCTGCACACCATTCTTTTATATATATGTCCCTTCTACGTTGTTCTGATTTGTCTTCTATGTCCCAAAGTTCCTAACATTTAAAGTTTTGGGTTTCATTTATAGTTCTGTTGTTCAGCTACATATTTAAAATGAAAAGAAACCAATGAAAACATACAGACAGCTTGAAAATGAATCTGCCAATATAAAAAAAAGGCCATAATTCAAAATATGAGATGAGTCAAAGGGAGACATTGCCCAGAAAGAAAACACACACACACACACACACACACACACACACACACATACACACAAAGAGAACTCTATCATTAGGCAAGTTTGTTCACTTTCCAACAACTAATGAGTCATTCAGCTGTTTCTATACCACATTTAGTACAGGACTGGAACACAAAATACTATTTATCTTTCAACAAAAACAACAACAAAAAAAGCCCCTAAGGTCTCACATAAGCTCAGTTTTCTTCTAAGTTTCTACACATGCTAAACCAGTTCTTTTCTTCAGAATAACTGGTCTGAGGAACTTGACAGGGAAAAACAACCAATTATTTTTCTACTTTGCACAAATAACAACTACAATTGCTCCTCTTGCTCAAGGCCTTTTTCCTTTCCCTTTCACTGAAAGCAAGTGAGTAAATAAGTAAACAAAAAAAAAAAAAAGGGAACAATTATTCAAAGCCTCTTGTAGAATCCCATAGGACCAAGGTGAGGCCCCAAACTTTAGAAAAAAGGCTCTAGGGCTGGGGATGTGGCTCAAGCGGTAGCGCGCTCGCCTGGCATGCATGCGGCCCGGGTTCGATCCTCAGCACCACATACCAACAGGGATGTTGTGTCCGCCGAGAACTAAAAAATAAATATTAAAAATTCTCTCTCTCTCTCTCTCTCTCTCTCTCCTCTCTCTCTCTCTCTCTCTCTCTCTCCCTCCTCTCAAAAAAAAAAAAAAAGGCTCTAGAAACATTAGGCAAATAATAACCTAACATTTGCCTCAGAAAACACCAAAAGAGAGTTTTGGTGCTGTTTTTCTTGGGGAGGGAGCTTTTTGGGAAGGTAAACTTCTTCATGGCCCACGGGAGTGGGGAGGGTTGTTGTGTCTCTCCACGTGGTCTCTGTGAACTCACCTTCTCCGGGTTCTGGATCAGGAAGTCTGGATTTTATGTGATTTAAGCAAGTAAAACATGAGTACAGAAGGAGATGTATTAGCTTCATATTTATATAGAAAGCAGAAATGGAATGTGTCAATATAGGTCCATTGTGTGAAATGTATATATGTTTGTTATATTATTTGCTTTTCTTATATTATTTGTTTTTTTTAAACTTAGATAAAGACAAATAAATCAATTTATGTTTCTGTAGGAAAACTATATTTCACTTTTTGAACTCATAAAATAATTATCTTTTTTTAAAATTTTATTCTTATGAAGTTTGCCACAAGAATTCCATTTCCGTAATCAGGACAGAATTTTTTGGGGGGGAAGTTTTGAATATGAACTGTCTGTCAAATATTTGCTAACTGAGAGCAGAAAATAGTAAAGTTTATTTAAATGTACATGAAGAAAATCGTACAGTAGAATTAAAACTCCAATAAAAACTACTAAGATGAAGAAAATAAACATTCGGATTTTAGTTCAAATTCTTTTCCTTACTTCCTATTTGATCTTGGGCAAATGGCTTTGCTTCATCTGAATCTCAGTTTCCTTATTTAAAAGGAGAGATGATAATGCCCTTTGTACTAATATGCTTAGTTTTGTGAAAGGAAAATGGGATTTGTAAAACTACTTTCAAAGAAAAGGAAAAAAAAACACTGTTTGAATCTAAGTAACATCTTTCTCTGAATTCCTTCTCTCAAAACTGTCATCAATAAAAATTATAGTTTGCATGAGACTGTCATTTAAAGTGCATTCCTAAGAAGACAAAAAAAAAAATGGCCAAGGAGTATGTGAGAAACCGCTCAGCATCACTAATCATCAGGGAAATGCAAATCAAAACCACAGTGAGATATCACCTTACAACTGTTGGGATGGCTATTATCAAAAAGATAAGAGATAACAAGTGTTGGTGAGTGTGTGAAGAAAAGGGAAAACAGTGGGAATGTAGATTGGTGCAGTCTTTATAGAAAATAGCATGGAGGATGCTCAAAAAATTAAAAATAGAACTAACATAGGACCCGGCAATTCCACTTCTGGGTTATCTACCCACAGAAAATGAGATCAGCACCTTATAAAGATATCTCTACTCTCATGTTCATTGCAGCATTTTTCATAGCCAAGATGTGGAAACAACCTAAGTGTCCATTGACATGTGAATGGATAAGAAAAATATACGAACAATGGAATATTACTTAACCATAAAAAAGAAAGAGATCCTGCCACTTGGAACGACATGGTTGAAACTGGAGGACATTATGCTAAGTGAGAAAAGAAAGACGCAAAAAAGAAAAAAAAATTACAGCATGATCTCTCTGATATGTGGAATTAACAACAAAAAAAGTAAAATATTTAGAAAAAGAAAGTAGAACAGTGGTTACCACTGTTCTATGGGGTGAGGGGACAGGGGATAGGATCAGGATATGAAAGTCAAAAGGCACAAAGTTGCAGTTATATAAGATGAAAATTTTAGAGCATTAATATGCAGCATGAGTACTATAGCTAATAATATTGTATTGTATACTGGAAATTTGCTAAGAATAGATCTGAGACACCCTTCCTACACACACACACACACACACACACACACACACACACAGAGGTAATTGTAAGACTGAGGGAAATGTTTTTTGGCTTGATGTAGTAATCACTTCACTGTGTATATGTACATCAAAATATTATGTTGTACACCTTAAATATATAGGACAGACTTTTAGAGGATTTCTTCATCTGTGCACTACCGATTACAATGCCATAAGCATCTGGGAATGTTATAAGTCTTATATGATACACAAAGAAATTCCTTCTCCCAGGCTTGATTCTAGAGTGACTTCTCTTTCCATACTGAAATTTTATTGTTCTTTGCCACTCAGATGGCAAGAGGTAGAATATTCCAGAAGTGTCCCATAGATTCTCATTAATATGATTTAAGTGTGTGATGTTAAATGCTCCCTGTATACTTTCTATCTAATTTCTAGCCTATTGAAGCAGGGGTTTTCCTAACCACATTCCACTGGGTTGCCTTCACATACAGAAAATGTATACTAAATCTGCTTTAAGCTGTTGTTCAGGGGGCATCTGACTTGTAGATGCAGTGGAGTATCCTAGTCCTCATCTGCCTGCAGTAGTCGGCTACAAGATCCTGGGAAAGTAATCAATTTAGTCTGTGATTCATGTTGGAATAATGCATTGCTTTCTAGTAAGAGATTTCTTGGAGTTGTGTCTACAGTTTAATAGCAGACAACTTTTACAAGAACATTTTGCTGAACAAAAATTCCCTTCATAACTTTTGGAAATTGAGTTTGCACAACAGCATTTGAATAGCATAAATGTTACTGAAGGGTAGCCAAATCCAGTGCTGTCATCTCACATCATTTTCCAATTCCTGAGTAAGGATATTCAAAGTTGAGGTTGAGCTTCCACTGATCTCAAATATGGGTGGATTTTTTTTTTTCAGAGGTGGTTTATTTTCCTTCCCCTGCAGTTTATCATATTTTACATCCTGGGAAGGAACCATCGAGAGAACATTTTTAACGATCTTGGCAATTCTTGGGATGCTTTATGTCCCATGACTAAGCAACAGACTTAAAAACTGGAAAACCGTGGACTGGATTCCCAGCTGTTCCCCTAAGGAGCTGTGAAAGTTAAGGCAATCTAAGTAGTGCACCCCCGCCTCCCTGATCTCATCAGTGAAGTGGGAGCTCAGACCTGTTCTACAGTACAGGGCTGTTCCCTTTCTTTAAGGGGACAATGTTTGCCAATTGAAAAATGCTCCTAAATTGTTAAATTTGGAAGGGTGAAAATATTTGTGAGTTAAGGCCTAGCTTTTGTCATTTTCATCCAGGAGAAAAGTCTTTTTCTTAAAACGTGTCATTTAAAGAGTTATATACAATAAAAGCAAAGTTTATTTTGTTATTGTATTGATATTTTTTAAAAAGTCAGAATTAAGTATCTACCAGCTAACTTAGGAGACATGTCCAAGAATATTTGGACATCATCAATATTATCTCATACCACACAGATAATCCTGGTGACATTTGGTACCTACAAAACTGAGGAATGTGTAAATTTGGAGCTTTGTCTTGGCATATAATACACAGTGTAGGAAGAACCAAGAACAAAATTCCATTTCTCTGTTCCAGGCTTGTATACAAATGCCCACACTTGTATTTCATATCAGGTTCCTAAAATGCATCTTCTGAGGATCTAGAAAGAAAGTGTGAATATTTTCTCAGACACATTTAAAATGCCCCAAGTCTATCAGCTCACCCCCTGACTGACATGGTGGTTGAATTAATTACTATGATGTGATGTACAACATGAAATCATCATATCCTATCTTATATAAAATTTTGGTCTGCAAGTGTTAATATATTATCAAGTAGTTACTGTGCAACAGGCAGGCAAAGCTGTTGCTCCAAAGACACAGATCCAATAGGAGAAATTATTCCCAGATTCTCCTCCTCATAGGCACCTTTCTCTATATACCAACTTCTATATACCGACGTCCCTGCACATTCCTCCAGCATCAGCATCTACTAATAGTTTCCTATGTATCTGCTTCTCTTACTAAAATGAGAGAATGTTGCGTTAAGTCAGCACACCATGGACATGCAAAAAACATAATACCTCTTTTTTCTTCTTTTGTCTTCCCCTTTCAGTAACTTAATTCACGCATGCATTCTTTTATCCTACACGTTTTTTGAACATCTACCATGTGCCAACCACCTGAATATAATATCTCATTTAATCCATGCAAGTGCACCATCATTCCCATTTTAAAGATAAAGAAATAGGAAGTTAGGTCATTTGCTCAAGTTCAGTGAGCCAAAAAGATAAAAGGAAGAAACCCAGATTTAGAATTATTTTTAAATTTGAGCTCTCTAACAACAAAGCCAATGCTTTTCCCTGTCCATCATGATGGTTCCCAGGCGTAGGTTGTAAAACTACTAAAAAGCAGTAGAAATTAAAATGATTTTTAAGGAAGAGTACATATGGGCTTTGAACCTAGGAGGAGCTGGAGGGCTACCTGAGGTACTTTAGGAGGCTTAAGCACATATGGTGACTGACAATAGCAAGTTGTGCATGTATTTTGCCAGCAAAAGACATTTAAACTACCAGCAGGCAGTCAGTTCTCTGAAATGGAGGCCACTCAAGGAAGAGTGGAAACCAAGAATTGAAGGAAGGGGACAGAAAGCACAGTGAAAGGGCTTCAATAAAAGAAACCCAAAAATGAGCCCAGGGAGAGGGCTCAGTTCAGGGCTGGGAACCAGAACCAGGACAGAGTTTCAGGGGAAAAGTTTAGGAGAAAAGAAAAAAAAAAGGGTGGGGGTGGGGGCCCTTAAGGCTGATCTCTACAGCTGGGAAAGGAGAATTCAAGACTTACAGGAACAGGTATCAATTAACATTTGGCAGGAAGGCAAGAAAAGCCTCAGGAAAATGCCAAGGATTTCATCAGGATAAACTTGTAGAAGAATGTGAAGTTCAAGAGCACCAGATGGCATTTTCTGAGGTACTTGGTATTGTAAATAGAGATTTCTGATACAGGCATTTCCTTGGAGATAGAGGGAAAAGTCATCCATCCGCAGATTTTTATTTGAGGGCTGATAAGTGAGACCAAAGGAACGACCATGTCCCTGTGGAGACAGTGAGATGAACAGAGGAAGCCAGTCCCCTCTCCTGTGGGGATTTGGTTGGGGTTTTGTTTGTTTGGGTTTTGTTGTCTGTCTACTTAATCCCTGCTAGTGATACTCGACCTAAAGAAAAAAAAAAAAGCCATTTGGTATCTCTTTTAGGAAACCCAATTTTTGTGTTCTTTTCCAGAAACTGTCCCTCCGTGAGACTGGAAACCCTTTCTGTTATCTTTTGCCTCTCAGAGAAAAGAAGATGAAGATTTTTTTTTTTCCTCCTGGCTAATGTACACCATAAGCAGAAAGCTTTGAAGCTCTTCAGATGATTTGGAAGAAAGCATGAAGGGAAGTTGATTTTCACTCGTGTTAATAAGTAGGCAAAATTTTTCAAGAGGGCTAAAAGTGGGGCATTTGTTTCTCCACTCCGTGCACAGCCGTCTCCTGTGTTTGTGTCCTTCCTCACTCATTTCCTTTGCTGTCTCCCATCCCACCCACCCCCTCACTGGCCCCATGGGCAACGTCTTCTTCTGTCTTCTTTGTTCCCTTCTTAACTCCCACCTCTGTGTATTCTCCATATGCTTCGAATAACAGCCCATTGTCCATCTGACAAGTCAGCCTTCTCTATTTTATATTCTTCCTCATGAGTCACATCCCTTGGAAGCCCATCTTCCTTTGGAGTGTCTTTCTGTCTGAATCACTTCAGATCCTGAAATGAGGAAGAGAATCAAAACAATGCCATATTTTTTTCCTGACTTCTTTGTCACAGAAGCACTCTCTGAAATTTCCCATCTTTTCCTTTTGTGATGTCTTTGGAGGAGCTGTTGTAAAAGGCAGGGATGTTGGGGACTTTGATGGTGCCCCTCCTAAATGCTTATGAGATAAATTTATTTTTTTCTGCAGTACTAAAGATTGAAATTTTGAAACAGCCTAAGTTGCAGAGGCTGGACTTGAACAGGCAATCCTCCTGCCTCAGCCTCCTGGATGACTGGGATTACAGTTATGCACCACTACACCTGGCTGCTTATGAGATTCTTAAATGTCCTTTAGGATGGAATTGTAGCTGCAGTAGCGAAAAAAAAAAAAAAGTGAGAATATGGTTGATGAGCAAAAGCACATTGATGGTGGGCACGGTGGCACAAGCCTGTAATCTCAGTGGCTCTGGAGGCTGATACAGGAGAATGAAGACTTCAAAGTCAGCATCAGAAAAAGCAAGGCACTAAGCAACTCAGTGAGACTCTGTCTCTAAATAAAATACAAAATAGGGCTGGGGATGTGACTCAATAGCTGAGTGTCCCTGAGTTCAATCCCGTACCCACCCACCCCCTAAAAAAGCCCATTTATTTACAAAATGCATTGAAAAATCAGGAGTCCATCATATTTCGAAATATATGTATAGTGATATAGTGATAAAAGACCTAGGCTAGACTTGTTCTGCACAAAGAGGAGACAGACCCTATTGCAAAAGTTCACATGATTGAAGAAATGATATCACGTTGCCATTGGGACCATCACCTATCTGAATGATTTAGGTTTGAGTCCTAGATTCCACTGTTCCTAGCAAGATAATCCTGAAAAACTTCAGATTTCACTTCTATAAAATGGGAATAATGATATGACTCATGGCCTTGTCAGAAGGTTTAGTCAAAATCATGTATGTGCAGGCTCAGCCTGGTGCCTGCTATGCAATGACTGGTCGATAAATAAAAATTATGATTATTGGATCCCAAAAGGGCATCCGGAGGGTAGGTAGATGTTTTGGGAAACAGACAACAACACCAAATAATAGCATTGTGAACGCTGAGAGTGTTTCCCCACACTCTGGAAAGAACACCCACCAGAGGAACTGTGAGAACGGGCAGGTTACTGGGAGTGATTCAGGCCCAGCACCTGAGTCAGGAATCCCTAGGGGCCTCATCTTGCCAGGCAGAAACCCACATATCAGAAAAAGAGGTCAAGATCTTGGGTGGACAAGCCTTAGGGAGGCTTTGAGTCTGCGTTTCCCTTAAGCAAAGTACATAAGTCCCTCTTGCCTCAGATCAGAATTTCAAAACCTGGATGGGCTGGTCAGCTAAGTAGCACCTTTCCTTAGAAGTCTGAAAGAATTGTTTCTTTTTTAAGTAGCACCTTTCCTTAGAAGTCTGAAAGAACTGTTTCTTTTTTACAAACATAAAATCATTGTAAAATGAATCACGGAGTGAGGGCAATTTGAATTTTCTCCAAGATAGCTGTGTTTGAAGACTCTCTTCTCAGACTTAACATTCTTGGGTTTCAGTATTCCATTCCACCTTAAAAACCTACAGGAATTATTTTCTTTTACCTTATGTGTCTGAACTATGATCTGCAAATCCTCCTCTTGGATCTGCCTATAGTTTTGCCCTGAGCACAAAGGAGTATTAGATTGTTCCTTTACATTATCTTTAGATTTAATTCATCGACATTTTTCCTGATTCAAAAACATCAAGATAACAAACTAATAAAATCTGTGACCACTCAAATGCAATTATTTCTACTAGTGTGGTATAGAAGCTTTATATTTTAAAAATACATATATTTAGTATACTACATTTTTTAAAACTCAGTTTTGGTAAAAAAAATAATAATAATAAATGATACCAAGGTCTTACTGTGTATACATGCTTTTTTCTTTTTATGTTGATATGTGTGTAAGTAAATCAAAAGAACCATTCATTGGACTATTATATTCTAGAATATAAATAGACTTAGTGACTAATGTATTAATGTGACATTTTTAAATATGGAAGCAAGATGTTGCAAAGAAGATTTTTCTTATCATATAGATGTTGTATTGGATGACTAATTTCTGAAACCTTTGGAAATTTTCTACACTTGAGTGTTCAGAATCTTCCAGTGGGTCCCTAATCTGTTGGTTGTTGGTGGTGTTGTTTTATAATCTCCCCAAAATATCTCCTGCTGGGCCCTCCCTGCACACACTGGTCACTTAATAAATACTGTAGACAGACTTATAAAACCTAAACTGCTAATCCATAATGATTCACTTTTTTTTGTTCTGCAGGTAATTACTGGCAATATTTGAGGGATTATCAATTTGACTTTTCCCCACAAAGGAGAAATAGCCTTTACTGGTAAATCAGGGGAAATGCTGAACACTGCATGATATAGACAGGGACTAGGTTGGGACAGGGAAGGAGAGAGGGACTGTGCCGACACAGAGAATGAGGTGCCTGGCCACTGTGCACGTTAGAGTTGAGTTATCTGGGCACACTTGAGCTGTCATCTACAGACCTAGAGAGTAGAAAGTTTGTTTTCAGGAAGTGGCTAGTGGAATTTCCCAATTCCACACAGATAATCTAGAAGGTGGAGCAAGAAGAGAGCTGCTAATTGCCTCTGGGTTCTGACCAGATATCTGTAAATCAGGCCATTCTTCAGGAGGAACGCCCAAGGGCAGGGGTCTGGAGGAGCCACTCAGCAATTGCTGAGGAATTTGCCTTCCTGCTGGAGGAGAGCCTCGTGAGATCCCCAAAAGAAACCTGAATCCTTAAAACCCCATCGCCCTGCAGTACTAGGAGAAAGGGAGAGAGAAATGACCCAAGGACAGAAGAGGTAGAATTCAAATACATGTCAAAGTCATAGGCAATAATGGAAGAAGAGATCCCTTCTTCCTGCCTCCCGGTATCCGAATCTCTTTTTTTATGTTGCTCTTTTTCCTGCTGGGTAGTGAAGGTGAGCACATGTTAAGCCCTAGGTAGACTTTCTTTGTTGCTTGCGACATGAAATAGTCAGGATTGGGGTTTATTTTTCAGTTTCCTGAACTTGGAAAAGGAGCCACCCTTGGAGAACTTGCTGCTGGGGTTCCTGGGGTGCTAATATCCTCCCAGCTTCCCAGCACCAGCCAGGGAACCCTCCTCCATACCTCAGCGTGTAGTGACAGCACCAGAGGCTTAGGGAGCAGCTCCCACTGCCCGCTGGAAGGGGGCTTTAAACCACCAAAATGCTGAAGTAGACAAGTCCAAGTGATGAGAAACTCAAGGAATGAAGAAAGAGAGAGAGAGAGAGAGAGAGAGAGAGAGAGAGAGAGAGAGAGAGAGAGAGAAAGAGAGAGAGAGAGAAAGTGTCTATTCTTTTCCTCCTGCAAATGAAACTGTAATTAAACTCTTTTTGACTCGTCCAGTTTTCCTCCCACGGCTCTTTTCCCCATTCTGTATTATTTAGACAAGTTGAGGTGAGGTTGGGTGGAGAATGCATCCACAGAACAGCCTTCACAGAGTAAACGGGTGTATTAGGATTCTTCTACCAGATCAAATGCCACCACATTGCACCTGACTCTTGAGAATCTGGAGCCTAATGACAGTGGAACTGGGAGACCTCTGAATATCCACTCTGGTTCCTGAGGGTATCAGGACCTCCAAAAGCTGCCTGCCAGGTTAATCATCTCAGCAGATCCATTTCTGCCCTTGGCTCTGTATTTTCTCCTGATCCTTTCCCTCCCATGGGATATATGTTTTTTTCCAAGAGCAAAGGCTTAAAATAAACTTTCTTGGGAAGCCCGCTTGTGTGGAGACAAATCCTCCAGATTCCCATCCTTGCTTTCTTTGGCTCTAAAACTTCTCTCTTGGCATGTTCAAGGTTCCCTGACTGTCCCCTTTGGCCCCATTGAGGTAGGGGCAGAAAATGTGTAAGTAGAACCTTGCTCTTCCCAATGAGCTTCCCAGTGTCAATCACCATTTCATGCTTTCCTCCTGAGTTTTCACCCTCTCATCTTTCCTCCTTCTCCAGTTTTCTTTAATCCCATAACTTTCATGCTTGATATCCTAGCTTTTCTGTGTCTCCCCTCTAATTACTCCACACTCCCATCTCATACCAGTACTGAATCTCTCTGCATAAGCATAACTCAGTAGGCAGGAGAAACAAACCCCTCAACTTTCCTGCCTCATTTTCCCTATGAAGCAAGTGAAGCCAAGAACATTCTGGGCTTTGTGCTATAGGAACCAGGAATCCTAGGTCTACATATTTCAAAACTAGATTGAACTGAGGGATTGAACTAGAAAGATCACTGTCTCCAGCTGAGACAATAATTTATTTCCCTTCATTGAGATTAATAAGCGTACATTTTGGTAACCTCCAGCTCTCTGACCATAGGACTCACTGGTGTTTCACAAGACGTATGAGAATTCCTGTATCCTCAACATTCAAAATTTGTACCATTGGGAAATCCTCAGTGTCTTCCAAGTTGAACCAAAGAGCTTAGTTTATTTGATGTGTAACTGCTCCTGTAATCTGCACAATCCAGTTCATCCTTTTGGTATATATACCAAGAGACTTTATTGTATTTTCCATCTATTCAGTAATGCATCCTACCTCATATGCACATAACATTTTTGTTTCAATTATGACCCTTGATTTGAAACTTTCTACTCCCTGGATAGGATGGAGAAATAATTGGGCAAATCTTGGCCAGTCTCGTAAAAATTCACAGATGCTGCTTTGAATAGAACAGTTCATAATGGTTTAAAAGAGGCTTTCTACTCTAACTTTCATCTCAATATATGGGGTGGGTGGAGGGGGAGGGAGGAAGTGGATCCATGGCCAAAATCAAGTTTTGATCCCAGCTCTCACCCTGAGCCCTGCCCACAAACACCATTTAAAGCAGGACCTTTGTCAACACTTCATTCATGAGCATCATTATCCAAATTCCACAGTTCGCTTATGGTATCAAAGGTTTGTTTTAATGGAAATAATTTACATGGCATCTTCTCTGTGAAGAATCGGGAAGGTCCATTTGGAGTCTCGACTTTGAACACTGTGGTCTAAATGTAGAGTCAGGAGCCTGCTGCAGCCCACACTGAAAATGGATGCTACAGATGTCGCCCAGAACCCAGTGAAATGAAGAACTTCAAGTTAGGAAAGAAAGTGAAGAGGAATGTTTTCCCTTCTGACATTTCTCTAACAACTGTGTCTAACCTGAAAATGTGGCTCTAATCCTTTTCAGAACTATTATTTTCTTTACAGCAAAGTTCTAAAAACTTGGTTTCTTTTGATTTCTCCCCCCTGGCAAGGAAATGACACATTTGGGGCCAAGGCATTAAAGCATGGTCTCTTGGGAGGAGGGGGGAGGGCTATTGCTTTCGAGCCCACAAACAGTTGCAGGTGCAAAAAATGTGCACACGAAAAGGGAGGTCTGGTAGAGGCCCCCTTTTAAAATGTGGCCTTTTAAGTTCAATAAATCTTTTTGCTCTCCCCTTTGTGAGCCGTGTGCTTCCCTCCCACGCTCTAATGCACATCCCAGTCTTCAATGTGGCCTCCAGAAGGACTCTTCATGTTTGTTGTGAAGTTTTCCGTAATTACATAATCGTTGAAGTCTGTGAGTTCGTGTTGAGGTGGCTGAAAAATGCAAGCCGGAGGATTACGGTAACATAATGAGACCGCTTCCTGGAAGAGCCAAGTGGCTTTTCCCTGGTCAGACTTTGATTGGCTGTCCTGGTAGTCTTCCTCCTGGGCAGGGAATCAGCCCCATGGGCATTCCTGCCAGCCAACAGCGTGAAGGTGTTTTAGATTGTGTGTTGGTGTCCTGGGTGACCTCTCCATACATGCTCTGTATCGATTTGATTAAGGCAGGGGCAGCGAAACCAGAGGCCTGTGGTTTTTTGAATGTCTTTGTGTCTGTGTAGTGACACAGCCAGTGCTTAGCTTGTCTGGGCCGTGGTACCTTGACTCATCCCGTGGTGTCTAGAAACCTTGGCTCCTTGCTTTAGGGTGTTAGGGGCAAGAAGAAAGAGAATGAAGGAAAAAACACAGCTGAATTTTAAGTGTATGATAGAATTTGGTATCTGATATGCCTCACTTCTTATGAATGCCTAAAGTCAGTTGGATATTGAAGATTACATATTAAATAACAAACAGATCCAGAAATATCTTTCTATTAATGCAGTATCAGCTCCTTAGAATCTGCTTCCCAGTACCTAGCAATCCTTTGAAATGATGACTCATGTGCTCCCGTGTTCAGTTCTGTGCGATTTTACTGCTTAGTTTAGTTCTGGTATCCTAGAAAATGTAAAAGCACAGGTGAAGATGATTATCATGTAAATAAAAATAACTTCAGCGTACAGAAAAACTTGATTTTGTGATACAGGGATCAAACCCAAGACCTGCACAAGCCAGGCAAGAACCTTACCACTGAGCCACACCCTTAACGGTATAGAAAGCTTCATGAAACTACTTTATCATTTAGCTGGCTTCTGTAGAATTCCATGGAAATAATCAGCTGTCCATTGGTGGTACCAGGTCAAGGAAGTAGCTATGAAAAAAAAAAAAAAGCTGTAAGGGAAATCTTTCCACTTAATTTTGTTCTGTAATAATGAACTAGAACCTTAGAGTTTATCACTGCTGCCAAAATTTAGCATTTGATGAAAAAAGACATGTGGCTCTCACATGGCAACTGTATGCATCTAATTTTCAGGAGCACCAGGACTGGTTTGGTTGCCAATGACTATCTTCAGCAAGCACAAAATCTTCCTCTGGAGCAGACAGTTGGTCAGAGTTTGTAGATCCTCAAGTAAAAAGGTTCTGGAAATCTTTCTTCCTTCTGCTGCTCTGTGACTTTCTCTTCCTCTGCTTTCTGGAACCTCTCAAGTATGCTGTCAATGAGCTCTTCATCCATTCTGTCCACTTTGCTTTCAAAGTTATTGCAGCTTTATAAATATAGAGAGGAAGCATTTCCTCCCTTTCTCTGTGCTCCAAAGAGTTTTTTTTAAATATTGATTGATTGATTGATACTGGGGATTCAACCCAGTGATGCTCTACCATATGAGCTATATCTCTACTCATTTTTACTTTTTATTTGAGACAGAATCTGTTTAAGTCATACAGGCTGGACTTGAACTTGCAATTCTCTTACCTCAGCCTCCCAAATTGCTGGGATTACAGGTGTGCACCATTGCACCTGGCTACTGAAGAATTTAAATAACATAGCTGTTTCCTAAATATTTGAATGACTTTCTTGGAAACTTAGCTCTGTGCCTCTTTGAGAAGTAACCTTAATAACACATCTCTTTGGTTTTTTTGAAAATAGCACTTTTTGATTCTGTCTTTGCCGGATTTCAGCTGCAAATAATAGAACTCTTAATGACACCTATTACACTTAAACTAACGATTACTTCTCCTCCTCCTCCTCCTCCTCCTCCTCCTCCTCCTCCTCCTCCTCCCCCTCCTTCTCCTCCTCCTCCTTCTCCTCCTTCTCCTCCTCCTTCTCCCCCTCCTCCTCCTCCTCCTCCTCCCCCCTCCCCCTCCCCCTCCCCCTCCCCCTCCTCCTCCTCCTCCTCCTCCTCCTCCTCCTCCTCCTCCTCCTCCTCCTTCCTCTTCTACCAGATATTAAACCCAGGGACACATAACCTCCAAGCTATGCCCCCATCCCTTTTAACTTTTTAAATTTTGAGACAGGTTTTTGCTAAGTTGCTTAGGGCCTCACTAAATTGCAGAGGCTGGCCTTGAACTTGCAATCCTCCTGCCTCAGCTTCCTCAGTTGATGGGATTTCAGGTGTGTACTACCAAGTCTAACTAAATGGCCATAAGGTAATGGTTTTTCTAAATGGCCATAAGGTAATCAAAACACTTGTTTCTTTGCTGTGTAAGTTGAAAGTTAATATAAACATTTGATTTGGAAATATGCGGGGAATTAGATTTAGTTGGAATTCTCCAAATTTTAATTGTCTCAAAGTTATTTCTTTTTTTTTCTTTTTTCAGTTATTTCAGTAGCTCCCTTAATAATTAAAATAGGATACAATGGGATAAAAGAAAGAATAAGTAAATTGAACAAGAAATTTAGTAATGTTCAAATAAAATGATTTACTATAAATATGATTCAAGTTAAAAACAGACATACTCATGCCAATGCACCTAGACTAATGTGATTGTCAATAAAATGGTGAAGAGAAAAAAATGCTCTTGAACAGAGATTTAAATGTCCTTGTGAACTGGTGACATTTTATAATACCCTCTCTGGGTTAAATTGATGATGTGCCAATGTCCTCATTATTCATAATATATCCTTCTGATTGAATACCTTTATTTATATGATTATGTATAAAACCTCAATAGAAGAGAAAGCCTACGTGCTAATCTTGTTCTTTATATTATCATATATTATTTTGCTATCATAAAAACCAATCAGAAATGCTTAATCTAATTTATCTTTTACACAGACATTTTATCTGTAACAGATGAAATGACTGTACAACAAATCACTCCAAAACTTACCAAATTAAATCAACAGAGGTTTTTTATCTCAAAGTTTCTGTGGGTCGGGAACCTGGGCAAGACTTAGCTGGGTGCCTTTGGCCCAGGCTCTCCCACAAGGCTGTAATCAAGGTCTGGAGGGAGACTGGGAGAGGCTGCCCTTCTGAGCTTCCTCAGCAGCAGCATTCCACTCCTTGTGAGCTGTTGAACTTAGGGCCTTAGAAACTTGCCAATGGTTGACTGGCGGGAGCATTTCCTTGCCAAGGAGGCTTTTCCATAGGGCAACTTAGAACATGGCAACTCTTCCCTCAGAGAAGGCCAGCAAGAGAGTGAAAGACTTAAAAAATCAGTTCGGGGACATATGGAAAATGTTTCGAACTTCAACAGTGATTCTTGTCTTGGTGTTTGTACATGTTGCAGCCAACAAATATGTGGATTCCAGAGTAGGATATTCTACTAGCAGACACTAGCAAACCAAATGATTCAACAAATATTCATCCTCCCCCAAAGGACACAAAGCCCCCTTGTTTGTAGAGGTCAATACACAGAGAACAGACAGGCAGAGAAAAAAGCACATCGATACTTGGGCAGAGATACAAGAGAATGAGCACAAGTATGATCAAGTAACCAAAAAGTCCCAGGAGATTTTATCCATAAGACAAAATAAAATCAATGCTAAATTGTTCAATAAAATACTTGGAGTTCTTATTGGTGGTGAGAATTAGCTTGTAAGTGACCCTGGGGGAAGTAGAGACACAAGGCCTCTCAGGTGAGGATATCAATATAAATCCTGGTCCACACCAGTGAGGGTCTCAGACAAATCTTGATAGGACCTTGTTGATTAGAACCCACAGTCCAGAGAACATCAGGAACACACCTGTTGCAAAAAAAGAAGGTGGGAAGAAAAAGACCAATTTAGCTTGCTGCCCTAAGGGGAATGGCAAAAAAAAAAAAAAAAAAAAGAAAAAGAAAGAAAAAAAAGAAACTATAGATCAAAAAAGGAAGAGCTTAGAATACTTGTAGAGTCTGGGGGCTGGAATTTGTTGCAAGATGATCCTGGCCTGGGTTTTTCAAATTTGTCAATGAGTCAAACTGCTGGGATAGTCAGCACGATTCTTTGCAGAGTTGCTATTTTCTTCTACCTGACCTTGGTCCTCTTGGAATACACCAATCTGAACAAACAGGTATTATATCATTTTGACCTTAAGTCATTTGTCTGCCTTAGCGCACATCATTTTGCAAGCTACAGTTTTTGTTTTAAGACTCATCTCAATGGAATCTGAACCAACTCCTTTCAATTCCTTATGTCTTAGGAAGAACTCCGTAGCCAAGGTGACCTCATGGAAAAAAAAAAAAATCCCTTCCCTCCACTGATGCTGTTCAGTTTTTCTAATAAGAATCACTTTCAAACTTGGTGGGAAAGGAGGAACCCAGGACTAAATCCATTCTATCATTGTTGTTGCACATTGTTACACATTGTGTTTTCTCCAATTATAATTCCACTGTAAGATGCTACTCTTTCTTTAATACTTGGCTCAAAATCATATCCTTTTAAAAGCATTTGCTAATGTCTCACCTTCTTCCTCTCCCCATCATCACTCCCTTTGCTTGGGGGTAAAACTCCCTCTTCCTATTCCTGGTGCTTACAAAAGAGCTCAGTATATAGGGGATGCTTAGTGATTTTGAATTACGTTGCTAGTACCTAATTAATTTGACAGTAGATGTTATTTAAATACATTAATATTTCCATGGTTCCAACTCTTTCTAAATCCCCTATGTGAATTTCTAGTGCACACCTGGGTACTGTTGTCCTCTGACATTTTCATAGGTGTTAGTAAAGTCTTCCCTCAGTATCTACTGTCAGGGTCTAGGACCCCCTCTGGATACCCAAATGTACAGATGCTCAAGTCCCTCATATAAAATGGCATGGAATTGGGCTGGGGATGTAGCTTGGTGGTACAGCACTTGCCTAACATGCATGAGGCTCTGGGTTCAATCCCTAGCACTCCCATGGTGGTGGTGGGGGAGAAGCCATAATATTGGAACAGAACTTACATATATCCTCCCTTGTACTTTAAATGATCTCTATATTATTTATTTTCTTAATGCAATGAAAATGCTATGTAAATATATGTTATACTGTATTGTTTAGGGAAGAATAAGAAGAAAAAAAGATCTGTGTATATTCAAGACTGATATTTTTGTGTGTGATTATTTCCATCCATGGATACCAGAACCCACAGATATGAAACCCACAGACACAGAAGGCTGACTGTATCTTTTTCCTTTTTAACCCAACTATTAATAAACTGTGAGCTCCTAGAGACAGGGACTATCTATTTTACTATGTTGGCACCCTCCATCCCACTCCCGTCCTCCTTCAGACTTTAAGACAATCCTCTTATTACCTAAATATCTGTAGGGTTTGACTCTATTTTGAGATTATAACCTATATTTTCTTCTTATTTCTCTCACCCCCATTTTTTCCCATTCAAGAAGTTCATGTGGCTCTGAACTTCACTGCCTCAGGGAAGAATAGAGACCTGTGTGAAGGGGAACACCATCATTGTCTAAAGCCTAAACTCTTGGGTGAAGGGAGAAAGTTGGATGTGGTAAATAAAAAGTGGGATTCCTAGGTATAGATGGAGCTACTGGTGAGTGGGGAGAGCAGTTGATTGGCAGAGTCTAGGTGGAAAAGACAGGGTGAAGAGCGTGGAGAGGAGAGAGTTCCAGGGTTTGCATGCAAGACAGCAGCAGTTCCAAGGAGGTGACACCCCCTCCCAACAGAATTGATACAAAGCCTATCTATGCTGACTGGCCAGCAGCCGTCAAAAAGCCCCTGCACTCAGTGACCATAGTAGATGACCATAGTACATCCTGTATCCCTTGGGACCCAGGGATGAAGGTGAGGATGCTAGAAGGATTAGGTAGAATGGAATTTGGAATCAAAAATTCAATTGCTATAATAATTCATAGAGAAGGTACTATTCTACACATCTTGCATATAGGTGAATTGATATCTGCTATATTTGTTAAATTGATTACCTTGATATTTATGGAAGCTTGGAAAAATAATTGCCTGTCACATCCAAGATGGGGGGTGGGGGAGTTCATGACTCATCATGTTAAAAGAGAGTATATTATATAATTTTGAATTCTAGCCTTGCACTTATTAATTGGGTAATTTGAAGAAAATTGTTTCACTTTTTGTCTCAGGTATATCACATATCTTAAAAATAGGTAAAATAATATTACCTACCCTGTTGGGTTGATGTGAAGATAACTGAGATAATGTCTACAAAGTATTTGGCAGTAATAGCTATCATATATCAATAGAATAGACCTTCTTCAGGACTAAGGAACCTTAAAATTTATGTAGAAAAATTAGTAATGATCTTATAATTTTGACAACAAGAAAAATATTATTTTCCTACTACATTTCATATTTGTCTTTCTAAAATTAATTTAAAGTCCTAAAGATCATTTGGCACTATATATAGAAGAATTAAAGAAAGATAGTTTACCAATTTTAAAGTCTTGACTCAAAAAATGTAGAATAGGCAGAAAGTCATGCATCCAGAGACTTTGAACATTTAAAAAAAAGGTGTAGATGAAAACACAAATAAGTTATGAGAGACTAAATATTATAATTAAGGCTGAATTAAATCATATAAATCCATATATTATATCACATGCCAGGGAATGAGTAGTTATTTTGAAGATGAATTTATAACCTATATGTCAATGAAATCCAATTTTTGGATGATAGATGGAATGCTATATATAATAATGAGGAATCCGCTAAAAGCAAGAGCAGTAAATGGCAATCTTCTGACTTACTGTATGTGTCACTGGAAAGAGTGATTATTTCTCACAAATAGAGGTGAAGTCAGGGACTATTCTGGTCCATATTTAAGTGGTTTTGCTCTTCCGCATCCACCAGCATGATTAAATAATGACTAGGTTCACGGGAGACTTGAGCTTGGTGCCTACAAGTTCATTCCCAGGGAAGTTTGTAAATGTCTTTGGTGTTCGGCTTTAGAGAAACACAGAGATAAGGGAAGGCACCACAAAGCCAGACCAGACAGGGCCACCCCAGGGCGGAGGCAGTAGAGTCAAGGAGTGGGTGCGAGTCACCAGAGAGAGGGAAAGTGGCAAGACTGCCTTTCCCAGTAGCTCCCTAGCCCCAGGTGAGGCCTAGCCTGGGGTGGGGAGGAGAGTACTGTGGGAAGGAGGAGGGTACTATGAAGAAGCAGGGCTTGACACCTTCTCAGGCTGAGGGAAATCCATGACTTGAGTAGTTCCACAAGATAATCAAGACAGGCAACTCTCCAGAGGTGGTTGATCAAGGTCTTTCCATGAAAGCCAAGTGGAAAATATTAGAGTCACATTTCTGTCCCAGCATTCCAGTGAGGTGACACCAGGGGGTCAGAGTGCCATTGAAATACCTGGGATTTCTACAGGCATGTTAGTTGGTACTTCAAGGTAGGAAGTACGGATTGGGGACCTGGAGTAGAAAGGTGTCTTTTCACCAGGAGGAGCAGAAAGTTAGCATGGCCTGACATGAAAGTATCTCAGAAAAGGTGCTTGTCTGAATGTCTTTCCTTCTTCTTTTATGAGTTTACCACCCTAAGTCATAGTTTTATTGCACTTAGAGTTAGCCTTAGGGTTCACAACGTTTAATGTCAGGTATTTGTTCAGAACGGTGGTAACATAAATTACTCTTTCTTCTAAATGAACCAATCTCCAGTGGAAACTGTATGTGTTCTTTATCCCTGCTCCTCCTCCTCTACTTCCTCCCCTTCCTCCTTCTCCTTTCCCTCCCCTTCCTCCTCCTTCTTTAGAACTTGATGTATGCTAAAGACTCAGTTTCTGCCATTCTTGATTTAACACATTATCTCATTTCATCATTTGTAAGAGTGCAACACACTGGGCATGAACTCCGTTTCCAGATGAGTAAACTAAAATTCCAAGAAGTTAATCCACCCAAGGTCCTACAGCCTAGCAAATTTTCCTCCATAATCATGTTCCTTCCTCCACAATAGTTGCCTTCCATAGCACAGGGGAAACATAAGCCCACGTGTTAGAGAAGAATCTCATGTCATCATTTGGCAAAATAATTTTCTCTCTCTCTCTTTTTTTTATCATCTTTACTCATCTTACCTTTTATTTACATCCTGTTTAATAAATAAAAATGGAGAAAAACTTTCCCTATCATTAAGACATTGTGGTTTGACAAGATAATGAGTTAGTCTCAATTTATAGACAACATACTCCCCGTCTCATGCTGCACATTTTAGATGCCGAATTCATAGATTAACCTTAGAATTCAATTCTTAGAAATGTCTTGCTCACAAAGACTTAAGAGTCTCTCACCAATGTTTCCCAATTCCTTTCCATTGGTAGACTGGATCCTGAAATAAACTTTGGAAAGAACACATGGTACTTACCACTTTCCTTTCTGATACAACAATGGCACGGGTAGAGAAGCAGGTTTACAAAGCAGTTGAGGTATTTTGAAATGTATAAACAGAAGAACATTTTATTGAAAACATATCTAGATGTTTGACTCATCTTCTATGTGTGACAATAAACTTCTTATTTTTTTTCTATCTAAAGTTCCTTGACACAGCTTACTCAATTTAGTCCCAATTTATAGATGTGTTTTCTGTTATAAAAAAATCTGTTTTCTCATTAGTTAAAAAGTGGGCTGGAGATATATGTAGCTTACTTTTTACCTCTATACAAATATTATTAAATAATACTCTTGATAAATATTATTGGGTACTATCAGGCAGGCCTTGGTGTTCTCTCATTATTTATAAACAATTTCACAGAATACCAACATCAGACAAGGCGACTCTGTGACCATCATGAATCCAGAGAAAACCAAGACCATTCTGTAATCATGTCTGAATTCAGACAAAACATGAACAGTGTCCAAGCCACAAAATACCAAATATATCCCGATTTGGGCTGCTGTGTGATGTTATATTTTTACCTATTACAGCTTAGCTTGGATTGAGTTTCCGATCCTTTTTGATAAGATTCCTTCAGATCCCCAGTCACAGTGCACTCCCACTTCATTATAGTGTCTCATCCAGACACAACCCTGGGTTCCTCAAACCCTCCCCAGAATTACTCAACACAAACCCAAATTATTTTTTTTTTAATTTTTTATTGATTATTTAAAGCATTACATAGCTCATGATATATCATCTTTCATACATTAGACTCAAATTGTGTTTTGAACTCCCATTTTCACCCCAAATATAGATTGCAGAATCACATCTGTTACATATTCACATTTTAAGTTCTTTCTAATATCTTGTTCCCAAGACACCTACGGTTTTGCATTTACTTTGTTTTCTAGAAAGCTCTTCTTTCATGTGGTAGTAAAATTGACCAATCCCAGGTGTGTTCCTGGTGGTCATTTCTGGAGAATGACAGTCTCTTCATATTGATACATTTTTTTTCTTACTTCTTTTTCATATTTTATGAGATTGGCCAGACTCTAAAACAGGATAGAATAATAATAGTGACAGCAAACATCCTTTTTCAAAGGACTAACTCATGTTTTACCATAAAATTAATAGTTGCTTCTCTTTTAAGCAGGTCCTTTTACCATATTAAGTAAGAATAGTTTTATACTTTAAAAAGCATTTATTTTGAAAATGTTACCAAATTTTCATTATGGTTCATCTGTTATTAACTTTTCTTTTAGAATATTGTAATGGGACATTATTTTAAAAGATTTCCTCCCATGAATTTCAAAGATAAATCTTCTTTGCTTATAGCAAATTGTTATTTTAATGGATTCCGATGACAACTTATTAATTTTATTCATTTGATGAATATTCTTTAAATACTCACTATATATTAAGCTCTGCCTTAGGTTGCAAAGATATATAATTTTGAAAATTATATGGAGGGAGATGACTAACTATAAAAAAGCAGCATGAGTCCCTGAGACAGAACTGTTTTGTCACTGTAGATTTATTGTGTTGTCACACAGATATACATGGGATAAAAATTGCATAGAGCTAAACACACACCAGGCATGATGTCACACATTTGTCATCCCAGCTACTTGGGAGGCTGAGATAGAAGGATTGCAAGTTTGAAGCCAGTCTGGACAACTTGGACCCTGTCTCAAAACAAAATTTTATAAAAAGGGGTACCTGTAGCTCAGTGATAGGCCACCTGCCTCGCATGTACAAGGCCCTGTGTTCAATACCTAGTACTGAAAAAAAATTACTATATGCACACGCACACAAAATGAGTGAAATCTGAATCAAGATTGGTAGATTGTGTGCCATTGGGGGAAACTGGGTGAAGTACATAGAGGATCTCTCTGTACTCTTTCTTTCACTATGTTCAACTATATAATTATTAAAATTAAAAGGATTTTAAGATTACATAGTAGCTGACATCGTGAAGAATATAGTTTAGTAATAAAAATAGGTTATAAATAAATGTATACACAAACAAGTATATAATAACTACTATAATGCAGTTGGAAGACAGGTATCAGGTATAATTAATTCATATAATGAGGGAAACTAATCAAGAAAGGCTTCCTTGGGGATATCACTTTGAAGGTGAAGGTTAAGAAGGACTAGGAATTGGTCAAATAAAAAAGGTGAAAGATAGAACATACTCACTTTTGAAGGAGTAGTATATCAGCACAGACAGAAAATATCGATTGTGAGGAAAACTGACAGAAGATAATGCTGGGGAAATAGTTGCATGACAGGTCACCCTGGACCTTGTAAATTATAGTCACTTTATTATGAGATTGATGGAAGCCACTAAAATGCTTTAAGCAATCCAGTGATAATATCAAATTTATATTTTTAAATTATTACTTTCACTTTTAAGTGGAGAATGACTTGGTTGAGGAGGATACCTAAATATGCAGAAAGAGAGAGAGAGAGAGAGAGAGAGAGAGAGAGAGAGAGAGAGAGAGAAAATATGAAGCTATTGTAGAAGTTCAGGTCTGTGATGGTGTCCTAAGAATCGGATGTGGCGGTGAAGACAGACGTAAATTAATAGATTCAAGACATCTTGGATGATTTGATAATGGTTTTGATGTGAGATGATGGTATCAAAGATTATATCCTGATTTTGGCATGGATGTTGGAGTGGATGGAAAAGCCATGTTTCTAGGTTGTGGAGGGAAGGGGAGGAAAAGCAGAGATGAAGTGGGGCAGGTGATAGTTTGATTCAGTTTCAAATCTAAGATGCCAGTGAGACTTCCAAATGGAGATTTCGAGAAGGCAAAGAGGTATCTCCAATTGGGACATGGAAAGAGAGAGAGGAAGAGAGAGAGAGAGAGAGAGAGAGAGAGAGAGAGAGAGAGAGAGAGAGAGAGAGAGAGAGAAATGGGTCAATGACAAAAGTTTTAGGTCTTTGGCATCTAGACAACATTTGAAGTTTGGGCGGGGCAAGAGTGGTATGGTCATGAAGGGAAGAGAAAGAAAAGAAGTAACCAGAGAAAATTTCTGATGAACTTGAACGTATAAAGGTCAAGGAGAGGAGAGGGGGATGCCAAAGAGATTGGGAAGAAACAGTAAGAGAGAGGGGAAAGAGTTGCAAAAAGGAAATAATAAACCCTGTTAAATGCTGTGCTAAGTCAAACCAGATGATGCCTGGAAATGACCATTAGATTTAGCAACATGGACATCGTTTGTAACTGGGGTGAAGAAGGAAAGTAGGAATGTAAATGGAGACTGTCTTACAAGTTTGGGTGGAGGAACATAAAGGAGTTGTAGTCAGGGTACATCTACTTTCTTCACAATAATATAGACATTAAAGAAAGGAGATTGAGAAGGTATATGATAGACGTTGCAAGAAAAGACTTTATATAGACTAAGAAAACATTTCAACCCCTGAGAATTTTTTTTTTAAGTTTAAATAATTGGAAATTATCCAAATTTTCTCTTGGATAGGAAAACTTGACATTGCAAAATGCTGTTAATCCTCTTCACATTCATCATTATATTTGTTGCAACAAGCATAATTACTATTAAAATTACAATTATATTTTACATTTAGTGGAAATCTTACTATATTTCAGACACTGGGTGAATGCTCATAAGCCTCTAATCAAACTCAGAAGTTCAGGGGAAAATAAATGTAAAGTTTATCTGAAAAATAAACATGTGCAAATAGCAAAGAAAATTCTGGGAAAGAAAACAACAAGTGTGGATTAACCAACTATAATTGTGGTTTGCAACAATAGAAAGCTCAATGGAAAGAACTCAAAACTAATCACAAGTTTATGGGTAACTTCCATAAAGCTGTGGTTTCCAATCAGTGTCGGGGGGAAGCAGGGTTACAGGAAAAAGTCTTAGGACACCTGAATAGTCATTTAGAAAATAATAAAGCTAGGTTTCTATATAATTATTTATCCTCAAAATAGATGGAGCAAAGATGTGAACATAAAAAAATAATAAAACTATAAAAATAACTAAGCAAAACTGTAAATATTTTATACTGTTGTACTGGGAAGAACTTTAAAAATATAGAAATATGTTCATCATTGAGTTGGCAAAAACACATGTACACACACACATGTGCACATAGACTTGTGTACACACAAAAATGCCAAAAAAAATTGTGAAAGGAGAAGCTATTGTCAATTTATAAGACAAAAGATTCAGCTTCCATAAATCAAAAGTCTGAGCACCCTATTTTAATAATAAAGGCAAGAAAAAGAAATAGACATGGTTAATAAACATGAAAAATTCTCAAGTTTAGTGGTAAATTTTAAAGAACAAAAACTAAAACAATAATGTGATGTTAACTTTCACTTAAATTAATTAATTCTATTAACATTGTTTTTGAGCACTTACTATGTGTCATGTAGTTTAAATATTTTCTTATATTTTATATAATATTTCTTGTGGAAATATATTCCATTAAAAAAAACTATCAAATTTTGCTGGTCACATTGGCACACATCTGTAATCCTAGCAGCTTGGGTGACTAAGGCAGGAGGATCACAAGTTCAAAGCCAGCCTCAGCAATTTAGCAAGACTTGGTCTCAAAATAAAAAATAAAAGGGATTGGGGATGTGGCTCAAGGGTTAAGCACACCTGAGTTCAATACCTGATACCAAAAAAAAAACTATCAATTTTTAATAATATGATTGGCAGTTTGAATGAAAGAAGATGCTTCTGAAGAGCTTGATAATGCTTAAAAACTATTTTTTTCTTAAGTCCACTTTCTCTTGGTAATCTTATTTATATGAATTTAATTAGCATATTTTTCAGAGAAAGACCAATCTTCACCCTCATCTTTTTCAAATGCTCAAAAAATTAATTATTTTCCTTCCATTTAATTACATTTCATGGGATGGACAATATTGACATGAGAGCAAAGTTAGCATTGGCATGTCGAAGGCAAATTTAATAAGAATTGTAGCCCTCTGACTTCTCCATTATCAGCTGGAGGCAAGAAGAAGAATCCTTTAGGTTAATATTTCTTCATCTCGTTCTCTCTGCATTCTTTCCTTCAATAAGTATTTATCGAGCATCTACTCAGTATCAGCACAGAGCTAGGTCCTGGGAACACTTAATGAACAGCATTGAGGATTCCGTACCTTCCTATTTTACCATCCATCTGGGCCACAGAAAGTACACTGCAATGATAACAGTTTGTGATAAGAACTTGTGTTTGTGTCAAGTCATCTAAAATCTTCCCCTGCCTTCATTCTTTCAATCCAGGAACCAAGTAGTGCTGCCCAGGGTGGCATATTGCTTCTGGGACTAGACTGGAAACTGCTTTGGGGGTGATTCAGTCACCTGATTAAAGTATCTTTCTATATCATATGCAATACCTAATGCAGCTAGGTTATGGACCTCCTCCAAATTAGTAAAGCTAAACTTTTTGGCAACAAGGAAGACATTTTCTAAGTCTAAATGAATCATTAGACATGAGTAAGTCTCAGACATAACAAATGTTCTATAATTAAAAAGATAAAGCTGTATGTTAAGAAGCATAATAAATCTCCGGATAAGCCCCAAATGTGTCTATTTGTCTTTGTCAGCAAATACTGGAAAGAACCAAAAGAAATTAATAGTCAAACAAGTAGTTTCAAATAGTCTATGCTTTTAAAAACTTACTAAGCTAACATGTACTTTCTTAGGAAAAAAATAATAATAAATTCATACTGTATCCTGAATAATTAGCTTCTCAGGTTATTTTATATAGTTCTTAAATTATATTAGATTGAACCATATGAAGTTGCTGAAACTTGTTTTTGTTGAGTTTTTCTTTTTACCTAAGAAATTGACAATTTTACATGGCTCACCCTAATAGTATCATTTCACTTCTTAGGAAAAAATTTGTGAGCAATGAGTAATTCATAGAACTCTCTCTATTAGCCAGACACTGCTCATCTCTGTATGACTTAAATTCAAGATCTTTATCTGAGGTCCAAAAATTCTGAGACTACAATTGAGGAAAGTCTTTGAACTTGGATGCAAAAAAAAATTGTATAATTAGTTTCACGAACTTTTAACTGAAATTTAGCATTTCTTTCAAAAATAGATACAAACAGCAAATCTTGGTAACATTGGTGGTACTTTTGTTACTGTGACCAATAGAAATCATATTATTTTCATATTACATTATAGTTGCCATTGATAGTTCAAAATATCTACATTCATCAGAAACTTGAAATTTCATGTTGCTATCAGTCAGAACCACTTTCAGACCTTGTTATTCAATGCTTTTATTGCTAATCATAAATTAGTTTTTTAAAATATTTTCATAGCTAGAATGATTAATTTATAGCTTTTATTTTTTGTGCTTAAAATATTATTCTGAAATGGATTCCAAGGGCTTCTCCAGATTGCAAAATGGATTCATACCACAAAATGTTAGGAATCCCTGATGTCATTTGATCCTTGTAGGTACTTTGTGAAGTAGGTACTACTGCTGTTCTGATGATGCTCTAAATTAAGACTTTTCAATTTTATGACACTGAGAAAGCAATATGAATTATGTAGAAACCATACTTCAAATTTTGAATTTTGATCTTTTCCCTAGCTAGCAATATGTGGTACAATCTTCCCCAGTGAAGCTGGATAGCAAAAGTGAGCTGAGGTCCAGCTAGCCAGGCGCTCCCACATGGATATGCTTTGGTGTACTGCAATGCCAGGTTTTGTGTCATGTTTGGTAGGTTAGGTGCACTAAATGTGTTTTATTTCTTTCTTTCTTTCTTTCTTTCTTTCTTTCTTTCTTTCTTTCTTTCTTTCTTTCTTTCTTTCTTTCTTTTTGAACTTGATATAATTACTCAGGATTATTCAGACTATGACTATTAACTAAATATGTTTTCAACTTACAATATTTTCAATTTATAGTGGGTTTGTGGAGACCTAACCCCATTATAAGTGGAGGCAAATCTATATTATTATTCTCAATGTACAGAAAGAAAGAGTTGGGTTGCTTGCTGAAGGCACATAACTAATGAACAGTACAACAAGGCTTCACAGTCTGGCCCCAAAGCCCAAACTCTCAGCTAGGACCTGCACCTGTACCTCCTCTAGGAAATTTCCAGATGACTAATGAAGATGGCCATGGTCAAGATTATATGGACAATTATCACATAACACTTGGTATAGATGATCAACTAATGCTTGTCAGAATCTGAAAATGTTCCTTTTCTGCTGTAACAAGGATTATACAAAACTCATGTAAAAAAAAGTTATGACCATTAATTAAAGAATAAGAAGAGTGGGCCCTGGTCAGTGGCCAGTGATACAAGAAGATTTGAAGATATCCTAACAAAGTACTTAGCAAATTACTTAATAAATATTAGCCATCTTTACCAAAACCGATAGAAACACCATTGATTTCTCTGTGCATCTGCTTTATCTAAGTCCCTGTGCTACAAATAGATTCCACTTCAATGAGGAAGAGAAGGGTTCTAGGATTGATGATGGTAAATATCTACTACCCAGTAAAGGCTGTTTTGTTTTATTGTTGTTATTGATTTTTTTGTATTTTATTTTTTGGTGGCAGAGGGGATTATAAAGCAAACTTCTCCATCTATTTGCAGAGACAAAAATGATGGCTAAGAAAGGCAGTTTTAGCAATTGAAACACATGTTTCCACGAAGGCATCTCTAAGGTGGTATGAAACTTTTGTTTCCAAGGCATTGCAAGTTTTCACAATCAAACAAACTTAAATAGCTATCCCATTTAAAAGCTGTGGTTATTAGAGCTTTATTCTTATGCCATTCTTGAGGCTTATATTCTAGTATCAGTGTAAAACTGAAACTACATGATGATGAACTTCTGACTCTAGAAACCCATTTGATGGCTTAAGATGAAAAGATCAGAAAATTACCTCACATTTGAGTTGTTAATGTCTATCAAGCACTAGCTATAGAAGTTTGTTTGAATATGTCTTATTGAATTATCACGTTAACTCTGCAAAGTAGGAATCGTAGCTCCATTTTAATAGACAAAAAAAAAACTGAACATAACAAAACCAAATAGTTTGTCAAAAAGAAGACACAATCAGAAACGTAAAGATTTAAACACTGGTCCAGGGTGACTGCAGGGCTTACAGTCAATCACATACACCACACAGGGTCCCCAGTGGGTTTAACATCTTTCTAAGATAACTTCTGGGTACTAGCTTCTCATGTGAAAACTGCTCCCCACCCCATCTCCAACCCTCATCACAGAACAGTTTTATTCCTTATTATTGAATTTCACAAACTCATATGCAATTAACATCTTTATTAATTTTTACCTTATTAGTACCAGACTCTTTGCTAAAACTGCCAAGAATCTGTAGCCCCATAACAAAATGCTTTGTCAAAGGTTAAGCAAAAATTAGAAAGTGAGCTATTTAACTAAAAAGAACATGCTGAGACTCAGATGTCTCTGGATAAGGGTAAAGTGATTCCAGTCAACTCATTACTTGCCTTTTGTCAAAGTCCACAGGATGGAAGGTGTTATCTTTTTCTGCTGAACTCCAGGTTCACCAGACAAGGCATATTGCAGAAAAAAGTCAAGAGGTTATCTAGCACAAACATTAAGGGACTCTGGATAGTCAGGGAACGGTGTTTGAGATGAAATTCTCAAAGATCTTATCGTCAGGCTAATGGTTTTAAAAGTGAACTTTTTCCTTCTACTTGGCATTCGTGAATCATATCATAAATGACTGCCCAGGATTATAGTAGACCTGAGTATTAACTATTTCATAGCTACTCCATCTTTACCCACAAGTCTCCACTTCCTAAAATTGAATACTCCATATTATATGTTCCCTGCTGACTTTTAAAGTCAAATTCAGCTGAGCCTTGAATGTGCCTTTGGCTCATTCAATAAAGCTAATCCTATAAAGTCAATCACACATGAAAATGCCATGCCTGGCCTACAGTATTTATACTCCTTGCTGAGACAGAATGTTTTCTTTTTTAATATTTATTTTTTAGTTATAGTTGGACACAATATCTTTATTTATTTATTTATTTATGTTTATTTTTTTTAGTTGTAGTTGGACACAATACCTTTATTCCATTCATTTATTCCTATGAGGTGCAGAGGATCGAACCCAGGGCCCCGCCCATGCCAGGCGAGCGCTCTACCACTGAGCCACAACCCCAGCCGGAGAATGTTTTCTCATCTAAATTTTCTACCAAGACACTTTGCTCCTAAGAAATCAGATTCTATCATGAGGTTATTCACTTTTCATCCAATCAGTAAGAAGCCTGTTGTTTTATTTGGCAATGATGCCAGAGAAGGTTTGTCCTTTGAAATGAGAGGAATATGCCACCAGAGGGGGCTCCCATAGGTCAGCTCCCATAGGGACCTCCCTATTAGCAAATAACCCTCCAAGGAAGCTTGACCATAAATGAAGTTATCACAGAACTCTTGGGCCATGAAAGCTTAGAACTTGGGGCACTTTTCTCCTGAGAGGTAAGCCTGAGCAAATGTAGTAATTCACCATTTCAGTTAGACAGTGATGGAATATCCAAAGTCAAATTCTTCCCAACATAAATAACAAAAAATGGCCAAATCACTCATCTCTCTGGATTCAGTTTACCTTCTGTAACATGCAGGACTGGAATAGAATATCTGTAAGAGGCTTCGTGGTACTTCTGTTGATTCTGCTGGAACTATGGCTGACCTCAGGGTAATCTAACTGCAGAGCAATTTAGACTTTGAGAGTAGATAAAATAAGAACAGGAACTTGTTGAAGATTCGAGAGATGCTGGAATTTTATTACTTCCCTCTGAAATTTCTTTGGGGAGCTTATCCATTCTTTACTGGCATTTGGAATAGTGTAAGGATAATTTTCTACATAAAATGATGATGAGAAAGGCCAAGTTAATGAGTGAATATCATTCTGCAGACCTTCCTGGCAGAGACAAAAGTCAGTATCATATATTATTTCACTCACTACATGTTTAACCAATGTCTTTTGTCCACTTGATTCTGTGCACTGAAATAAGGTTTATCAAATCAAGGTTTTTAAAAAAGAAAATGCACCCAATTTTGTCCAATAAAGCAAAAATATCAGAATTTTCTTGCTGTGCTTAATCATCTATCTTCTTTCTACTCTGAACATTACTTTTGATATAGCAGAGATAAACGAATATAAATAAGAAACGCATCACTTCTCTAGACTTTGAAGCAGAAAGAGATTATAGGCTCTAACTCAGTCATGTGATGATCAACATATTGACCAGGTACTTAGCCATTATTTCAAAATCTTCACCCGATTTTGAAATCCCAAAGGGTCACAACTGTCCTTGGCCCAAGCATACCATTCTCGTTAATATAGTGGGATATATTCTAACAGGCAAAGGGCAATTTGTAGCCCTAATTCTGCAAGAAAAAAAAAACATGATTCATATCAACATTATCTTAGTCCTGGCTTCTCATAAGCTAACTTATCTTATCTATCATGCACCTTGACAAGTTTTCTGTTTCTACCAGTCTGGCCATACAGTGCTTTGTCTAAAACTCTGGATTGATAAGGGTTTTAATTCTCATAAACTTTTCTTAAGGCTTATTCGGTATCAAGTAAATCCAGATGGAACATTTATTTAGAAAATGTCAAGCAGAGATTGGAATGTTTATGGACAAATGATGTCAGGCAAAGAAACTCATCTTAGGAAAACAGCTATCTACTCTTAACTATATCAAAGAAGCTGACCATCCAGAGGGGCTCACTTTCATCAGTGATTCCCTAATTTCTCCATTTGAGGACATCTCACCCATTGACTGACATTGATGCTATGGGTGCAAGGAATCGCAGACAGTATAGGGGAGGGGTACTTTAAAAAATCATAATTATAAAAATAAAGTGAGGGAAAGAAAAGAGAGCAACAGAGCCCAGCAAATATGGTAACTTGTGTGCTTTAAGGATGTCCTCATTAGGAAGCATAGTATTCAATGTGAGTTAGTCTGTTTTGGAAGATGGAAGGAAGATGCAGCAGGGAGGAGATGGGAACAGAATTCCCATTGCTCCAATGGCAGCTCCCCTGGAGGAAGAGTTGAAGAGAAAGCAAGACTGTGAGAGCCTGGCAGCTCTCCTAGCAGGCTGGCAGGCATGTTGCCTTCCACATTTCCAGAGAGTGATAATAACAAAGCCCAGTCATTGTTGAACCCTCTGGAGTTCACTGTAGCATTCACAACACCTTTCGAATGCCGAAACCAAGATGTATGAATCAGGAGCTATTTCCAACTTATTGATGAAAGTCCCGAGGCAGAAGAAAAATTAGTAACCTACTCATAGCTAGTAAGTGACAGAGCTGTGACTCAGATTTGTCCCTTTGGATTCCACATCCTTTTCTTCATCTCTCTCTCTCTCTTTCTCTCGTATGGGGATTGAACCCACGGATGCTTTACTACTGAATCACATCCCTAGCCCTTCTTTTTTTTTTTTTTTTTTGAGACAGGATCTCACTAAGTTGTTTAGGGCCTTGCTAAATTGCGGAGGCTGACCTCAAATTAGCAGTCCCCCTGCCTCAGATTCCCGAGTGTCTAGGATTTATGCATACACCACCATGCCCACTTTCCTATGCTCTTTCAGGGACCACTGTTGCTGTAGCAACCTATTTTGTGACATGTTCACAGCTCAGGGTGTAGTGTGGGCATGTTTAAAATTTAAGTGAAACATAGCATCTGAGATAAATACAGGAGAAGAAGTAGACCAGAATTCCAGTCTTCTAAATTGGATTAATGGGATGCTTTTATTCTAGCCCCTTAGATAAACTCACAGTGGACAAATACTGACAGTCCTAATACCATGTACCTGCCTGACCAAGTTTCAAACAAAAACAGTGGAAAAAATAGATATGAAGCTAGCATGAATTAGAATATAGATGCTATATTCCATGTGCTTGCATGGAGTCAGGGGATGGTTAAGGAGGATACACCTGTGTGCATTTCACTTCCTAGTTTCCATACTGTATTTAAAAAGCAGAGAGAGAGAGAGACAGAGAGAGACTCAGAAATGGACCATTCTGATAGAGTATCTAAATTTGACGCCATGATTGGGAAAATGTTCTCTGTACGCAGACATCTAAGTTCTACTAATTTATTTCTTCTCCTTTCCTTCCACGTCTTTTCTCATAATCTGGCCAGAAGTCAAAACTAGAGTGGCTGATCCTTACTCCTGCTGACTGTTTTCTTGTTTCAGCCTGGGCATGCTTTATTTGGGAGAGGAACACGGTCAGACCTGAGCTGAGGCTGTGCATGACCACATGCTGAACGGGTGACGATCGTGTTGCTGCAGCTCACGTCAGCTGACTGCTGAAGTTTCCTGACAGCACACTTATTGCATGTTGTAAAATCCTTGGACATGGACTCAGGGAACACTCTTATGACCACAATAGCACTTTCTGTGCCCAAAAGTTCTTCTCAGCCAAGTTAGTGGCATCAGTGGTAAAGTGAATTTGCTCCATGGGAAAACTTGGAACAAATACCAGTAAAACAAAGTGCACATTAAAGAGCCACAGTACAAAAAAAAAATAATAATAATGTTAATGCCAGTAATCTTGTTCACTGTTACCAAAATTACATCCTCTCAGGAATCCCTATGTGATTTTTCTGCTAACAGGGATTAGTTTGGGTTGGCCTAAATGTCGTTGTTGAAACTCATAAAACTGTACACTCTATAAAAAATAAATGTTATTGTGTAAACTTACACTTCAATAAACCTGAATAGAAAAAAATGTTTTTTGACTTACAATTGCAGGGCTTTTGTGATCCAGGGATGCCAGGTTAGGACTTCTAATACAAAAGCCTCTTCCCGTTTTTCCTTCCTCTCCCCTCTAATCTTTCTTCCCAAACACTTTTCCTCTCTCTGGGATTCAAGCACAGTTTCCATATTGGTTAATTCCAATTTTTACATCACCTTTTCACATTCCATCTCCTATGATATTGTTTTACACATACTAGCCTCCAGAAACGTGAGTGTATATGTTGCCTTTTTCATCACTATGATCAAAAGAATGGACAAGAATAATTAGAGGAGAAAACATTTATTGGACTCATAGTTTCAGAGGTCTCAGGCAAGATGGCTGACTCCATAGCTCTGGACTCAAGATGGTACAGAACATCAAGGTAGAAAAGCACGGCCGAGGAAAGCAGTTTCGGACATGGCAATAGGAAACAGAGGAACAGCTTGGGTCACCAGGGACAAAATACAAACCTCAAAGGTATACCCCCAGAAACCCACCTCCTCCAGCCATACACTGCCTGCCTACAGTTATCACCCAGTTAATCCATATCAGCACATTAAGCCATCAATTAGATTACATATAACCTAATCATTTTAGCTCTGAATATTCTTACATGAGAACACATGAGCTTTGAGGGACAACTTATATCAAAACCACAACCATGATCAATATTCTTGTAGGACCCTACAAAGACCAATTGCTTACCTTCTTCTGGCTTGTGTTAGGCCTCTTCATAGTATACACTTCTTCCAAAATTGTTTGAGTAGTGACAAATTTTCATTGTTGAGACCTGGCCCAAATTTTACAATCTATATAAACCCATCTCCAATCATTCCTCTCAAAATTAATCACTTTTCTCCTTGGCACCTCTTTGGTGTGCATGCACATACATATATGAATGTATCTTAATAGACTTAGTGATAAAATTGAAAGTACTTATGTAAATGCTTGACTGTGCTAAAGAGTCAGCCACTTCAGAACATGAACTGTCTTATTATTTTTTATTAAATCCACATCCCACTAATGAAGGGCCTCTCACCAAGAAAATACAAAGTAAATATTTGGTGAACTAAATTTAATTTAGGCCATTTTCTAAAGTTTAAGAAAAAGGAATTACATACAATTAAAATAAAACTGAAGTCTGTGGACGCAGCTCAGTTGTAGAGACCTTCCTTAGCATGCATGAGGCCTGGATTTTGTCTTGAGTACCGCAAAATAAATAAATAAATAAATAATCTTTAAAAGGTCTATGTTTAAACAAGACTTGTGTGCTGTTTCTACAGGTAGGTTGTTCTATTCCAAGTTGCTATTTAAAGGTTGTAGAATGGCTCTTGTCCCAAAATGTTTCCTGAGTCAGCTTTAATTTCCACCATGTGCAATTGAGTCAATGATATCTGATACAGCATAAGAAAAGGACCTCTATTGTACATGCGACCTGAGGTTGCCCCTCTTCAATAGCAAAAGTTAGGTTATTAGGCCTTTTAGGTTTAAATCGTCTTTTGGCTTTCAACAGCAGTCTTTGTGAAAAAGAAATATATTTGCCTGAAATTTAATATGAAGGGTTTCTTTATGCATCTCCAAAAGAGATGAAGAATTTGTTCCCTACATATTAAATGGAAAAAAATAATTAAATTTTTTAAAACCTCATTAATATTTCAAGTATTTGATCAATCAACATGAGTTCATTGAGCATTAGCTATGAAGCTAATATTGATCAAGGCAGTCCAGAGGTTGTAAAGGGCATTGAGATCTGCTCTTCTTTCCTGATGAGTTTAAACCTCACCTAGAGAAGAGGAGATCCCCATGGGCCAGTAAAATAGAGAAGGTTTTCCAGAGCACAATCCACATGTCTTGTTTGAGAAAAGGGGTTCACAGACGGTGAACAACTGTCTGAATCCCCCAGGGTGGCTGTAACAAACTACTACAGACTGTGTAGTGTAAAATAACAGAAATTTATTCTTCCACAGTTCTAGAGGCAAGAAGTCTGAAATTAAGGTGTCTGCAGGGCCATGCTCCCTCCAGAGGCACTAGAGGAGATCCTGTTTCCTTGCCTCTTTCAGCTTCTGGTGGCCCCAGACATTCCTTGGCTTGTGGTCACATCATTCCAATCTCTGCTTCATGATTGCATTGCCTTTTTTTCTCTGTGCCTTCTATTCTGTGTCTGTCTATAAAGATACATACAATTGCATTTAGGCCTACTCTAGATAATCCAGAATAAGCTCCTCCATTCACAAGTTCCAGGAATTAGTACATGGAGAAATCATTTTGGGGGCCACCATTCAACCCTCCACAACCAGCCACATAATTTGTATGGCTCGGTACAAAATGAAAAGGTTGGACCCCACATTCAAAAACCATATTGGTACTATCAAAGGTACTAAAAAAACTTTTTCTTTTTTCTTTCTTCATTGGTCTCTTCACTTTTCATGGTTTGGGGATTTTATGTTTTTGTTTGTTTGTTTGTTTTTTGGCTATTCCATGTCATTCCAAGAAAGAAAATTTTGAATTTAAAATAAATTGTATGAATTTTACCATTCACATTTACATTTTCCAATGCCAGTTTTAGATGAAATACATTTAACTCATATGTAGAATCCCCAAAGTTACCCAATTTGTATTTCATAACTAATACAAGTGCATATGTTTTATTTTTACCAGAACAGTGAAAATACTGCATCACTTTCTGTGTTTGGCTTACTGATGATTGAGGAAGAACAGGAAGGAAAAAGAAGTCTGGGTTGCCATTCTTTCCCTTTCTTTCAATGTCATTGTTTTCAGCATAAGTGATTGGCCAATACAGAGAAGGAGTGTGGGTGAGAAAGGACATGATAAGGCCTCTGGTAGTGTCGGTTTCTTAGAATGCCATTGCCTTCTTTCTCAGTTGAAGCCATTTCTGGCTTTCATGGAAAGCGTGATCTCTCTAGTCTGTCTAGGCTGTCAGTGCACTCAGCCATATAGCCACACACATACCTTGTACTCACTTGACAACTCACCGAATTCCCACACTTTGCAAGTCCCCAGGATACTATGCTAATTGGCCATTGTAGATACTATCAATGGATAGCAAGGAACTGCAGACACATAGTTCAGGTGTATCTCTGCTCAAGTGTATGCTCCATTGCTCCATTGGATTCCACTTCCATAGCACAAGTTGAAAGATAAAAACCACTAAGAATTGTAAGATGGCATTAGAGCATCCAACCATGCATGGAGCCTTTCTGAGCACAGGACCTGTGTGACTACACAGATGACAAGATGCTGCCCTGTAACCAATGACCCCTGGTATGGTTTTTCAAAATGTGGCTCAGAGTTCATTTGTGAATTATGACCTGTTGGTGGTTTTTAAATCAATGTAAATGGGGGTTGTGATCTGCTATAACACACACACACACACACTTGGAAAACAGAAGTGTTTTACAAATAATAAAGATAAGCATTGTTTTGTGAAACTTGTGGTTTAAATATGGGTATCTATGTATCTACTCCTTGCTGTTTGTCACTGGAACAACTATTCTCAGGACTAGCCCGTGGATTCTGGATTCAGAACATAGACTTTTCAATCCTATTTCCATCTATTACTCTTAATAACCTTAAACAACATCACTTAAATTGTTTAAGCCCAACTGCCTCATATGTATAAGATTAAATTTATTTCAGTAGAGCATTATTGGTTTGCTCAAGCAGTTTGAAAGATTTTCAGTTTTTCTTTTAGAATAAATGCAGTTATACCTGCATTGGTTTGCATCCAAACCTTCCAAAGATAGATTATAGCTTAATATTTATATATGATAACAAGTACCACCCACGAATACTATTCATAGTATTTTATTGGTAGAATAGGTACTGACAGTACTTTTGTTCTAAGAAATAAGCCTTTAAATAGTGTTCCCTCGAATGAAGAGGAAAGTACTTTGCAAGAGTCATAAGGCTTATTAAACATCCAACTCTATGTACTGGTCAATGTGAAGCTGACAAACCTAGTTACTATCAGTATATCGCTATGGTATCATTTTCTAAAAGCTTCATCTGAAAAAAAAATGGAAGATAACATTTAAGAAAGAAAGAAATATTAAGCTATTAGTAACCTTCATTGTCCTGGAATCAACATAGAAAAATTATTTCTACAAAGATTTTTAACACATCCTTTGGAAAACTGTAATCATTGGGCCTATGATCTTCCACATGATCCTCAAACACTGAAAATCTTACAGCTCGACTGTCACTTTTTGAGAAATTATATCTATTTGAAGAGAAAGGCTGCTGATTATGGTTTTATCTTATTTTCGTTATGTAACATACAGTATTTGGTTTTAGTTTAGTGGGAAAAAGTGCCTATTTGGGAGATACATTTTAAGCTCTTCATATCCTTCTTAAAATGGTAGACTTTTATAAAGATGTTTTTAATATAATAAAGCATTTGGGTTTGATGCCAAAAATAATATAATAAATCCAAATTACTTTTTCAAACTTGAGTACTTTTGCTCTTAAAAACAGTATGGGTTTTCTTTTGTATGTTCACTTTGTTTTGTATTCTGTTCTTTTTACAAAAGCACAGAGATCTGATAGCTACCTCATTCATCAGGCAAAGAGGACAAAGACATGATTTCACTGATCACCAGAGGGCTTGTGGTTTTAACTACAAACCTGTTTTACAAAAGGACCCCCCTCCCTCTTGGGGTGGGATGAGAATTGAAATGTGAATGTATCTAAAGGAACAGTTGAATTACCCTCCCCCAAAATGTACAGCCTCAGGAAACATATTTCTAACATCCCCACACCAGGTTGCAGATTTTATGAGTGAAGAGAAAGTGGGATTCCTAAAAACACAAAGTAATTCAGACACAGCTTTGGCTGCCAGAACATACTTCAGACAAAAGGTGAAAGCTTCAAGAAAGCAGCAATGGGGTTCCTGAAACACCAGATGCTGTGGAAAGGCATCTTGTGTGGATTTTGCACCAGACATCAATGTATGCACTGAACCTTTGGGGAGGTGAGAAAAAAAAAAAAACAGGAATTAATAATTTCCAGATTCAAGGCTTTGGGGCACACCCTGGTCCACAGGCAATTCGTCAATCCTTATTTTCTTCTCCTGTTCTGTGTCTATGTTAAATTATGTTTGTAAGATTTTTTTAGAGCATCTGTTGTTCCTTCCCATTATTCTTTTGAGATCAATGCCTTCTCTGTGGTTCAATTGACCATTTCCTCTGAATTTGGGCTGAATTTCAGGGATGACAATTTGAAGAGTGTCAGGCTGACTCTAGAGTCAAAACCATAGCAAACACCATGTCTGATGGTTCCTAGTAAATATTCAGAGCAAATTTTGCCCTTAAGAACTCTCGCACAATTAATTCATAATAAATCAAAAGAGCAAATCCTAAATTTCTTGGGAATTCAATATGCTGTGTGGCTCTTTGCAGGTTAATGTGTCAATGAAAATTGGTTTTCAGTTATTAGCATTTTAATTATCTTATCTAACCAGAAAATGCTTTAAAATGCTTACTTTGAGCATTATTAGGATAAGCCAAATTTCTTGTATCTCTGTGGTTTAAGAGGGTAGAGGTTTCTTATCTTATTATCGCTTTATAAAACGTAAGAAACAAAACGATAATCCATGAACAAACAAAATATTCTGATACATTCTACCCGGATAGTAGAATGTACTGAATACTTTGGGGCACAGCATATACTCCGAAGTTTGCCAAAGGCCAACCACTCCCTATTATTTATTTCACATTTTATGTTGCCATTCTAGTCAGTAAATGCATTTGCGTTAACAAAGCTTACTTAGATTATTAGGAGACATAATAATAATTTTATAATTAATAACCATTATTACTAATATTATAAACTAGCAGGGATCCTAACAGGCCCATTGATTAAAGGTGGCTGTAGTAACAAGCAGAATGTTGGCACAGTAACACTGTTGAATGGAAGAGGCAAATAATCACAAGATACTTCATGAAGAAAACTGAACACCATTATAAACAAAGGAGAATATTATTCTAGAAGTCTCAAAGCAAAGTCTGAAGTAAGATATGAATTATGATTGCAAAAATCATATACAGGAATATATTTTAAAAATCTTTCTTGTTGAGCATGCACCTAACAGAACAACATTTACATAGTTAACAATGCCTGCTTGCAAGTAAATATTCCTAAATATGTTCTTTTAAATTGTCGTTCAGTTATTTTATGTTTCACCTTTGAAGACATTTTAACCCTCTCTATATATCCACCTCCCCTGCCACCATTAAAAAGGGAACCTCTCTGGAGATTTCAATAAGGAATTACTCATTTCTTTATTACCCTGACTCATCCCATCTATCTTTGATTGTGATCTTCAATTAAAGTGCAAGTGATTTGATATTGCAAATAGAACCATTTTAGACATTTACTTCTTAGTGTAGAGCACACACATTTGAATGGCCAATAACAATCAGAAGCCTAGGGACTAAGCATATGTCACCTTTTACGTTGGGGTGGCAAGAGTGCACAGACCAACTCCTACTGTGCATGAAGGCAAGGAGACCTCAGCCATATCAGGAATTTCTCATAAAGCCCTAAAGCCATTTTTATTTCCATAAAATTTTGCTTTTTGAAAAATAAAGACTTAATTTTTAAAACATTGAAACATTTTTTCTAGTTCAAACAAATTAGACAGATTTTTATTTGAAATTAATTTCTGCTAGTTTCTAGAACTATTAGGGAATTTTCAAATTCAAAAGATTAGGTTAGTGCATTTCCAGAGTTGAAGAAAACACAGACTAAAATGGTTCAAATTCTGTACTCTGTTCATATTTGAAATTATTTTACTTTAATTTTTATGTGTTTAATTTCCAGGATATGAATAAAAACACATACCATATAAAAATACATTATAATAAGTGACAATCTGGAACAAATTGGTTCGTGTTAGGTAGGTGCACATTGGTAAAGTCTGTCTCTCTGTTCATATCCAGGGTTTCTTAGTGCAGGGAGATCCTGAAGCCTCAGTGTTACAAACCTCTGCTCAGATAAACACAGGACCTGCATTTCTGGAAGAGTAACTATACATCCCACTATCTCTGTTCGTTTCTTACCATTTTATTGTGTACATGGCTATGATAAAAAACATAAGACAACATCATGGATTATAGAAGTGCTCTGAGGTAATTTAGAGCCTTATAAAGCTGTTTAGCAGAGCATGGTGATGCATGCCTGTAATCTCAGCAACTCCAGAGACTTGAGGCCAGCCTCAGAAATTTAGCAAGGTCCTAAGCAATTTGGTGAGACTCTGTCTCAAAAATTAAAAAGGGCTATGGGCATAATTTAGTGTTAAAGTGCCTCTGGGTTCAGTCCTTGGTACAAAAACAAAAAGAAAGAAAGCTGTTTAATAAATTCCACTGCCCTTGCTTCTTCCCCTGAAACCTTTTCAACCATTCATTCAGTCAGATGACATTGAGTAAGTGAATCTGATATTGCTTAACATCCAGTGCCAGGTGCTGGCATAGGTACTGAGAACACTACAATAAATAAGAGAGCCTCTATCCTCCAGAAAAATAGAACTTTCTAAGGGAGATGGATATATAGAGATAGGTTGTCACCAGGAGGAAGTGGGAACAATGTATTTTGAAATGAATCAAAGCATTATTAGAATACAAGAATTAATATATCACCAAGTAAGCTTATCTCAGAGACATAGTCATGTTAGCATCATTCAAAAGTAAATGAGTCAGGGTTGGATAGGGGCTAATGAAGATGCCTCATGGGTTTGCAATGTGCAGACACCAGGACACCAGCCTCTGCTACTCCTCTGTGAACATCTCCAACAGAAGCCCTAACTCCCAAGCATAGTGTGGTTAACGTCTACTCATGTGCTCTGTCGTGCATAAAAGAACCACTAAACACTGTGTCTTTTCTTCCATGGCAGAGGAAGACAGACTGAGTCACCTTGAGGACAAATGCATAAAAGGAGAAGTTTGACTTTTCCAGCCTGTCATCTCTGATCCTTTTTACTCCTAATAGAAATCAAGTCCCTTGACCCTTTCACAACAACATTCATACCTACTCCCCAGCCCTTTCCTTAGACATCAGGAAAGAATCCACATGGTATTTCATAGATTGCCATGCAGAATAGACAGCCTTGAGTTTTGGTTGCCTAGCAGCTGAAGCTTTCTTGTGTTGGGAGAGCATCCCATTTTTAGAATCTGAAGAAGAAAAGAGGGACAGAAGAACCAGATATTCTCTCACCTCATCCCCTGATGTCAAGGAGTAGACATGAGGTAGTGACCCTGAGAAGCAAGGATGGCTGCTAGACCTAGCAGGAGCAGCATCAAGCAGCCAGGGAATGAGATACCACCAGCAGTACTTAGCAACATGGTTGCTGTGGTGTGCGACGACTCCCATAATGCCATAGTTCAACTTGTTTCCCACCAAAAGATGTTAACATTCTCTCCATCCCTGTGGATACTACTTGGAAATAGGGTTTTTGAAGATCATCAAGTTAAGATGAGTTCACTAGAGTGGGCCCTAAATCAGTATGACTATGGCTTTATGAAAAAGGGAAATTTGAACCCAACCAAACACACATACCAGAAGAATACCATGTGAACAAGAAGGCAGAGATTGGGTCCTAAATCAAACTAAGAAACAGCAAACACCGTCAGAAAATCACAGAAACAAGGACAGAGCCCTGGAACAGGTGTTCCACTCAGTCCTCAGAAGGAACCAACCCTGCCAATGTCTTGATCTCAGATTTCTGTCTCCAGAAGTGTTAGACAACACATTTCTATTTTTTAAGCCATTGGTTTGCGACATTTTGTTATGACAACTCTAGCAAACTAATACATGCATAAACCCAACCTCGTTTTTCAGCCTCTCTGATCTTTGTTGAGGTACCAAAAATCCTTCTAATAACTTCCTTTCTTTAACTGGATTTGATTCTTGTTAATTCCTTCAGCCCCTGTTTGACATTTCCTTTTGTACTCACTCTTCCCTTTATCCATCCCAATAGCTCAAATTTCAATCTTACAATTCACATGGTTCTGGGGAAATTAGCTCCCTCCCCCAGGGAAGAGCATGTGACTTCTGGTCAGCCAATCAACACCGTGATTGGTTCCAAAGTGAGCAAGTTCCTAAAGATGATCCAATCACAGTCAAGCACCAGTGTTTTTGTAGGGATGCTGAGGCAGAGTCTCTCTTTCTAGAGGTACATAAGTAAAAATGCCTGTAGCCTAATGATTCTGGCAAGCTTTCCTCTAAGAGAAGCCAATCACAGAAAAAAAGAAAGAAACCCAAGGCTCTAAGTCACTAGTTCAGGCCATATCTGAAATCAGCTCCCCCTGTGGACTTCTCACTTGATCCATTCAGTTTTCCTTATTGTAGGTTAATGAAAGATGGACAGGTTTGCTATCTCTAGCCTTTAAAGCATCCAAACTGGAGTACTTGATTCATTCTCCAAACATTGTTCACATCATTTCACAGGAACAAAATAATTTTTGAAAAGATTATCAATCAGTCCTGAGTACTTGGATCATATTTTAAGGGCAGAGGGGTTATCATCCAGTTCCTGAGATGATGTTATTGACCTTAAAGGAAATAATAGTGATGATGATGGCGATGATGGTGGTGGTGGTGGTGGCAGCAGTGGTTACCTCCCAACTGCCCACTGTACTTGGACAAAGCCTTCTGTGACACAGAAGATTGGTTCTGGGTCTTGAAGAGCCTATAAAGAGGGTGTCAGGTATTTCAGGCTGTAGGAGATGACAGGAGCATCCAAAAAACTTAGGCCACACCTCCTGTCTGCCTTCCCTGCTTTTACCTGCATGTTCCTGAGTCAAGCAACACAGGTACGAATGGTATTATAGTCATAATCCTGCCAACTAATTGAAACAAAAGAGATAATAAATTCAGAATTCCACCTTCCTGAAGGGAAAGGGTTTGGTGCTAATTTTCTCTTCCCAGTGGAGTTTATGGCATGCCCTGGCTGCTCGTGTCTGCACTATCATAATTCATCTTCCACTACTTGTCCTTTATTTTGTTTCGTGGAACTGGTATTCTGGTTCCTAGTTTGCACTCAGTCTTCAGTGGTGGCTAAAACTCTTCTTTATGTTTCAGTCAGTTGCCATTCAGGAAGTTCCTTCTAAAACATAGAGACCTCCAAGAATCTGACTGTACTGCCTGTTGGAGAAGAAGTACTGTCCCTACCCAGTTATTCCTGCAGGGTTTCCTTTCCTAATTGCTGTATTTGACTTTTAGTCATAGACTTTAGCCTACCTCGGGTCTGAGTTTAGCCCTTGGCCACTTCAACAGGAATCTGCTGGCCACTCTTCTTAGGAGATTGGCCCCACAGCTGTCAGGCTTTCTCCAAATAGTTGATCCTTTATCTGTACTTTAGTCCTTTCTCCAGGTAGACCTCCAGTAGATGTCAGAGCCCAAACCATATGGATTATAGTACTTCTTTCTTCCAACATAGCCTTTTATAATTTTATCTCTTTTTACTCCAGATCCCAGTATCCAGTGTTCATTCTCTCGAATCCTCTTCATTTCCCTTATAATACCACCACTAACCTGCATCTCCTGCTTCAGAATGATAATCTGAAAGTTATTTCCACCCATCTACCAAGCAAGGGCTATGGTTTCTTTTGTCTTAACTTCCCCAGAACTATATACCAACCAAGGTAAGAGTCCTTGGGTATTTGGAATAATAAAAGAGATCAAATTAAAAAATAAGAAGGTAGATGAAACATATGAGCAACACACCCAAAAGGATGACCACAATGGGATTCAAAATAAAAGGAACTTCAGATGTTGGGGGGTGAGATACTAGACCCATATGAGAATCACTAGTGTAAAAAAATGACAGGGTTAAAGAGAACATAGTGGAAAGAAAGATTTTCAACAAAAATGCTTTTCTAGGCATAGGAACCAATGAAGTAAAAAAAAAAAAAAAGGAAAGAAAGAAAGAAAATCAGACCATTTTAATGCTAATTGCCTTCATTTATATAAGCAGTTTACATGAAAGATATCATTGAATATTTCTCTATTATATGCAAGTTTCATATAGATTTATGTGATTTATAGCAGCTGTAATTTGGTCAAATGTTCACAAATTTTAAAAACTAAAGGAACAATTACTCAAGAAAGTTGTTTTCCATTGTTAAGGAACCACACTGGGTGTTAAGGAACCACACTGGGTATCGCAGAAGTAAGGATGTCAACATGGAACTCAGTAGTGTAGGTACACAGACAACAAATCTTATAATATGGAACACAGGTTTGTATCCAAGGATATAAAATGCTGGAGGTGACATCCAGTTGAGTCAGAGAGGAGTTGGCCTCTGGACTTAAGAGAATTTACACAATAGAGTTAGAAAAAAGACAGAGTATCACGTAAGTCACATAGTACACTGATTCTCGTGATATTTTAGTTCACCCTTGCTTCCTCCCCCACCACCTTGTCTGCCTACTATTAATCCATTTGGCAATAAAATTAAAATGCCTGAGCGAACATTCTCAGCACAAGGTTTAGGGATTGCAGAAACTAATACTTATCACGTTTGGCCAACTTTCAATGTTTTCCCATACTAAACATGCCGAATAAAATAAATGTTTATCATGGACAGAGCCCCCTTTTCACTGGATTCATTTTTATAAACAGTTGTCTAATTTGTTTTCTTCCTGCATTTGGAAAATTGGAAAGTCCTTGCTTTTCTGCATTGACTGCATCTTGGTTGGGAAGTCATTCCAGCTTTATTACAAAACAGAGTGACACTTCCCAGAAAGATGGAACATATTTTGACCATTCCGAGCATTGCCACCTTAGTAAGATACCTCATTCTGTTTTTGCAATACCCATGTCTGGATCAGAGCTTGGGCTCAAAGACCCCACACAAGAGAAAGCTCGGGACTTGCAGATTTTGGCTTTCCTTGTGCTGAATCAGGAAACAAAAATGTCACTTTTTTGTAACTTTGGGTTTATCCTATTCTCTCCTAACCAGATGCACATACTTTGAAAAGACTCCCTTCTTTCTTAACAACCATAAACATGAAGACAATGGCTTGCTTAAATGTTATTAAATGGAGAATATTGAGTCTATTGTGGGTATCCCTTGATGTGGTTCAACTTCCTGATGAATGGTCACTAATGAAGAAACTGAAGAAGGAGAACTTATTTTATAATACTGGGAAAGTTTGTTGTTGAATAATTCATTTGGGTTAATGGGTACTTCTTCCGAACCCAATGTTCATATTGTTATAGGTGGAGTTGTTCTTGAAAAGTGTTTCTTTGCTTCCTGACTTAGAAATAGAAATCCACTTTGTTGTGCTGTGTTTCCCATAGAGATACTTGCCAAGTTTAATCAGTACTAAACTCATCCCAGATTTATTTAGTACACTGTCCATGGCTGACCAACAGATAACTTCAACTTTCAAAATTTCAACAAACCATGTATAAGAGTCAAATTCAGAAGGATACAAATGGAATTGAAGAAAAAAAACTAGTTTGGGCATTTTATAATAGATTCAACCTAGCACGATTTTTATAAACTTGTGTGACATTTTCTCTTATTTTTGACAAATGAATTTTGTCTTTTATGTGTATAAAAAATATGACTTTATTAGACAACACATAAAACAAAATCAAAATATTTTGACATTCATTAAACAAATAATTATTTAAAGCCCATTATGGCTATGACTTGGAGCTAGAGATGAGGCATTGAAAAGATATACATGTCTCCTGCCCTTGTGGAGCTCAGAGGGCAAGAGAGAGAGGCAACTAAATGACAGGAAACAGTCAAACATCCTAAGTTCTGTTCATTATTCATAAAATAAATCAAGGAACAATGGTAAAGGAAGAATTTTAAATACTAATTCTCTTGGAAGAAAATCTGTACATGGATTTTGCATTCATTTTTATGAAAATTTATCACTTGTCTTTTCCTTAGTTTGATAGCAAGAAACTTTTTTTTTCCTTACTGGGAATTGCACCCAGAGACACTATACTAACTGAGCAGTCCTTTTTATTTTTTAATTTTAAAAACTTTTGAGATAGGATCTCATTTAGTTGCTTAAGATCTTGCTAAATTGCTAAAACTGGCCTCCAACTTGCCCTCATCCAGCCTCAAGAAACTCAGTTTTGATACTTGGGTCTCAACAGTAAAGGAGAGTGTCCAAACAATTCATGATCGCCAGTTAGGATCTTCTAGAGGAAATTGTGGATGATCATTAAAGGACATGATTTAAGTATGTCTACTAGGAACTAGACATGGGGGGAAAAAGTTTAATTCATTCCTATCAGGAAAAAAAAGTTGAAAATATATAATTTAATAAAACAAAGAGTTAAGAAGAAATAAAACATGTTTCCACCCTGTAGTAATTTTGCAATATCTTCAACAAGCAACTTGAAATTTAAGTTCGAGATTCCAGTTTATGTATTGAATTATGTTTTATTCAGCACTGGCATGAGAGATGTAAGACTCCCTCAACAGCTCCCTGTCAGGTGGTGTAGAAGACAAGAAGGCAGTCCTAATACACCATGTCAGTCTGGGGCAAGAAGACACCCCACAACCATCAAAGGACATTTGTAAAACACAATTATGTAAAGAACATGGTTGGTTCTTGGGGCTGCAACTGATTAATACAGGTTGCAGAGCAGAGAGTATGACCCAGAAGGCAAACTAGAGTACCTACAAATCAGGATAAAGGGTTTATATTTTAACAGGAAGCCAGTGGAGAACCTCAGAAGGGTTTCAAACCCTGGAAGTGAAGGAGGGGAATGACATTGTTAGATTTCTTTTTAGAAAGATCTTTATGGTTGTGTGGTAGAGGACTCATCAGAGAAAGGGAAGACAGGAATCAGATATAAATAGGAGGACTTCACAGCAATTCAAATAGACATGATTGCAAAATCCTGAACCATGACAATGGAAACAGAGAGGAGGATTAGGCTGTCTAATACAATAGAGATCAAAGATGAGAGGATGGCTCCATATTGAATTAGATAATGGGGTAGATGGTAGGATCATTGGCTGAGATAGGAACTGCCGGAAGAGAAAGCAGGATTTAGTGAAAGACAGAGTCAAATTCTGAAATTTGTGTGCAAGATGTCTGTGGGTGGTGAATTGCAGCAGGCAGCTGGAAACACTGGCCTGGAGCCTCAGAGAAGAGATCTAGACTTGAGATTAAAAAAGAAAAAACAAAAAATGTGTGAGGGAAATCATTCCGTGTGAACATGTGAGGAAAAAAAGAGGGTCAAGGACACAGGACTGGTAAACACAGACATTTAAGGGCTGAGCAGACAACGAGGAATTCTAGCAGATGACAAAGAAATAAGGAAAATGAAGAACAGGAAAGATAAGAGTCATGGGACCACAGGGCGGAGAAAATGTCAGGAAGGAAAACAGGGTTCAGAGTGTTACTTGCTGTGGAGAGTGAGGGTGGTGTGGCCATTAGGTGACCTTGGCAGGACACTTCAGTGGGAGGGTGGGACCGGGAGTGAGCCTGCAGGTAGGGTGAGGAGTTAATTAGAGGCCAGGAAGCAGAAACAAGAAGTGTACACTTTTCTGAGGCTCTGTCCTTAGGAAAGGAGAGAAGGGTTAGTAAATATGCAGCTATGTGAGAGTATGCTCTGGAGTAAAGTAATACCTGCCCACACAAAAGAAAGCCTGTCATTTGTGCTATTGCTCTAGCTTAGGAGTGATAGAATGATGTTGGCAACTTACAATTGCAACAACAGATCTAAATTTTTAAAATACTTTCTTCCTCCCCCACCCACTCTCCTTTTCTCCTTCCATTCCCTCCTTCTTCCTCTCCCTCCCTTCCTCCCACTCTCTCTCCCTCCCTTCCTTCCTTCCTTCCTTCTTTCCTTCCTCTTTTCTTACCTCCTTTCTATACAAGAAGAGATAACAAATTATCTTCAGTAAGCAGGAAAAAAATACAAAAATCAAGGGTATGCCAAAGACAAAACTGCAACAGTTTAATAATCTTACATTGGTTTTATTTTCAATTCCAGAATCAGGCATCACTCCATTAATAGTGCTCCAATGAGCAGAGAAGCAGAGGTTGGTGTTACAGATAGAAAAGAGCTAAAGGAAGCAGAAACAGGGCAGTAAAAAAGCAGATTGGTCATTCCAATGTTCCTTTCCTTGTAAGGGAGGGACAGGAAGAGGACACAATAGAAATATAACTGGTTAACATTGGGTTACCTCTTTTGTGTGAGGATTAAGGCAGAGGGAACTTATAATCATGCCAGTTGAAAGAGCCTGATTGAGGACTTTGTCTCATCTTTTAATCCTGATTTCTCAGGAAGTCAGATAAGCCAGATAAGGTTTCAGCTTGGTGACCTGGAACTTGAGCAGGAGTGACTCCATTTTTATTTTTTGGCCTTGTCTCTTGGAGTCTAGCACAGGAGTTTAGTCCACAGCAATAACCTCTTGAAATGTCTACCTAACAGGCATAAGCAGAACATTTTAGACATTAATGACTAAAGAAAGATCCAGATAAGAGCAATAACACAAATTTGTAACCCCAAATCCAAATACTTCTGTTTACTTCGTTTAGAGTTCATATCTTTTATATGGAGGCCTACTTTTGAAAAAACGAACAAATCATTTACAGGTATGTTTTAAGGAAATATATAGAAGTTAAAGTGAATAGGAAGAATGAGAGGAATTTAGTTTTTATAAGAAGAAAGGTCACACATGCTCTTTAAAAATTATAATTTCTGGTGACACATTCCTGTAATCTCAGGGATTTATGAGGCTGAGACAGGAGGATTGTCATTTTGAGGTAACTCAGCAATTTAGCAAGATCCTGTCTAAAAGAAAGAAAGGAAGGACTGGGGATATAGCTCAGTGGTAAAACACTCTTGGTTATCCTGGGTGTTCAATCTTCAATCCTCAATACCCTCCCAAAAAAAGTTATAATTTTCTGTTAATTACCTGAACAATGGGAGGAAACTTAGAACCCATCACATGCTATTATAGCTGGGAAAATTGAGGCTCAAACAGGTCAGGAAACTTGTCTAATCATAAGACCAGGACAAAAATTCTTATTTCCTAACATCTACCCAACCACTACCCACCTCCCTCCGCCCAAAGATTTTCTCTTCCCCAAACTAACGCAAGTTGCTAATGATTATAAAAGGAATATAATTCTGACCATTGAATTCCCAAAGATTTCTTGCCAATAACCGAAAGAGCACAAACACACACACATACACGCACCCTTTGTCCTATAAATTGACACCCACTTCCACAGGGCTGTCTTTGCCTCTGTGGCTGAGTGTTTGTGCTCTACCTGGTCACGATGTCCCTGTGGCCTTGTTGTGTACCAGCACACAGATGGTCTGAGCTTCACTTTGAGACAGTCCCTATCCTGGAGCCTTGTTCCCACAATTCATACAAAGGCCAGCTTCAAAGGACCACCATTTAAGGTCCTCTGTGGGATTAGAAACAGGAGGTTTGCCACGTGTTTTCAGTACGGGTTGCATTTCTTAAGAGTCCCTTACACATGGCATTAGAATGGGAGACACATAAGGAGAAAAAGAAAAAGGAAGAAAAGAACACCCTTAAAGCTAATCCTGCTGTTGACAGAAAGCAGAATTAGTCTTTGGAAAGTGTCCATTCCTTAATATCGCATATTGCTCTCATTTGTAGCGTAAAATGATGCAACTCACATTGTACTTTGTCCAGTAGTGCACTTAATCCCCAGGAAAGAAAGACATGAATCACTGCAGCAGGACTTTTTGCCTCCCAAATGACTCTCTCAAATTAGAAATGAGTAATTATTATAAGGATAAATAACGATGCATTTCTCAGAATAGAAAAGTTTCCTCAAGTCATGAGACAGCACTCACAGGATTCCCCCATCCCAAATCCTGGAAATGCTAAGCTTGACACCCCCATTCTTGCGTTCAGGAACTGAGACATTTAAATGTGCATGAGTGTGGAAAAATCCACATTTGCTCACAGGATATGAATACGGTTTCCTTGCTTCAAGTGGCATCTTAATGGGAATTGTGTTTCGCACTCTAATTGAAGAGGCCAAGCCCTGGAGAAAGCCTCTAACTTTCAATAGCTGTGTATAAATAGAGTGGAGGAGCGAACAATCACCACGCTGCTTTCCCAGGCCCTCCTCCCAAAGCACCAACCGCAGAACCAGGCGCCAGAGAAATGTCACTCATGTGTATTGCCATGGTGGTTTCCATATTAAACACTGGTATTTACCATTCAGTCAAGAGAGAATTGTAACAACAACAACAACAATTGCTATTTATTGTGATAAAGGCAAATGTCAACTTTTTTTGGAAAATAAGTGATGTAAAGTAATTCAGATATTTTTCTGGAGAAAAGTAATCTATTGTGCCTCTTTGTTCTCGTAGAGGTTCTATTATCTCTCTTCTGAGCTTTGGATGTCTCTAGTCACCAGGAAGTATCTTGAAATTTAGGCAAAAAATCTGTAAACAGGCTAATATGAAATAGTTTCCCCAAGCTATGGTTATGATCCACAGTCTGAATGAAGAATGTGTCTGTCTGTCCGTCATGCATTGTTCTCTGTAGTCCTGGTTTGATGAGTAAGGAGCTGAGTTACGGTTTCTTGGCTGAGATCAGCTGCCTCCAAGAACTTGAGTAACTGTCTCCAACCAAGTGTGTGTACAGGAAAGTAAGAAGGGCTTTATGGAGGTCAGAATTTAGCAAAACACAAAATCGGCCTACCAATAACCTACTCATCATACACAGGAAAAGAAAAAAAAAACTTTCAATCAAAAATGAACCTGAGAGGCTGAAACAGCAGGATCATAAGTTCTAGGTAGCTTGGGCAAGTTAGCAAGATCTGTCTCAAATTTAAAAACATAAATAAGTAGGTAAAATAATAATAATAATAATAATAATAAAAATTTAAAAGGGCTAGGAAAGTAGCTCAGTGGCAGAGCACTTACCTATCATGTGGGAGGCCCTGGGTTATATTCCTGGTACTGGAAGAAAAGGAGAGAGAGAAAAAAGAGAAAAGAGAGGAGAGAGGAGGGGAGGAAAGGGAAGGGAAGGGAAAGGGGAGAGACAGGGAAGGAGGGGGAGGAGAAAGTAAAGAAATAAAAACTTCTTCTCCAAATTAAGTGCACTGAAAGTATAAATTTGAAAAATCAATGGCCATACTGGACCAGGGTGTATTGTGAGGCCTTTCTACCATCATGCTGACCCCAGAAGATTCTAGATGAAATGCAGCATTCTTATTTCTATCAGAAGTCCATTGTGGATCTGCCATTGGTGAAGGGAGCTAGCCTTAGGCTGCTAGAACAAATGTTACACTCTTCACTGGGTGAAATAGTTAATTCTTGTTTGAGCTAAATACCTGTCTCTTGAGGGTCACAGGTTATTTTCTTCATCCTATTAATCAGATTTAGTCAACCATTTTTTTTTTCTTTTCTCCTCATGCTTTGGATGATTTTATAATTTTATGGATCCCTTTTTAATTTCTGTTCTTTTGTACACAAAATATTATTTTCTCAATTTTGCTTGGTTTGGGGCCATCTTTTTAGGAACATCAAGTAAACTGATAAAGGTTAGGATCTCAGAAGTAGAAGTAGGTCACACATCCATTTTGCTTACTTCTTGATAGAGAATCTTCATGTGTGAACATGGAGATGACAGTCTAGAAAGAAATGAAATACACTTGCTTCTGAGAAGCATTTACAAGGAACATTATTTGGCTTTAACCTCACAATGCAGATCCAGCAGTTCTATAAAAAGTGTCTCAAATGATCAGTCTCCTTCCACCCTTCCCTGTTATTGTTGCAGGTGAACAGAGTGGTTACTAAGTAATTGCCTATGTCAGAACATGTATTCTTTACATACATAATCTTATTTCATCTTCACCACACTTCTGAGAAGTAGGTTATCACGGTCTTGCAAATAAGCCCCTAAGGCTTACTGAAAGGTTTAGAAGCACACCCAATGTCCCACAGCTAGGAAGAATCAGGACTGTGATTCAAACCCAGGGCTGTCTGGGTGCTCCATTGAGAAGCTAACATTGCTTTCTAGCCCTGCCATTGAATGATTTCTTGGTCCTTACTTAGATCTTTATCTTCATGGATGTAGGCATATCCTTTGTATCCATAGTTCCTTTATACCAGCTCTGCATTTCATTTATTTTAAGTAAACAAAAAAAAAAAAAAAAAAAAACCTCACAAACATGGATCTATTGCAATTCTCTCTGCAGCATTTTCTCTTTTTGGCAGTTCTGTTTGGAATGAGATTATAGCACGTTCACTAGCATTAATCCCATGTGAATGGCAGTGATGTTACTAATTAAAAAATGTGGGATGCTACCAGTTTTCAATTTGGACAGTTGAAATTGTATGTGTGGCTATTTTCCACTTGTAAATTCAATCTTTTATGCCCAAGAAGCATCTGAAATGAGAGAAATAAAAAATAGTGTTGCTAAATATTTGGGGGATTATTTTATAAGCCAGTGAAAACAGAATCTTTCATTTGTTTTTACCAGTGGTGGGAAGGTTTTCTTCTTTATTTTTCTGGGTAGGTCTCCTGGGAATGTATACACATAATACAGAATAATATTCTTTTAATTTTTTTTTCTACAAACACTATTAGTTCCACATGCTGACATCCATCTCCCTTTTCAGAAATGCCCTGAGAACTCCTCTGACAAACTCAATACAGCTCAAAAACATCAGGGATGGCACAAGGGATAGCTTATTTTAACTTCTGTACTTAAGTCAAAGCAAGACTTTTTATGGAGTACACATGGTCAAAACTGAAGTTGATTTTTCTCCAAATAATAATTTTTTTAAAAAAGATTTTTTTAAATTCTCCAATATTTGGGTCTTTGTGAAAATGTGAGTCCATCAGGAAGCCTGGACCAAAAAGGCCAATTCCTCATCTGTCCCCTACTGCCAGGGCTTATGGGAACAATACAGCAGCTGACTTCTGAAGAGAGAGCCAGGAACTAAATCAGAATTTGAACTAAAAAAATCTGTATTCTGTATATCGCTGCTCCTCAATAAGCATGATACAGGACACTTTCTCCCAAAATGTATTCATCTTATCTGACTTTTTGGGAAATCCTGGTCCAGAAAGTTTAGAGAGTACAGTACATTTTTCCTTCTTCTTTCTTATTCATACCACACATGGCCATGTTAAGGACCTGCAACAGAGAAAACAGTTGAACTCTCTTATGATAGGATTCTCTCCCTTCTTTGACAATGGAACTCTTTATCATATTTTTATTATATTAATAGCACACAAAGCTGGTTTTCTATAGAACAGACTTTGGAAATATTGATCATCAGGAGAAAGGGTGCATGATCTAAGGCGTTCCAGGTTAACTTCATGTCCCTTGAGTTTTACAAGTATCACTTGGACAAATCCTAAGACCTCACATAGAAAATTTGGGGTGGGTGGAATATTCTTTCTTCTCTGTCGCAAAGGAAAATGGGGAGAAGAAAGCAGAATGATGAGTGTGAAGGTATTTCTTATGCAGTAAATCTACATATAAAATTGTTATGGTTTTGTTGTTGTTGTTGTTTTGTCTTTTAAGAGAAAAATCAGGCAACTTCCTTGTTGTGGCACAGGGAGCAAACAGGTACTTAAGCTGCACCCAGAAGAAGAGCTCCTCTCACATTCCATCTTATAATCAATCCTCAGATTTGCCTTCCTAAGGACCATAATATTTGGATATGATCTATTTGTTACCTGTAATGAGCCAAAGTTTTTATATCATACCTTAGCACATTCATGAGGCAAGGTTTAGAATCATCAGAAATACAGAAAGCAGTGATATCTGTATCTAATATCTAAAATAAGAAAAAATAAATAAATCAAGACCTCACTGACTAAAACACAACAGGCAGGATTACCAAAAATACAGGCAAGGTAACTAGTTACTGAATAGAATCTTTGATGTCTGGAGAGTTACTTATTATTTTGATGGGTATTATATTGGTTATGTGGCTTACAAATTGAGGTCTGTCTTTTGAATGATTTTTTAAAGGCACGACTAAATGTGGCTTTTCTAATTTATAATGATAAGTTATACATGTTCCCAGAAAAGGAATGAATAGTAAATAAACCCATAATGACAACTTGGTATAATTCCCATTCTTGGACCACTGCCTTTAACAATTTTCATTCTTGATTCTTTGAGTTTGAAAAGTATGTTCTATCCTTATACAGTATTTAATAATATTTTATACCTATGGCATTATACTGATATGGTATCTTATTAATTTTAAGTCTTTATAATCAGATGTGTATAATTTTTAATAGTATCTCTCATACTAAAATCGAAAATAGAATATTGAAGTTATGTGCCTATGTTCTTAACAATAGTTAATAGACAGGTAAGCTGAAATAAAATATTAATAAATGATATTGGTTGAGGATATACTATTGTAGAGTACTCTTCATGCATTTTTTCCTCTGTAATATTGTGCAATATAGGTGATATTTTTCTTACTTTACAGATGAAGAAATTTAGAAATTTGAAAAAAGAATTTCATACTTTCTATAAGTTTAAGCAGCTAAAGGAAAGAGGTGGGATTTGAACTCAGAACTATTTGCCTCTAAGACATCTTTTTTCATTGAGTAATATTGTTTCTGCAAATTACCAGGTGTGTGATTCCGGGTCATGTCATAGCATTTTATCTTTTTTAAATTGTTTGTCACAACATTTGGTTGTGAGAAAATAAGAGTTTTCCATATTTATCTTTGAACCTACCTCAATATATAGAGAACTGTTTTGCCTAAGTGAGCATCATCTAACTGAACAATTCTTTTCATGGTAAAATTGTTCTCATTTCATGGATTAAAATAACCATTCAAAGTACACCTTCCTTTTGGGTATTCATTGAAATTTTATCCTTTCTAAGGATATGAATACATATTATGGTGCATTTTTTGGCATAAAAATATCTTAAAAATATGTTAATAAAAATATTTCAATACCCTTTGCTTTCTTTGCTGGTTTTCCCAAACAGTTTTAAAATAATATCACAAGGGCTTTGTTCTAACTTTTCAGCATTCAATATAATTTCTTAAGTTATTAATACTAAAAAATATCCTTCATAAAAGTGATAATGTCCATCTCTCTTGTTTTCAGAATTTACACATTCATGTATTTTGAGAATTGTCTATGCACCAGGCTTGATCTTGAATGTTAGAGAGAAAGTGATCAATAGTGGAGGCCCCGTCCCCAGGAAGCTTACAGTCTCAAGAGGAAGCAGGTATAAATCATAACCACAAAACAGACAGAACAGGGGTCTTATGTTAAGATAATTAGAATGTTCCACTAATCGAATCAGGAGTTTTGGCAAGGAATTACCCATGGGACTGGTATCTAAACTGAATCTTGAAGAATGAATATCTGTAGGTTAGACAGACAGATAAGCATGGCACAGGCCCAGGCAAACATTAATTAATATATGTATGACACATGGGACAAATGTAAAAGGCTCTGCGTTATCTGAAATTATTTGAAGTATCTCCATCAAATGCAAATACTTTTCTCAGTTGCAGACTTGGATTCAAAACTTCAGTATCGCAATTAACCCCATAATTCTTCAGAGCATTTTTTCAGTTAAAAAGTAGAAAATGATAGGTTGAATAGGAGCAAAATAACTGATGTAATACGACATGCCTATGGTCAGATCTGTCACCAATATGCATTCAATTTCAATAAGCAGCAGTTTTATTTACAGATTCTGTCTGATAGTTTTGGGAGATTGCCCAGTTTTAAGATTCTATGATAGTCTCCTCTCTTGTGCATTTGTATGATATTTAATTTGCCCACCCATTTTTCTATTGAGGACACATCCTTTCATCCCTTGGGGTTTTTTTGTTTGTTTTGCTTTTTGGAGTGGGGGTGGGGATGTTTTCTGCAATGCACTGCCCTTTTAATAACTGAGTTACAGCAACAAAGTATCCACGTGTGACAATTTCAGAATACAAAATCTCAATATTGCATAAGGTGTAATATTCTCTTTACTCATTCCCCCCTCCAGTCTGTCTAAATTAGTTTAGATGTCAGATCATCAATTAACTATAATGTAATGTTACTTCTTCTGCCATTTAACATTACCAATTGTGGAGATATTCAGTCTTACTACAATTACCTAAGAGAAAATATAACATGATGGAAGAAAGTACTGAGGGTTTGCTGTTGTTTTAATTCCAAAAGTATGTCACCACTATTTTTTAAAATAAGTATTGAAAAGAGTGTGGGTGTGGAGCTCTTCAAAGACACAATTCAGGTGATCCACTCAATGTCTCAGTCTCATTCACTTGTCTGGAAGCCAAACATTCTTACCTGGAAACTCTGATGACAATATGCAAGTTGTGACATGATTTGCTTCCTTTTACTTTAACTAGAGGTAACTTTCCCAGGAAGAACTGGCGCATGAGCCATCTATAGTACCACTCCCTTCCCTAAATGCAAACAGTGGATTTGGTCATTGCAGTTCTCCAGAACTGCCCTTTGGGGTTGAATATTTGGGGGGAATTGAAATGATCTTATCCCTATTTTACTATAGATTAAAACAACAAACATCTTGGTAATCACCTATGTCACTATGGAGAGAATATATTGCTATGGATACTGCCTTGAAATGTTACCTGAAGGGCATTTGGATAGGAACATGTTGTGCTGGATTTTTAAGTCCTTGGAAAACTCCCCAAACAATTTTTACTCCATATTTTAGTCAGTGTATTTTCATGGAAAATGTACACAAGAAAAATAAGATCTTATAATTAAATAACCCTGTTCATAATTTTGGTTCTGCCACAACCTTGCTGAGAAATTATGCAGCCCAATTAATTAAAAGAAAAACAAACTTAAAGATTCAGAAATAAAAAATTTAAAAAGAAGTATATGCTTAATTCACCAATTGTATCACCAATCCCAGTATAAATGATTGATGAATTCAAGATATTTTTAAGTCAATGACCAATATAGAAGCATATAAGAAAAGATGAAGAATTGTTTTAACTATGATTCTAGTAGATATGTTGTAGAGGGTGATAATTTCTTGCATTTAAGAAAGATCTTTTGGCCCAGTAAGGTGGCACACATCTGTAATCCCAGCAACTCAGGAAGCTGAGGCAGGAGCATTATAAGTTCAAGGCCAGCCTCAGCACTTAGCAAGACCCTGTCTTGAAATAAGAAATAAAAATAGACTTCGCTCCCGGCAGAGAAGCTGAATGGGTAATCAGCAGTGGATTGTAAGTACCTGAGGCAAAGAAAGCTCAGTACACCCCGCCTTTTTTTTTTTTTTTTAATATTGTCTATACAGGGAGAGTTAGTGGATTGGGATTGTTGGCTGGCTGTGGTTTCGGGGCCGAAAATCCACTCCGCGGGAGCCGCCATTTGCTTTCTGCATGCTGTCTTGATGGCTCTGTCTACAGGGTCCAGCTGCCGCATCTAGAGACTGGAACTGGGCTGCGTGCCGAGCCCTGTCCTCCGAAGGCTGGACCACGGCCTCAAGTGCCTCGGTCGCCTGTTCCCTGCTGCACCTTGGGGCAGAGCCTGCTCTGGGGTCGTTCGGCATCCCCCTGCAAGGGGACCCGTGCTCCGGAGGAGGGGGCTGGAGAGCCGCGGTGGCAGCCGCTTGGGCCCCGGGAGCTAGGCACCGGGCCGAGGAGCAGTGGAGGCCACGGCGGCGCTGCTAAGGTCGTGGACAAGCGCGGCGCCCAAGAGCGCGGCCCAGAGGTGGAGGCGATGGCAGCAGGATTTCAGTTCTAGAAAACTGGACTGGAAACAGAAGCAGCAGTTTGTATAATCCCAAGATCTTGCTTATGCCAGGAAACTGTAAGGGTAACATGAATATCATTGAGGAGGTCTAACATGGCGGCAGGCGCGGAGAGATCAAGTCTCTGACCTCTTCAACTGCGCGGGCATAGGGAGCTGTAAATTATCTAAAGCATGTTTGCTCAGGATCACTAGGCAATGCTGAGCTGATGTGGAGCTAGGGCGTACACTTTGGGCCCCTCAGAAAACACACACTGAGCACGAATCTGCTGCATTCAAGCCCCGGTTCACCTGCTTCTCATGACTCAGCACTAACGATCCCGCTGAAATAACTAGTCGGCCCACCTGATCTCACAGAGGTAAAAGCCAACTGAGCACCATAGCCAGACCCAGGGAATCAGGAGTGACGTGGGACTAGCGGCGCAGAACCCCCAGCTATCGCTCCCACCAGTGCTGACAACAGAGGTCCCTTGCACCAGCTACCAGGGGAGTTGCTACCTGAGGGCAAACAAATTCGCTGGGGGTCCTCAGCCCCAAGCCCTACAAACTTAGGGTCCGAGGGAGGCAAACAGAAAGGGTGTGCCCAGGCATCCATGAAAACAGGGCTCCCAGCAGCAGCAGACCCGGTGTGTAGCCAGTATTGTGGTAAGCGGCACAGGTGAGCGGGGCCTGGATTGAGGAACCACAAGAGAAGGACCTAGGCATTCAGGACTGGAGACCCGCACAGTCTGGGAAGAAGAGCTAAGGCACAGTGATTGGTTCCCACCTATCAAGAGGAGAAGCCTGGCCCAGTGGGCATAGCTCCACCTACTGGAAGAGAAGTTAATCGAGCTCTATGACTGCATTTATTATTATTATTTTTTTTAATGATTATTATTAGTATTTTTTTATTTTATTCTCACTTTTTGTAGTTGATGTTGTTGTTGTTCTTTAACTTTCTTATTAATGGTTTCAATTTTTTTAATTCTTTTTATTCTATTATTATTACTATTATTTTTTAAACTTCAATTTCCATTTTTTCATTATCATTATAATTTTTTTTGTTTGTTTTAAATTTTTATTTTTTCGTTTTTTCTTTCTTTCTTTTCACTTTTTTCTTTTGTCTTTTCAATTTTCTTATTCCCCCTTTCTTGAATTCTACCTGCCTACACTCACTCTCTTTAGTGACTTCTTCCCTTCCCTTCTAATACCTCTCCTCCCAAGCATCAAATAAATTTATAAGAGTAAACAGTAACTCAGCAGTCAAACAGAACAAGAAGTATCATGAGCATAAAAAAGCAAGGAAGAAAAGGAGTACAAACAATGAAGGACAGCCTAAATATTCAGGAGGACCTGGAGTCATCAGAAAAATGGCCATATAAAGAACTCAAGGAACACCTTAGACAGATAGAAAGGAACCTTAAAGATCACATTGAAAATGAATTACATAAACAGATAACAGAAGAAGTTAAGCATCTCTATCAGGAGATAGAGATTATAAAAAAAATCAAACAATAATTCTAGAAATGAAGGAAACGATAAGCCAAATTAAAAACTCAATCGAGAGTATCACTAACAGAGTGGAGCAAGTAGAAGCCAGAACGTCAGATAATGAAGACAAAATATATCATCATGAAAAGAGTCTAGCCAACTCAGATAGGCTGGTAAAAAATCACGAGAAAAACATCCAAGAGATTTGGGATAACTTAAAAAAACCAAACTTACGAGTCATCGGGATAGAGGAAGGAACAGAGATTCATGCCAAGGGAATGAGAAACTTGCTGAATGAAATAATTACAGAAAACTTTCCAGAAATAAAAAGGAAACAGATATACAAATTGTAGATGCATACAGGACACCGAGCACACAAAATCACAGTAGACCAACGCCAAGACACATTGTTATGAAGATATCCAATATACAGAACAAAGAGAAAATATTAAAAGCTACAAGAGAAAGGTGGCAGATCACATTTAGGGGTAAACCAATAAGGTTAACAACGGATTTTTCATCACAGATGCTGAAAGCGAGAAGATCCTGGAACAACGTATTTCAAACACTGAAAGACAATGGATGCCAACCAAGAAATCTGTATCCAGCAAAATTAAGCTTCAGGTATGACAACGAAATAAAAATCTTTCATGATAAACAAAAGCTAAAAGAATTTGTAGCCAGAAAACCAGCATTGCAAAGGGTCTTGAGCAAAACTCTACATGAGGAAGAAATGAAAAACAATAACCAAAACCATCAGCGGGAAGTGCCTTGGTAAAGACAGAGGATGGGGGGAAAGCTAATCATGGAGAAACAAACTAAATTAGAAAAAAAAAGAGATAAATAATCAAACATGGCAGGAAGTACAAACCATATATCAATAGTAACTCTAAACTTTAATGGCTTAAACTCTCCAATAAAGCGACATAGGCTGGTAACATGGATTAAAAAAACAAATCCAACAATATGGTGCCTCCAGGAGACACATCTGATTAGAAAAGACATACACAGGCTCAAGGTAAAAGGTTGGGAAAAAATATACCACGCACACGGTCCTCGTAAGCAAGCAGGGGTGGCCATTCTCATATCGAATAAAATCGACTTCAAGACTAAGTTAATCAAAAGGGATAAGGAAGGACATTATATACTGTTAAAAGGAACCATTCACCAACAAGACATAACAATTATCAATATTTATGCACCAAATAATGGCGCTGCGACGTTCATAAAACAAACTCTCCTCAAGTTCAAGAATCAAATAGACCACAACACAATAATCATGGGTGACTTCAACACACCTCTCTCACCATTGGACAGATCCTCCAAACAAAAGTTGAATAAAGAAACTATTGACTTCATATCACAATCAATAACCTAGACTTAACTGACATATATAGAATATATCAACCATCATCAAGTGGATATACTTTTTTCTCAGCAGCACATGGAACCTTCTCAAAAATAGATCATATATTATGCCATAGGGCAACCCTCAGTAAATATAAAGGGGTAGAGATAATACCATGCACTTTATCAGATCATAATGGAATGAAACTGGAAATCAATGATAAAAGAAGGAAGGAAAAATCCTACATCACATGGACAATGACCAATACGTTACTGAATGATCAATGGGTTACAAAAGACATAAAGGAGGAAATCAAAAAATTCTTAGAGATAAATGAAAATACAGACACAACATATCGGAATCTATGGGACACAATGAAAGCAGTTTTAAGAGGGAAATTCATCGCCTGGAGGTCATTCCTCAAAAAAAGGAAAAACCAACAAACAAATGAGCTCACACTTCATCTCAAAGCCCTAGAAAAGGAAGAGCAAAACAATAGCAAATGTAGCAGAAGGCAAGAATTAATTAAAATCAGAGCAGAAATCAATGAAATTGAAACAAAAGAAACTATTGAAAAAATTAACAAAACAAAAAGTTGGTTCTTTGAAAAAATAAATAAGATGGACAGACCCCTAGCCATACTAACGAAGAGAAGAAGAGAGAGAACTCAAATTACTAACACACGGGATGAAAAAGGCAATATTACAACAGACACTTCAGAAATACAGAAAACAATTAGAAATTATTTTGAAAACCTATATTCCAATAAAATAGAAGATAGTGAAGACATCGATAAATTCCTTAAGTCATATGATTTGCCCAGACTGAGTCAGGAGGAAACTCACAACTTAAACAGACCAATATCAATAGATGAAATAGAAGAAGCCATCAAAAGACTACCAACCAAGAAAAGCCCAGGACCGGATGGGTATACAGCGGAGTTTTACAAAACCTTTAAAGAAGAATTAATACCAATACTTTTCAAGTTATTTCAGGAAATAGAAAAAGAGGGAGCTCTTCCAAATTCATTCTATGAGGCCAACATCACCCTGATTCCGAAACCAGACAAAGACACCTCAAAGAAAGAAAACTACAGACCAATATCTCTGATGAACCTAGATGCAAAAATCCTCAATAAAATTCTGGCGAATCGGATACAAAGGCACATCAAAAAAATTGTGCACCATGATCAAGTAGGATTCATCCCTGGGATGCAAGGATGGTTCAATATACGGAAATCAATAAATGTTATTCACCACATCAATAGACTTAAAGATAAGAACCATATGATCATCTCGATAGACGCAGGAAAAGCATTTGACAAAGTACAGCATCCCTTTATGTTCAAAACATTAGAAAATCTAGGGATAACAGGAACTTACCTCGACATTGTAAAAGCTATCTATGCTAAGCCTCAGGCTAGCATCATTCTGAATGGAGAAAAATTGAAGGCATTCCCTCTAAAATCTGGAACAAGACAGGGATGCTCTCTCTCACCACTTCTATTCAATATAGTTCTCGAAACACTGGCCAGAGCAATTAGACAGACGAAAGAAATTAAAGGCATAAAAATAGGAAAAGAAGAACTTAAATTATCACTATTTGCGGATGACATGATTCCAAACCTAGAAGACCCAAAAGGGTCTACAAAAAAACTACTAGAACTAATAAATGAATTCATCAAAGTGGCAGGATATAATATCAACACGCATAAATCAAAGGCATTTCTGTATATCAGCGACAAAACTTCTGAAACGGAAATGAGGAAAAACACTCCATTCACAATACCCTCAAAAAAATAAAATAGTTGGGAATCAACCTAACAAAAGAGGTGAAAGACCTATACAATGAAAACTACAGAACCCTAAAGAGAGAAATAGAAGAGGATCTTAGAAGATGGAAAAATATACCTTGTTCATGGATAGGCAGAACTAACATCATCAAAATGGCGATATTACCAAAAGTTCTCTATAGGTTTAATGCAATGCCAATCAAAATCCCAATGGCATTTCTTGTAGAAATAGATAAAGCAATCATGAAATTCATATGGAAAAATAAAAGACCCAGAATAGCAAAAGCAATTCTAAGCAGGAAGTGTGAATCAGGTGGTATAGCGATACCAGATTTCAAAGTATATTACAGAGCAATAGTGACAAAAACAGCATGGTACTGGTACCAGAACAGGCGGGTGGACCAATGGTACAGAATAGAGGACACAGAGACTAATCCACAAAGCTACAACTATCTTAGATTTGATAAAGGAGCTAAAAACATGCAATGGAGAAAGGATAGCATCTTCAACAAATGGTGTTGGGAAAACTGGAAATCCATATGCAACAAAATGAAACTGAATCCCCTCCTCTCGCCATGCATAAAAGTCAACTCAAAGTGGATCAAAGAGCTAGATATCAAATCAGAGACTCTCTGTCTGATAGAAGAAAACGTTGGCTCTGATCTACAGATTGTGGGGTCGGGCTCCAAATTCCTTAATAGGACACCCATAGCACAAGAGTTAATAACAAGAATCAACAAATGGGACTTTCTTAAACTGAAAAGTTTTTTCTCAGCAAGAGAAACAATAAGAGAGGTAAATAGGGAGCCTACATCCTGGGAACAAATTTTTACTCCTCACACTTCAGATAGAGCCCTAATATCCAGAATATACAAAGAACTCAAAAAATTAGACAATAGAAATCAAATAACCCAATCAACAAATGGGCCAAGGACATGAACAAACACTTCTCAGAGGAGGACATACAATCAATCAACAAGTACATGAAAAAATGCTCACCATCTCTAGCAGTCAAGGAAGTGCAAATCAAAACCACCCTAAGATACCACCTCAACCCAGTAAGATTGGCAGCCATGATGAAGTCAAAAAACAATGAGTGCTGGCGAGGATGTGGGGAAAAGGGTACTCTTGTACACTGCTGGTGGGACTGCAAACGGGTGCGGCCAATTTGGAAAGCAGTATGGAGATTCCTGGGAAAGCTGGGAATGGAACCACCATTTGACCCAGCTATTGCCCTTCTTGGACTATTTCCTGAAGACCTCAAAAGAGCACACTACAGGGATACTGCCACATCAATGTTCATAGCAGCACAATTCACAATTGCTAGACTGTGGAATCAACCCAGATGCCCTTCAATAGATGAATGGATAAAAAAAAATGTGGCATTTATACACCATGGAGTATTACGCAGCACTAAAAAATGACAAAATCACGGAATTTGCAGGGAAATGGATGGCACTAGAGCAGATTATGCTTAGTGAAGCTAGCCAATCCCTAAAAAACAAATACCAAATGTCTTCTTTGATATAATGAGAGCAACTAAGAACAGAACAGGGAGGAAGAGCAGGAAGAAAAGATTAACATTAAACAGAGACATGAGGTGGGAGGGAAAGGGAGAAAAAAAAGGGAAATCACATGGAAATGGAGGGAGACCCTCATTGTTATACAAAATTACATATAAGAGGTTATGAGGGGAATGGGATAACAAACATGGAGGGAAATGAATTACAGTAGATGGGGTAGAGAGAGAAGATGGGAGGGGAGGAGAGGGGGGATAGTAGAGGATAGGAAAGGTAGCAGAATACAACAGTCACTAATATGGCAATATGTAAAAATGTGATGTGTAACCGATGTGATTCTGCAATCTGTATTTGGGGTAAAAATGGGAGTTCATAACCCACTTGATTCTAATGTATGAAATATGATATGCCAAGAGCTTTGTAATGTTGTGAACAACCAATAAAAAAAAGAAATAAAAATAAATGCCTGGGAGTGTATCTCAGTGGTAAAGTGCCTTTGTGTCCAATCACTAGTAGAAAAGAGGAAGACAGAGGGAGAAAAGAAAAAAAAAATCTTTTGCTGTGATTACACCAATTAAGTATGAATACATTGATTAGGAAAGTTCCTATCAGGAACTACCAAAGAATGAAATTTACTCACATTTGTGAAATTTAAGCACATTTTTGATGAATTTAACATTTCAGTTAAAACTAACAAAGATTGCAATGAAACAAGAAGCATGAACCTAATAAGTGAATTTGTTCTTTTCTTTACTTTTCTATTTATGGTACTGGGAATTGAATTCAGGGACAGTCCACCACCGAACTACATCCCAAGCCCTTTTTTTTAATCTTTTATTTTGAGACAGGGTCTCCCTAAGACTTTTTGAGGCTGGCCTTGAACTTGTTGCCCATACCTCAATCTCCCAAGTTGCTAGGATTATAGACAAGGACCACTACATCCAGCTGTTGTTTTTTCTTCTACAAAAGGCATTTGCTGGAAGCTGCTTTTCAGATATGAAAACATAATGGTAAGAATAACTCAATAATAATAAGTGTTGCTATTATTATTGTGCCTAATATCAGCCTTCATAAAACTCAAGGTCCTCATAATAAATATCAGAAACTTATAAGGTTGATATAAGCCAAAAGACCATCAATCATAATTTTGTCACTATATGAATAAAGTGTGTGTGTGTGTGTGTGTGTATATATCTCTTATGTTATGCATATATACATATGTAAAATATTAGAAATAACTATATAACCAGAGAATGGTTAAGGATGAATCCAAGCAAATATTTAATTTTCTGATTGGTTTGGATTGCATTTTGAGTTGTTTATCCTTCTAATATAATATAGGGAAATCATTAAGCCTGTTAAATTAATTCCAAAACAAGTAGCTGAATATTTTTTTAAAAAGTCAAACAAGTTGTGGTAAAAAGCAAACAAAACTACTTGAAACTTCATATGAACTTTAAATATTTTACTTACAATAGAAAAAAGTTAGATACATAATATACATTGTCCTTTGGACCATAAATATTTGCAAAGTTCCTTTAAGAATTCAAAGAAGACACATTCAAGGAAAAAGTAACCAGCTTAATCATCTTAATGAATAATATTTCCCATGACAGTATTTTTCCATCTAAACTATGTTGCCACTAATAAATAAGGGACAAAGGGAACTGTCATGCTGTTCAATAAAGATTTAGCAAATGCTAAAATTTAAATGTTTTGTATTGCACTGGAACTATTTTATTTCATCCAGTATATTTCTGCAATATGATAATCCAGACAACTTATGTGGGTGAGCATTATAGAAGCCACAGGGTAGCCAGCATAATAAGAGAAAACCACGGAGGGTCACCATGTCAAAAAAAAAAAAAAGCTTGTGTATTATTTGCATACAAATCCTGTGGCAGTCAGGCACAATGATTCATCCAATGAAATGTGAAATTACCATACATTTCCTGAAATTCCACCTCTTCCATGAAACCTCTTATATTAATTAATTAGAAGAGACAGTTTCCCAAGCAAAATAAGTGTAGTAATTTCCTCTAAATTCACTTTTCCCCCTCAGCTTGTGTCTCATGACACATTTTCTTTTTATGTAGCTGCATGATGCTAGGCTTGCTAACAGCCAGGAGATTAAGGGACAATCTGAGCGATTTTTAGCCTCTTAGGCGATAAGTCTATGGGAAAGAAAAAAAAAACCTGTCTCTCTATAGCTCCTGCTTTTGACTCAACCTGGCTCTGCCCAGTGGGTATTCATATTTTGAGAATGATGAGTATGTGAGAAAGATGGTAAAGCTGTCTGTGGAAAAGGTTGGTTATAAAGTGGTGGCACACACCTGTAACCCAGCTACTCAGGCGACTGAGGCAAGTTCCAGGTCAGCCTGGGCAACTTAGTGAGACCCTGATCCAAGATAAAACATGAAAAGGGCTGGCAATGTAGCTGAGCGGTAGAGTCTCCCTGGATTCAGTCCCCATTATGGGGGAGTCAGGGAGGATAATGACAATAAGGCGCTGAAAACCTCGAAATATGGGCAAAACACAAAAGTGTGCTTAGATAATGTTGTGAGGGACCTTCTTTGTCTTCTCCCCTGAGGATTTCTTTTTTTTTTTTTCCCTATGAGCCAAGCAGTCATCAAAAATAATCTGATGAGTTAACATCAGAATATTTATTTTGCTTACACAAAATAAGGACAAGGAAACTTCACTATTTCGCCAGTTGAGAATGGCTGTTCTCCCTCCAATCCAGATTTCTCTTGGAGGACCAGATGTGTCAGCTTGGTTTGATTGACTCCATGTTGTTGTGGTGGTTGTTTTTCCCCTGGAATATTGTCTCTGTTGAAAAACTGGCTTCACAAAGAAGTTGGCAGCAGGAAAATTTCAGAATCTAAAGCTTAAAAATAAGTCTTGGGCAGTGTGGGGTTATTTTCTGTCTCTAGGGGGGATCATCCGGTGTCTGAGGCCTGGGGACAGAGGCAAAGTCCCCAGCCACTCATCCAGGAGATGTCACTCTCAGTAGTGTCTGGTGTCCTGACCTGTGTTCGCCCAGGATGACAGTGGGTAAGGAGCAGCAGGTCACGGGGGCCCCCTGACCCTCTGGGAGACAGTGCTCTCCCTGGGCAGACCCCGGGGCTGAGGGTCAGCGGCCAGGGGAGAATCATGTCAACGACTGTCGTCGCTTGTGGTCCCTGAGGTCCTGGGGCAGGGATGCAGGAGGCAACCAGTGTCACAAGACGTCCCTGTCCCCAGCCAGGCCGGGTGCCTGGCTAAGCAAGGAGAAAGAAGGTGTCCCTCCTCGGGGCCTGGCCCCTGCGTCTGGTCTCACTTCCTCCCCGACACCTACTGGAAGGGGAGGAAGTGACACCCAGTGGAAGGCTGGGACGTGAGGCCACCGTCACATTCAAGTTCAGGATGCGACAGCTCAGTCTGCCTCCCCAAAAGCCCCATACTCAGCTCCCCTTCATGGGCCATGTCCCTTCTGAGAGTCACACCCTGCCCTTTATAGGCACAAGAACCCAGAAGTTCCAGGGACACATCCATGTTTAGGCCCCCGGATCTGGAAGTTCCTCAGACATCTAAGTTTAGGTCCCCAGATCCGGATCTGGAAGTTCCAAAGGTGCACGTCCATGTTTAGGCCATAGCATCTGGAAGTACCTCAGGTACACATCCATGTTTAGGCTCTAGGATCCGGAAGTTCCTCAGGTGTCCATGTTTAGGCTCCCAAATCTGGAAGTTCCTCAGGCATCCATGTTTAGGCCCCCGGATCCGGAAGTTCCTTAGGTGCACATCCATCTTTGGGCCCTTGGATCCGGAGGTTCCTCAGCCCTCCATGTTTAGGCCGTAGTATCCAGAATGTCCTCAGGTGTCCATGTTTGGGCTCCCAGATCCTGAAGTTCCTTAGTTGCACGTCCATGTTGAGACTCTAGGATCCGGAAGTTCCTCAGGCGTTCATGTTTAGGGCCCCGGATCCGGAAGTTACTCAGGTGCATGTCCATTTTTAGGCCCCAAGATCCGGAAGCTCCTCAGGTTCATGTCCATCTTTGGGCCCTCGGATCTGGAAGTGCTTCAGGCGTCCAGGTTTAGGCCCTCGGATCTGGAAGTTGCTCAGGCATCCATGTTTAGGCTCTAGGATCTGGAAGTTCCTTTGGTGCACGTCCATGTTGAGACTCTAGGATCTGGAAGTTCCTCAGGCATCCATGTTTAGGCCCCCGGGTCCGTCCCCTGAGGATTTCTATCTCTGAGAGGTCATATAATGCAATTTGATAGTCTTTCTTTTGATTCTACTTATCAGTTATATGTCTTAGGGCAAGTTATTTTAGCCTTCATAAAACTCAAGGTCCTCATAATAAATACTCAGAAACTTATAAGATTGATATGAGCCAAAAGACCATCAATCATTAGTCAAATAAATAAAACAATGGTTATAACATTCTTGGTACTAGGTCTGGCACATGGTTAACCCTCAATAAATAACATATACTGTTTTAGGGAATTAAGAAATCTACGTTCTTAGGTTGGAGATGTGGCTCAGTGAGAGAGCTCTTGCCTAGTATGTGTGAGGCCCTGGGTTCCATCCTCAGTACTAAAAAAAAATCTCTAAAGAGAAAACCCCTAAGAAATCTATATTCTTAATTTACCCAAAACCCAAATAAGATAACACATGACTCAGAACTAGATTCTAATAATATCTGTCCTCAATTTGGTGTTTGTCTTATGGTAGATGATATATCATTGTATTATCTCCCCCTTTACATGATAATTTAATAAACTCTTTGAACCTTAGTTTCTTCTTCCATAAAATGGGAAAATAATCTCTTCCATAAAATATTTTCATGGTGATTAAATGAGATGATAAATACTTGATATACCCCCCCTAAAAAAATGAATGCTTAATACATGATCATCAACCAATATTTGGAGCTATTATTATTGTTAAACACCAATTACACGTTGCTGACTTCTAAATCTCTATCACCAGCCCACATTATTTTCTTTCTACAAACACATGGTTCAACTTCCTATGAGATGTCTCCCTTGGGGTTTTCAACAGCCATCTCAAACATAGCATGTGCAGAATGGATCTCAGCATCGTCTTAGGACCGCTCCCTTTTGCACCATCCATTTTCTACTTTCACTAAACTCCATAGTTTCCCCAGCGAGCAACCTGGGAGTCATTCTGGACATCCTTCTCCTTCCCTTATTCCCACTTCCACTGAGTCATAAAGTGACTCAGTATATCCACCTGTATATCTCCACGCAATGCTTTCTCTCATGACCATCACAAGAAACCACCTATGATTTGTAAGTAGTTATTTATGTTTATTTCACAAGTGAATAGATGATTATATAAGCTTTCAGTTCCTAATTTTCTTTGAGATAGGTGGAAAGTACAGAATTCATTTTGTTTTTTGTTTGAAGTGCTGAGAATCAAACCCAGGACCTGTGTACACTAGGCAAGAAGAGCCCTACCACGGAGCTACATTCCAGCCCGGGATACAGATTTTGGGCTGGAATGTGAGCATCTGCACTTGAGTCTCAACTCTGCTATCTACTAGTTGGAAACTTTGAAGAAATTAATTTACAATTTTAATAAGCTTGTTTTGTCCTTGTGAGGATCAGATATGATCATGGATATAAGCCTTGTAAATCAGAAAGGACTGTGAAAATAGAATTAACAATAAGCAATACACAGATTGAAACAGAGTGTAGCTTCACATAGATGATGTTATTGAGACCAAACCTGAATAATTGAAGTAGTGTACTCTGTGAGTATCTCTCCTGGGGAACATGCAACACAGACTCCTATGTACAGACCTGGATTCTGTTATTAATTCTCATTAGTCATGTGTTTTGTGCATGTTGCTCAAAAGGACTGAAACTTCTCATCTGTAAAATGAAAATGGGGATAGACTTTCTTCACAGGTTTTCTGTGAAGATTAATACATGAAGCCTGTAAGGCAAATCATGGAACCTTGCAAGTCCTCAAAAAAATGTTATGCTATTATCATTAAAAGCCTTTCTTTTAGGAGAGTAGGGTGGCATTTGCCTGTATCCTAGCTACTTGGAATGCTGATCGACTAACCTTGATCGACTGCTTGCTATGTACCAGGCACCAAGAGAATCCCAAATTCAAGGCCAGCCTAGACAATTTATCAAGACTCTGTCTCAAAATAAAATAAAAGGTCTGTGACAGGGAAATGTGGCACATGCCTGTTGATCCCAGTGGCTCTGGAAACTGAGGATCGGGAGTTCAAAGCCAACATCAGCAACTTTATGAGGCCCTAAGCAACTTAGTAAGACCCTGTCTCAAAACAGACTATAAAAAGGGCTGGGATATGGCTCAGAGGTAAGCACCCCTAGGTTCAGTCCTTGGTACAAAAAAAAAAAGAAAGTAAAGAAAAGTATTTTTTCCTGGAAACCCAATACAGTAACTATTCTCTTTAAGCTTTTTAAGTTGTAAGAAACTAATGGTCAAATGTTACTATGAGTCAAATCACTCAAAGTAAAAGCAAATTGAATGTACACAATATAATAAACCAAAAAAAACAAAGATTGCAGTAACTATTAGGAGGATAAATGAGCATATGTACTTACAATAACCAATACATACTAATCAATAGTTTTACTCTGAATAATTTTTCCCATGGTTTTTCAAGGAATTTGTTAATGCGCTGTTATAACCTGACTAATCCCCCTGGCTAAATTCATTCTCAAATTCTACCGTATTTTACATCTTTCTCAAGACACTATTCTTACCTTGCCATTTGCTTTAAAATTTTTGGGTTGTGTCCCACAATGCAAAATATGAAAGCCAAACTCTTTTTGTTTTTTTGTTTTTTGTTTTTCAGTACTGAGAATCAAACCCAGGGCTTACCTTTCCAAATTCTACTCACACTTCTCTGACTTTGATGGCTATGGATAAGTCCTTCCTCTACTCACATCTCTGTAATGATGAGGCTGAGGCTAACAATGATGATGGTAATTAACCTTGATCAACTGCTTGCTATGTACCAGGCACCAAGTCAAAAGATTGACCTATGTTACCTCATTTTAATCTTATAACCACTCTAATAGGCAAAGTACCATTATTTTCATCAGAATCAAGTAGAGAAGGTGAGTAACTTACCAAGGTACATACAGTAGAGGGTGCTGGGGCCTGGATTCTAAGGAATGCCTGCCATCCTCTATGTCCATGAGCTTTCTCAACTATCAGGCTCTACTTCCCCTGTTGCCATGTAGATTGTCACCGTGGGTTTGACAGCGCCATTTTCTGTTCTGTGTCAATAGCTAACTCTTCTGCATATGTTTGCTCTCCTAGTAGAATGGTTATTCCCCATTTACCTCTCTATATCTATTCTCAGCTTTGCTCTGGGCTTTAAGGGACTAAGCTTCTGGGCTGCTTCATCCATTTTCTTGCCCTCCAGCTTCCATATGGGTTGGGCCAGTGAAAGGCCTGGCAATGAAATTGATGATAGAGAAGAAAGAAATGGACTGACCCTCCCACTTCCATCACTTCTCCTTCCTGCCTTGCCATATTTGTCTATATCTATGGCTTCTATTGGGGCCTTCTCCCAGGGCCCCCACTGTGTGATAATGGAACCCCCTTGTTCATTGAGATCTGGTAGTAGTGGCAACAGCTTCCTACTGAGTCTAAAGCCTTGCTTCTTAACCTTTATTCACACCATCTCTCCCCATTAAGCCCCTGAAGAAATCCTTCCTGTCTCTTCCAACCTCTCCAAATTCTACCCATCCTTCTCTGTTGGGTTTCCTTAAATCAATCATGCCACCATAGATAATTCCTTCTTTAAACTGTGTCAGCTAAATATTTTTTAACATGCCATCTGATTCCTTCCTGGAAGCTTCATGGATCCATCACCACCTCAAATTTTGAAGATGAGATTAAACATTAGACCTCTTCAATAGATATTGATCAATCCTTTTATTAATGGAGTATGCATATGTATGTGTACATAATGTGATAAACTCACAAATATGAATCTATACAGATGGACTATCTTTCATCTTTCAAATTTGTCTTGTGGGTCATTATCAACCATGCCCAGAAATCTTAATCTCTTCTAAGCATCATGATAAAGGGGGAATATATAGAAAATATTTGGGAAGTTCTGATTTTGCATTTTGTGAGTAGTTTCTGAAAATTGCCTTCTTTTCCTTTGATATATTAATGAAATGGGATTCTTCCTATTAAAAAAAAGTGTAGATTCTGAGATGTGAAGTAGTCTATCACAGAACAAAGCAGCATTTTCCCAGTGGTCTCCCGAGCATAACGGGGGTGTGTGTGCATCTGTTGTTAGGGGTGCTTTTCCTGGGGCTAAAAACCACCTTTCTCTGGAAGACTGTTATAAGGGCTAGTTTTTCCTGAGCCTGTCCTTCCTGCCAAACACAACTTCATGCTTCTTATCATCTAAAGGTCCTCTCCCCATCCAACTCCAAGTCCAGCCTGCTCAAACTAAACCCAGTTTTTTCTTTCCATAAAAAAACAAACAAACAAAAAAAAAAAAACCCTGAATTTGAAAAAGCCAATAATGGCAGTGAATGAATACAATGTCTATCTTTGGAATTAGAGGACTTCTAGTTGGCTGATTTTGTATTATGAAAAACATTCTGATTGCATTCTTATATCTAGATGAGGCTATTTGCATACAAAGAAAGAAAAACATGTTTTTTAGCAAAACCTAAAAAAAGAAAAACATGTGTTCTGATGTTTCTAATATTTGTGACTATTAAATCTTATTTTGTTACTCTTACTTAGGCAAATCTGTTTAAATTAATCCATTAGAAATTAAAAGTGAAAATTGGCAGCAGAGAAACATGTATATGCCTCAAACTAGTCTCAGTCACTTAGAGAATACTTGGTATTTACCAGACACAGGAGCACATACCTGTGATCCCTGTAAAGCAGGATGATCTCATGATGGAAGCCAGCCTTAGCCACTTAGCAAGATCTCCATTGCAAAATAAAAAAGAGCTGGGGATATAGCTTAATGGCAGAGTATCCCTAGGTTCAAATCCCAGTTCAAAAAAAAAAATAAAAGGATGGAAGAAGCGAAGAAAGAAAGAGAAAGAGAAAAAGAGAATATTTGCTACTTGAAGGTAGAGCAAATATTGACTATTATAGATCATTGTTGACATGGGTCAGTACAGTTTTTTTTCTGATTCTTCCCCCAGTAGTAAAGTTTCCAAGATAGTAGAACATGTTTTAATTGAAGAGTGGCATGATAGAAAGACTTCTTCCTCAGCTACAGCCTTGTCTGTTTCTGGAATCCCTGCCCATCTCCCTCTCTTACCAGCAATAGTAACTTTGAATTTAAGGGTGAAGGAATTTATCAAAGGATTATTTGTAGACAACTGAGTACAGATGAATGATTGGTTGGTTGATGCTTTCTTTCCCTATAAAAATGAAAATTAAACCTAAACATTGATTTTGATCATCAGGAATGTGATATTACCTTCAAGGACTTATAACTTCACAATACCATGTCTGAAATTTATATGAAATATGTTCAGTCACTTCTTATGTCCTAATGGCTGCAGACAAGCTAGAATTTCCTCTTTTATTTTAAGTAAAAACAACAACTTCAGCAAGAATATAAAACTTTCCATTGCTGAGGAAGGATAGCTAAGCTTGGTATAATCAGCAATCCCTCAAACATAATAATTAGTCAAGACTCGATCTAGGTTTCTACTGGAGTCTGCTAGGTATGCTGGGGTTATACATTATGAGCAAGATGCAGATGACCATGACTTCACCATAGTCAAGACCATAAGACTGGCAGATGATTAGGGGAGCTTCGTGATGTCCTCCATGTTAGTAAGGTCACTCTGAGTTCAAGAACGGATCTCTCCATTCTGTAGTCCTGGAACTTCACTTATCAATATAATCAGGAGCTATTCGATTTGAGGACAGCAATTCTCAACACAGGTTGTACAACAGAATCAATCATCAGCAGAAGTTGAAAACATATATATGGCCTGAAGTCATCCCTGAAATTCTGAATCAATGCATCTGACATGAGTCTCCATGTGCGAGTGTTTCAAATGACTTAAACACAGCCTAAGAACAGCATGACTTAAACACAGCCTAAGAACAGCAGTCCTCGATCACAGTGTGAAGAAACCAATGCAACTAACCTTTCTTTCCTTCTCCTCCCCACCCTTTTCTCCACCCTGTCTTTCCTCCCTCAAATGTCTACATCCAGTAGTCAACGTCTTCTCTTTTCAAAAGAGAAATTTACTTGGAAAAGCAAAGTTAGGTTATAAAATTGCTAGCAAACAATAAATTGTGGATTCATTTAACAAGCATTTGTTACATCTTTACTGTGTGCTCATCAGAACAAACATCACTAACAGATCTGAAAGAAAAAAATTTTTTTTCACTGCAGTTGCTGGGTGTGTTTCTCTGTACTATTCTATTTTCGATTTGCCAGCTCCATCAATTTATTGTGTTGGCCAGTTAGTGTAGCCCTCTCTAGGATAGTCCTGAAGAAATACAGACCCTTCTTCTATCCTCTTTTACCAGACCATGAAGAACATGATTATGTAGTTTCCTTTCAAAATAATTTCATGACTTGATACATTTTCTAAGTTTTCAGGTTTTACTGTAATTCCTGAGAGAGGAAAGCACCTTAATCATTAAACTATTTGCATTTCAAATTCACAGGTGTGATCACCCAGGAAGATTGCTTGAACTGAGATAATCCTATTTGCAGAATGACCTCAATCTGAGGGTGGACCTTCCCTATTCTGGATGAGTCATTCTCACTCACCTCAGGTTGGAGAAATTGAAATTTATTTTATTCGGGGACCTATAACAATTATGTTCAGTTGGGCTACTCTGAAAACATATTATGCAGTTAACAGTGAATCCCTCCCCTTAGAAGTCACTCCTTAGAAACTCAAAGAAAAATATGGAGTTTCATCCATATTTTCTCTACTTTTCAATGCATTTATTTATTTTTTATTTATGGTGGTGCTGAGGATTGAACCTGGGGTATTCTACCATTGAGATACATCCACAACCTTTTTATTTATTTGTTTGTTTGTTTGTTTAAGATAGGGTATCAGTAAGTTGCCTAGGTTGGCCTTGAATTTATGACCCTCCTGCATCATACTCCTAAGTGACTGGGATTACAGGTATGCACCATCACACCCAGCTTCATAGTTATACTCCTTTTGTTGTAACTATCCCTTATTTGATGATTTCTCCCATTATAAATCTTTCCCCTGGAAGTCTTTCCTAAATTTCAGTCCAAGTCCAGCTGTTTCCTCTCATCTCTACCCAAGTGACCCATGATGACACTTACGTCCAGGAGGGAATTAGTCTTCCCTCCACGTGTGCTCTTCCTCTTGGTGGCAATGCCAAGTACCCAATGTTTCAAGACAGAAGCCTAAGGGTCATCACAGATTGATTTCATCCCATCCTAGCTTTTCTTCAACCCCTCCACCCCTCTGAATAAATCACAGGTACCTCTTTTTTCACCTGGGAACATCTCTCATGTTCATCCTGTTCTCTCCTTTCCACTTCAACAGCCTTAGCTGAGAGTCTTACTAACTCTTGGGGTCATATTGTAATTGGTCTCTCTGACTGTAGTCTTTTTACTCTTCATTTCAGCCCAACAGAGCCACACAAAGAATATTTCTTTCTTTCTTTCTTTTAATTTATACATGACAGTTGGATGCATTACAATTCTTACTACACATATAGAGCACAATTTTTCATCTCTCTGGTTGTATACAAAGTATATTCACACCAATTCGCAGGCTGGTAGACCAATGCTACAGAATAGAGGACACAGAGACTAACCCACAAAACTATAATCATGTTATATAAACAAAGGTGCCAAGAACATGCATTGGAGAAAAGATAGCCTCTTCAACAAATGGTGCTTGGAAAACTGGAAATCCATAGGCAACAAAAGGAAATTAAACCCCTATCTCTCACCATGCACAAAACTCAACTCAAAATGTTTTAAATTCATGGAACTGTACATTAAAAATAAAGTTTATTGTAAGTTAAAAAAAAAGCAGGCAGGAGATGAAGTCTTAACTAAGGTAGGAATTTAAAGGTATTAGATTATTAACTGAGAGGAGATTACAGATGATTGCCAGAATTCTTTAAGGAACTCGATGACTTCTCTTTAGTTACATCATTTTTAAAATTTTGTTCATTTATTCCTTATAGTTTATGGAGAATCTAATATTAAGTTTGCGGTGAATCATATCAAATTTCATTATAAATATTTTGATGCATTTTCAATGTTTCAGTATTTTTAGTGGTAGTTTTAAAAAAAATATTATTTAAGAAAGAATTTAACATGGTACAGATGAAATTTCAAAGAAAAAAATACAAATTAGAAAAAAGAATTCTAGGTGGCATATACCTATAATCCCTGCTATTCCAGAAACTGAGGAGGGAACATTGCTTGTTTGAAGCCAGCCTGGGCAATTTAGTAAGGCACTATCTCAAAATAAAAAATAATGTAGCTCAGTGTGGAGGCCCCTAGGTTAAATCCCCAGTAAAATACACACACACACACACACACACACACACACACACACACACAAAGAAAAAGGAAAAAAAAGAGAAAAGTTCTACTAGAATGTTAAAGGGAAGTTGGATAGATTATTGCAAAATTATTCAGGGTTAACAACTGAGTATAGAGAAGAGAATATAGGGAATACAGGTAAGGACAGGAATGTTCTTTGGAGGGAGAAAAACTTACTCTGGATGAACCCAGAAGTCCAACTGTATATAAGCCACATGAACCAAGCATCTGGCTAGGTTTAAATATAACTAGATGGAATTTTAGCCAGCTTAAATAGAAGATTACACAAATGGGTTAGGAGTATAGCTCAGTGGTAAAGTGTTTGTGTAGCATGCATGAGGTCCTGAGTTTGAGCCCCAGCACTGTAAAAAAAGACAAACAAAATGTAGTGATATCACGTATTCAGATGTTCTGTAATTGTGTATATAACTCTATACTTTTATTCACAATCCCAACCACTTTATGGATAAAAATTAGCTAATTTTTCCATCTAATTTAATATTAATATAATTTACTAACTTAAAAAATGGAAATAATATCTTGTTTTGATAAAAATACTTGAACTCTCAGAGAGTTCCTTGCCCCTTAAGAGATTGTCCAGGCGTATGGAGGAAGGTGTGTGGTGTGTGTGACCTTGTGGAATTGGTGGGAAAGGACAACGTGCTTCGTGTTGGACCTCTGACTAATACTGAGTGTTTGCTGTGTTTTAGAGGTGACTGTTATCATCTGGAGGTGTTTGTCTTGATGGCCTCCAGTCTTCAAGATCTGGTGTCTTCAGCTTCCACATGGCGTGCTAGAATGCCCTTGGTGACGGTCTATCTCTTCTCTTCCACCTTCTCTAATGACCTCTGGACTGCGGTTCCATCTCCCTTCTCAGTCATTCTCTATTGGGTTCTATTTGGTCAGCTAACGAAGTCATCAACAGAAATTTATTTTCAAACATTGCCTTTTTAATTTCTAGAAGTTCTAGTCATTTTTAGTTTTGCCTATTCCCTATATTTTTTGTTTGTTTGTTTGTTTGCTACTGGGGATTTAACCCAGGGGCACTTTATCACTGAGCTACATCCCAGACTTTTTAAATATATTTTTTTTAGAGACAGGGTTTCACTAAGTTGCTGAGGGCCCTGCTAAATTGCTGAGGCTGAACCAAAGGCAGAATGTTTTCTCTAATATGCGGATGCTAATTCACAATAAGGCAGGGGGTACTAGAGAAGAATAGCGTTACCTTAGATTAGGTAGAGGGAAGTGAAGGGAGGAGACATATATATGTGACTACATGACCAATATGATTCTGCAACACATACACTCAGAAAAATGAGAAATTATATCCTATCTATGTATTATATATCAAAGTACATAAATGCATTCTTCTGTAATGTATAAATAATTAAAACAAATTTTAAAATTAATTTAAAAATTAATAAATTGCTAAGACTGTCCCTGAACTTCCAATCCTCCTACCTCAGCCTCCCAAGTTGCCTGAATTACAGGTATGTGTCACCATACCCAGACTCCTATATGTATTTTTAATTTATCTTTCAAACATATTAAGCTTATTTTCAGCATTTGATAAATGAAACTGGTTAGTCTGTCAGAATCTGCCATTATTATCTGTTCTTTGAATTTTTCCTTTATGTTCTCTCCTCATGTGTTTTGTGATTTGTGACTGTGAGTTGCTCATATAGTAGGATAGGGAAGGGGAGCATGGGAGGAATAGATGAATTCTAGATAGGGAAGAGGGGTGGGAAGGGAAAGGAGGAGGCAGGTGATTAGCAAGGATGGTGGAAGGTGATAGACATCATTATCCAAACTACATGTATGAAGACACGAATTGGGTGTCAACCTACTTTATATACAAACAAAGATATGAAAAATTGTGGTATATATGCGTAATAAGAACTATAATAAAAAAAACAAAGTACATGTATAAAGACATGAATTGGCATGAACACACTTTATATACAAAGATATGAAAAACTGTGCTCTATATGTGTAATAAGACTTGTAATGCATTCCACTATCGTGTGTTCAAAAAAATAAAATCAATTAAATTTTTTTTAAAAAGGAATTTTTTGAGTCTTAGATTGGATTTTCAGTCCTCTAGAGGAGATTTGTGTCTACTTCTGCTAACTACCTGAAAATACTGCCAACTGAAAATTACTTAAATTCTCATCCTGAAGACATGAAATCTACCAGCTAATTTTTCATAGAGCCCTGACACGATTATAAGTTCTCAATGAAGAGATTCCCCGCCCCCTCTATTTTTCAGAATGAAGGATTACACGGCAGGTCATGTCATACCTCTTGGGCAGAGTAAAGTTTTTTTGTTTTGTTTTGGGTTTTTTTGCCCTTTCATAGAGAATGAAGCCATTTGAGATCCTTTCTTTCTACAAAGAAAGATCTTTCTTTCTACCTCCCACCTTGGCCAAGCTCTGAGGTTTATCTTTACATCAAGTGGCAGACAGGGAAGTTCAAGGTCCCCTGCTGAATGACCAAGAAGCCATCTTTAGCGTGTGCTTACTTACTTCACTGGGCTTTCATGTGCTTGGTGAATCCTTTGCTTTTGTGTCATCTCAACGGAGCACTTTCATTCTGTCCAAGATTTTGCTTTAGTCCAGAATATCGTCCATGGTAGTTACTACAAAATACCATGGAAAACATATCCTTTCTCTATCACAAATAAGAATAAACATTTACATAGTTGAGGTTTTGAATACTGGGGCTTTGGAATCAGACAAATGGAGGTCAGAATCCCAGATCACTGACCTATTATGGTATGGCCTCAGTAAATCTGGCTTGTTCCTTGGTTGTATTTTTTAAGGAGGGCTGACTTCCAGAGGAGTAATGCTGATTGTCTCAGAAAGGTTTAACTCCAGACTCCCCATGAAAGTACATCATGTGACCTGCTATCTGCCTTCTTGCTATCTGCCCCAAGTTTCTTAGACTTTTTAAACTCTGCCTTCCTCATTTGTAAGATGGATATAAGAATACTCTCAGCTCTCGTGTTCATAGTATATAAGGATTAAAGAGATCCTATTTGTTAAGTACCTAGCAGACTCCCTGGTGTACATTCCTTTTTATAAATTTTCTGCATACTCTTAAATTTTCCATACACATAATTCTACTCAATTAACTAAACAGACATTGATATCATGACTACTTTGTTAAAAGTTCTAGAGTTAAAATAGTAAATAAGACAAAGTTCTTTTCCATGGATATTTCTATGCTAAATAATTTTTTTCCATAGGAAAGAGAGCTAATAAACTAGGTAAATAAACTAGTAGAAATGAAAAAATGCTTACTGATTTTTTACAAATAAATATGTAATGCTGGGTAGTAATCAATGGCATGAAAATAAATAAATGAAACAGATTAGGATATGTACAATGATTAGATAAAGGATAGTTGAAATCTTAAATAATATGGTCAGATAAGGCCGAAGGAAGGAGGGTTTGAGTGAAGTCCTGAATGAAATGAGGAAATAAACAGAAATATCAAAGGGGAAATGAATCCCAGACAGAGAGAGTCACAAGCACAAAGATTTTGAATTAGAGACTCTTGTCCTGAAGGGAAACATCAGGAAGGTGAGATGACTACAGCAAAGTGACATGAAATGAGAGATTGGAAGGGACCAGATGAGGTCGGGCCCTGTGAGCCATGGTATAGAGGTTTCCTTTCATTGTGAGTATAAAGGAAAGTCTTTGGAGCATTTTTACAGGGAAAAGGCAGAGCTTGATTTGTATTTTAATAAGACCATTCTGGATGATGTATGAATAACCAACAATGGGAAGAGAGCTAGTTAGGCCAATGGGAAACCAGTTAAGAAGCTTTTGGCCATCCGTGTAAGAGAGAACACTGAAAGTTTGGGCCAAGGTGGCAGTTGTAGAGGTGCTAGAAGGGTTCATGGTTTGAAAGTAATATTCACAGAATTTGGCACTAGATATTTACACAGGTTGATGTTTGGACTGAGCAAAAAGAGGAAAATGACATGGAGAAGAATGGGAGAGCACTGAACTTATTAGGTAAGGAATCAAGTCCCAAAGCCAGGCTCCAGCGACCTACTTCTTCCAGCCATTCCCGCTCTGCCTACAGGTACCACCCAGTAGTTTATCCAAATTGTTAAGTCATCAAATGGATTAATCAGCCGATGAGGTGAGAATCCTAATAATCCAGCCTTTCACTTCAGAATATTACTACATTGCCTAACACATAACACCCTCCTGAAGAGTTAAAGCATTGTATCTGGTCTACAGAGTTTCTTAATAGCAACTTCTCACCAGAATGAGAGCTCGAGGTTCTTGAGTGTTGGGTTCATGAATTATCTACCTTCTTTATTCATGGCACCTTGTACACAGTAGAAGTTTCAAAATGGTGGCATTAATTATGGTTTTTACTTGAAAATCTAAAAATAAAATAGTCTTGGTTTCCCTTCCCCCATACTTTCCTTTGTCTTTTTTGTTGGGGTGTGGGGAAAGCACGATGTTATGTTAAGTGACTATTCTACCCTTATAATAGTCTTCCAGTCTGTTTATTCGCTCGGGGCACATTGTCACCATGTGACAGGACGTGTGTGCTCCAAAATGACAAAGTGTGTGGATTCTAGCCAGCAGGATCAAGAAAATGCTTCATAAACAAGGCTGTAAATAACATCTGGGCTGTGCAAATACAGGACCCAGTAGCTTTTCCCTTTGGTGGTTGTTTTGTTTGGTCATAACCATCTCCCTGTTGACCCAAACAAGTCAGGGAGCCACAGTTACAGCCCCCGATTACTTCGAGATAATTCTTGTTGCCGACAGTATATGGCAAGCTATCAATGTGAAAACCAGACCCCGAAGAGTGACATTGCAGGAAACCAGTGATTCATAACAGGGAAGAAGAAATCAAAAAATTTGATAAATTAAGATAAAATCTTCAAGCCATGAGGGAAAATAAAGCTGATAAATATTTTGCATGTCTCAGAGCACAGAAAATACTTAATGAGAATAATTTAAATTGATAGTTAAATTGATAAAGTTTTCATCTAAGAACCTCAAGCCACAAATTTTCATGTAGGCTTTCATCAGCTTAATATTCAATTAATTTCTTTCTTTTGCAGTTGATTCATAGACTATGGTAAAAACATTCTTTAAGCCAAGTTCGCTGATGCATACCTGTAATCCCAACAAATCAGGAGGCTGAGAGGCAAGAGGATTGCAAGTTTGAGTCCAGATTTTATTTTTATTTTGTTAAATACAAATTTAAAAAAAAAGAGCTGGAGATATAACTGGGGATGTAGTACCCCTGGATTCAATGCCAATTTTTAAAAAAAAAGAAAGAAAGAAAAAGTAAAAAAACACCTTTAGCTAGAGGAAATTACTCCAGATAAAAGATAAATGTGATTTTTAATTCTTGAAAGAAAACTACACTGTAAATATGTAGTGTAGAAAATTCCTCCTTGGCTACAGATACAAACTTCCTGGCAACCTTGATGAGTCACATAATCGTACCTTTTATGGGTGCAGTAAGCGGTTCAGAAATAGGGGTATGAGTTCTTCTCAGGGAACCATTACAGACAAAGGCGACTTTGAAAGAAAAGCAGTGGGACTCCCTGCAGTCTCCCTGTCTCAAAAGGTGAAGCCAGAAAAGAATCATTTGCCAATCACACTATATCTCCACTAAGTTGTTGTCAAAATTACAAAATTGAGGAGGAAGAAAGAAGTACTGGCTCCAACCCCATCCCAACCCTCACCCCCCGCCATGGGCTATTGACTTTATCCAGCTGCCTGCACAGTAATCTGCACCCCCCAGTATGGCTGAGGTCTGGGTACCATGCCCCTGGGAAACTACCCAAAGTGTAGCTTCTTCACAAGGGCTCTGGAAACATTACTTTGTCCCTGATTCAATTCTATTCAGAGATATTGATTAACTACTGTGCACATAGTGAGACATGAACGTGGCTCTGGGCTTAGGTCGGGAGATCTGAGTCCATTGTCACATTTTATCACTTACCACCTATGACCTAGGTGGATTGCTTGATGATCTTCTTAGTGTGTCTCTACATCTATGAATTTGGTGGCAGTGCACAATTGATACCATAAGTGTATACTGCACTGTGCTCAATTTTTCCTTTTCTTCCTAGTTTCTGGATTAGGTGTTATCAGAAACATAAAAGCAATTTAAATCAGGACTGTGGTCTTCAAAAATTGACTGTCTCTCCAGGCATGGTAGCACATGCCTACACTCCCAACTCAGGAGGCTGAGGCAGAAGGATCACAAGTTTGAGGCCAGCCTCAGCAACTTAGGCCCTAAGCTACTTTTGCGGAAACCCTCTCTCAAAATTAAAAATAAAAAGGGCTGGAGATGTAGCTCAGTAGAACACTCCTAGGTTCAATCCCCAATACCAAAAAATCAAAATTAAAAAGAAAAAGAAAAAGAAGGCAGCGATACTGGCCTAACCCCAGGGAGAATTTTGCACGTGTACCTGGAGAGGACATGAGGGACTCACCCTAGTATTATTGTGAATTCAGATCTCAGAGGTACCTGCAGGAATCTTCAAATTCAACCAATTGCCCAGGTGATTCTGAAGCATTCTGCTGCAAAGCTAGCCTCACTCCCTGTCAGCTCCAGGAATGTTGGCATTTTAACAGAAGACTCTTCAGACATAAGACTCTACATGTGTTTCAGGAATTATGTCATGTCATACTTCAGATGTGGGGGACTGGAGAAAGGGAGGGAAAGAAAGGGACCCTCTCCTCTCAACCGTCTTTTCCATTATAAGATATATGAGCCCTGACCACAAAGCCCATGTAGCAACCTTTGTGCTATTCTTCCTTGCAACTATTCACTTTCTGCTTTGCATTAGACATTCTGTATAATTTATTCTCTCTGTGGTTTGGTTGTATTCCTCAAAGTGCTTGGCACATAGCAATGACAAATAAAGGTTGAGGTGAATTGATTGGCGCATAAACACAATAACATATTCGTTCTTCCCAACTTATCCATAAGTGTGAGACCTAAAAGGAAGGGAGGATTGTACTGGAAAGAAAAAGGCAGTGTCTCTTAAGCTGCCTTGGTCAACAGCAAAGTATTTTTGACTCATGAGGGATAATTTCCCCAGGGAGGAGAACAGCACGCATTTCTCTGTCTCTCCAGGAAAGGACTGATTGTTGAGATCTTGAAATGCCTGGCTCTATTATGCCAAAATCATAAACACACCACAGGAGATGCTGGTGGAGCTTATTTACCAAAACTATGTTTAAAGAAAGGAAAATCAGTAATAGAAGTGGGTTGTCCTCCAGTGATACTTCATGCTCAAAACTCCAAGCAGCTGGGATCTCAAGATCTCAGCAGGGAGCTGAGTGCCCTTATCTCCTGCATTGAGTTCTTTCTGGTAGAACACTTCATCAAACTGCTAGGCTGGGCTTATGCTGGGTAGATTTCTAAAACCCAAAACTGTATAAATAGCAAAAGTTTTAAAAGGCAGAATCAATGGAAGAAACCAAGAGTTTATTCTTAATATCTCATGTGTAATTCAAGAGATTTTTCTAGGTATGAATTGGTTATTTGGAATCTAGGTTGGCATTTGCTGAGAAGAGATATTAAGGTGTAATTCCTACATCCATTTCAGGGTCCTATCGTCTAGGCCATTTCGAGGCCAGATTGGCTAGGATCTTGCAGCATTTCACAGAGGAATGTGTTCTTTGCCAGGTGAGAAGGCAAAGTAGGGTCTCATGTGGTGAATTTGGAGACGTGATTCCAATAGTGTTAAAATGCAGATCTGTTGTTATGGAGGGGATAACTTCAATAGGAATAGGTAGCCGTCACTTACCCAGAGTATCAATTAAGCTGTTTTAGGTGAGCAAATCCCAAGATTCACTGCCAATCTGAAATAAATATAAGTATACATTCAGACTGGTGTCAGTATCACTTGTACAAATACATATGTATTTGTTTTCTCTTCTTCTGGAGAGCCTGATTCAGCAGGATTGTGGTTAAACCCAAGAATATTTTTGAAGTTCCCCATATGATTCTTTTTTGGTATTCAGACTTCTTTCCTTTTAATAACCAGAGGACAGCTTGGCAACCCCGCTGTCCATAACTAACATTGTCCATGTGCCAGGTGAGAAACAACCCAGAGACCACTTTGCATGTTACCAAAAAGCCCATTCTCTGGGCTTTTTTTTTTTTTAATGCAGGGGTTGACCCTAGGGCCTCATGCTTAGACAAGTACCATACTACTGAGACGCATCCCTGGCCCTTTTTATTTTTTGAGACAGGGTCTTGCTAAGTTGCCCAAGCTGGTCTCGAACTAGCGATCCTCCTGCCTAAGCCTCCTGAATAGCTGGCATCACAGGCACCCACCACCGTTCCTTCTTTCTCCAGTGCATTTTCAATATCAAGAAACACTTCAGGTAGTGAATTAAGTTTTGTAGAAATATCCATGTGCTTTGTGCGTACACACACACACACACACACACACACACGCACACACGTGATAGAAAGAAAAACTCTAGATTTGATTCAACCCGTTGCCAACCAAATTCTTTCCATTCACTGAACTTCCTCAAAATTCTTTGAAGTCAACAATTACTTTGTTCTCAGAGGAGTCATTCTGTGGCAAGGAAAATGTTGAAAGTTTAGCAATGTATTTGGACTTTCCAAATCTGGAGCATTTCAAAATATTTATCTGTGTGTTGTTTATCCTTTTTTGGTATTTAGACTTCTTTCCTTTTAATAACCAGAGGACAATCTATGGATATTAGTCATTTGGAATGCACAATAAAGATAGTGAATTTGCCAATGGTGGTAACAAAAGGCAGCTATACCTATAAGTGACTTCCTTATCAATCTACCCTGTTCTTTTTCAGAAGCACAGATTTGCTTAGTGAATAGAGAGAACCTTCAGCACGGTGCCTGAAACAATTCTTATTTAGTAAATGAACTGTGTTAATTGGTCTTCTTTTCATTAACTCATTACCAACCCACTCCTTCTGACAGACCATCATCAATGTTCTAAGAGAGTATCTTACATATGCTCTATTTCTATCTTCTAGTATTACTGTTCTCTGACTCCTTGTTTTATTCCACGTAAGTTTGTCCCTGACTCTTACAGAGTAAGAAATCTTGGAAAACATCTCCACTGATAAATATGTGGTTCTTTTTTTTCTTTTAGATTTTCTTTTAGATTCTCCATTTACAGGAAGGCTCAGATCCTAATGTCAGTTTCCTGTATTGCTGCAGAATCTCACAGTGGGAGGATTTCACTTTTTAAAGATTCCTGCTCTCTGCAGAAGCACATCCCTAGCCATATTCCCTTCTGTGGCTGGATGTACTCTTGACATAGCTGCCCCTGCCCTTTCTAACCTGCATCTCCACTCTGTGATGCTCTCTTGGCCTCGCCATCCCACTCCAAATGGTGTTGAATCCATGGATTACACCCAATCGAGTCCCCGTTAGTATGCTCCATGTTTTTTGCCCTGTAATAGATTAGGTGATGATGTTTATACTAGCTTAGTCATTGATAATCCTGATGATAAAATAGCTTTGGTGTCTCCCAAACCATTCATGTTCCTTCAGTGAATGCTTCCACTGGATTCCTTCATCACAGCACATCATCAATCAGCCTCTGCCTATCCCAGCAAAATTCACAAAGCCAGAGCATGTGTGTGTCTGAACCTTTGGAAGAAATAGACAAATTACCAAAAGAGGGACATTTTTAATCTGTTTTTATTTTACTGTCCTTCCATGTCCACCCTCTAAGCACACACACTTTCTCTCTCCCTCTCCCTCTCCCTCTCCCTCTCCTTCTCTCTCTCTCCCTCCCTCCCTCCCTCTCTCTCTCTCTCTCTCTCTCTCTCTCTCTCTCTCTCTCTCTCTCTCTCTCTTTTTTTTCCAAGAGCTTTTGAAATTTTGTTGGGTTATGCCCCTGAGGCCAGCGGACAGGAAATGAGAATTGGATAGGAAGAAGCTGAAAACATCTCTTGCAAAGTTTTTGTTCTGTGGGGTATGATAATTTTTCCACTTAAAAATGCTTTAAAAATAGACCAACCAGGAAATAGTGCTATATATAGAAAAGACTGTCATTCTTAATATTTGTATCTAATTATTAATATTACTACCAGTTAAAAAATCACTATATTTATAGTCTTCTTGATAATGACTTTCATTTGATCACCTGAAAAGTTTACAAAATAGCCAGATGAATTTCCCTGCAGTGTAATTCCAGGGATGACGGTCTAAGGACAGTCTTTCCTTTTGAAGAAACATGTCCCATAGAATTACAGAGCTTGAGATTTATTTCTTTTGTTTTTTATTTTTTTCTCTTTTCTTGTTTCTTTCTTCCTCCCTCCCTCCCTCCCTCCCTTCCTTCCTTTCTTCATTGCTGGGAATCAAACCCAGGGCCTCATATATGTTAGGCAAGTATACTACCACTAAGCTACACTCCTAGCAAAACCTTTTTCTCCCACGTTTTTTTTAAATTGCTTCATTATAATTGTACATAACAGTGGTATACATTGTTAAATATTTATACATCCACACAATATAACAATATAATTTGGTCAGTTTTGTTCCCCAGTATCTCCCCATTCCCTGCTTCCTCCCCCCCCCACTTCCTCTACTCTACTAGTCTCCCTTCTGTGATTCCCCCACCTTTTCTTTCCTCTTTTTTCTCAAGCTTCCACATAGGAGAGAAAACATATGACCCTTGACTTTCTGATTTTCAGCCAAGACTTTTTCAAGCCATTCACTTTTTTTAACTTCACCTACCAGAAAGAAACAGTTTTCAATGATTTTGAACTAAACACGAACTTATTAATTCTAGTGAAGATTTTAATATTTCCTAATTCTTTTGGTTTTCTTTAGGATTTATGCATTTGCTCCCCAATATATATTGAAGTGGAAAAAAATAAAAACAATAAAGGGATTTTTTTTCTATAAAGATCTATTCTTTTGTTTGACATGGTTTCCTATGTACTATTTTGGTATTTTTCTTTTTGAAGATTACAGACATGATAGATGTAAGATTTATTGTCCTCCTCTTACAAAAGAAAAAAAAACCTGACACTTCCACATTTGTCCCCAAATTTAATTTTGAAATTTAACTTGCTAATATAATACAGCCCTCCTAAAAGCAGCGCTCTGCCTTTAGAATTCCAAGAAGACCTAACACCGCTGGCTGCACACAGTGGTTGCAATAAGCCAGACCACATTGGGATGCCTGCTACAGACTCGGCTGCTTTAACTGAGGAAATAGATTAGGTGACTACTGCTGGTGTCCCAGAGGTCATAAGTCTTCTTCAAATATTTCAAAAGGATACGGTAATTAAGTTAATAATCCCTGTTGTTATAAATACTAGAAGTGGCATTGTTCATTTATTGCCCTCTAACATCCATGATATCGATTTACACAAGAATAACCTGGGGAAGTTCTGGTGTTGAAGACTCTGGAAAGGAACTAGGATCAAAGACTCCTAGATTAAAGGGTTGATTTAGGATAAATGTTAAAAGGCATAATGCAAACAACACACTTATTACAAACAAGAAATCCTGGTCTTACCTACAGTTCTATCTGGTGACACAAGGATTCTACTTCCTGTAAAAACAAAATGAAAATGGAAGCATAATTGAGTGAAGTAAATTGCTACTGGTACAATTAACATAAAGTGTTTATATTTAGATACCTTTAATTTGAACATAGAATGTAGTTTTAGTAGTTAACATAGGCAGGGCCACACATGAAGAAATATTTGACCTCTAAATATGTTCATGCTTCAATAAAAGATACAATTAATTAATGTTTTATAATCCTAACAAGTTTGCTCATCTTTCTATTATATTTTGAGTTATATATATTGTTAATATTTGGAGTCCATGTGTAGCCCCTGAAGAAATTCAGAAAGTACTATTTATTAGATGGTCCCACTTCATAAACCACAGACAGCTAAATGAACATAGTCTCACATCCTTAAAGATGGAGATAAATTGATATGTGGTCAAAGAAGAATTTTAGTAAAATGTAAAAATACAGCCTATGCCAACTATGCAGTATTTTTGCAAACTACTGGTTCTTGGTGTCATCTCATATGTGACAATTGCTATGGCAAAAGTCTGATGAAAACTTCTGAAGGAAAAGCAAAATCTTGGGGATGAGGATGTAGCTCAGTTGTACAGTACTTTTCTGGAATGTACCAGGCTCTGGGTTAATCCCCAGTACCACCAAAAAATAAATAAACAAGTAACCTTACACAGACAAGCAGAGTTTCAGATCTGTCAGTGAGGATAGAAAGATCCTCATAGAAAGACCATTCCATGGACCATTTGCCTTAACTAAGTCTTGATTTTTCCTCTTACATTCTACTGTGGGCAACTTTCCAGACATACTACAACTTTCTTGAGTCCCTGGGTCAATGTTTATGTTCAGGATCATGTCCTAGAGTAGGATCTGTCTTCACACCTCTGATTGTCATCCTGCCCTGCAAGCATAAATGCTTCATTCTTTTCCACATTCAACTCTCATTTTGGATTAATGAGCATGTAAGGTTTTTTCCATGGGGGTTATGTACCTCAGCCCGTGGGCCAAATACAGCCTACCACCTGCTTTTATAAGTAAAGTTTTATTGTTCCACATCCATTTTCATTTGCCTATGTGGTGTCTGCGAATACCACAACAGCTGAACTGTTGCTACAGAGATTATATGGACCTATAACTGTCTACTAGCTGCTGAAATGTAGCTCAGTGGTAAAGACTGCCTATCATGCCTGAGGCCCTGGGTTTAATCCCCAGTGCCACTTTCTAGAAAAATTACTATCTGGCCCTTTACAGAAACGCTTGCTCACTTCTGGCCTACAGAGAAGAAAACAAAGAGGGACAGAATTATCCAACTACATGGATTCATGTACTAAATCCTTGTCACAGAAATATCTCAAAAGATGCCTTTCAATTCATGTAGGAAAATGTTCTCTGCAAAGACAGATGCTTTATTCATACTTCTTACCACTTTACTTTTTAATACTCAGTCTTTGTGTAGATTCATAATATATGCTGGAGTTTTATAGTTTATATCTGGATTGTCCTCCAAAAGCTCATGTGTTAAAGGCTTAGTCCCAGCTTGTGCCACATTTAGGAAGTGGTGGAAACTTCAGGAAATGGTGCTCAGAGGAAGTAGGTTACTGGGGGCTTGTCATTGAATGATGTATTAGGACTCTGGTTTCTCTATCTATCTATCTACCTTACCTATCTAGCTAGCTATCTCAATCTCTTTCTCTCCTTATTGGCTGTCATGAAATGAATGGCTCTGTTCTACCACATGCTCCCTGTTATAATATACTGCCTTGCCACAAGTTTAAAATCAGTGGTGCCAGCCAACTATGGACTAATACCTCTGAAACTGTGAGCCAAAATAAATCTTTTCTTCTTTACATTGTATATCTCAAGTATTTTGTCATAGTGATAAATCACTGACACATGGGAGAAAGGCAATATTTGGGACAAGTATGATCAAAGCTGAAACAGGACTTTGGCAAAATTTGAAGAAGGCAGACCCACCCTTGGTGCCACCATTCATTTCCTCCTGCTTTCCTCTCTGCCCCTCTTTTATCCTTGGTGTGTTCTAGGTCATACCCAGGTTCCTCTTTACCTGGGTTAGCTCTCAATCCCCATTAAACTCTGAGCTAATAGTAACTTTTGTGCTATTCTTCCCTTTGTATTTGTATTTAAATGATTAGTTGCTGACACTAAAAAATTTTAGCAAAAATCAGAGCTTACAAATCAAGGGACTAAACAAGTGGGTTACTATCATGCCAAGGTCTTGGCCTCCATGAAGCAGCCCCTGGACCAGTTTCTTTTCATTATCCAGCAGCCACCTCCACAGGCAAACATCTGGGATGATGCACAGCATTATATTTTTCTATCATAGACTAAAATGAAAGAGATTGTGAAGCATTCACCTCTAGAAATAGATCATTGTGTGTTTCACTTACCTCAAAGGCAGAAAGATGGGAATTCGGAGGTGATGGTGACTGCTGTGTGTTTCCTGGGAAGTTAGACAAGTCTGCTTAAGAAATAAATAACTATAAATACAAATTAGATGAAGGTATATGTTATGGTTTTAATTTCTTCTCCAAAGTTCATGTTGAAATGTAATTGTCACTGGGATGATATTGGAAAGTGGAAGCTCTAAGAGGTTATTAGGTCACGGGAACTCTGCCTCCATGAATGGATGAATTCCATTAATGGATATGCTAGTTAGCTAAGGTCTGGCTTTGGTGTAAAAGTAAGCCCCCTCTGGAGGTGATCTCTCACTATGTGAGGTCTCTGTCATGTTATAACACAGCAAGAAGTTCCTCACTAGATGTGGCACCTTGACATTAGTCTTCTCAGGCTTGCTTCAGAACTGTAAGAAATAAATCTCTTTTCTTGAGATAGCTCAGTAATACATAGGTCAGTGCTTTATCATTTGCTTAGCATGTGCTAGACCTTGCAAGTCTATAATATGTGAAGTATAATTTAACATGCACAGCTTTGATCCTTTGCTATCTTTAAAAATAAGTATTTCTGGAGCCAGGGGCCAGAAATAAATATCATGTTGGTAAGACCCATACTTTTTCTGTCCCTATATGCAGCAAAATGCTTTGAACTTTTCTGGACATCATTAAGAGAGTGCAAACCCAATTATTCTGACTCTGGGAGAGCACCCCAGGACATCCTTCTTTTAGATTTTTCTCCCATGAGAACAAAGGCAGGATCCAACTATAGGGAAAGAATCAAGATTGCCTGAAATGAATTGAAATGAACATCCTTGTGGAGAGCAGACAGGAGCTACAGCCCTCCATTTTGGACTTTGCTGGAGCTAGTTCCTACACCCAAAATGAATTAAGGCAATAAGAGCTTAGCAGGTATGGATGCTAAAAAGAGAAGAAGAAAAGTAAAGAGAAAGGTCTCTGGAATCCATGGTCTAGAAGTACAAGCCAGCACAAGGCTTCGGAAGTCCCCCTTCAGCCACCTTGGGCAAGGTGCTACAGGTACTTCACAGCCTGTTCTTAACCTGCCTTGTCACCTCAACGTATGCAGTGTTCATTGCCAATTTAAGTCATTGCCCCTGCAATTTCTTCTTGGGTGCTTTCTCTCTCCCTCCAGGACAGTGAGCTAAGAGTCCTTTTTCAAGACTCAGGTCCTATAATATTTCCTCACCAGTGTCCTCCCACTCCTGCCATAACTAGAAAGGTAGATTTTATCACTCATTCAACAAGTTTCCATAGCATTTGTTACATAATGCTTTTCAAGAACTTACTACGTTCGTTGTCTTTTGATTTCTTACTTACAGTTCACATACACCAACATGGTGTCCAAGGGGACAAAATTCCTGTTTTAACCATGTCCTAACTCTACTTCTTAACAATAAAGCAGGCATATGGCAGGCAATTAGATTTGCCAAACTTGGAATGAACCTATCATTTCATTTCTGAACACCATTTAATCTCTTAACTTGTTTAACTTTTTTTGAGGGAATGGTATATCTTCTATAGAATCATTTGGAAAAACATGAAATACATTAATAGCCTAAGTCCATTTCAAGTCCTTCATCTTCTATTAGTTTTTTGCTAACAATTTTGATTTCTTAGGACTGTCTCCTTTATTCACAGAGCAGTTGATATCAAAAGGAAACATCAATGTACTGTTATTGCTTATTAATTGAGTGACTGACTGATTGAATTGTGGTACTGGGATTGAACTCAGGGACACTTTTCCACTGGGCTACATTCCCTGTCCTCTTTATTTTTTATTATGAGACTAAATAGTTTACAGCCTAGCTAGCTAAGTTGTTGAGGCTGGCCTCAAACTTGTTATCCTCCTGCCTTGGCTTTCCAAATTGCTGGGATTACAGGTACACACCACTGCATCTAGCTCATTAGTTGTTTTATAGCCATAAATCTTATCTTCCTAGGTAGACTGTAGTTCATTTCAATTTAAATTAATTCAAATCAGCAAATAGGTATTGAGGATCTTGTATGTGTGACAATCTGTGCTTCTTGGGCACTGGCTTTAACTTTACCTGTTTTAATTCAACAAATATTTATTGGACATTTATTTACATATACCATCACTGTGCCAAGAGAGATTATATTCACTTTTAGTCTTCAATATTTCCAAGAAAATCACCAGTAATAAAGAAGGTCAAGGGCAAATTGACTAGGCTACAGAGAATGATCCTTAATCCTGAATCCACTTGAGGGTCCCACATTCAATGTAAATTCTTGTGCTGCAAGTTTGTGTGGGATTCAGGAAAACAGTGGCATCACAAGTTCCCATCTGAGGGATGAAACATTGCAGAAAGGGATTATGAACAGCAATCCAAGTCAGAATTCCTATGCGGCAGAGGTTATAGGACCCCTGCCAAGAGGCAGAGGCATGAACAATTCTGAAGGAATACTGTGGGCCCAATCCTAGAGAACACCTGAAACACACAGAGAAAGGTAACTTAGGGAGAAACTGCAGCCTATTTACTGCACCTTTTAGACTCTACTAACCTCTGATGAAAATTCTGACAAGAACCCCTATTCCTAAAATCCCAGAATCCTTACCTCCAAAGCTGCAAAGGAGGTCAAAAAGGACATGTAGGAGCTCTGGAGTTGACTGAGTCAGGGGGGGTCCCAATCAGGGGAGTAGAAGTCAATTCTATGTTCTCACTAGATGGTGGCCCAAGGTCCTTCCATCTCAGTTCAGGGTGAGGATGAGCCTCCTATTTGACTACTCTACGTCAGCTGAGTCAGGGGAGTAGAAGGAGACCAAATGGGATTAGGAGCAGGCAAGACCAAAAGAACTCAGGACAGAGAATTTAGCTACCAGTTACTATTAGCAGCTTATTGGGTCACCAGGCTTATTATACTTCATCAAAATTGCCTTGTAAATTATCTGTTTCCCCTACTAGGTCCAAGCCAGTCTGCCTATGAAGGTAGAGCCTGGGTCATTTCTTGTTCACCATTTTATTCTCAGCACAAAACAAAGCACCTACCACAGAGTGGACACTTCAGATACATTACCCAATAAAGAAGAGAGTAAATTAATGACAAGCAGATGGTCCATCAAAGTTAGACAATTAAAAAAAAATTCAAAGTGCTAAAGTCACATGGATATGTCCTACAGGCCACTGGAGCAAATGGTCAAGTCTTGAAGGCAAAGTGAGGCAATACAGATCAGTGGTTACTGTCTATGCTTTGGAAACAACCCAGGACTGAATTCTCTGGCAGTTTCTGTCTTGTGATATTGGGCAAACTGTTAACATTGTTTCAAATCTTAATTCCTACTCTGCAAAAAATAGCAGTTCATATCACCAACCTCCTGTGAGAATTAAATAAGTTAGTAGTACACTTAAAAGGTCAACTCAGTGCTGGATCCTGTACTCAACAAGTGGTTTTTATTAAGGAAGGCAGGAAGAAGCAAACGCTATAATTCCAATAGCTAATAGGCATCACTCAGAGTTGGGGAGATTGGAGCCCAGAGATAAAAAATCTAGCCTCCAAAGCTAACCTATAAATGACGAGAACTCAAGTGAAGACTGAAAACACAAGCCAAGGATTGAGCCGTCAAGGAACAAGATACAGGCAAGGAATCTCCTATGCCAGACATGGAGGGATAAGAGGAAAAAGTGTAGCTTGAACCTGTGCCAATAGCTTTGAAGGCCAGAGATCCTTCTGTGCCTTTGAGCAGAGCTGTTCACAGTGAGTGGGCAGAATGAGCTCATCGCAGAAGCTAATAAGTATGTTTGGCAAGAGCAGGGCTGAGAAGAGGTGTGAAGTCAGAAGGTTCATGACAGCTAGGTGCACAGAAGGTGGTCAATAAGTAGCTGTTGATAATTTACTTTCATCATTAGCACAGTTATTCCAAGGTGGGGGAGTGCTGGGCCTTCATTGTGATTGTGAAACTCTTTTTTTCAAGCGAGACAAAGCTAAGCATCTTATTTTTCTCAGTCTTATTTGCTTAAAAATTCTGGAGGAAAAATAAATGGTGTTTTCTAAACCACTCTTGCCATTTCATGTAGAGGTTGACTGGTATATCTTACAGGACGTTTGACCGTTAATCATTAAGCTCTCTCCAACCAAATAGGAAGCACCCTCTTTGCCAGCCTGGAAACAATATTCTTTGACTGAAATGGGAGTGAGCCAAATTGAAGGTAGTTAGAATAGCTTCAGAGACTTTTGCTCCCTAGACACCACCTCTTACCAAAGGAGGTGTCCTGATTTTGCTCACAAAGATAGTAGCGATTCTGAAATTCTCCAGCTTTTTCCAAGCAGTGCTGAAGCATGTGGCCCTTGGGGGTCAATTTGGGCTGTTTTCTTGTCTGAGCAAAGAATCTGTTTCTGAGCATAAGCGCAACAGGCATCACACAGAAAACAAAGTTTTCTTGTAAAAATGTCAGTTGTAATAAAGGGAATCTGGAGCCAGCCTGGCAGCCTGGGGGCTGTTATAGGATGAAGTCAGAGCCTCAGCTTGTGTCTACATGACACCAAACATCTAGTTAAAAAGTGAAAAACTCAAGCCGTCATCCAGATGCTTTGTCTGCTTGATGCCAAACATCCTGATGTTTTCCACTCTCCAGATGTTTGGCATCAAGCCAGTCCAATAATCCAAATATCTGGAAACATCTAGGTGTTTGGTATCTTGTAGACACAGTCTTGAACAGTGAAGTGAAGGCCAGGAGCTCGGACATCACTTTTCCTGACTGTTAATAGGAGCTGTGAATCTCTTCAGACTGTGGGAGAGTGAGGCTATTCAGATGAAAAAGCAAAAAAAAAAAAAAAAAAAAGAGAGAGAGCCTGGGTCCAACACACAGGTTAACATGGCTTTGCCAGAGGAACTGATACAAAGAAAGAGGAAACAACGAACCCACTGCTGTTCAAATGATGTTGAAATTGCTGAAATGGCTCATTCAGCCAAGAGACCTCTTACAAAGTCCACTCCTTAAATCCTGGGGAAGGGGCCGCAGGGAGCTGAGCTTCAGAACAGGCCACAGTTTGGGTCTAATCTTGTATTGATAATCAGGTATCACTTGTTATACTGGAATCCTTGCAAAAGTGAACCTGAACTTCTAGACTGACTTCAGAACTCTTCCCATGTGCTCATGATCAGGTCATGCAGAAGTTAATTAACCTCCTCCCAGTCAACTCATTTCTAGATGTGTGCCCTCAGTGTGAATGTGAACAAGGACCACACTGGCCTCTAAGGAGGCAGAGAGAGTGGCCTGGGCTTTGGCAGGATGTATTCTGGTCTCCTTTTCAGACACACTCTACTTTACCCTGCTCTTTTTGATTCTGGCTCCTGATCTATGCCAAACTCTCTTCTTCCTCTCCTCCCAATAATGCTGAGAAATGACAAGTGCATTTGAAAGAGAGAAAGAAAAGGTCCCAAGGACAGCATGTGCAGGGGAGTTTAAAAACACCACAACAACATAAAAGGAACAGTAAGAGGAACCCAATAAAAGGATAAAACACAGAGTCATGGGACACAGAAGAGAATCTGAACATCTGCACTTTTTCTTATTTATAACCATGTCAGGAAAACAGGAAAAACAGTGTGCAAAAACCTCCAGCGGAATTTTCTTTCTGTTCCAATTTTGCAAGTGGATCCCACTAGGAAGAAAGTGACCATTTTGATTGTCTTCTATAGGCTTGTAATATACAATTCATCATTGTCTCATGCATCCTATGATTGTGAGCTAGTCGTTATTACTCATTGTTATGTGGGGGAATTCCTCTCCTACCCACATCTGGACTTTTGCCTTCACAGCAGAGGGGTGGAGTGGAGCCTGTCTGACCCTTTATCGTTTCTGGGTTCCGTGCATCCTTTTCTCTTTCGTTGTCCTTGTTGAAGCAGTTGGTTGAGGCAAATGTTTTTAAATTTTATTGTGACAATGGTAGTGGCAGCTTGCAATCAACTCAAATTAGCTCATCAATACCATCATTGTTGAATCAATCAGGAGATTAGCAATAGCTAATATACACATAATTTGGTCTCCTTAAAGGAGACAGACATCTGTTTTCCTTGGCAGCAGTCTCTTTCCAGACTCTTACTTGATACCATGTGTGTGCCTAACTCCTGTTCACAACAATAGCTTTTATCCTTGAGGTTTGGTAGTATAGTTAATTGATGCCTTTATCTTTTCATGAGAGATGCCAGCTCACATCAAAAAAAAAAAATGGAGAGGAAAAAAAAAAAACTAAAACACACTACAAAGGCTTGGCTTTATATCTGGTGGAAATACAGAACCTCAAAGCCAGACTCAGTATTAGCGAAAAATAAAGATTGCTTTAATCCACATTGCTGAAAAATTTGCCTGTATCCTCTAATTTTTCCGGCCATCATTGAGAATTCAATGAATATACAGGTCTGTATGTTACAAATCTTATGTTTGCCTTTGAAAAAAATATAAGTGTCAATCAAGACAGAACAGAGAAAGGGTAAGACATACTTCCTGAATGTGAAGGAATGATTCAGGCAGCGTGTTAGGAACCAGTTTACATTATGTTGGGAGGGGCCTACAAGCCCACTGCCTTGTCCAGAAAATAGTATGAAGGGTAGGTTTTGGTTTTGGGGGATTTTTTTTTTTTGTTTTTGATACCAGGGATTGAATCCAAGAGCAGTTTACCCCTGAGATACATCTGGAGTCCATTTTTCTCTTCTTCTTCTTCTTCTTCTTTTTTTTTTTTTTGTAATGGGGGGGGGTTCACTAAATTGCTGAAGCTGTCCTAGAACTTGTGATCCTCTTGCCTCAGCCTCCTGAGTCACTGGGATTATAGGTGAGTGCCACCACACTCGGCCATGAAGGGTGCATTTTTATAAACTTTGGAATAGACAACCAGATTTGTTTGCTGGTTTATTTGTAATGTTTTGCAAACTGATACCTGCATATCAAGATATCAAGAAAAGAATAATAATCATGTCTTACTCTCTACAAAAGACCAAATTATTATTATTATTATTATTATTATTATTATTATTATTATTTTGGTGGGGTGGTACAAGAGATTGAACTCATAGGTGTTTAACCACTGAGCATCATCTCCAGCCCTATTACCCTATTTTTTCATTTTTTATTTTTTTATTTTGAGACAGGATCTAGCTAAGTTGCTGACCTTTTCAAATTGCTGATGCTAGTCCAGAATTTGTGATCCTCCTGCCTTAGCCTCCCAGGTCCAGAAGATCAAATTCTTTAGCAGGTCAATAATTCTGCTATGCTCAGAGGAAGTAGAAAGTTTACTTACATGATAGAAATTGATGCATTAAAACTATGATTATTTGTTCATCCTCTCAAAAAATATTTATTGAGTATGAAAACAATGTACTAGAAAAAAATTTAGACTGAAAACTGGATGATCAGGATTCTGGTTCAGTTTAGTTGGGAAGAAAATTATGGGAAACATTTAAATGAAAATAAAAGACAATACACAGTTAAATACCTAAATGGGCATTTGGTAAGAGAAAAATCTGTCTAATGTGAAAATAAAGCTTTACACTTCCAGGATGTAGGGGTAAAAACACTTTTCGAAATGTGTCATCTTAATTATTTCCATTGTTACTCATTATCATCTTTGCCATTTAGTCTCACAAACTGAATCCAGATATTTTTTCCTATGAGAGCAAGAAAATAAACAGTAAGATTTAGGTTTTAGATAGCCACTTCACTAGTAGATTGAATTGTGTTTTCCTTCAAATCCAACTAATCACAGGCATATTTTAATAGGGTTTATTTTATTAGTAATTTTATACATATATAAAAAGAATAGACTAATACTAAACATTGATCTTTGAGTCCAGCTTTTTAAATCTTAATATTTTGCTCTATTTATTTTAAATTTTTAAAAAATATTTTTAGTTGTAGATGGACACAATACCTTTATTTTGTTTATTTATATATGGTGCTGAGGATCAAACCCAGTGCTTCACATGTGCTAGGCAAGCGCTGTACCACTGAATTACACCCCAGCCCCCTTTCAAACGTTTTTAAGGAGAAAAAAAATGTTCATATTCAGTTAAAGCTCCTATATATATTATTCCTAATTCCTCTCCCCTGCCTCCAATCCTCCTGGAGTTAACCCCTATTTTGAATTTGGTGTTTCCTATGTATGCTTTTAACTTTCACATAACATGAATATCCACAACTACCTATTAACAAATTGTTTATCTAGGAAGTATCATACTACATTACAATTGTGCAACTTTTTCACTAACTATTGTGTTTTCAAGATTTCCAAATGGAAATTTGTAGATGTAGCTCCATTATTTTAATGATATACATGAATATACCACAAATCATTTATTCCTTCTCCTGTTAATAGGCACTAGGTTTGCTTCAGATATTTTATGGCACACAGAACTTCCACAGATATTCTTTAAAAAGTACCTTTGTGCACCTGTGCTAATTTCTCCAGGGGCAAAATGACTGGGTCATTACTCTTCGCAGAATCTGTACTGATGCCCACACCCACAGGAAGTACATGAGAATTCTCTTTCTCCACATGCTTGACCACACTTACTATTGTAGGTGCACATTCGAAGAAAACATTATTGCTGTTTATGAACTCAAAATTCCTTATTAATACCTATTAATGCATGATTGCTTCATCACTGAACAATAACATTGGGGCTAGAGTTGTGGCTCAGTGGTGGAGCACTTGCCTAGCATGTGTGAGGCATTGGGTTCAATTCTCAGCACTGCATATAAATAAATGGATAAAATTAAGGTTTATCAACAGCTAAAAATATTTTTTAAAAAGAAAATAACATATTGTACATTATTGCCTATGCCATAGAAGAATCTCCAACGCTGACAAGTTTACCCACTGAGGAAAAGCTGCCCAACAGCTGAAGACTCTTCACCTTTCTAAAGTTTTCCAGGGTGTTCTTCCCAGTCATCATCAAGTTTTATAGCAAAAAACATTTTAGAAATCATTGTATCTAACTACATCTTTTGAACATAAAATATTGGAAGAATTATGCCCAAAGTCACATATGATAATGATCATAGTGTATCATTGGTTTGGAATCTACTATGTGTCTCCATGGTCTTTCCCACTCACCCAAATTATCTTGCTTCTTTATTCAACCACTTGCCCCATCATGGAAAGTGGGAATTGTTATTCTTGTTCTGTATTGTATGGCTAGCCCCTGGCACATAGGAGAGCTTCATTGAAGCTTCACTGATTGTTGAATGAATGAACCACAGTAATCCAGTTTCCAAAGAGGTAGGTAAGCTATTAAAACCTGCAAAATCTTCCAGACCTTAGGGTCTCAGTCATCAGGGTGGAGCTCAGGGGCAGGATTTTATTCCGAGTATACCCAGTAGGATGTGTGGAGTATGAAGCCACAAGTGTGGCACAGGCTTGGGTGCTGAGCCTGAGAACCAAAGTGAGATCTCAGGACCAAAGCGGAAAGCTGGGGTGGGGGGAGGGTGTAAACAGACCAAAGTATGGCAAAGGAGCTTTTGACCAAAGAGTTGGGCTGTGGGCTCTTTAAATCCCTCCAGCCTAAGGGCAGGACAGGATCTGGCCAGAGCAGGAAGTGGGAAGGGACATGCCTATCCCATGATCTGGCCACTATCAGAGGCAGAGAACTTTGTGGTGACTGAAAGCAGGAATACTGGGCTAGGGGAGGGTGAAGGAGGGGCATCCATCCCAAACAGCAGGACCAGCAGGAGCCAGGCAGGGCTGTGGGGGAATCCTTGTGTGCTAGGGAAGATAATAAAAAGTCTCTATGGTGCTCAAGACAGAGAAATTGCTGATGAAGAGCGACCAGAAAGGGAAAGCTAAGTCTAATTATGGAGTATTCGGTTTCCAAATCAAGATTTTGAAAGCAATTTGCTGGGAAACATAGAATCATGGGATATCACCTTGCTGCTTGGGTTTGCTTTCAGTAGGGAAGGCCTGCAGCCATTTCAAACACTTCAGTAGCTTCCCAGGACAGGATTCTTGTCTGTTTATTCAATGATATGTCTCCAGCTTAGAACAGTGCCTGGCACATAAGAGAATACAAAAAGCATTCTCAAATTTATTGAATCTCCACTTCACCCTGGTGACCGTATTCAGGGCAGAGAGCCTAAAGGTAGGCAGCCTCGTTGGAAATTTAACCCAAACTTTGGTTTTAGAAATTTGGTACCTTGTAGTGGGAATGGGTAGAAACAGATACAGCAAGAAGGATTCACAGGACTTAATGATTGATCACATGTTTGCTTGGGGAAGAGACTGAGGCAGAAGATAGACAGGAAAGGTACAAGTGAAAATTGACCCTGAGCTTTAGAGTCTGGGTGACTGAATGTTACCAATACAGATATGGAGATGTCAAAGTGAAGAGCTAGTTTGGGGTGGGGATGGAAAGTTCACAGTAGATATTTGAGGTACATGAAGACCTGAATTCAGCAGTAATATTTAGAAGGTAGTTAGAATGAGACTGGAGCTCAGTAAAGGCCTAGAAGAGATATTTGCATATATGCCTCTTCAATCATTTTCAGAAATGGGCAGGTTGGAAATAAAGCTAAATAAAACTGGGAATGTCAACTGTGTAGCAAGAACATAGCAGGACCTCACTTCTCTGGCCTGCCTAATTATTCAGCTGTAGAAAGATGCCTGGATTTGTCTCTAAATATTCTGGTCTCTTTGGAACAAAAAACCAATTCTACTAGGTCTTCAGTATTGGATATCCTTGAATCTACTAGACAAACTAACTTTCTTAGAAGGCAGTGTTGCCAAATGGTTAAGGATATGGCAATAGAGTGAGACTGTCAGAGTTCAGATCCTGACTCTGTCACTCACTAGCTATGTGACTTTAGGAAAGGGACTTAAGTGCCTTGTTTCTTTATCAGTAAAACAGAAATAATAATAGTACAATAAGCAATATTGTTGTGGGGGCTGGGGTTGTGGCTCAGTGGTAGAGTGCTCTCCTGGTACGTGTGAGGCACTGGGTTCGATCCTCAGCATCATATAGATTTAAGTAAATGAAATACAGATGTTGTGTCCATCTACATCTAAAATTTTTTTTTAAATATTGTTGTGAAAACCAAAAGAATTCACGAATGTAATGCTGTTGTACAATTCCTGATGCATAGTAAATTCTCAGAGTTCCCAAAGCTTTGCTTTAAGAACTGGAATATGTACTGGAAATTGCATTTATATACAGGGCTTGTGTACCCTGTTTCTTCATCCCCAGGAAATTGTATAATTTTTCAACAAAATAAAAGAAAATCCCCATCAGTGTTCAATCTACCAATGGAGGCCACCTCCTTAAATGTAGATTAAAAAATACAGCCTTAGGCACACTGCCACCATAGCAGCTCAGGTGCACTGAATTCTCACAATTGAAAAAGCCCTGGGAGAATTTCAGTGCCATTGTTTTGTAGACTTCCTTTCACCCTGCTTTGAATTTGTCCCAGTTCCAATTTTAGACAATAAATTATAAGCCCTTAAAAGAGAGTTCCATTCAATATTGAGAAAAGGGAAAATGAATCCTTGAACTGGATGTCAATTTTCAGTCACCAGCCTGGGCTAAGTCTAGGCTCATCGTAAATTCACCGGTGGGGTTGTGTGTTTGGTTCGGGTTGGCCTGTTTATTTGATTGATTAAGATTTTCATGAGGCTCATATAAAAGAAGTCCATCTTTCTGTTTGATGCATAGTTTCAGACTATCACAAGTAACGAGGCGGTAGAATTTAGTAGAATTGCTCCTCTTCGTTGCCCTTAAAAACTGAACCTTCACAATAGTGGCTCTTACGAGGACAATCTACCAGCAAACCTCAGTAGGCCAGACGTACTGGCAGTCCCCAGTCAATCTGTAACTGAAAACGAAAAATGTAGCAGGAAATCCTAATAATGAAACTTGCAGGATTAGAGAGCTGACGAAGCAGAAAACAGAATGTAGGCGATGGCTGCTAAGAAGTGCCAGCTCAGTAGCTGTCAGGCCTTGAAGGATCTTCTCAGCGTGTCGGCAGATCTTCGTGGAGTTTGGCATTCACTTTAGCCATCCAAAACAGCTCTGGGCTCTGGGTTATTTTCCATCCTCTTCCAAGATAACAACACATAGCTATCATCAACAGAGCTATTCTAACAAGCATTTTTTGTTAGGAGTCTTCCCCAAAGTAATAGAGTTCAGTTATCATATCTGAATGTCATGTGCTGCTAAATCACACTCCAAGGAGAGATAAGGAGACTGCCCAAGAGGGGTGGGCGTGGTGGGTGTGAACTTTGTTCCAGCCAAGGTCCCTTTGTTTCTAGGGGGGCTAAGTGTGTCCAACTTGAAATGCTGGCAAAATGTATCAGAGCTGGATGGGGGTGGAGGAAAGAAAATAAGGAAGACAGTTTTGCCATCCTCTCAAAAATGCCCAGGCTCATCTGGGTCCACAGCTGGAAACCGAGTGATTTCATCTTGTTTTGCCAGTGAATCACACAGTAGCCTTGAGCGGTCACAAGTTCCCTGGGAGTCCTAGCTTTCTCTCCTGTGAAATGTAGTCTTTGCACTCATCTGTCAACTGTGCAATGTGGGGATGTTTCAGGAAGGCCAAATCTTCAAGCTGGTTATACTAACACAGTTCTCCAGTCTTCAACAGTGGGTCTTAGGATATCACTGTTCACCCCCCACCCCAACATGAGCATATGCCTCCAGGCTTTGCATTGGGCCACACACACAGGTTCTGAATGCAAAATAAATAAGTCAAATGCAAACTAGAGAAAGACCTACAGGACATACTTCCTGAATCTGCTAACTCGCACTTGCTGGCCCTCACCTCACCTCAGGCTGACCACAGTCCACATGCCTGGAGACTCGCCTGGCTTTCTACAGACAAGGCCTACTCAGAAGCCATGGCTCAGACAGCAACTCCCCCTCAGCCTCCTTTGGAAATATCAGAAGGCAGAGGACATGTATACAGTAACTTCTTAAAGACAAACAGGCTGCTCATTCAGTGAAGACTCTAGTAGACTCTAGATAACGAGTACTATGAGGCAAAATCCCCCTTTTGTAAGAATTCAAAGTCATTTCTGTACAATTGGACTCTGCCCTCACCCCCTCACCCACTCAATACACATGTGGCGTCATGGAAGTGTGGCAATTATGAAAAGAAAATATTTTTATGTAGGCCCAGAAATGGCTGTATTTATTTTTTGGTTTTTTGTTTTTTGGGTTTTTTACATTTTATTCAAAACACAATATTTATCGAAATAAAAAGACAGGCAGATAAATGAGGGATAGGAAATGCATTTCTTTGCTAGCTCCAGGAAAAATGCAGTTTAACCTTTTACAAGAGAAGAAAAATCTTCCAGTAGCAGCTATGGAGGTGATGCTCTCAGCCACAATTCACACTTTGATATGTGGCCGTTTGACATGACCTGCTCAAACTTCTAACAAGTGTCAGGCAAAATCAGTACCTAGATTTTCTATGCTGAAATCCATCTGATCTTTGGTGCCCCCAGCCCCTGAGACACTGGAGCTGTCCTGGAGCCAAGCCACGTTTCCTGTCTGCAGGAATCTGGGCTGGCATTGGAGACAGGCCCACTGAACCCCTCTGTCAGCCTTAGCACGAACCAAGAAATCCTAAGCCACCCTTCAGCCAGATGAGCCAGTTGGACTTGTTTATTAGAACTTGAGAAATATGCCAGGCACCATGGCACATGCCTATAATCCCAGTAACTCAGCAGGCTGAGGCAGGAGGACCACAAGTTTGAGGCCAGTCTCAGCAATTTTGCAAGACCCTGTCTCAAAATAAAAATAAAAGTCTGAGGAGGTAGCTCAGTGGAAGAGCACCCCTAAGTTCAGTACCAGTACACAAACAAACAAACTAGAGAAATCCAAGTCCTGCAGAAATCTTCTGTTCATATATGTAGAGAAAATTATCTCAGGTAAGCTGCTTACATCTGATCTTCTTTTAAAATAAAGACCCAGAGGGCTGGGGATGTGGCTCAAGCGGTAGCGCGCTCGCCTGGCGTGCGTGCAACCCGGGTTCGATCCTCAGCACCACATACCAACAAAGATGTTGTGTCCGCTGAGAACTAAAAACAATAAAATAAAATAAATATTAAAAATTCTCTCTCTCTCTCTCTCTCTCTCTCTCTCTCTCTCTCTCTCTCTCTCTCCCTCTCTCTCATTCTCTCTTTAAAAAAAAAATTTAAAAAAATAAAGACCCAGAAATAAAAATGTTCAATAATAGATGAAACATATTGGAAAATATATTTCTGCAGTACTTGTAAACACAGTATGAAATGAATAATACTCTATCGTCTAATTTACATTTCTTTATGTGATTTAAATAATCTTTTAGTTTTCTGTCACCATTATCCTAAACCTGACATTTCTCCCTTCTGATTACACATGTTGGTTTGTTTGTGGGATTTTTTTCCCACCTTAGAGCAAAGACTTCACATTGGTCCTCATTTCATATATTTCCCTAAACTCTGGTGAAGACATTATGGGATTTTGAAATACATGCTTCACTGACAACTTGTCGTCTGATCATTTCACAAGTGCTTATTGAAGATGACACTCCAAAGCTTAAAGGACAGAATCCTTCAAATCCTCAAAAGATTAAACTTTAGTTTCTTTTGTAACACTTTTGCCTACAATCCTGTCTCTGAAACCAATAGGGGGAAAAAAAGAAAGCATGTTAATTCCCTAGAGTGTCTAAATGTGCTGTTGTTCATTCAAACTCTTTGTCCACATTAGTCTTCTAGGTACACCTTAAAGTGTATTTAGGTTTATAGTGAAAATGTGGTGGTTTCTTCAATCTCTCTTTGAAGGAGGTCATAGAAGAGAGAGACTGATTTAATTTCTTAGAAGTAGGCACTCACATAGTCCCTTGAGGGAATAATGCTATTTAAGGATGTTTCATGGGGCTAGGGATGTGGCTTAGTGGCAGAAGCACTTGGGTAGCATGCATGAGGCTCTGAGTTCCATCCTCAGCACTAAAAGGAAAAAAGGTTACTTCATTCTTTTTTCTTTCCTTTCCTCAGTGCTGGGCGTTGAACTTAGAGCCTCATGCATGCACGCTACCAATGAGTTTCACTAGAAGGAAATTGCAGAATAGCTAAATATTGTCTTGATTCATAACCCGGTATTTTAGTGCATATTTCAGGAGAGGCTGTCAGCACAGCAGCAGGATCTTGCTGTCTCTGCACATATCCATTGCCTTTGGATATGTACAGCTATACACAAACATATATGGCTGACTTAACGCATATGATAATTGAAGAACAAAATTACAACAATTTGGTGTGATTTTGTTGTTGTTGTTTTGATTGGTTTGTTTGTTTGGTGCTGGGCATTGAACACAGGGCCTTCACCAGCTTAGAAAAGGCTCTGCCACTTAGCTACATCCTCAGCCAGTGTCATGCTCTTAATTGGCTTCATTTTTGATTCTAGACTTGAGTAACACTCCATAATAAAACAGAATAAGTGTTCCAAACAGAGGAGTTTGATTTATAGACAGAAGAAAGCTACAGAAAAAAAAAATAATTCAAACCAAAACAAAATGTATTGGTCATTTCAAAGTAACTTTTCTTATAAGGCAAGGAAAAGGAGATGGAAAATAGAAAAATAACTGGTTAATAGAGGGTTACTTTTTTGTGAGAGAATTAAGGCAGAGGAAACTTCATTATGCCAATTGAAACTGACTGTTTGGGAAATTTGGCTGTTATCCCTCTAATTCTGATTTCTCAGAAGTTCAAATAAACAGTTTCAGCTTGGTTACATGGAACTTTAGCATGAGTGACTCCACTGGTTTTTAGCCTTGTCTGTTGGGGACCTACTACAAAAACTTAGTCCAAAAAAATTGGGCTTCTGTAATTTTTATTTAAAACCACCCTCCAAATGATTTGATGTCAAGAGCACTTGGAAGAAATGTACTTCTTTAAGGACCTTTTTAAAAAAGAATTCTTTAAATTCCCTAGTCAAAGTGTCATTCCTTCACTTTAAGATGTCTTCTACTGTTACGGTACAAACATATATACCATATGCTATGGTGCCAATATCTAGTGTTATCTCCCAGTGCAAGTAAAGCTATCTCACTCTGCCTAGAGCTGGGTTTCTTTTCCAAGAAAACAAAAAGAACAGGTGATACTGACAGTCCTGAGAACCCAAGGTGCGAGGGAAAGGGAGCATCAGGCTACTCTAAGGTAATTCTCAATTATCCACAGGGCCAGGATGGCAGACATGTGTAAAAACAGAGATAAAACCAGGTATGGTGGCACATGCCTGTCATCCCAGCAGATCAGGGGGCTGAGGCAGGAAAAATCACAAATTCAAAGCCAGCCTCAGCAACTTGGCGTGGCCCCAAGAAACTTTGCAAGACCCTGTCTCAAAATAAAATGTAAAAACAGCTGTGAATGTGGCTCAGGGGTTAAGCACCCCCAGGTTCAATCCTTGATATCCAAAACAAACAGATGAGTTGACTGGTAAAATCAAGAGGCCTTTAGCCTCAGAAACCAGAGGCGGTGGGGGTATCAATAAGCAGGAGAGGTACACCTCTCTGTCAAAGACCCTACCCCCTCTCTCAAAAGTCTTCTGGGTTTCCCTGCTTTATTCTTATTTGTGGGCCCCCAATAAGATCTGGTTGCCTTTTATACATGAAGATTGGACATTGACCACGACCTGCACTCCTCTTATTAAGAAAAAGAATTAAGCTTCAGATTGCAAAACACTTATAAACAAAAGAGCTTAGAATACATTTTCAAAACAAGTTTTGTTAACAATTATAGATAGATAGTCAAGATGGTGAAAGTGAAAATAGGACAGAGAGGATAATAGGGTGGAATAGAGGTGCTAGTCCCCAGAAGTCTGGCCCCTGAAGAGGAAGAATTTGTGTCCCCTGCTTGGATCTAGTTGAAGCTTCCCCACTGGGTGGCAGGTCTCTGCAGTAGGGTTTGTGTGAAAAGAGGTGACTTCAATTCCTCCTTCTAGAGCTTAAGGACTTTGGCAAGGCCACTCGATGTATCCCACGTGGGCCTCCCAGAATTGTCTCCAAGCATTCGGAAGAGACAGGACAGCAGATTTGAAACGTAAAGTCCGATCAAACTGTGTTGTGTCCAGGAAAATCCAGCCACGGTGGCCTTATTGTTGTCATTACGACCATTGTTCCTCTGCCAACATCTTTCATTGCCTCTTGGTGTTTTTGTGAGACAAAGAACCCAGCTGAGACTTCAACAAAGAAGAATGCAGGGAAAGGGGAGAGAATACCTTGAGCAAGAATAGCTTGGAAGGAGCCAAAAGTGGAAAAGGAAGTCTAATTCTGTCCTGGTCCGGGGGGAAAAAAGTTTTTTGAGAAATGTAAACAAATCAGGAAATCCTGGCACTTACTCCAGTTCCGATCTGGGGAGACGCACAGGTCCTTTCCCGAGGAGTGAGCTGCTGTTTGTGAATGAAATCCAGATAAAATTATTCATTGAGCCCTGCCAGCCCCGCAGTTTCCAGCTTTCCTTTTGCCTATGGCATAGCTTAAACCTTAAAATAATAATAATAAAAAAACATATGCATGTTATTAACTCTCCATATTCAAATGGAAATTCAATGCTATCATAAATCTCTCTTTTCTAATGTAAATTCCTTTCTCCAGCATGAAGCTGCAGGAAAGCCATTGTATCTGAGTAATCTAAACTTGAAAGAGAATTTTTGTTAAACCAGTTATGATAGGGGAAACATGTTTTTCACTGAGTCAAAGATTAAAGTTGGTTGTAAAAAGGGGTGGGGGACTGAGGGAGAATTATTGGTTGCTCAACTAATGATTAGATACAGAACTTCAAGGACAAATTAAGAGGCACAAAAGAAAGAGTCATGCAGATAAGTGAAAACAGTTCCAATGATATTAAATAAAAGATGCATGGTTTATCTTAGGTTGTAATCTCCCTTCGCATATTTGTCTCCTTCGAAGCAACTCCATCCACCCCATTATGTACCCCAAAGTAGATTCCAAACTCTACTATACAACACATCTGCAGGTCAGAAAGTCTAGAGTTCCCTTTCTCACTACCAGAACTATCTTCTCTCTCTAGTTTTGCTGTGTCTTGGTGTCTCTACTAATGAGGCTTTAAAGGGAGAAAGACAAGTATCCCCACTGTTTTCTTTTACTTTTTGAAAATACATTGTGAGCCTTTGGTTAATTTCAAAGAATTTTCACCTAACACCACATATCTCTCATCTTCATTAACTCCACTAGCTTCTTCTGATTTGTTACTCTTCTCCCACCCTGCCACCTCTGCTGGCCTCTCATGCCCACAAACCTACCCCTGGGTTGTTGGTTACTTCAATGATCATTCTTTTGAGTGTATGCTGGCTCTGAGCATGCAAGAAGAAGAAGACTCCATTAGCTAAGGGTGTAGTTCAGTGGTTAGGGCATGTGCTTAGCAAGCATGAGGCCTTGGGTCCAAACCCCTGAAGGAAGAACAAAGGGGCAAGGGAGAGAAGGAAGGAAGGAAAGAATGGAGGAAGAAAGGGAAGGAGGAAAAAGAAAATAGGTATGTATCACAGAGCTACCATAAAACAGATTTAAAGGACTTCCACAAGCTCTGGTACAAGTAGAAGCTCATAGACAGGAGACAACTTCTCTAAAAGGGTGGAGTTGGAGTTAAGGGCCTTGAGAAGTGCTAAGGTAATGGCTAGCTCTAGGGCCATCACATATTTACATGAAAGCCTTCAGTGAGGAATAGGGTTGGGGCTTTGAGTCCCAGGCAAATCAGTTGGCTCTGGGGGAGAGTACAAGGACACAGAGAAAAAATATATCCTTCTGTATAAATGCCAAGGATTAACTCTGCATTTGGACAAAAGAAACATTGAAAGTGAAAATAAAAATATTAACAACAGGACAAAACTTGACTCATAGAGTTTGAATTAACACACACACACACACACACACACACACACACACACACACACATGGCTGCAGTCAATGTATTACTAATATTTAGAACTGAAATAATATAACATAGTCATTTTAGTAAAAATACCAGAACCAACCTCACTAGCAGATTATAGCATAGTAATCTCCCCACAGGACCGATTTCTTCCTGATCTCTTATGTAACATTCAACATCCAGGACAGAAGATTTAATGTTCTTTGTAGATTGTTCAAAGATTTATGACACCTATAGAAATGTTCATAAAATCTGAGGCTGTGCAAGGCTTTCGGCATCTGTCTCCTTGTTATCAGAACCATAAAAATCATCACTCTTGTCCATGGCCAGTCTTTTCTATCTAAATAATACAACTCAGAGAAAAACAGAATGGTCTCCAAGAGGCTGCTTGAAGTAGGCTCTGTTGTCAGGTGGTATGTGCGTGTGGGTGGGTGCATGTGTGTTTTTAGTGGTGTCAGATCAGGGAAGAGAGATGCAGAAGAGCAAACATACTGTATGTGTTTGAGGATTTGAAGGGAGACTTTGTGGAACTGTTTCCAGTACCATCCGTTTATCTGCCACAGGGCTGCTACAGTGGGCACACCATTCTCTTCAGCCTGGGTCCTGGCCTTGCCAACCCAGGAGTGCAGTCCGGGGAGCAAACACAGAAAAGGGAAGCAGGTGCTTCAACTCCCCAGCATCTGGTTTAAATGACCACAATGCTGGGAGCACCTGCAGCAGCATTTCAGCCAAGTCTGGCCTCCCATTGTATTCAACTGGACTTTCTGCCTTGAGCAAGAAAAAGGCATTGTTTATCAGATTTGTCAAAGGATCTCCGGGGAGGTGGAGAGAGACAGGATAAACAAACCCAAAACAAAAAGCAAGTGTAAGCAAACCACTGGAAAACCTTGATTATTTGTGACGATCCAAGGTAATCGTTCAACCTGACACAAGAGTCAGTTAAGCTGAGAGGGAGAACAAAACATTAGTATGGACTAAGACATTTTCCCAAGAGTTTTCCAAAGAGAACTGAATTGGGATAATACTGTCCAAACTCTGATCCTTAGGCTGGTGCAGAAAGTACATTCTAAAGTCTAGAAAGACTCCAATCAAACAACATTCATGAAGTGTTTATTTGGGGCAGGATTTTGTGCAAGAAGGTTTCCAAGACAAATGGCCATTGCCCTATGCTAAAAAACAAACAAAAAAAATGTATAAAGAAGATGGTCTTACCACTCATGTGCTCAGCTCTTTCCACTTATGCACTTGATAATTACATATTTTATAATAACTATGCATTGGATGAACTGGGTACCAAAAGCTTAGATTTCCCTGATCGAGGTAAGCAAAGCAAGCACAGCTGATCTGACAATGTAATACAGTCTCATAATTGGAATATTGAAACCAAAATGAAATTAACAAGCTTATTTTCAGGGACTCAGAAAATAGGTTAGAGACATCAGGCATAGTGTTTTGTTAGTAAACAATTGTTAGGAGCGCCTGAGTTTTCTTTTCTTTGTATAGAGCCCCAACTAGCGGAAAACTGGAAAATTGCACTCTAAGGAAAATGTGTTTAAATAAGAGACTCTTCCTACAGGATGGGAGCCTGGGAGACCTTATAGAGGCTGTTCATGGTAGCATGTGGAGCAGAGAACAAGATGCTAAAGGGGTAGTGGGTGTGAAACTCACTTAGTCTTAACTTTTTACAGAAGTAAAAAGGCAAACTGATACTGATGCAAACAAGAACAATCTTCTGCATATGAAATGAGTCAATGTACTCTATCTGTAGCATGCAGGAGAAAGAAAATCTTTTGTGAGTTCAGAACTTATTCTTCTTGAAGTTCTTTTCAAAAAAAAAGGGGGACAATATCCTGTGAAAATTGCATACATGGGAAGAAAAAGACTTGGTTTCACAAATTAAATGAGAATGCAGTTAGCAATATTGTCACCCTGGTGACATTCTTATCTAAGAAAAGGTAAGAAAGTGCTGTGTTGGGGTCAGTGAGTAGAAAGATAGAAGAGCAGGTAGAGGCCACAGAGTGAAGCAAAGGACCAGAACAACAATGAAGAGTAAAATGTAGACACCTGAAAAATTGATTTATGAGACAGATTTTCCTAAAGAAATTGGAACTTGGGGGTTGTTGGGTTTTTAATTTTGTTTCTTCGTTTGTTTATTACCTCTCCATTTCAAGAAATCTCATTCTTATGAATTTTTCTTTTTAAGTTTCTTGATTCCCTTGCCAAAAAAAAAATCCAATAAAATACAGGCAGCCTAGAAAAGTTATAAAAACACTAGGTGGATTCATCAAAGTGTAGTCTGTATGTGCAGTGAGGATTGATGGACAGACATGAAACTCCCTAACAAGATATGTAACTCTGTGTGTGTGTGTGTGTGTGTTCATACGTTTTTCTGACCAGATTCTCAAAGGAATCTGTAACCACCACCACCACCACCCCCCCCAAAAGAAAGAAATAATAAGGAAATACAATTATGTAGGAATCTGCACATAGACAAAAAGCCATCATATGTAGTGGATACTCTTCAGAGTGATTTCAGGCTTCAGGGAGCTTTAGAAAAGTCAAGCAGAGATATCAAAGAATGCCAGTGCATTGTAAAGCAGATGACAGCCTGCTCCTTTTCTATGCAGTGATTCTTGGATAGAGAGTTACAAGCCGTCTCCCATTGCATTTTGTACTGGAATAATGAATGGCATAAGGGTACCATCCTCAAACCTCAAGCTGTCCTTGAGCAGCTTCTGAGATGATTAACTTCCACTAACCAGCTTTCTTTGGCCCTAAATAAATAAATAAGATGACTTATGTTCAAAATTCTAAAGGCAGTACCAAGAATTTTTTGGGGGGAGGGGGAATTAAAAAGATTAAAGGGCAGAAAATAGAACAAGAAAAAAAAAGTTAGCTTCAGGAGTCGAAGGCTTACTCAGCACATTCTGCTATCAAAAGGAAGTCATGAAAGCAGAGTTTTTCTACACCACTTACTTCATGTTTGTGGTGGTTATTAAATAAACTCTGCAGTCCTTTATTTCATTTGAAAAAGGGTCTGTTTAAATACGACTTATTTGAAGATCATTAAGTCTCTGAGTTCAAGGAGAGCAAGGGTGATAATGCCTTGGTGATACTATCTCACTACTTTTATGGCATCAGCTTTTCCCATAGATTTTATTTAACAGATGACTCAGTTGTGAAGAAAAGCTGCTATAATAATTTGTCTGTCCTAGCCTTCACCTCCCAACCAGGCCGTTAATCGTACAAGAAGAGTTTGAGGGATCACGAGAGAACACACATCATCTCTAAGTAATCCCCTTGTCACATGGCATGTGGCCCAACATCACCACCATTTTCCTTGAGAGCGATTAACTCCCTGCTCTTTCTACCTCAGACAGGCAAGATTGTATTTTACAATTTGTGACAAACAAAATGTGCAGTTAATCTGAGGACTCGTGCAAAACTTGCCTGCATTTTTTTTTCTTTTCTCCTGGGCTCTGGGAAGTTGGTGTAACTTTCTATTGCTTTGGAGGCAAAAAGGAATTTATATGATTGATATCGCTCTCTGTGTTCTTATGAGAACAATTAAGACAGTGGTCCTCCAGAAGAAGTTTTTCAAAATTGAAATTTGATTTAAATTTTTTTTTACTCCCTTACCACGATCATTTAAAGAAAAAAAAAAGACTCTTTCAAATATTATAACCACAAACTGTTCAACCAGACGAAAATGAAAGTAGGCCACTTAGAGGTTTTTGTCTAAACTAAGGCAAATGTCTTGAGCTAATAATTTTAACCATTGGGAGTTAATCAGCTACTAAATGCATTTGCTTTGAAATAAAGAAGGAAGCATTTTAAATATTACATTTAAATTTGTCATTTTTTCTTTTGCAGGATATACAGAATATAGTTGTTGTTTTTTTTTTTCCTTCCCCTTAGGACCACATTGCCCTTCCTGCCCAAGCAGTGAAACCCCAGACTTGGACTTGGGCCAGCCGCCTTTCAGCACCACATCATTAAGAACTCTTGGAAGTGCTGTTTAAATGTGAATTTTCCAGCACTCCTTCCTCAGACAGATAGGCTATGCTAAAGCAGTCAGGGCATGTTTGACACATCCAATTTTAAAAAGGAAGAGGGAAGGAGAAAAGCTTTCAAAAATATGTATGTCAAAGTGAAAGTCAGTGAAAATGAGGCCATTCGTCTGAGTTAGGGATGTCAGAGTCAGATCCACTCAGTACCTTACAAGACTTCTTAGATAAAGCTAGGCAATTTTTAAAAGTATGAGCCAAACATCAAATTTAAAAAAATAAAAAAATAAAACACTTTTTTTAATGGTTTCTGAAAAGGACTGCATCCCAGAAATAAAAGATGCCTACTTACTCCTCCATATTCTTTCTTTTTTTTGGGGGGGAGGGGGGGTAGGCGGGCAGGCAGTAACTAGGGATTGAACCCAGGGTTGCTTTGCCACTGAACTACACCCTCAGTTCTTTTTGTTTTTTATTTTGAGACAAGATTGGACTAAATTACTGAGGCTGTCCTCAAACTTGTGATCCTCTTGCCTCAGCCTTCTGAGTCACTGGGGATCACAGGTGTGCTCTACCATGCCTAGTTTATACTTCTTATAATAAGTTGGGATTCCCTCAGGCAAAAGTCAAGCAAGGTCCAGTATGGGACCTTATTAATCCAAAGAGAGTTGTAATGAATATATGTCTACAAAAAAAAAAAATCAAAAGAGAAGAAGGAAGAGGAGGGGAGAAAAAAAGGGGAGAAGTTTTTGATTATAATTTGATAATTTTTTTCCATATTTTATTGATGCCTTATAATTATACATAATGGTGGGATTCTTTGCTACATAGTCATGCATGCACACCATGTAACATAATTTGGTCAATATTTTTCCCCAGCAAAAAAAAAAGTAGGGGAAGAATTAAAATCACTATTTCCATTTGGTTGACACATTTCAAGCCCACTATAGGTTGAGACATGTAGATAAAAATAACGAGGTCAACTCATTAGCATGTTCTGGAGGGGAGCCACACCACCACCCAAGAGACTATGAGCTGCACTTGAGTTAGCAAGTCTACACCTTATTGAAGAATATCAGCTCCCCTCTGTTGTAGTCTGTGATGTCAGTTGCATATCCTACCATAAAATAAACCAGAAGCAGCCCATAATGTGCAGACTTTGTCCTCATTTCACAGAATGATATCAACAGGCACAAAAACAAGCGTACACCCAGCACACGTGCACAGTCAATTCTCAATTACCTGCAATTATGTTCCCTCCCCCACTGATAACCCCAAACTGATTTCTAATTGATTTTGGAAGGCATTTCAAATTACTACACCTTCTGGTATGCATCATGCTTAATCTCCTCTCACTATCTGAGCACAGTGAGGGAATTGGAGGGCTCAATGAGAGGGAGTGATAATGACTGAAGAAGTGGCCTGAGATGTTTAAAGAAACAATGAAGATTTACAATACAGAAGATAGATGGAAAGATAATGAGTCTATGCATGCATGCTCATTTTACAGTCTCCTTTACTCTTAATTAATTGCTTCCTAATGACAGCTTAGTCTTCCATGCATTTTCAAATAACTTTCCACTGGGATTTTTTTTCTCAGTGATTTCCACAAGAACAAAACATGCTGAGTAAAATATCACTTCTTCATTTCTTTGTAACTATTTTTTTTTTAAATTGACAGTTTTTCCTACTTATAAACCAAGATTGAGCTGATGACAGTTTTGTTTTGTTTTAATTTGACTTTTAATACTGTCCAAGTTTCCTTAAGGTTAATTACCTTAGACCACACTTGGACTTTGGGACTTTCCTTCAAATAAAAATATAGTCAGATCAAATAGAAGAATATGCAAAAAATAGTAGTACCACTTTTTCATATTTTTAAAAAATATACCTCTGGGCTGGAGTTGTAGCTCAGTGATAGAGTGGTTGCCTAGCACATATGAGGCACTGGTTTCAACTTTCAGCACAGCATATAAATAAATAAATAAAGGTCTATCAATACCTAAAAATATATATTTAAATGTATATATTACCTGTATTTCATTAGAACTAAAAAGACAGTTCATTCTGTGTCCCCTTTCTTTCAACTTTTACAAAATCCTGATGCAGACTGGCTTAGTTGTTGAGCATTTGCACAGCAAGGGCAAGACCCTGGATTCAATCCCCAGTATTGAAAGAAAAAAACATCCTAGCTGGGCTAGGCAAGCACTCTACCCTTTTTATTTTCAGACAGGGTCTTTCAAAGTTGCCCAGGTTGACCTTGAACTTTTAGTCCTCCTGCCTCAGACCCCCCCACACACACCTAGCTAACTTTGTTTTTATTGACGTATTTTTTGCAATATACTTGGGAAAGATACCAAAATGTTAACATTGTCATTAATAAAAAATAGCATAATCCCAGCAGCTAGAGAGGCTGAGGCAGGAGGATTGTGAATTCAAAGCCAGCCTCAGCAACTTAGCGAGGCACTAAGCAACTCAGCAAAACCCTATTTCTAAATAAAAATTTTAAAAAGAACCGGAGATGTGGCTCAGTGGCTAAGTACCCCTGGGTTCAATTCCCAGTACCACTCCCCTACAAAAAAAAAAAAAAATAGCATGAAGGCTTTAAAGGAAAAAGTGAGAGAAGGAAGAAAAACTATTTTAGTTATCTGACCATATTGTTATCAGTATGAAAGCCAAAGTAACAGTAATTGTAATGGTACACACATGTATTCAGTCATATTTGTCTCAAAAATATGCCATATTTCCATGTACAATGTCACAGTATATATTATTTTGAACCCATCTATGGTTGCTTTTTACTGAAGATTTTGGACTGGGCCCACAGAATTTGAGTAGTTGCAGACATTTATTTATCTGAGTTTTTCATCATTAGTAAAGTTATAGTGTAATTTCTCTTAATGTTTACTAGAGCAGATAGCTATTTTCTGCAACCATAAAAGTAGGTTCTGTCTGTTGTGATGTGAAAGACCTTTAAAATGATCTTATGCTACTAAAATATTTCTAACATATTGAGATTATTTCAATATATATCAAGCTAAAATTGGTATTATGAAATTAGTGTCCTGTCTTTTAAACAGGACGCATGTAACTGTGACTAGAATTTCCAAAAAGAGTAAATACTCATTAGAGCTCTATTTCATATTTCTTCAAATAATATTGCAAAGAAATTTTCTCATGTAGACTGAGCAAAAGGGACTTCCCTATCCATCTATTTGTCCTTTGATTTCTGAAGATAGAGATAAGTGTTACTTAATAATAGCAATCAACAGGATGTGGTGGCACATACCTGTTATCCAGCTACTCAGGAGGATGGCAAGTTTAAGGCCAACCAACTTAGCAAGACCCTGTCTTAAAATAAAAACTATAAAGGATTGAGCATGTAGCTCAGCAGGAGAGTCCTCCTGGGTTCAGTCCCACCGCCAGGGTGGGCGAGGAGCACACTTAGTAATTGCCAACTTTTATTGAGAGCTGGTAAGCCATTGCAAAGTCCATGTGCCAATAGCTGGTGTATTTATTTTCTAAGACTTCCACAAGGTGTACCCCAAACTGGATAGCCTAGGACACAGAAAGCTATTCACTCACAGTTTGGGGGGACTTGAAGTCTGAAATCAAGGGATGTCAGGACCATGCTCTCTGAGTGGACTTCTCCTTTGCCTCTTTTGACTTCTGGTGGTGTTCACCCCAGCCGTGGCGTTTCTTGGCTTGTAGATGCTTCACTCCAGTCACACAGCCACCTTCTCCCTTTGTGTCCCTCGGTGTCTTCTTCCCTCTGTGCTTGTCTTGGGTCCAAACTTCCCCTTTCATAAGGACACCAGCTGTAAAGGATGAAGCCCACTCTAGTTACCTCATTTTAATTTGATTACCTCCAAGCAGACCCTATTGCCAAATCAGGTCACATTCTAATGTACTAAGGATTAGGACTTCAGCATTTTTTCTCTTTTTTGGTTACTGTTTTTTTTTCTGTCCTAGAAAAAAGAATGTATTGTTTTAAATACACTTAAAAATTGAATTTATTTATAAATATTATGGTAGGAAGAGCCTGGAAGTTGAAATGAGAAACTAAAAAATTTTCTTTAAAAATTAAGTAGCATCAGAGGCCCAGGCGTGGTGGCGCAGGCCTGTAATCCCAGCAGGTTGGGAGGCTGAGGCAGGAGGATCATGAGTTCAAAGCAGCCTCAACAATGGTGAGGCACTAAGGAACTCAGCGAGACCCTGTCTCTAAATAAAATACAAAATAGTGCTGGGGATGTGGCTCAGTGGTTAAGTGACCCTGAGTTCAATCCCTGGTACCAAAATAAATAAATAAATAAATAAATAATAAAAAATTAAGTAGCATCAGGTTGAACCATATAAAATTACTAAAAATTCCACTATTTATAACATATGAAAATGGTAGGTTGATATGTTCAAATTAATAATTTAGTGAAATGAAAGAGAAATAAAAAGTATCAAAGAAGCTGAGGAACAAAGAAAAAGAGAGGCAAGAAAGGCATGTAGAAGCTCGCCAAGAATACAGGGAATAAAATTTTAAATAAGTCAATTTACTCATCAACATTAACTATTTCAAATTTTAGAATTTGTATATATATATATATATCAATGTCTAGATACACTTTATTATGGCTTATGTATGCTATTTCTTCTTATTTGATTTTAAAGTTACCTTATCTAGTGGGATTTTTTTTGAGATTGTCTTTTTTTAATTTTTAATTTTTTATGTTAATTTGTTATATATAACAGCAGAATGCATTACAATTCATATTACAAATATAGAGCACAATTTTTCATATCTCTGGTTGTACACAATGTAGAGTCACACCATTTGTGTCTTCATACGTGTACTTAGGATAATGATGTCCTTCTCATTCCACCATCTTTCTACCCCTATGCCTCCTCCCTCCCTCTCCCTCCCTTTTGCCCTACCTAGAGTTACTCTAATCCTCCCATGCTCCCCCTCCCAACCCCACTATGAATCAGCCTCCTTATATCAGAGAAAACATTCAGCATTTGGTTTTTGGAATTGGCTAACTTCACTTCGCAGTATATTCTCCAACTCCATTCATTTTCCTATAAATGCCATGATTTTATTCTCTTTTATTGCTGAGTTAATATTCCATTGTGTATATATACCACATTTTCTTTATCCATTCACCCACTGAAGGGCATCTAGTTTGGTTCCACAGTTTAGCTATTGTAAATTGTGCTTCTATAAACATTGATGTGGCTGTGTTACTATAATATACTGTTTTTAAGTCCTTTGGATATAGACGAGGAGAGGGATAGATGGGTCAAATGGTGGTTCCATTCCCAGTTTTTTCAAGGTATCTTCATACTGCTTACTATATTGGCTGCACCAATTTTCAGTCCCACCAGCAGTGTATGAGTGTGACTTTTCCCCCACATCCTTGTCAACACTTATTATTGTTTGTATTCTTAATAGCTGTCATTCTGACTGGAGTGAGATGAAATATTAGAGTGGTTTTGATTTGCATTTCTCTAATTGCTAGAGATGTTGAACATTTTTTCATATATTTGTTGATTGATTGTATATCCTCTTCTGAGAAATGTCTATTCAGTTCCTTGGCCCATTTATTGATTGGGTTATTTGGATTTTTTTGGTGTTTAGCTTTTTGAGTTCTTTGTATACTCTAGTGATTAGTGCTCTATCTGATGTGTGAGGGCTAAAAATTTGCTCCCAAACTGTAAGCTCTCTATTCAACTCACGGATTGTTTCTTTTGCTAAGAAGAAGCTTTTTAGTTTGAATCCATCTCAATTATTAATTCTTGATTTTAATTCTTACTATAAGAGTCTTATTAAAGAAGTGGGAGCCTAATCTTGTATGATGGAGATTTGGGCCTACTTTTTCTTCTATTAGGTGCAGAGTCTCTGGTTCAATTCCTAGAACCTTGATTCACTTTGAATTGAGTTTTGTGCATGGTGAGAGATAGGGGTTTAATTTCATTTTGTTGCATATGGATTTCCAGTTTTCCCAGCACCATTTGTTAAAGAGGCTATCTTTTCTCCAATGTATGTTTTTGGCAACTTTGTCTAATATAAGATAACTATAATTATGTGGGTTAGTCTCTGTGTCCTCTATTCTGTACTATTGGTCTACCAGTCTATTTTTGTGCCAATACTATGCTGTTTTTGTTACTATTGCTTTGTAGTATAGTTTAACATCTAGTATAGTGATGAAACCTGCTTCACTTTTCTTGGCTCAGGATTGCTTTAGCTATTCTGGGTCTCTTATTTTTCCAGATGAATTTCATGACTGCTTTTTCTATTTCTCTGAGGAATGTCATTGGGATTTTGATTGGAATTGCATTAAATCTGTATAATGCTTTTGGTAGTATGCCATGTTGACAATATTAATTCTGCCTATCCAAGAACAAGGTAGATCTTTCCATCTTCTAAGGTCTTCTTTAATTTCTTTCTTTGGTGTTCTGTAGTTTTCATTGTACAGGACTTTCACCTCTTTTTTTTTTTTAGGTTGATTCCCAAGTATTTTAAATTTTTTGAGGCTATTGTAAATGGGGTAGTTTTCCTTATTTCCCTTTCAGAGGATTTGTCACTGATATACAGGAATGCCTTTGATTTATCGATGTTGATTTTGTATCCTGCTACTTTGCTGAATTCATTTATTAGTTTTAGAAGTTTTCTGGTGGAATTTTTTGGTTCTTCTAGGTATAGAATTATATTGTTGGCAAATAGTGCTAATTTGAGTTCTTCTTTTCCTATCTGTATCACTTTAATTTCTTTCATCTTCTAATTGCTCTGGCCAGTGTTTCAAGAACTATGTTAAATAGAAGTGGTGAAAGAGTGCATCCCTGTCTTGTTCCAGTTTTTAGATGGAATGCTTTCAATTTTTCTCCATTTAGAATGATGTTGGCCTGGGGCTTAGCATAGATAGTTTTTATGACATTGAGATATGTTCCTGTTATCCCTAGTTTTTCTGGTGTTTTGAACTTGAAGGGGTGTTGTATGCTTTTTTTTTTTTTTGCATCTATTGAGATGATTATATGGTTCTTATCTTTAAGTCTATTGATATGATTTATTACATTTATTGATGTTGAACCAACCTTGCATCCCTGGGATGAACCCTACTTGATCATGGTGCACTATCTTTTAATATGCTTTTGTATTCAATTTGCCAGAATTTTATTGAGAATTTTTGCATCTATGTTCATGAGAGATATTTGTCTGAAGTTTTCTTTCTTTATTTCTTTTTATTGATTTTTTAATATGTATGACAGCAGAATGCATTACGATTCATATTACACATAGAGAACATTTTTTCATATCTCTGGTTATATATAAAGTATATTCACACCAATTTGTGTCTTCGTACATGTACTTTGTATAATGATGTTTATCACATTCCACCATCATTTGATGTGTCTTTGTCTGGTTTTGGAATCAAGGTGATATTGGCCTCAGAGAATGAGTTTGGAAGTGCTCCCTCTTTTTCTATTTCCTTAAATAAACTGAAGAGTATTGGTATTAGTTCTTCTTTAAAGGTCTTATAGAATTCAGCTTTGTATTCATCCAATCCTGGGCTTTTCTTGGTTGGTAGGCTTCTGATGGTGTCTTCTATTTCATCGCTTGAAATTGATCTGTTTAAATTGTGTATATCTTTCTGATTCAATTTGGGCAAATCATATGGCTCTAGAAATTTCACAATGCCTTTGATAGTTTCTATTTTTTTGGAGTACATATTTTCAAAATAACTTCGAATTATCTTCTGTATTTCTGTAGTGTCTGTTGTGATATTTCCTTTTTCATCATGTATGTTAGTAATTTGAGTTTTCTCTTTCCTTCTCTTCATTAGCATGGCTAAGGGTTTGTCAATTTTATTTATTTTTTCAAAGCACCAACTTTTTGTTTTGTCAATTTTTCAGTTGTTTCTTTTGTTTCAATTTCATTGATTTCAGCTCTGATTTTAATTATTTCCTGTCTTCTACTGCTTTTGGTGTTGATTTGTTCTTCTTTTTCTAGTGCTTTGAAATGTAATGTTAAGTCATTTATTTGTTGACTTTTTCTTCTTTTAAGAAATGAACTCCATGCAATTAACTTTCCTCTTAGTACTGTGTTCATAGTGTCCCAGAAATTTTAATACATTATATCTGTGTTTTCCTCCTTGATGTCACTTGCCATCCATTGTTCATTCAGTAGCATATTATTTAATTTCCAGGTGTTGGAGTAAGTTTTGCTTCTAATTTCACTCCATTATGATCTGATAGAATGCAGGGTAGTATCTCTACTTTTTTTATATTTGCTAAGAGTTGCTTTGTGGCATAATACATGACCTATTTTAGAGAAGGATCCATGTGCTGCTGAGAAGAAAATGTATTCATTCATTTAAGGATGAAATATTCTATATATGTCAGTTAAGTCTAAATTATTGATTGCATTATTGAGTTCTGTAGTTTCTTTGTTTTGCTTTTGTTTGGACAATCTATACAGTGGTAAAAGAGGTGTGTTAAAGTCACCAGGAATTATTGTGTTATGGTCTATTTAACTCTTGAAGTTGAAAAGAGTTTGTTTGATGAATGTAGATGTTCCATTGTTTAGGGCATATAAATTTATTATTGTTATAAAAATTAGTGGCAGGAGAAAGGAAAGGAAGTGATTTGGGGTAGACAAGTAAGTGGGAAGACAGTAGAGTACATAAAACAAACACACATATATATTAAGAAAAATTTTAAAATGTTAAAATAGTAGAAATTGGTGGGAAAAAAAGGAAAAAAAAAGAATATACAACACAATTGTAGTATACTATACAGATGTCCTAGACCTCAAAATCCTAATTAATGCAAGGTACTTGGTTTTCATATGTTGGGGATGTGAGGGCAGGAGGATAGAGAAGGAGAGGGAAAAAAAATCTTGAAGGATGAAACAGGGCTTGTTTTGGTTGGAGATAAGTATCTTTCCTGCTTCCCTATCATCCAATAGGTGCAGCCATCTGTTGTTAGATGGTATCTTCGTCCTCAGGATGGTAAAGTCCCAAGTCACAGAACAACACCCACAATGGAGTCACCTGCTTTCAGCTGTGTGGTGTCAGGTCAGGTGGGTGGAGCTGTGCAACGGCATTGGCCAATGAGTTTCAGCCGAGCTCTGTGGTGTGCAGTGTGTGGCTGTTAGCTGATTTCAGAGCTTGTATAAAATTCCTGGGTGCAGGCAGGTAACCACACACAGGGGACTATCTCCGCTGCTGCAGAGTCTCAAGATGGCAGCCACTAGGGGAGCCCCACTTTGGTAGCATGGGAGTGGCAGCCAGAGTTCCTGCACATGGGAAGCTGTGGGATGCCCTGCTTAGGAAAGGCATCTGTGATTTCTGCTCCGATGGGTGGCTGAAAGTTCTGCTCGGGTGCTGATGATCCCACTGGGGTACCTGGTAGTCTTGCATGGGCAAGTAGTTGTGAGACCAACTCTGACACTGAGGCCTGGAGCCCTGGACAGGCACGTTGACCATGATTCCCATGCAGGAACAGGAATATCACTCGCAGAGAAGCAGTGTTCTCACTACTTGAGTCCCAGGTCACAAACGGACACCCTCTGGCCTGCTGCCTCCCTCTGGCCCGCCATCTTGGATCTCCCTCTAATGGGATTTTTTAATCTAAAAATTGTATCTTTAGAAAAACACAATTGCAACAATACCATAGTTGCTTGAAGGGTTCACTGTCACACACCTTTGGAAGGGAGACTAAATAAAACTCCCAAATGAAGATAAACTTAAAATTTCCAAGGAAAATATAAAAACTTTGGAGGGTGGGAAGAATAGAAGTTCATTAGATTAGACAAAGGGAATTGAAGGGAAGGGAGGAGAGATGGGAATAGAAAAGATAGTAGGATGAATCTGACGTAACTTTCCTATGTTCAATATGAATACACAACCAGTGAAACTCCACATCATGTACAACCATAAGAATGGGATCCTAATTAGAATAAGTTTTACTCCATGTCAAAATACACTCTACTGTCATGTGTATCTAAAATAAAAAATAAAATAAATATCCATACAGCACCATCAAAAAAGAAAATATAAAAAATTTCAGTAGGATCTATCTATTGGTAAAAGCTAATCTAATATTCAGTAGGAAGCAATCAGAATATAGATTAGAATTCTATGTAATATTATTCTAAAAATTCACCATTTGTCTAAATATTATATCTTATTTCTGACAGAAATGCACATAGACAAAAATATGCTGTTATTTTTACTTTTAACTTCAATTTTATAACAAGAATGTATCTAATACTTTCATATCCAATACAACTTGATAAAGAAATGGTGCCTGCTTAAACAAACAGGATCATTTTAACCATTTTTATACAGAAGCCACTAAATATATACAAACCAATAAAGAAAAAAATTCAGAAACAAATTCAAGAACAAATAAACAGATTTTTGTTTATTTTTAATTATGCTGATATAATAGCAAGAATCCCATCTCCCTGATTTCTGAGAAAGCTCTAGAAGATGCTTACATTTAAGGACTTAATGTCAGTTCAAATTCCCCACTTTCATAAACGTCATTAAAACATGGTATTTGAACAATATCTGAACTTTCAGTGTCATTATGATAATAAATATTCTTTCATTTGCAAGTGACAAAAACCCAACTCAAGAGTATTACAACAAAAAAAAAAAGGGGGAATTTACTGGCTTATGTAGCTAATCCAAGTGAGACTTGATTCAGGATTCACACAACATAACCAAGAACCAGATTGTCATTCTCCAGTTCAGTTCTCTGTTTTCTCAGTGAATGGATCCAATACTGAGATTTAAATCTACCTAAGAGCTTCTCCTTCAAAGTTCCTCCCTTTGTGCCTCCTCGCTGCAAGCTGAGGGAAGCTTCTAGCCACAGCATTCAGAAGACCCACCCACTGGATCTCTGTGGCACCCAAACATCTGGATGAAAGGATCACTAGGCAATGCTGAGCTGACGTGGATCTGGGGCGAACAGTCTGGGCCTCTCAGAACACACACTGAGCCCGGATCGGCTGAATTCAAGCTCCTGTTTGCCTGCTTCCCGCAGACAACAGCTGTGACTCAGCACTAATTCATCCGGCTGAAACAACTGGTCAGCCCTTCTGATCCTATGGAGGTAAATGCCAACCGAGCCTTCATACATAGTGGCCACAGGTTTGAAACAGGGCTTGGGAGAGACAGTAAGGAAACACCCGTTGCATTGGTCACCCGGCAAAGGGAAACGAACTGTCGCCATTTGCAAGAGATACCACCATGGCAGAGAACTGATGTCATCAGACTGCGGCGGAGGAGATAACTTCATTGAAACCTGTGGCTACAGGTGTGTAATTCCCTAGCCTTCCCTCTCCACACATCGGGGAAACCTTAAGGGCCCCTCCCAGCTCTCCCATAAGGGCCCCTCCCAGCTCTCCCATGAGCACGATAGCCAGACCGAGGAAATCAGAGGTGGCACGGACCCACGGCGCAGAACTACCGCTCCCACCAGTGCTGACAGCTGAGGTCCCTTGCACCAGCTACCGGGGGCGTGGCTACTGGAGGGCAAGTAAAATTCGCTGAGGATTCTCAGCCCCAAGCTCTACAAACTTAGGGTCTGAGGGAATGGCAAACTGGAAGTGTGCCCAGTTGTTCATGAAAACAAGGCTCCCAGGAGCAGCAGACCTGGCGTGTAGCCAGTATTGTGGTGAGCGGCACCCGTAAGAGGGGCCTGGCTAGAGGAAAAGTGGGAAGTGACAAGACACAAAAGGAGGCCCTAGGCTCTCAGGATTGGAGACTCGCCCAGTCTGGGAGGAGCTGCTGCACAGTGATTGGTTCCCGCGTATTGACAGGAGAAACTTGGCCTGGTGGGCACAGCGCCACCTACTGGAAGAGAAGTTAATCAAACTCTAAGACTGCATTTATTAGTTTTTTTTTTTCTTTTTTCTTTTCTCTCTCTCTTTTTTTTTTGATTTGGGTTTTTCTTTCACTTTCATTTTTCTTTCTTGTTGTTTTTTTTCAATTTTTTTTTACAATTTTTTAAATTTTTCTTTCCTTCTAATTTTAATTTTAATTTTTTTTATTATTTTTTTAAAATTTTTTTTCCTTTTTTTATTTCCTATTTTTTTCTTCTTTTGTCTTTTCATTTATTTTCAATTATCTTATCCCCCCTTCCTTGAATTCTACCTGCTTACTCTCATACTCTTTAGTGACTTCTTCCCTTCGCTTCTAATACCTTTCCTCCCAAGCATCAAATAAACTTATAGGACTAAACAGTAACTCAGCAGTGAAACAGAACAATAAGTAACATGAGCAGCTTCAAAAAGCAAGGAAGAAAAGGAATACAAATAATGCAGGATAGCCTAAATATTCAGGAGGACCTAGAGTCATCAGAAAAATGGTCATATAAAGAACTCAAGGAATACCTTAGACAGATGGAATGGAACCTTAAAGAGGATACAAGACAGCAAATTCAAGCAGCGAAAGAACACATTGAGAATGAATTACATAAACAGATAAAAGAAGAAGTTAAGCATCTTTATCAGGAGATAGAGATTATAAAAAATAATCAAACAATAATTCTAGAAATGAAGGAAACGATAAACCAAATGAAAAACTCAATTGAGAGTATCACTAACAGAGTGGAGCAAGTAGAAGCCAGAACGTCAGATAATGAAGACAAAATATATCATCTTGAAAAGAGTCTAGCCAACTCAGAAAGGCTGGTAAAAAATCATGAGAAAAACATCCAAGAGTTATGGGATAACATAAAAAAACCAAACTTACGAGTCATCGGGATAGAAGAAGGTACAGAGATTCAAACCAAGGGAATGAGTAACCTGCTGAATGAAATAATTACAGAAAACTTTCCAGAAATTAAAAAGGAAACAGATATACAAATTGAAGATGCATACAGGACACCGAGCACACAAAATCACAGTAGACCAACGCCAAGACACATTGTTATGAAGATATCCAATATACAGAACAAAGAGAAAATATTAAAAGCTACAAGAGAAGGAGACAGATTACATTCAGGGGTAAACCAATAAGGTTAACAACGGATTTTTCATCACAGACACTGAAAGCAAGAAGGTCATGGAACAATGTATTTCAAACACTGAAAGACAATGGATGCCAACCAAGAATTCTGTATCCAGCAAAATTAAGCTTCAGGTATGACAACGAAATAAAAATCTTTCATGATAAACAAAAGTTAAAAGAATTTGCAGCCAGAAAACCAGCATTGCAAAGCATTTTGAGCAAAACACTACACGAGGAAGAAATGAAAAACAATAACCAAAACCATCAGTGGGAAGTGCCTCGGTAAAGACAGAGGGCGAGGGGAAAGATAATCATGGAGAAACAAACTAAATTTTTTTAAAAAAGGATAAATAATCAAACATGGCAGGAAGTACAAACCATATATCAATAGTAACTCTGAATGTTAATGGCTTAAACTCTCCAGTAAAGCAACATAGGCTGGTATCATGGATTAAAAAAACAAATCCAACAATATGCTGCCTCCAGGAGACACATCTGATTGGAAAAGACATACACAGGCTGAAGGTGAAAGGATGGGAAAAAATATACCATGCACACGGTCCTCGTAAGCAAGCAGGGGTGGCCATCCTCATATCAAATAAAATTGACTTCAAGACTAAGTTAATCAAAAGGGATAAGGAAGGACATTATATACTGTTAAAAGGAACCATTCACCAACAAGACAATTATCAATATTTATGCACCAAATAATGGTGCTGCGACGTTCATAAAACAAATTCTCCTCAAGTTCAAGAATCAAACAGGCCACAACACAATAATTATGGGTGACTTCAACACACCTCTCTCACCATTGGACAGATCCTCCAAACAAAAGTTGAATAAAGAAACTATAGAACTCAATATCACAATCAATAACCTAGACTTAACTGACATATATAGAATATATCAACCATCATCAAATGGATATACTTTTTTCTCAGCAGCACATGGATCCTTCTCAAAAATAGACCATATATTATGCCATAGGGCAACCCTCAGTAAATTTAAAGAGGTGGAGATAATACCATGCATTTTATCTGATCATAATGGAATGAAACTGGAAATCAATGATAAAAGAAGGAAGGAAAAATCCTACATCACATGGAAAATGAACAATATGTTACTGAATGATCAATGGGTTACAGAAGACATAAAGGAGGAAATCAAAAAATTCTTAGAGATAAATGAAAATACAGACACAACATATTGGAATCTATGGGACACAATGAAAGCAGTTTTAAGGGGGAAATTCATCGCCTGGTGGTCATTCCTCAAAAAAAGAAAAAACCAACAAATAAATGAGCTCACACTTCATCTCAAAGCCCTAGAAAAGGAAGAGCAAAACAACAGCAAATGTAGCAGAAGGCAAGAAATAATTAAAATCAGAGCGGAAATCAATGAAATTGAAACAAAAGAAACTATTGAAAAAATTAACAAAACTAAAAGTTGGTTCTTCGAAAAAATAAATAAGATTGACAGACCTTTAGCCATGCTAACAAAGAGAAGAAGAGAGAGAACTCAAATTACTAACATACGGGATGAAAAAGGCAATATCACAACAGATGCTTCAGAAATACAGAAGACAATTAGAAATTATTTTGAAAACCTATATTCCAATAAAATAGAAGATAGTGAAGACATCGATACATTTCTTAAGTCATATGATTTGCCCAGACTGAGTCAGGAGGATACACACAATTTGAACAGACCAATATCAATGGATGAAATTGAAGAAGCCATCAAAAGACTACCAACCAAGAAAAGCCCAGGACCGGATGGGTACACATCGGAGTTTTACAAAACCTTTAAAGAAGAATTAATACCAATACTTTTCAAGTTATTTCAGGAAATAGAAAAAGAGGGAGCTCTACCAAATTCATTCTATGAGGCCAACATCACCCTGATTCCGAAACCAGACAAAGACACCTCAAAAAAAGAAAACTACAGACCAATATCTCTGATGAACCTAGATGCAAAAATCCTCAATAAAATTCTGTCGAATCGAATACAAAAACACACAAAAAAAATTGTGCACCATGATCAAGTAGGATTCATCCCTGGGATGCAAGGATGGTTCAATATGCGGAAATCAATAAATGTTATTCACCATATTAATAGACTTAAAGATAAGAACCATATTATCATCTCGATAGACGCAGAGAAAGCATTCGACAAAGTACAGCATCTCTTTATGTTCAAAACATTAGAAAAACTAGGGATAACAGGAACTTACCTTGACATTGTAAAAGCTATCTATGCTAAGCCTCAGGCTAGCATCATTCTGAATGGACAAAAGTTAAAGGCATTCCCTCTAAAATCTGGAACAAGACAGGGATGCCCTCTCTCACCACTTCTATTCAATATAGTTCTCGAAACACTGGCCAGAGCAATTAGACAGATGAAAGAAATTAAAGGCATAAAAATAGGAAAAGAAGAACTTAAATTATCACTTCTACACCTAGAAGACCCAAAAGGGTCTACAAAGAAACTACTAGAACTAATAAATGAATTCAGCAAAGTGGCAGGATATAAAATCAACACGCATAAATCAAAGGCATTTCTGTATATCAGCGACAAAACTTCTGAAACGGAAATGAGGAAAAACACTCCATTCACAATATCCTCAAAAAAATATAAAATACTTGGGAATCAACCTAACAAAAGAGATGAAAGATTTATACAATGAAAACTACAGAACCCTAAAGAGAGAAGTAGAAGAAGATCTTAGAAGATGGAAAAATATACCCTGTTCATGGATAGGCAGAACTAACATCATCAAAATGGCGATATTACCAAAAGTTCTCTATAGGTTTAATGCAATGCCAATCAAAATCCCAATGGCATTTCTTGTAGAAATAGATAAAGCAATCATGAAATTCATATGGAAAAATAAAAGACCCAGAATAGCAAAAGCAATTCTAAGCAGGAAGTGTGAATCAGGCGGTATAGCGATACCAGATTTCAAACTATATTACAGAGCAATAGTGACAAAAACAGCATGGTACTGGTACCAAAACAGGCGGGTGGACCAATGGTACAGAATAGAGGACACAGAGACTAATCCACAAAGTTACAACTATCTTATATTTGATAAAGGGGCTAAAAGCATGCAGTGGAGGAAGGATAACATCTTCAACAAATGGTGTTGGGAAAACTGGAAATCCATATGCAACAAAATGAAACTGAATCCCTTTCTCTTGCCATGCACAAAAGTTAACTCAAAATGGATCAAGGAGCTTGATATCAAATCAGAGACTCTGCGTCTGATAGAAGAAAAAGTTGGCTCCGATCTACATATTGTGGGGTCGGGCTCCAAATTCCTTAATAGGACACCCATAGCACAAGAGTTAATAACAAGAATCAACAAATGGGACTTACTTAAACTAAAAAGTTTTTTCTCAGCAAGAGAAACAATAAGAGACGTAAATAGGGAGCCTACATCCTGGGAACAAATTTTTACTCCTCACACTTCAGATAGAGCCCTAATATCCAGAGTATACAAAGAACTCAAAAAATTAGACAATAAGATAACAAATAACCCAATCAACAAATGGGCCAAGGACCTGAACAGACACTTCTCAGAGGAGGATATACAATCAGTCAACAAGTACATGAAAAAATGCTCACCATCTCTAGCAGTCAGAGAAATGCAAATCAAAACCACCCTAAGATACCATCTCACTCCAGTAAGATTGGCAGCCACTATGAAGTCAAACAACAACAAGTGCTGGCGAGGATGTGGAGAAAAGGTACTCTTGTACATTGCTGGTGGGACTGCAAATTGGTGCGGCCAATTTGGAAAGCAGTTTGGATATTCCTGGGAAAGCTGGGAATGGAACCACCATTTGACCCAGCTATTGCCCTTCTCGGACTATTCCCTGAAGACCTTAAAAGAGCATGCTACAGGGATACTGCCACATCGATGTTCATAGCAGCACAATTCACAATAGCTAGAGTGTGGAACCAACCCAGATGCCCTTCAATAGATGAATGGATAAAAAAAAATGTGGCATCTATACACAATGGAGTACTATGCAGCAATAAAAAATGACAAAATCATAGAATTTGCAGGGAAATGGATGGCACTAGAGCAGATTATGCTTAGTGAAGCTAGCCAATCCCTAAAAAACAAATACCAAATGTCTTCTTTGATATAATGAGAGCAACTATGAACAGAGCAGTGAGGAAGAGCAAGAAGAAAAGATTAACATTAAACAGAGACATGAGATGGGAGGGAAAGGGAGAAAAAGGGAAATTGCATGGAAATGAAGGGAGACCCTCATTGCTATACAAAGTTACATATAAGAGGTTGTGAGGGGAATGGGAAAATAAACAAGGAGAGAAATGAATTACAGTAGATGGGGTAGAGAGAGAAGATGGGAGGGGAGGGGAAGGGGGATAGTAGAGGATAGAAAAGGTAGCAGAATACAACAATTACTGATAGGGCATTATGTAAAATTGTGGATGTGTAACCAACGTGATTCTGCAATCTGCATTTGGGGTAAAATTGGGAGTTCATAACCCACTTCAATCTAATGTATGAAATATGATATGTCAAGAGCTTTGTAATGTTGTGAACAACCAATAAAAAAAATAATAAAAAAAAGAAAAAAAATCTACCTAAGAACAAATATTTTGTCCCAGAGAAAGTTCAAAACTTACTCCGATTAGTGCATCTTAGATCATCACCCTTAGGCCAATCACTGTCACCAAAGGTATAAAATTTAATATTTAAGTCATGCTCATGCATTCTACCCTTACGATCTTACTACAAAATTGAGGAAGAAGTGGATTTTAAATAAAAAAGTGATAACTGTCAAACAGAAAAAGAAGTGAAATTGTCTCTGCTGAAGACAATCTTATATAGAGAAAACTCTAACACTCCAACAGAAAGCTGATAAATGGATTCAGTGATGTAGTAAGATATAAAACCAGCAAAAGAAAATCATTAGCATTTCTATAGATGAATTTCTGAAAAAGAAATTAAGAAAATAATTTCATTTTCAATAGCATCAAAAGAATAAATACTTAGAAATAAGTTTAATCAAGGTGGAAAGGATTTGTATACTGAAAACCATCAAACATTGATGAAATAAAATGAAAATGACACAAATAAATGAAAATATATTCCTGTTCATGAATTAGAAAAATTAATATTATTAAAATGTTTGTAACACTCGAAGTGATACAGACTCAATGCAATTTCTATCAAAATTCCAATGTCCTTCACAGAAAAAAAAAATTTCTTAAAGTCATAAGAAACCACAAAAGACTTGCCATAGCCAAAGCAATCTTGAATAAAAAGATCAAGGCTGGCATATCACACTACCTGATTTCAAAACATACTCTAAAGCCATAGTATAAAAACAGAAACATCAACCAATGGAATGGTATAGAAAGCCCAGGAATAAATCCATGAATCCTGGTCAGCTTATTTTTTTACAAACATGCCAAGAATATACAATGGGGAAAGACAAGTAACTTCAATAAATGATGTTGAGAAAACAGGCTACCCTCTAAGAAGAATGAAATGGGAATCCATTTTCACCCCTCAAACAAAAATTAACTCAAAATAGATTAAAGACTTAAATGTAAGACTTGAAGCTCTAAAATCACTAAAGAAAACAGAGAGGGAAAGCTTTATTATATTGGTCTGGGTAATGATTTTTTGAATATGATCCCCAAAGTACAGGCAATGAAAGAAAAAGTAAACAAATGGGATGGCTAAAAAGGTTCTGGTCAGCAAAGGAAATAATCAACAAAATGAAGAGACAACCAAGATTGGGAGAAAATATTTGCAAATCACACCACTCCATAAAGAGACAACATCCAAAGTGTATAAGAAATTCAAATAACTCAATAGGGGGAAGAAAAGGCAAATAACCTGATGATTTTAAAATGGACCAAAAAAAAAGAACTCAAACAGGAATTTCTTAAAAGAAGATATGAAAATGGCTAACAGGTATGTGGAAAAATGTTTATATACTTCAATCTAGTAATTGAAGAAATGCAAACTAAAATCACAATGAGATATCCACACCTGTTAGAAAACCTATTATCAAAAATATAAGCTAAGCTGGGAGCAGTGGTGCATGACTATAATCCCAGTGGCTCTGGAGACTGAGGCAGAAGGATCATGAGTTCAAAGCCAGCCTCATCAAAGGCAAGCCACCAAGCAACTCAGTGAGACCCTGTCTCTTAATAAGATACAAAATAGGGCTAGGATGTGGCTCAGTGGCCCAATGCCCCTGAGTTCAATCCCTGATACCAAAAAAATAAAAAATAAATAAGTGTTGATGAGGATGTGAAAAAGGGAATATAAAGTAATACAGCTTTTTGGAAAACAATATGAAATTTTCTCCAAAAAATAAAGCTTCAGTTACTATATGATTCAGCTATTCCACTTCTGGTATACATCAAAAGGATTTAAAATCACTCATGTACAAGAAATGTTTACACTTTCATATTCATTACAACATCATTCACAATAGCCAAGATACGGAAATACCCAAAATGCCCCTCCATGAATGGGTGGATTTAAAGATGTGGTATATATACACAATACAATACTATTCAGAAGGAAAATCTGTCATTTGCAACAAAATGGATGATTCTCAAAGCTCTAAACTTATGCCAGACCCAGAAAGATAAATATAGCATGATCTGGCTTATATGTGGAATCTAAAAGAGGTAGTCCATAGAAGTAGAGGATGGAATGGTGGTGTTTACTAGGGGCTGAGTGTGGGGAATGGACAGGGAAAGGGAAACGTTGTTCAAAGAGTACACAGTTTGAACAGATAGATAGGAGGAATAAGTTCTGGTGAGCTATTGCATATCACAGCAACTATATAATGCATATATATAATGCATTTCAAATTTACTGAGTGGATTTTAAATATTTTCACCTGTGATGGTCAAACCTTTCATCACTGTGACAAAATACCTGAGGAAATCAACTTAAAGGAGGAAAGATTTCTTTTGGTTCATGATTTCAGAAGTTTCAGTCCACGGACAGCTAGCTCCATTGTTTCTGAGTCTGTGGTGAGGCAGAACGTCATGGTAAAGAGTGTGTGGTGGAACAAGGCTGCTTACCTCATGGTGGCCAGGAAGCAGAAAAGTAAGAGAGAGAAGAGACTGGGGACAAAAATGTTCCCTTCAAGGGCAGTGATGACCTACTTCCCCCCACCTCTGCACACTGCAGCACTGGAAACCACACCTTCAACACATGAGCTATTGGACATTGCAAATTCAAATCATAACATAACTATCATGAAATGATTAGCATATGACCTCATGGGTATGTTGATTAACCTGATTTGATCATTCCACAATGTATATATGAATCAAAATACGGCATTGTACCCTATATTTTATTTGTCAGTTAAAAATAAAAATTTTATCCAGAGTAGGACTCACCTGTTATCCCAACTACTGGCAGGCTGAGACAGGAGAATCATAAGTCTCAGACTAGCCTGAGCAACTTAGCAAGATCCTGTCTCAAAATAAAAATAAAAAGGGCTGGGGGTCTACAGAAATTGTCTAACATGCACAAGGCCCTGGGTTCCATGCCCCATGCCACTAAATAAATGAATATATGAGTAAAACATTTTGGAAAAAGCAAAAAGAAATGACCCCTTTCCAAAAGAAGGAATGTAGTGTGGTGAGGCAAACTATGATGATCAATTTATTTAAAACATTAACCAAATAGATAGAAATTACAGGAAAAAAAGTTGTCTGATATAATAGTATCCAAATATTGATAATAGTATTATATACTCAAAAGAAGTTATTAAAAGAGTAAAGTGCTCATTAAAAAAAGAAAGAGAAATTGTGTTCAAAGTGTTCTGGTCTTTTAACTTAAATAATATTTTTATTTCACTTTTGATTATGAAGATGGTAAATTGAGTGAAAACTGAAATGGGCTATTTGAGAAATCCTAAAGGTTTTATTCTCAAGCTGTGTTAAAGTTGTTGCATCATTATCTCAGGTGTCTGCTGAATGCACAGTCTGCCTAGGCTTCCAGCACCTTCAGACCACATGGGAAGAGGTTTCTGGCCTACGGGCCTGAGAAGGACCCATAATTGGGGTTATTGATGCAAAGCTCAATGGACTAAGTTCAACACCTTGAATTACATGGGAAATGCACAGGAGCTAGGGCAGCTGAGGGAACACAGGTGTGACATGTCCAGAGGAGCCCACATTCTTAAGTCTACAGGCAGCCATGTTCTATTTATGCAGCATCCCCCGGGTGGTCCAGTTAACAAAGCTTCCTGTCATAAAGCTATCGCTCAGTACAAGGCTAATGTATTGTGAATGCCAGGTTCAAAACAGTTCATTGAAAACTTTTTGGTTAAGTAATTAAAGCAAGCTGAGCTTTGGGAAATTCTCCAGGAGGGAGCTCATTTTTGAGAACAGCTTTCCAATTCACATGTTTCATAAGCAAAGGGTAAGCATAGTTCAGATGAATAACACACAGACATACACACCCCACAAATAGGGGAATTAAAAAGTAGAATTGAGTTCAGGGCTAGACCACAGCAGAAGTGACTTGGCTTAAAGAAAACTAGATATTTTGTCTCCAAAACCATCTGTTTATTGGATTGTTTTGCTTGACTGCAACTACTTGTATCGCCAGATTCAAATCTGTATCAGGAAGATTACAGGTGAAGTGGCAGTCTACCAACTACACAGCTCTGCCCCCACCCCCTGACTTTGGGCAAAAAATAAATAAATAAATAAATAAATCATATGTGTTTTAAGTGAATGAAAGGCAAGCATAATTATTATCTCCTGACAGTATGAATAAAAATAAAATAAAATAAAATGGAATCATTGTCCTAGAAACCTTCAAAAAACAGTATGGACAAACATCCACCATCTATCCCACAAATTCTCCTTTACTCCAAGTTAGATGACCAGATAGATAATTTTTCAAAGTCCCTTCCTTTCCATCATTCAACATTTTTGTCATATATGTGTTTGTATATTACTTTTTTTTTCAGTTTGTAGAAAGTACCTTCATGACACTGGGTCAGTCTCCTATAATTCTGCTATAACAAAGTGTTATAAACTTGGTGACTCAAAACAACACACACTTACTCCCTTAGAGTTCTAGAGGTCAGAGGTCCAAAGCCACTTCCCCAGGCTAATGGCAAGATGTCAGCAGGGCATCTTCTAGGACATTCCTCTGAGGGAAATCCCCGGTTCCTTGCTTTCTTCATCCTGGTGGCCACCTATAGTGCTTGGCTTATGTCCCCTTCCCTCGCCTTCAAAGCAGATCACTCTAATCTCTGCTTCCATGATTGCATGAGCTTTCCCTCTAATCTGACTCCTCTTGCATCCCTCTTATAAAGACCAGGACAAAATGACACTCTGCCCTTCTGGATAAGCCAGGATAATCTCTCCCTCTCAAAACCCTTAAATCTCCCCATCTCTAAACTCTTAACTCAATCACATCTGCAAAGTCCCTTTTGCCATATCAGGCAATGATTACAGGTCCCAGGGATTTAGGACATAGGCACATTTGGGATGTGGTTATTCAGCCACAGTACCTCTTTAGAAAAGTGGATTGATGTCATTCTCTGACATTGTTCTCTGTTCTTAATTAAAAAAAAAATTGCATGCCCTAAATTCTGCTAGGAACTGTAATATCTTCAAAATAATATGTATAGTTTAGGCCTTTGAGGAATTGTAATCAAGTTAGGGTTCATATTCATGAGCAGGTTAGAGAAACAGTTAACAAGGTGATGCATAATGTTGTTCAGCACCAAACTGCTTGTCAAGCACTATGTGAGATGCTCAGTGTGAAAAGATGAATGAGTTATGGTTCCTACACTGGGTGGAGAAGGAAAGATGGGAGGGAAATCTATTTTTATAGAGAAAGACAAAAGTTGTACAGCCACATCCAGATGCACTACCATGCACACTACCCTGCCACTACCATGCACACTTGTAATCCCAGCAACTGGGGAGGCTAAGACAGGAGGATCACAAGTTCAAGGCCAGTGTCAGCAATTTAGTGAGACTCTCAGCAACATAGAAGACTCTGTCTCAAAATAAAAAAATAAAATGGGGTTGGGATGTGGTTCAGTGGTAAAGTGCCCCTAGTTCAACCCCCAGTGTGGGAGAAACAAAGTTGTACACCCACAATTATCTTAGGTGAAGACTGAATTGGTACAATAGAAAAAAGCAGTGGATCATCATAGTTCAGAAATCTGGGCTTTTCCATTGACTTGGGAAAAAAATTAGCTGTGTATCCCAGGAAAGATCATGTCTCTTCTCCAATTGCTCTGCATTCTAGCAACTTTCTGGCTTAAATCGTTTCTGAATTTTCTGACTACCTTTCAGAATTTTAATGAAAAACTGCTGTTGGTAGTGGAATTAATGACAAACATAACCCCAGGAATTGAGTAGAGAAAAGACTTTAAGATTGTTCAGAAAAAGAAGGAAAAGGAAGAGATGAGGGGTGGGGAAGGGAGGAGGGGAGGGAGGAGGGGAAGGGAAAGAAAAAGGAAGCAGGAGGAGGAGGAGGAGGAGGAGGAGGAGAAATAATGATAAGAAGAAGAGGAGAAGGAGAGGAAATAAAGAGGCCACAAGAGTTGTTCCAGCTACTGTGAGATGCTGGGGTAAGTCTAGAGGGGATTCACAAAGAACCAGCTGCTATGGAAAGCACTGCAGGTCCACCCACACTAGAACTTACTTTTCTGGAATGACCAAGGTATTTCCAGTTTAGCTTTGCTTGGCTCCCCGAATAACCCACACCATGTGAGACTCACCTTGATTAAACTTAGCACTCCTGGTCATAGAGCTGATAGAACAAATTAAGTCAGTTGTGTCATAGACACAAAAAGTCAATTCCTGTGTAAAAGCTAGGACTCACTGACAATGAGCACCAAGTTTTCTAGCTAATACCAAGACAGTCTAGAACATTCATGAAAAAAATAATTTATTTTAATTTCTATATTTAAATTTATTTTTAAAATAGTTTCCCAGTTAGGAAGACTGTGAAAAAATATGTCCTGGTCTGAGGGGTGGGGTAGGTAATGAGGCTTAACTCCAAGTATCCAGTGCTTGTTCTACAAGCTTACACCTTTAACTTCCCATAGCCCAATTCTAAGGTGGCCCTGAGCTCTTTCCATTCTTCCTGAAGTAAACTAGGGCTTAGGGGTGAATATCAGTGAATGGGAAAAGAGGCCCTAAAAGAAAAGAAGAAAACCATTTTGGGAGTAGCCTGGGGTGAAAAGAGATTGTTGGGACTCCCTGGGAGTGGGTGGCTGGCTCCTTGCAGTCGGGTATTCTGAAGCTGAAAGGCTGCTGTTATTGGTTGGTAGCATTAATGTGCTTCAGGAGAAAAATAAACAGCTTTCCCCTGACCTGTTGATACTTGTGGAAACGGTAGAGGGGCTTTCTTTTTAGGCAATAGAGTAAAAGGAAGAAAAAAAATTGGGCTTATTTGAGGAAAATGCTATAACTTGTCAATGATGTTTTCAGGAAGTTTCTGAGGTGAGCAACAGAAATTATGTGTCAGTTTGTAGATTTTATTTTTTTCCACTGTTGCAGAAATTTAGAAAGTACAGATTTTACTGGAAAAATAAATAAAAATTAAATTGAAATGTTTGACCCGAAGAACATGAGTTTTCCCTCTAATCTCCTGCGAACAACCTACTTGGCGTTTGGTGAGATACAAACACAAAGAAGCACACAGTTCCTAGAGTGAACAGAGGTGGGGTAAATACTAGTGCAGTTTGTGTGTTTCTCATAGTGCCTGTTGCAAATCTGGAATTGACGATCGTCCAACACAAGGCCATTTTGTGTTCCAGTACAGTTGTGGTCTATTTAAATGCCCAGCCTTGGAGGACAATAAATTCCACCCCTTTCCCTAATGGATTTACTCTTCTGAAGTTCTTTATATGAGAAACATTACGCCATTTGAACCAATGACATGAAACTGTTGAAAAGAAGATGTATTCCCTTGGCCGGTTAACTCCTGAAAGTGTGATTCTCATTGCTACGTTTAGCAAGTGGAAATTCAACACTTGAGCAGTGCTAACTCATTTCCTTTCTTAACAGCAGGTAAAAATAGATTGATATTTTACAGCTCCGCCTTCGTTTCATGGAGTTTCCACCCTGTTTCTAGAGTAATTTTGTTACTAGTAACTCTGATCGATGGTGATGCCAATTTACTCAATTGATCTTTTCCCAAGAGTTAATGGGCCATTATCATACTGATCTTAAATTTTATCTTTATCTTCTAGACTTGTTTTCTTCTTTTCCTTTTTCTCCCAAAGCGTTGTCTAAAGGACCAAGCACCAAACTCATTGCAGGTCACCTTGCCAACATCAGATAATAGGTAAAGTTGACATTGTCATATACATATATATACCAAAAAAATGTATATTTCATATCAATATATTTATTCTACCTCAATGATACTAGAATCATAAAAAGAATTATTTTCCTAATCTTCTTGCCTCGGTGTTACAAGCATGGGGTATTAAAAGTATGCACCACCAAGTCTGGTTTACAAAAAATTTTAAATAGAGTATTTTTCTTTATTTTTATTTCCTAGATTATAAGGTTCATTTGCAGCAGCAAATAATTTTTGATATATAAATATGGTATGGTTTGCATCTGGAATGTCCCTCAAAGGCTCTCGTGTTGAAGCCTCCGTTCTCAATGCAGGAGTGGTCTGAAGAGTATGGGGAGAGTAATTGGATCATGAAGGCTCTAACTTGAATAGTAGATGAATCTGTTGATGGATTCATAGCCAAATGGACTACTGGAAAACGGTGGACACTGTAGGAAGTGGAAGCTAGTTGAAGCTACTGGGTCCTTGGGGGTGTGCTCTTCTAAACTATATCTTGTCCCTGGCCCTTCCTCTCTGTTTCACGGCTGCCAGGAGGTGAGAAGCTTTACTACACTACACACTTCTACCATGATGCTTCATCACAGGTTCAGAAACAATGAACCTAGCTGACCATGGACTGAAACTTCTAAAACTATAGGCCAAAATAAATATTTCCTCCTCTGAATTGATTTTCTCAGGTATTTTGTCATGGCAATGGAAAACTGATAACACGAAATGCAGTGAGACATTAATTTTATGTGCTTATACTAATTTTTACCACGTGTAAAGCACTTTTGTATCTATTATATCATTTACTCTTAAAAATCACTTGGAAGTTAGAGAGAAAAGCCTAATTTTATCACTGGGAAAAGAAGCTAAAGGTCTTGCTGAGGGTTACACAACTAATTACTAACAGAACCAGACCTTGAACACAAGTGTCCTGGCTTCTAGTGCAGGATCCTTTCATTCCCTGGGTGTTGAAATTCTGTCCTAAGGAAGCTCTTCTGTGTCTACCCAAAAGAAGTATCACTGCTGTGAGGAAAACAATGGTGCTGGCCCCATTTTGAAGTCCCTTAGGAAAAAGTTCAAGCCATGTTTTACCTCTTTTATATGTTAGGAAATTGGATACATTTGTTTAAACAAGGAGATCCTTGGCCAAAGTAGGGGAATAGCTAGGCACAGTGGTGCACACCTGTAATCCCAGTGACTCAGAAGGTTGAGGCAGGAAGATCACAAGTTCAAGGCCAGCCTGAGCAACTTAGCAAGAGCTTGTCTCAAAATAACAAAATCAAAAGGGCTGGAGATGTGGCTCAGTGGATAAGTGTCCCTGGGTTCAGTCCCTGGTACCACAAAAGAAAAAAAAAAGAGACAGAGAGAGAGGAGAGGGGGGTGGAGAAGGAGGAGGAGGAAGAGGAGGAAGAGGAGGAAGAGGAGAAGGAAGAAAAGGAGGAAGAAAAAGAAGAAGGAAAAGGAGGAGGAGGAATATAACTGTGGTCGCTGCTGTACTACACTGCCCTAAAAGGCCTGCGAAAGACTGCACAGTCATAATGTTAGTTCAGTCCATTTTTCTAGCACTAATATCTGGTTTAATCAGATTGAGAGGAAAAACAAGCAAAAATGTCTTCAGTATCATCCTTAAAGCTTTAAGAACCTGATTGTGTTTTGACACAAGATTTATTTATATGTGTGTGTGAGTATACGTGTGTGTGAGTATGTATACATGTATACATATATATGTTTACATACACACACATACATATTTTTTAGATGACATGTATGTCTTCTGGAAACTGTTAGTAATAGCAAAATGGTGACTGGCCAGAGCTGTGAGCAGAGCTGGATAAAGGCCGGGAGGACGTGTTAGACCTCCACCCTTGTCTTCTTACAGGTACCAGGCTGACCATTCATCACCCAGGCCAGCTGGCACCTCCTTAGGATGCTGTGTTCCAAAACCATGGGGACAGTTTGCTTTTCTTTATCCAGGGAGATTTATTATGCTGCACATTAAAATCAGTTTACAAATGAGATTTTAAGTGAAAAGACAAGCATGGGGGGGGCTCTCAATTCATGAAGGAAGAAGGATTTGAGTCTGGGGGGTCCTGGTGACCATCATGCCTTTCTCCCCTAACCCACGCCCCCAACAAACAGAGAGAAAAGCCCTCTTCTGGAAGAGAGAGAGTGGAACGAAGCAGAGACCTGGGCCTAGCCTGGGTGCCTCTTCTTCTCGGTTTCCACCACTAGTGTGCTCAGAACAACCCTGACTTCTGCAGACCTCCCCTTTATTCTGTGATTGTTCTAATACAAACCTTCTTTCTGCCCAAGCTAGCTCAAGTTGGTTTTCCTAAATGTGTGCTGGAAAAAATGTCCCCAGCACTGCAGTAGTTTAGAGTGGTGGACAGAACAAAGGCTTTAAAACAAACAGCTCTAAATTTGAATAATGATCATTCCAGCCCCTTAATTTAATTTTAATTTTAATTTTATTTAATTTCTTGAAGCTTCAATGTCTTCCTATGATAAGTATTAATGCCAGTAAAACCTCTGTCATAGAGTTATGGTGATGACTAAATGAAATTACGTGCATGAAGTCCTGCTTTTCTTTCCTGATGCTGTCTTCAATGGTTAGGAATATTAATTTCCCAAACCCCCAATACATTTGTCCTTTGTTCATCCATGCAGGTATTTGTCATGTGAGTCAACTATTTGACTGTGCAGGTTAAATTTAATTCATAACCAACACCTAATATGGTTTTTATTTTGCTGTTCTAAATTTCTATCCAGTACCTTACTTTCTAAAAATGTTTCACATAGGTTACTCTAAATGAATAAAATTAGGTATGAACTAAGTAAAAAGAAAAAAAAACATTTCAGATTAACTTTAACAGTACTCGGGCTGTGTGAATACCCTGGAATCTCTTTTGCCTAATTGGATTTGGATCACATAAAGCTTGAACTAATAAGAAAGTGACATCAGCTGATCTTAAAGCAGATTTTTTTACCTTAGTTGGTCATAAAGCAAATAAATAATAATAATATATGATCAATACACATAATCACTTGTTACAGAACAGAAATTAAACATGTTCTAAGAACTCTTTAAATTATCTGTCCCAGCCATCTCCTCACACTGAGGATTGAATTCACGGGCACTCTATCCCTGAGCAATATCTACAGCCCTTTTTATTTCAAAATAGAGTATTGCTAAGTTCCTAGCTGGCCTGGAACTTGTGATCCTCTTGTCTCAGCCTCTAGAGTTGCTGGGATTGCAGGCATGTGCAACCATGTCTGACTTAAAGTATCTTTTATGTTTCCACAAATCAACACATTTGTTGGGGAAAACAAATTAGTTGCTAAAACTCAGGCTTTACAATTCATTCAGTGGTGCAGGCCTGTATTCCCAGCAACTTGGGAGGCTGAGGTAGAAGGATCACAACTTCAAGGCCAATATCAGCAACTCAGCAAAGTCCTAAGCAACTTAGCAAGACCCTGTCTTGAAATTTAAAAAGTAAAAAGCATTCAGGATGTAGCTAAGTGGTAAAGCTCCCCTGGGTTATATCCCCAGCTTGGCAAATATATATTTGCTATCAGGTGGCTCTGGTTAACCTTTCCAAGCCTCTGTTTTTCATCTGTGAAATAGAGACGATAGTTTGTATCTCATAAAATTTAGTAATGACAAAGTGAGGGAACATAGATTTAGGATTCCATTTGACATAGATTGTGGTAGGCACTTCACAAATAACCCAATTATGATAAGTCTACAGCCCTAGATGGATTACTAGAATCACATGACAAGTTTTTTAAAACTGGATTTTTCAGAACTACCACAAAAATGTTGATTTCATTGGTTTGGGAAGATGCCTAGGCACTGGAAATTTTTTTAAAAGATCTTAAAATTTATGGTAGTGTGTAGCTGAGAATGAGAAGCACTGTCTTAGAATTTGGCATCACCAATACCTACAACTCTTCCATATTAATAATTATTATTATTTGTAGATATAAAACTATATTATTCTTTTTAAAATTTTTAATAATTGCTTCCTAAAAAATGGTCTTACTCATATTGTAACATACAACATGGTGCTTTGAAATGTGTGTGTGTGTGTGTGTGTGTGTGTGTGTGTGTGTCTTGAATGGCTAATCCAGCTAATTAACATATATGCATTACCTCTCTACACATGATTTCAACATCCTGGACTTCAAAGCCTATGCTTGATGCTGTACTGAGATAAAAGTTTGGGCGTCTTGGGGAAGGAATGAATATTCTTTACATGTGGGAGAGATGTGAATCAGTGACACAGGAGGGTTGATTCTGGTAGCTGATTTCCAAGGACAGTCCCTGATGTAGTGCACCTTATAGTCCTCTCCCACTTCCAACCAGCAGAATGTGGCAGAAGTGATGCAGGCCAGTTTTAAGCCTGAGCCTCAAGAAGTATTAGAAACTTATGCTTTTTAACTTTTGGTGCTCTGAGCTACTGCTGGAGAGGCCGGGTGGAATGGAAGAGGTCTTGAGACCACACAGACACGGAGAGGGAGAGGGTCAGCAAATTTGAGGCCAGTCTGTGCAACGTACTGAGGCCCTGTTTAAAAAAGCTTGGTGGTCCTGGGGAAGTAGCTCTGTCGTAAATAAAGTGCCCATGAGGTCAATTCCCAGTACCAAACAACCCAAAAATATCCTTCTGATTCCACTGTCCTATCAAATAATCATTATCATATTTCAATATTCCCTTTAGAGGAAAATCCCTCACAAAGTTCTCCATGGTGTCTCCAATTTCTTTTCCCATATTCTTTTCTAAATTCACTCTAATAAAGATTTTACTTCCAATCATCTCACCAGTATTGTACAGTTACACATGGCCCCCGGGCTGATAGCCTCAAAAGGAATTGCTCAGCCCTTACTATATATGAAGTTAATTTGTCTTTGGGCTAATAAGAGTCATAGGGATTTTTTTTTCTTTTTTTATTTCAATAGTGGGAATTGAACCCAGAACATTACACAGGCTAAACAAATATTGTACTGCTGAGCTACATATCCAGTCCTATTTATTTTATTTTATTTTGAGAGAGGACTTCACTAAGTTGCCCAGACTGCCCTCAAACTTGCAATCCTCATGCCTCAGCCACTTGCACCATTATGTCCAGCAAATGTTCTTTTTTTTTTAAAGAGAGAGAATTTTTTAATATTTATTTTTCAGTTTTCAGTGGACACAACATCTTTATTTTTATTTTATGTGGTGCTGAGGATCGAACCCAGCGCCCCACGCATGCCAGGAGACCATGTTACCGCTTGAGCCACATCCCCGGCCCACAAATGTTCTTTTTTAAAAAATGTTTTTAGGCTTGTCTTTTTTTAAAATTTATTAATTCTAATCATATATACATGACAGTAGAAAGCTCTTCAATTCATTGTATACCAATGAAGCATAATTTTTCACTTCTCTGGTTGTGCATGAAGTAGAGTCACACCATTCATGCAATCATACATGAACATAGGGCAATGATGTCCATCCCATTCCACTGTCTTTCCTATCCCTTTGCCCTCTCCCTCCCCTCCCCTTTGCCCTATCCAAATTTCCTCCACTCATCCCATGCCCCCCCCATATGGATTAGCATCCACTTATCAGAGATTTGGCTTTGAGATTGGCTTATTTTGTTTAGCATGATATTCTTCAATTCCATCCATTTATCTGCAAATGCCGTGTTTTCATTCTCCTTTTTTTTACCTTTTTAAATTCTAATTTGTTATATTTGGCAGCAGAATGCATTACAATTCATATTATACATATAGAGTACAATTTTTCATATGTCTGATTATACACAAAATAGAGTCACATCATACATGTCTTCATACATGTACTTAGGGTAATGATATCCATCTTATCCCACCATATTTCCTACCCCCATTCCCCCTCGCTTCACCTTCTACCCTTTTTCTCTATCTAGAGTTCATCTAATATTCCCATGCTCCCCACCACCACTGGAGTGAGATGATTATGATGATTATGAATCAGGATCCTTATATCAGAGAAGACATTCATCATTTGTTTTTGGGGGGATTGGATAACTTCACTTTGCATTATATTCTCCAACTCCATCCATTTACCTGCAAATGCCATGATTTTATTCTCTTTTAATGCTGAGTAGTATTTCATTGTGTGTATATACCACATTTTCTTTATCCATTCGTCAGTTGATTGGTGCCTAGGTTGGTTCCACAGTTTAACTATTGTGAATTGTGCTGCTATAAACATTGATGTGGCTGTGTCCCTATAATACGTTGTTTTAAAGTCCTTTGGGTATAGACCAAGGAGTGGGATAGCTGAGTCAAATAGTGGTTCCATTCCCAGTTTTCCAAGGAATCTCCACACTGCTTTCCATATTGGCTGCACCAATTTGCAGTCTCACCAGCAATTTATGAGTGTGCCTTTTTCCCCACATCCTCGCCAATATTTATTGTTGCTTGTATTCTTGATAACCGTCATTCTGACTGGAGTGAGATGAAATTTAGAGTTGTTTTGATGTTCATTTCTGTAATTACTAGAGATGTTGAACATTTTTTCATATATTTGTTTATCGTTCATATATCTTCTTCTAAGGAGTGTCTGTTCAGCTCTCTAACCCATTTATTGATTGGGTTATTTGATTTTTTGGTGTTAAGTGTTTTGAGTTCTTTATACATCTTGGATATTAGTGCTCTATCTGATGTGTGTATGGCAAAAATTTGCTCCCAAAATATAGCCTCTCTCTTTACCTCATTGATTGTTTCTTTTGCTGAGAAAAAGCTTTTTAGTTTGAATCCACCCCATTTATTGATTCTTGATTTTATTTCTTGCGCTTTAGGAGTCTTGTTAAGGAAGTCAGGCCTAATACAACATGATGAATATTTGGGCCTACTTTTTCTTCTATTAGATGTAGGGTCTCTGGTATGATTCCTAGGTCCTTGATTCACTTTGAGTTGAGTTTTGTGCATGGTAAGAGATACAGGTTTAGTTTCATTTTGCTGCATATGGATTTCCAGTTTTCCAAGCACCATTTGTTGAAGAGGGTATCTTTTCTCCAATATATGTTTTTGGCACCTTTTTCTAGTATGAGATAAGTGTATTTATGTGGGTTTGTCTCAGTGTCTTCTATGAGGTACTATTGGTCGATATGTCTATTTTTACCAGCAAATGTTCTTTATCTTTCTAGTTGATATTGTACTATAGTGTTGGAAGATGTGATCACTTAGAGAAAATCAGTAAGGGATAAAAGGATCCTTCTGTATTATTTGTTATACTTTCATGTGTCTCTACAATTATCTCAAAATTAAAAGATTAATTTTGAAGAAGTGAATCAATTGCTTAACTACTAAGGGGGAAAATCAAATCTTTCCCCTATTTTATATTTTGCATCTAAACTAATTCCAGGAGATTGAAGAAGAAATAAAAACATCTTATAGCTACCATTTATTGAGCAATTATTATGTTCCAGATATATTTGTATATATTCTCATTTAATCCTTCCAAGAAACTTATGAGGGTTACCTCTCTTTTTTCTTTTTTTGTTTGTTCTTTTTAGATATATAGGACGGTGGAGTGTGTTTCGACATACATATGTAGAGTATAATTTATTCTAATTGGGATCCAGTTTTGGGGTTGAACATAATGTAGAGTTACACTGGACATGTATTCATATATAAACATAGGAAAGTTATATCCAGATTCATTCTACTATCTTTTCCCATCCCCCATCCCTTCCCTTATCCCCCTTTGTCTAATCCAATGAACTTCTATTCTTCCCTCGCCTCTTATTGTGTGTTAGTATCCACATATAAACATTACTGTGGCTGCATCACTGTAACATGTTGATTTCAAGTCCCTTAGGTATATGCTGAGGAGTGGGATAACTGGGTCAAATGATGGTTCTATTCCAAGAGTTCTGAGAAATCTCCATACGGCTTTCCAGAGTGGTTGCACTAATTTGCAGTCCCACCAGCAATGTATGAGTGTGCCTTTTCCCCACATCCTCACCAACATTTATTGTTGATTGTATTCTTGATAATTGCCATTCTGACTGGAGTGAGATGAAATTTCAGTGGAGTTTTAATTTGCATTTCTTTAATTACTAGAGTTGTTGAACATTTTTTTAAATATATTTGTTGACCATTCGTATTCCTTCTTCTGTGAATTACCTGTTCAGTTCCTTTTCCTGTTTTTTGATTGGGGTATTTATTTACTGTTGGTGTTAAGTTTTTTGAGTCTTTTATAATATCCTGGAGATTAATGCTGTATCTGAGGAGCAGGTGGCAAGGATTTTCTCCCGTTCTGCAGGGTCTGTCTTCACATTTTTTATTGTTTCCTTTGCTGTGAAGAAGCTTTTAGCTTGATACCATCCCATTTACTGATTCTTGATTTTACTCCTTGCACTATAGGAAGTTCATTCCCAGGCCAACATGATAAAGAGTTGAGCCTACATTTTCTCCTAGTAGGTTCAGGGTCTTTGGTCTAATGCCTACATTCTTGATTCCCTTTGAGTTGTATTTTGTGGGTGAGAGCTAGGGATTTAATTACATTCTGCTACATATAGATTTCCAGTGTTCCCAGCACCACTCATTGAAGTGGCTATCTTTTCTCTAATGTATGTTTATGGCACCTTTGTCTAGTATGAGATAATTCTATTTATGTAGGTTTGTCTCTGTGTCTTCTATTCTGTACCATTAGTCTTCAAGTCTGTTTTGGTGCCAATATCATGCTGTTGTTGTTACTATAGCTCTGTAGTATAGTTTAAGGTCTGGTATTGTGGTGCCTCCTGCTTCACTTTTCTTGCTAAGGATTGCTTTGGCTATCCTGGGCCTCTTATTTTTCCAAATGAATTTCATAACTAATTTTTCTATTTCTATGAAGAACATCATTGGAATTTTAAAACAAATTGCATTAAATATGTATAGCCTTTGTGGTAGTATGGCCATTTTGACAATATTAATTCTACCTATCCAAGAAAAATGGATATCTGGCCATCTTCTAAGATGTTTTCAATTTTTTTCTTTTGTGTTCTGTAGGTTTCATTATAGAGATCTTTCACCTCTTTTGTTATATTGATTCCCAAATATTTTTTGAGGCTATTGTGAATGGAATAGTTTTTCTAATTTCTCTTTCACTTGATTCATCATTGGTATATAAGAATGCAATTTATTTATGGGTATTAATTTTATATCCTGCTACTTTGCTAAATTCATTAATGAGTCCTAAAAGTTTTCTGGTAGAGTTTTTTGGGTCTTCTAAGACAGTTACCTCTCTTTAGCCACATTTTACCAAAAAAAGAAAAATTAACTGTTTTCCCAAACTCATATATCAAAAAAAAAAAAAAGAAAATTCTATACATAGAAGAAAAATGATACTCAATGATGCACTAACCTTGGTTTGAATGAATAAGTATCTGGGGTTTGATTTCTTTTCTTTCACAATTATTTACATGTACTGGGTGTTTTGCAATGAAGAATTTGATGTTTTTTAAAGATTTCTTAAGGTTGGGCAAAAATAAATTAAGAAATTTTTGTGAGGGATGGGGAATAAATCAGACAGGGGAATGGCTCACCCTTATTCCTCATCCTGGCAAAAAGAATTTTTTTTTCTTAATTTTTTTTTTTAAGAATTGAACCCAGGAGTGCTTTACCACTGAGATAATTCCAGCCCTTTTATTTTTTTATTTTGAGAAAGGGTCTCAAAAAGTTGTCCACACTGGCCTCAAACTTCCAATCTTCCTGCCTCAGTCTCCTGAGTAGCTGGGTTAGAGGACTGTGCCACCATGCCTAGTTAAAAATTCCTTAATTTATTTTTGCCAGGGATGAGAAGTCAGCCAAAAGGGAGAAGAACTCACACAGCACAGCACAGAAACTCCAGGTTAATGTAAACTGTGTTTTAATAATTGCCTCTGATTGCAAGGGAGAGCTGAGCATTAATAATGTTCGGGGATGTTTTTAAAATAACAATTAGCAATTACAAAGAAGAAATTTGGCAACATTCAGGAAATGACTGAATGGAGTAGACAACCAACATTTTTTGAAAGGTAGATTTTGTAATTACTAATTACTTTGCCTCTGATTTCTTCCCAATTGAAAGAAAGTAGACAGGCAGTCCTGAGGCCACTCAGGCACAATCTTCCAGGCAAAGGCTAACCCAAGCCTGGTTTTGGGGATAGGAAGGAAGGGACAGAGATCAGAAAAGCGGAGAAGGAAGTGAACAAGACTTGGTGATTCATTAGCAATAAAGAACAATGGGCAGAGAAAAGCCAAAGTGTGAGGTAATAGAAAGAACAACATTGGCTCTAGTCTTGGTTTTGCCACAAACCAGATGTAGATCCTCAGGACAATCATTTAATCATTCTCTGGCTTCATTTTCCTTATCCCAGCAATGAATAGGTTGCTCTTTAACTTTTAAATTCACTCTCACATCTAATGGCTTGAGGCCAGGAGAACAGAGTGATCATAGAAATACAAGTTACTGGGAAAGATTCTCATCCCATCTACCCAGATTCTGATAATACCACAGCTGTGTGTCCTCGAACAAGTTACTTAAGCCCTCTGTGCATCAGTTTCCATCATACAAGGGTTATAAAAATGATAATAGCACCCATCTCATAGCATTACATGACATGAACCTGTAGGGAAGTGTCTGGCATGTCATAAGTTTCAAGAGATGTGAGCAATTAATAATAGTGTCCTCTAAGAATTGGTCAAGTTGACTATGCCTGATAGTCCCAATGGAGAGACCCTATAGACACCAAAATCCGTGTCATAAAATTCAACTCTTATGAACTCTCTTGTTGTTTAACATTGGAGGCAAGGTTGAGTGCTTATAGGAATAAAACACATAAGTATCTGGGATTTGGGTCAACTGAGTCACCAAACTGAGGGACACTCTTGTAACTACCTCCTAGCAAGTGCTAGTTGTCACGTCCACTCTCTCCAGCCCAGTGCCATCACATCCTGATATTTGTCATAGGTATTACCCCAGAGCAACAGAACATAAGGATCTGAGTCATTTTGAAAAGAAATAAGTGTCGATCCAGCAGCTGTAAACCGTCAGAAACCAACCACGCTGAGCACAACGGATCTCCAGCTCTCGGCTCTGCTGCCATCGCCATTCAGAGCACATGAAGGGAGAACATGGCCAGAAGGCAAATTTACACAGGCCCACTGCTTCCCTCCCTGCCCTGGCTTGTCCTTACCTGAATATCGCAATAGGGTGGCAGTCCAAAAGACATCTGCCAACTTAAAAAAAAAAAAAATCTAATAATTTGCCTGGGTTTGCAGGAGGAAAACTAAGGAAAAGAACGTTAAGCTTTAGGGGTGTGAATACCAGTGAGGAAATATGATCAGGATATGTACCTTAATATTAAATTATACAACACATCTACATAAAAGACGTACAGAAATTTTTATTATTTTTTGAGATTCTATTGACTGAACTTTGTTAACTCCGTGATTTCTGAACCAACTTTCAATTTCAACTTCCATGAGGCTGCATTGCATTGGGCAGCCCCCGAAGCCACCATCTGGAGCAAGGTTCAGGGGACTTTCCAGTTCAAAGACAGGATAACCCTCTTCTAACCAGGTCCCTCAATCTCACTTTAATAAATACTTTGCAAGTTTGGAAATTTCTAGGACATAAGAGATAAATGGCAGTGAAGTAGCTATTTCTTCATTTCTCTCTTTAGTGGCAAAGAATATTCTTGTTTTATCTCAGTTTTTAAAATTATTTTCATCATTCTTAAAATGATACTGACAAGGCAAAATGTTTACATCAAACCTTGGTGTCTCTTGTTAAAGAGGTTCATAAATAAAGAAAGTGACTCAGTACTTACGTTTGCCTGATTACCCAGAACACAAAATACCACTATCAACTTAAGGAATTCAAACCCAAAATTCACAAGCAAGTGCCTCATACCTTGCTCACCTGTGTATAGAAGACATAGACATTTCTTACCGTCTGTCTTTTTGGCTGCAGACATTGGTAGAGATGAACTATAGCTTTGATTCTTTCCGTTTGTTTTCTACTGCCACGCACAGCTGTTGAGGAGAATGTGAGTGTGGGGGAAACTATCTAAGCTCTGGCAGTTCATTCAGCTGCTCCATGATTTCAGTGGTGCTCTTCAGTAGAGTTAAAAGACCATCGCCTGTAGTAAATCTCTTTCTTTTCAAAATACCTGGAGGTATTTTTATTTCCAGCTTTCAACTTGGGCTGATAATTAATATAATTTGCCTAGGATAGTGACCCCTAGGGGTAAGCCTGACAGAGCTTAACAAAGAGAATCACTTTTTCTGAGGTATAAAAGTGCACTTGGGCCAGGCCCAGTGGTGCAGGCCTCTAATCCCAGTAGCCCGGGAGGCGAAACACTAGGATCATGAGTTCAAAGCCAGGCTAGGCACTAAGCAACTCACTGAAACTCTGTCTCTAAATAAAATACAAAATATGGCTAGGGATGTGGCTCAGTGGCCCAGTGCCCCTGAGTTCAATCCCTGATAGCCCACCCCAAAACAAAAATTGCACATTGGAATTTGTTTTCTGGCTGCATTAATTTTTCTAAGTTGAATTCTTTTTATTGAAGTTTCCATGATTTCTGTTCTCCTGATTATTGAAAAATTAATGAATAAACAAACAACACAGGTAGGAATTCTTGGCTTAAGAAATAAAATTTTCCTTCATGCTTATTTTCTTCTCTACTAAATAATTTGAAAGGATGACAATATTCATGAATCTTGATAGGATTTTTGGAAGTGTTTGGTTAAGAGCTGAAAGTCAATAGCAAAATGTACACTAATAATGCATAATTTGCCTAGACTGTACAAAGTATTATGTATTGTCATTTCTCTACTATTTTACCAGTTTCAAATATGAAAAATTGAAACTCAAAAAATTTTAGTCAAGGGAAAACAACAAGTAGCCAAACAAGGACTCATACCTCATGCCCTGCACAATCCCACATCGGAGATCAGGCCTGAAAGTTCTAGGCAGTGTTTTATAGTTTTATGTATGTATAATGTGTGTGTGTGTGTATATATATATATAAATGTGCATGTGGGTATGTGTGGGTGTGTGTATTTCAAATAGCACAAAACTCCAATCATGCAATTATGTAAGGCTATTGGCTTTCCAGCCATATTTCTTTTTAATATTTTTTTTAGTTGTAGATGGACACAATATCTTTATTTGTTTATTTTTATGTGGTGCTGGGGATCAAACCCAGGGTCTCACGCATGCAAGGCAAGCGCTCGACCACTGAGCTACAGCCCCAGACCCATATTTCTTAACTACAGTAAACTTATACAACATCAGGATGTATTTCAATCTTGATCTTTCATATGTATACATACATATAATACATAAATACACATAATATATTTATATGTATATTTGTGTGTGTGTTTGTGTGCATTCCCTGATTAATCTCTGTGGTTTCTTTTTTTAAATGTGGACCTTCACCTTTAGAAAATGCAAGGAGGGTAGGGTATATCAGAGCTAAATCATCCAAATCTTTTTTCCATTTTAAAATTATCCATATTTAAATGGAGACACTTGAAGCCCAATGCTCATTCTTGAAGTTCTATTTACAGCTTTCCCCCCTTTTTAAAGAATCAGGTTCTTTTCTTTCTCTTCATGTCTGCCCTGCCCTGTGCATTGTATTCTGTATCACAGGGCACTAGAAGCTTTTCTGAGATAATACAGGTCAATTCTTTCTCCCTCATGGATATCTCCAATCTCTCCAAAGACTCCATGTCTTATATAGTTTGTGTGATCCTTAATCATTTGGGTTGGAATATCTTCTGAAAAGATCTTTTTTCCTTTTTAAAATTATTTTATTTATGTATTTATTTTATGGTTCTGGGGATCAAACCAGGGCCCAGTACATGCTAGGCAAGTACTCTGCCACTAAGCCACATCCCCTGCCCTTTTATGAATTTTTTGTGCTTTCCTGCTTTATTACATGTGCAGGCTTAGTAAAGGCCTCAGGAGAGCCAAGCTGCTCAAAGCTGTCAAAGATGAAATAGCAAAACAGGTTCTTATCTACCTTAAATTTGAGAGAAAATGGATGAACAACAGAACAGTAATTCTCTTGTTCTTTTCTTTCTCTTCTGTTATTGGAGAATTAATTGACATAGAAAATCTTCATGATATAACAGATGCCCAGCTATAATGATTACGTTCTGTTGTTTCAGCTTGCTACCTGTAACTTTTTAAAGATCATTAAATAACACTTTAGAATGTTTTTAAATGTTTGGCACTCTGTGTGGTACAGTATAAGAAAAGTTTGTCTCTATCAAGATGGGGTTTTGTCCAGGTGTGCCTAATCTTACCCAGATTTGGACACATAAAAAAGGAAGACAACTCTGTCAAACAGTCAGTTGTCCAAAGAGAAGCATGAAGACCTGGGAGGAACAGTAAATACATTGGATGATAGAACCCTAACCAAAGGGTAGGCTTAAAGTATGAACCAGAAACTATAAGGTAAAATTAACAGTGGTTCAGGTAAAGGCTGTACCTGTGTACAATAAAACACTGTGGAGGACGAGATAGAGAAACATTTACTAGGTGGCTTTTTGGTATTGAGCCCTATTCAATATCCTTTTGCTTGAATTATCTTATAAATCATAGTAAGTCACACCACAGTGGTGCAATGGGGTAAGTTAATGCAGATCAACAACAACAGGAGCTAAATAGAAGCTATATATATGTATATTTTTTAAATTCATGTTATAAGTGGGTACATTTCTTTCTGGTTTTATGGTTGCAGGTTTGAGGAAAGTCAAGCCTTTTGGTTTTCAGTAATTGCTAGGGTCTGATATGCTGCATAGGCAGAACTATAGCATCTAGAGCTGATGAGAGAATAACCACGCTAACTTCTGCTGCTGAGACCACATGTGAGCCCTGTGTCCACCTCCCAAGTCTATTCTCTAAGGAGAAGAAGGGCAGATAGGACCTCTGTCAGAAGAGAACAGAGTGTAATTTCATTTTAGTGGGGCACAAGTTCTAAAGTCACCACACTAAAAATGATGTATGAACAAGCATATCCTTGAAAACTCCTTAACCTGATTTTACATTGTCAGGACCTGGGTCTAGGTCAAACAGTAGACATTAACTCCTTTCATTTCCCTGTATATGGGTTCCCTGCCCTGGTTTACTATAAATCTGGTTGGAATGATGAGCATGAAAGTGGATCAGAAAACACCACCTCAAAACATGCCACGTTTGCATATTCAGTATTTTTTGATGAAGGCAATTGAGAACAGCAGCTGCAAGAAGGGCTTTCTGCCCTTCCCCTTTCTGCTTAAAAGCAGGATATATATTTCCCATTTTTAAAAAAAGGTGCTGTTTTAGTCAGCGTTAGCGTCACTGTGACCAAAATACCCGACAAGAACAACTTAGAACAGAAAAAGTCTATCTGGGACTCACAGGTCCAGAAGTCTCAGTCCATAAATGGCTTTCTCCATTGCTCTGAGCCCAAGGTCAGGAAGCACATCATGGTGGCCAGGAAGCAGAAAGAGAGAAGCAGGGAAAGGACAAAAGGGAAGATGAACCTTTCCAGGGCACATCCCTAGGGACCCACCTGCCTAGCTACTACCCAGACAGACCACTTAAACAAGGATGAACTGATTAGGCTACAGCTCTCATAATCTAATTTTTTACCTCTTAATATTTCTGCATTAATAGGAGCTTTGGGAAGATACCTCGTCCAAAACAATACCAGCACAAATAAACCTTACTGAAATAACTTTTATTTTTCCATTAGTTTCCCCCATACATTTCCTACTCATTTTCCCTTAAATTACTACCCCTAGAAGCCTAAAACCCTTTTCCTATACCTTTTTACTTTTCCATAAAATTTATTGCCCATTGTTAAAACAGTATGTAAGTCCTGAGTCTAACTGCTTCTTCTGGGGTTTTCACTTTTTTGTACAAAAAGTCTCATGCCACATAAGAATATCAACATCAAATAAAATTTATTATGTCTTTTTTTTTTTTTTTTGGTACCAGGGATTGAATTCAGGGGCACTCAACCACTAAACCATATCCCCAAGACTATTTTTTTGTGTGTGTGTGTTTTATTTAGAGACAGGGTCTCATTGAGTTGCTAAGTACCTCCCTAAATTGCTGAGACTGGCTTTGAACTTTTGTGATCCTCCTGCCTCCGCCTCCCAAGCCATTAGGATTACAGGCATGCACCACCATGCCTGGCCTGTTTTCTCCTTTTAATATGTCTTTTGTCAGTTCAATTTTTTTACCTCAATTATAGAATCTAAGAGGACAAAGTTTCTCCTCCTTCACTTTTGTTGTTATTGTTGCAACTAAGATACTATTGATTTTTTGTAAATTAAGTGAATTTCTTATGCAATTCTATTGTTACCAGGAGATAGGGAAGGCTTATACCCCTGTCACATGATTCAAGAAATTCGAGATATTGAGCTTGGAGCAGAAGATCCTACGGCTACCTTAAACCATTTGAAGGACTGTCCATTGAAAGAGGATTTGGAACAGAGAGAGCCATCTTCAAACTGGCGTGGCTGTCGGGAAATCTGTATTAAAAAGAATGTGAAGCAGCAACCAAGCTCAGTGGGGAAGAATTCTGCTTGACAATGATGTCTGTCAAATGCTTGAAAGAAAGCCAGTGCCCATGCATTGAGAACAGAATGGCTATAGTTGCCATATACTAAGCTCTTGAAAGAGGTGCTTATGTGGGGTTAGGTTAGGAATGTTATTTTCTTTCATGTACACTGAGAAGTCCAAAAAGGAGAAAGAGAGGGAGAGAGAGATAGAGAAAAGAGCAGGGTTTGTTGGGTTTTTTTCCAAAAAATTAAAGAACTTACAAAAAGCATTTTTCTTCATTTCTGGTGAGTTTCCAACCCATTGTACATTTCCTTATAAAGAAATCCATGCATCCTTCCAATAAATTTCCTTTTTTGGCCTGAGCTAGTCATCTAGATTTCTGGTTTTAACAACCAAACAATCCCTAAGAGGTCTCAGTCTCTTGAAATACGGGGGCTTATTTCAATCCCATTTAATTCACTTTATCCAATATTTATTAAAGCCTTTTGTGCCTCTTACATGCAAGAAGTTGGGTCCTGGCCCAAGACTGAAATCTATGGAATATTTAAAGAGAATATCAAGTATAGATTTTGAACCTGTCCCAAGACTGAAATCTATGGAATATTTAAAGAGAATATCAAGTACAGATTATGGTCAGGTACAGTGGCACATGTCTGTAATCCCAGTGACTTGGGAAGCTAAGGCAGAAAGATCTAAAGTTTGATGTCAGCCTCAACAACATAACAAGAACCTGTCTCAAAATAAAAAATAAATAAATTAAAGGACTAAGAATGTAGCTTAGTGGTAAAATGCCTCTGGGTTCGATCTCTTGTACCAGAAAAAAAAAAACAATATATAGATTATGAAGAAAAAATATAATCTAGCACTAACCTTTTCCACTAAGGTTGTATATTGGCACTTCTGTTTAACATACTGTCCAGTTGAGTGCAGGCAGACAAGAGCCACAGGTGGCAGTACTGAGACACGGTTTCTCCAGTGTTCTCACACAAATGTGAGGAGTGAGAGGGAGTTTGACACAGGAAATCACAGCCAGCAGCACCTGGGCTCTCTGGTGAGAAAGAACACTATCTAGTGAAGCCCTTTAATTAAGCAAGATCATTTTTAAAAACTTATTCAGAAACTACTGCCTTAATCTCTGAAGATAAAGTCCTGGATTAACCCACTGTCCACAATGACTGAGATAAAAGTAAAGATCTTCTGACACAAAAACCATTACTGGGATATAACTGAATGAAAAATTAACCAATATCCACATCCTGAGTTAGAATGCTTTACCGCTAAAAGAGGCAGAGGAGAATAAGAAACACACAAACATTTTCTACATGGTATTTTTGTTTGTTTTGTTTGTTTTGTACTAGGGATTGAACCCAAGAGCATTCTAACCACTGAACTACATCCCAATCCCTTTTATTTTATTTTGACACAGGGTCTTGCTAGACTGCCCAGGCTGGCCTGGAATTGTGATCCTTCTACCTCAGCCTCCTGAGTTACTGGGATAACACGTGTGAGCCACCACACCAAACGTCTACTTGTGTTCTAAGTGCAAGGTCCAAAGCATAAGAAATTCAAACCAAGTCAAAATTTGGGAAGAAAGCTCTCTTAATTGGTTATGAACACATAAACTTCCTCTTCTGGGTTATCTTTGCTTAAAAAAATCTAATTAATTATTCCTCTTATGAGCAGGGGAACCCAAGGGCACATCTTTTGAAGTTGCTGTTATCAGGTATTTTGGGAAAAAAAAAAACACAGTATTAATCTAGTCAAGAATTTCTCAGTAGTATTTTTTTCTGCAGTCCTGGCATGATAGGGTCTTCCCCTATAAATTCATCTCTAGTTTTAAATTAGGAAAAGTCAAGATACATTTTAATGCACCTCACAAAAGTCAGGATGCATTTAATGCACAGTTGAAAGTGCAGCCAATTTTCACAACATCATTAAGTCACAAAATCACAGGTCACACCATCATATGTAGGGAACTGCACCAAAGCCAAAGGCAGGGCATGGGGTGTGGCAGGAGGGAGAACATTAGCTTTCCACAATTCACTTTGTACTTAAGGAGATACACATAGTTTTTTTTCTTCTACCCAATTTCAGGAATTCCTAAGCAATGTGCACATCAACGGTTCAACATTGTTAATAACACCCTCATGCCTCTCTGTAGCAAAGTCAGGCATGAATGTCACACTTGAGCTAATGCTGCTGGCAAAGCCTTACACTTTTCCATACATGAAATTATCAGGAGGGTCTCACCTAGAGGTGGAAAAGTAATGGATGACTCTTTCTTCAGGGGATGGTCTTGGCCGTTTATAGCTGAGGGAATGTGCTGATGGCAAGAGCTGCCCTTTTTTGGAGCCAAGAACAGTGGTGGATCCAATTACCAGCTACATTAGTGTAAAGCAGTGATAATAAAAGATGATGCAGTAATCGATGCTCCCCTTAAGGTCTTTAACGTCTGCTTCCATCAGCGTTGTAATGTCCCAAAGTCTCTAGTGTTTCTCTTTGACCATTGGTATCAAGGGTGACTAAAAGCATAAGTGAATAACCTTTGGGAATAATTCCTCTCTGACTCTTAGGCGAGTTCCCATACATGGCCCTCTTTTTGCTCTTTGAAGTCATTGATAATGTACTCCCTGCCAGGCCTGTCCCTAACATTTCTTGACCTTGGGGTAAGAGGACAAAAGGTTATATCCCAATGTCTAAATTTTCAAGTTATAAATCAAGTTAACAAACTGCTTCTACACTTCTACGTGAACAAATTTACCTTCAAAGTGACCTGGGAGCCTGATTCAATTTAGAATTTTAGGATTCCTTGGAATTTTGTACCAGGACATTCTTCCTGTACCTTGCCATCCCTTTTCTTCTAATCCTGACAAACGCTATCATACAGGGAGGGGTCCTACTTTCCCACATGTGGACATTCCATCCAAAACTCCCCAACAAATCAGTAAAGAATATTAGGAGAGATTCTTTGGTAGGGCAAGAGAGTTAGGCTTCGCAATGACACAACCAGAAAAACTGCCCAACCCACACCAAGGGAATCCAACTGAATACAGATGTGAGGGTTTCTAAAACTAACACCAGAACCAGTACCAATGCTGTCCCCAGATCAGTGCTTCTGTGGCCAACCCCACTGGGAAGTGGATTCCTAAGAGATCCTGGGAAAGAAATCTAATGCCTTTACTCAGGAGAACCAGTAATTACAGAGTAAGAAGTTTTGCAAACTCAGTAAAATTGTTCAAAAGATTCTAGGCAGCCAAGAACATGCAAATGTCTACTTTATCACCCAGAAGACTTATTCCTCAGGTCCAGAATCCAAGTAATTAATAACCTGGTTTGGCAAAAGACTGCCAGCCATCCTCCAGGAACTGTTCTCCTCATCTTCTTAGTAATGGAATTCCCTCTAAGTTTAGTTGGGTGGCTGGCCACCCACCCAGCTAAAGACTATATTTCCCAGCCTCCTTTGCAGGAATGACATGTGACTAAATTCTCACCAATGGGAGATAAGGAAAGAATGGTTATTTGTAGCTCTGGATCTTTGCCTTAAAGATGAAGGTGTTTAGCCTGAACTTCTTCTTTTCTTCTTCCTTCTGGCTTAGAAATGGCAACAGTTATCTACCTGGGACCTAGATAGGACACATGTTGACAATGGCAGAAACAACCCATAATCCTGGTTCCTGGATGACTTCCCAGGAAGTGAGTGGTTCTGCCCTGGTTCTTGGGTGAAGTCATGGGAAAGAAGTTCCCAAAAGCAGCTCCCAAGTAACCTCACAGGGGAGTGATGCCTTCCCAGCCCTACCAGAGCTCCCTTGGACTGCTATGTGAAATAGAAATCACTTATTTAAGCTGATATATTTTACAGTCTTTTAGCCTCCATTCTTGTTTTGTTTTGTTTTAAAGAGAGAGAGGGAGAGAATTTTTTAACATTTATATTTTAGTTTTCGGTGGACACAACATCTTTATTTTTATTTTTATGTGGTGCTGAGAATTGAACCCAGCACCCCACGCATGCCAGGTGAGCGCGCTACCACTTGAGCCACATCCCCATCCCTAGCCTCCATTCTTAACAGCCTCTTAGCCTCCTGCATCTTAATAACTGGATACGTTCTGATAAACACATCGTTAGGCAATTTCATCATTATGAGAACATCATAGAGTTTGCTCGCACAGAGCCAGGTGGGCTGGGACACTCTCTTCACGTGGCTTCTTGGTACAATCAAGAGATGTGAGAAACACAATGACACTGTTGCCTAACACTGGACAATGTTTTATAGTTACTCTTTTTTTTTTTACAAGAAGAAGGAGTGAACTCTGAAATAACAATAGAAAGTATACTAAGGTAAATATTCAAACCAATAACAGTCATTTAGTATCATTCTCAAGTACTATGTATGGTATATAATTGTGTGTCCTATAATTTTATTTGATCATGGCACAGTAAGTTTTGTTTACTAAAGAATCACCACAAACGTGCTGCAAGGTTACTAGGCAATAGGAAGTTTTCAGCTCCATTATAATCTTATGAGAATATAATCATATAGCAATCTGGCACTGACCAACACATTGTTGTGTGGCACATGCTTATAATGTGTATAGTCATTGAAGAAATAACATGTATTTTTATTTTATTTATTTTGGTACTGGGAATTGAACCCAGGGGCATTTGAGCCACATCCCTAGCCCTTTAAGTTTTTATTTTAAGACAGGGTGTTACTAAGTTGCTGGGACTGGCTTTGAACTTTCTATCCTCCTGCCTCAGCCTCCTGAGTCTTTAGGATTAAAGGAATGTACCACTGTGCCCAGCACTTGTGTTTTTATAGCTTGTAGGATGCTCAAGTACAAGAGGTAGGTGCAAAGGTTACTAGTATTCTGATTACCTTCTCAAGTAACGCATAACATAGGAACCTGTGGTAGGTGTCAGTGAACTTACAAATCCACATGTCTGTGCAAGGAATAAAGTAGGCACTTAATAAATGCTAGTTAGTCTCTGCCTTCTTTCTCAAGAATTATATCAGTAGAATGTCCTGAAGGAATATTATTGGTCTTACTCGGGCTTTGGGATGTTTCCAAAAAGAGACCATCAAATTGCCACAGATAGATTCCATCTTAAATTTTCTCACATAAGATCTTAGCAAAAAGTAGGAAACTAGGTTTGAGTTTGAACCTAGTATTTCCAAAATCTATAACTTGTTTAGGTGAAATGCTTGTAAAGATGGGGTTCCAGTTTCTGTTTGAAATCTTTTAGTAAAGAAACCTTTTTACAATATTTTAATGGATGCTAACCAAAACGGCTGTTGAGTTTTTCATCCGTAGTGTTTGGGGGAGAAACACCTTGCTTAGATAAGTCCCATGACAGGAGATTTCCCAGAATTGTAGGGAGCACATGATGCTGAATGATTGGGAAAGTGGAGAGATTTGAATTTAAGGAAAGTGCAAATAATAAAAACCATTGAGGAACAGAAGATGAGACTTCCAGTAGTAATCATAATATAATATTTGTGGATCTGCAGTCAACAAACATATGAAAAAATGTTCAACATCTCTAGCAATTAGAGAAATGCAAATTAAAACTACACTGAGATTCCATCTCACTTCAGTCAGAAAGGCAATTGTCAAGAAAACAAGTAACAATAAATATTGTCAAGGATGTGGCTTAAGGTACACCCACACATTGCTGATGGGACTGAAAATTGGTACAACCACTCTGGAAAGCAGTATGGAGATTTCTTAGAAAACTTGGAATGGAACCCCACTTGATCCAGTTACCCCACTCCTCTGTCTATACCCAAAGGACTTAAAATGAGCATACTATAGTGATGCGACCACATCAATGTTTATAGCCGCTCAATTCACAACAGGAAAGCTATGGAACCAACCTAGGTGACTTTCAACAGATAAATGGATAAAGAAAATGTGGTACATTCACAATGGAGTATTTCTCAGCCATATAGATGAATGAAATTATGGCATTTGTCAGTAAATGGATAGAACTACAGACAATCATGCTAAGTGAAATTAACCAATCCCCAAAAAACAAAAGCTGAATGTTCTCTCTGATATGTGGATACTAACACACAATAAAGGGGGTGGGTAGAAACTCTCTGGATTAGACAAAGGGGAATTAAGGAAAGGGATGGGGGGTGGAAATAGGAAAGACAGTAGAATGAATTGAACATAACTTTCCTATGTTCATATATGAATACACAACCAGTGTAATTCCACATCATGTACAACCACAAGAATGGGAAGTCATACTCCATGTATGTATGATATGTCAAAATACATTCTACTGTCATGTATAACTAAAAAGAACAGATGAAATAAATGGGGAAAAAAAAGGGCTGGGGATGTGGTTCAAGCAGTAGCGCGCTCGCCTGGCATGCGTGCGGCACGGGTTCGATCCTCAGCACCACATACCAACAAAGATGTTGTGTCCGCCGAGAACTAAAAAATAAATATTAAAAGTTCTCTCTCTCTCTCTCTCTCTCTCTCTCTCTCTCTCTCTCTCACTCTCTCTTTAAAAAAATAAAAAATAAAAAAATATATTTGTGGATCTGTCAAATCCCAACATTAGATTGAGTAGCCATCCATCTGCTCATTAGTTAGTGATTATTTATTGGGCAACAACCATGTGCCAGATATTGTACGATTTTTTTAGGACATAATTGTAAATAAACAATGTATATAAGGTTCATAAAGAAGACTAAAGCAAGAATAGGAGATGTGTCATCTCTCATAGATGGGATGACTGGAGATGGTCTCTGAGAAGGGAAGATCTGAACAGAGACCCAAATGGAGTGAAGAAAGGAGCCATGCAAGTATGTAGATAGGAGTGCCAGGCAGAGGGAGCATCATGGATGAAAACTGAACAGGAACTTGGCCAATGTAAGGAGCAGAAAGGCTGGTGTGACTGGAGCACAGCAAGGCAGGAGGAAAGTTATTAGGGGATGCAGCTAAGCGGAGTCTGGGGACAGATGATACAGGACTTGTAGGTCATAATGAAGGACCCAGCTTCAGTGTGCTCAGAATACTCCCTGACCCCAGAGTCTCACCCACTGCAAGTTCCCCTAGTGGCTTGAACTGAAGCCACTCTGCAAAGAAATTGAAAGACACTGCAGGTGAACTCTGGTGTAAACTATAAATGAACACATTAGGCACACACCCATCCACAAACCGTCCTGCATCATGTTTACTTTGAGATTTTGGCAATAATTTCTCTGCATAAATAATCTGGTCTTTGGCTATCAATCCAAAATTTATCAATTGCTAAAATGAAAAAGACCCATCATTTTTATTTTTTATATACTGCTGATCTTGGAACTTGGTACATAACTGCTCAATATAATAAGTGGCTGAAAGGTCACAAGACCCAGGACAGTGGTGGCATAAGTCTATTTCAGCATTCATTTTGGCAGATTCAATAGACACATTTGTTGGACAATCTACTTCTACATGTTAGGAGAATTTGGTTGTGGAATTGAAAGGAAAGCTGCTGGAGGAAAGATGCCACAGCCTGATGGAAACTTTTTTTTTTTTTTACATCCAGATTCTCTAAGGAAAATTATGAAATGGAATTGCTTAATCTATAAATTTGTCATTTATGTTAAAACTTCACCCTCTCCTTTTATAAGGAAGTGATTTTCTTTTTTTTTTTTTTTCCTTTTTTTTCCCCCTGAAGCCAGAATGGCCTTTGGCTCAAGGTTAGATGAAGATACTCTGTTAGAGGACATTGAGGGCTTTGTGATGAAAACAGGAAAAGCCCAAGAAAAGGGAGAACCTTGCTGAAGGATGCACCCGGGGAGGTGAAGGTGGGCTCTGGTGGGAAGGAGGGAGGAAGGCAAAGAGTGAAGAAGATGAAGGAGACCTGGAAGTGACTATTATTTCAAGAGATGGCCCTGATAAGCTTATTGTAGAGTGTGGAGCTTGGTGAGTGACCTTTAACGGGACTCAAGTTACATTTGCTGTCACTATTCTGTCATCACAGAGATGGTCTCATCCTTTTGAAAGACACAAAGTACAGCTCCACTGAAATTCTAGCTGTAATAGCGCTAGCTGTTCTACGTAACATCCATACAGATTCTTATAACGACTGGGCCTTCTAGACACCCACCTTTGGCTATGCTCAGTGGGGTATGAGATCTTAGTATAACAAAGGTGGAGGCTCAAATATAAAGACAGGACGATGGTCACTGGGGATAGTGGCCTCTATGAGGAAGACGGAAGGGATACACATGGAATGACTTTTATTTCATTAAGGCAATTTATTAGAGAGTTTGTTATCTTTATATAAATATCTATAGTAGTTTACAAGTATGTATTCTTGAATAGTTTCTATTTTTATAGCTTCTTCATTTTGTTCTCTTTTTTTTCAATAGAAGAGATGCCCTCTCTCATTTTTTAAATCTCTTTAAAAAATTATAATTTTATAGTGCCATCAAGACCAAAAATATGTGAATTTAGTGAAGGAAGATGTTTAATTGCTTCAGAACATCCACATTTTGAAAAATAAACATGTTTCTTTTTCTCCTTGGTCAATTTGGCAGCATCAAGTAACTTATTTGTGGCTGTTATTTGTCTCCACAATTTCCCTTAATGGTAGGTTTCACAGTCTTTATGTTCGTGAAGCATTTCCTTATGTCTGGACCAAATCCCTTTTTGCTCTAATTTAAGGCCAGCAACTCCGTGGAGTTGCTCACAATTGTCTATTGAACAGACAAACACTTGGAGTTTGTTTTGAAAACTCACTTCAGCCTTCTCTTTACTAGGGCAAACAATCCTGCTCCTCCATGGCCTTCCTCAATGGCACTATAATACACTCATGAAAATGTGCTCATGTACACATTTGGACACAGTTCAACAATCTCAAAACATGCAATACAAAACTGATTTAACTTAATCCTATTGTTCCTTGTAGTACTTCACCTTACAAAGTGCTTTTACAAACAATAGCACATTTTTATCTTGATAACAAATATTTATATATGTAAGAAGAGTCTTACCTTTTTTTTTTTTTTTTTTGGTACTTGGGATTAAACTCAGGGGCTCTTTACCACTGAGCTCTTTCCCCAGTCTTTTACTTTATTTTATTTATCTCACCAAGTTGCTGAGACTGGCCTCAGACTTGTGAGCCTTAGCCTCTTGAATCACGGAGCTTACAGCGGTATGCCAACACATCCAGCATTACTTATTTTTCTTTTCAGATGAGGTCACTAAATGCTTGTCCACACTGCCAATAATTTAAAAAGCAGAGATTCAAGCACTGTTCTTCTGAGACAAGGACCAGGGCAATTTCCATTAGCCAGCAACTGCCTATTATGGGCAAAACCCTGTGCTAGTTGTTGCAAAGGATACAGCTATTTCCTGTATATAAAGGAAAGTGCACATGACTCCTGCACACCTGCTTGCATTAGGAGGGAAACAAAATGAGTTGAGCCCTGAGTGTTTAGTAGGACTTAGGTTTGTGGAGAAAAAAGTTAGGAATATTCCTGATGTGAAGGGACCTGCTTACTTGAAGCAATCTCGTACAAGATCATTGCATGATAAGCATCTATTCATGGTAGACAGCATCCTTTAAGAGATGATATAGTTTCATGAGTAAGGTTCAAACCCCAACACCACAAAAAATAAAATTTAATTTTTTTTTAAAGTTTCATGGTTAGAAACTAGAGCTGTAAAATCCCAGAGGCTGGATTTAAATCTTGGCTTTACTAAGTACTGACTGTGTAAGGCAATTTCTTTCATCTTTTCTGACTCCATTTTTTCATCTGTAAAATGAAATTATTGAATGTAATAATTCATATAGACAAGCAATAAACTTCTGCTATCATAGCACTGAACTAATAAAGAAACCAAGTAAAATTAAAACTTGTTCCCAGCTCATATCTCCCATGACTATGACACAATTCAAAAGCATTCTCTCTTCTTTTCTTTAGCAGACCTGGGGATTGAACCCAGGGCCTCACAGTAAGCAAGGGCTCTACCATTGAGCTACACCCCAGCCCCTGAAAACATTCACCTCCTCCCATCCAATTCCTTTGCTAAAGAGTATGGTTCTTATAAACTTATAATTAAGGTTCTATAAAATGTCATTTTACAGAAACAAAAACTAGAGAATAATTTGAGGGATGAACTGTTTATCCTTTCCACAGAGAGAACTTTAATTCCTCTTCTGGAATATTAGTGAGTTTGATGAACCTAAAATGCAAACACAAAAAAAATCTAATAGGATGAGAAAATTAATCAACTTTTTAACTGGCCTAATGTACCATATACTTTCTGTCTTGGAATGCAGGTGTTGAGAACTTATTGTGCATTATTTATATTTTGTTTAAATTAGAATGAGTATTTCTGTGAAAAGTCATCTCTCATTTGTGTCCCCAGTTCTGAATTAGAAATAAAGGGGTATCATGAAAGCCATAGCTCCTTCACAGGGATTGGAGGCAAAGTCTGAGTAGTCCCAATAAAATGTGTCAGGCATGTGAAAGTTTTCTACTACATGCTCTGGACAAAAGAAAAAGTCATATATTTAGGGAAACCTGAGGACAGCTTGTGTTGGGGACTTGGGAGAGATAAGTATATCCATCTGTGATGTTGATCAGTGTCTCTATTTTGAAGTGAAAGAGTGAAGTATTACAAATAGTCTTCTTTGCCATGAAAGACGGGTACAAGCCACTAAATAATGAGGGCTCAGGTTTTGTTCTTCCAATGGACTGACTACTTAGATAGTAAAAGGAATATCTTGCGGAATTGTCAAGCAAATGTATTAGTTTTCTTTTCTATAGCTACAGTAACAACCACAAAAATGTGTGATTGAAATAATGCAAATGTATAATTTTTAAATTCAAACATGGGTTTCATTGGCTAATATCTGGATGTTAGCAAGTCTGCATTCCTTTTTGGAGGCATCTGCAACCTTAGTTCTACCTTTATCATGTAGGATCACATATTCACAAATTTCAGAGATTAGGATTTGGACCTCTACGTGGATCTATAATTCCACCTACCAGTATGGTGGTGCCAAAAGATATTCTCAAAGCAGTTTTTTTTTTTTTTAAGTAGATCCATTGCTTAAGTAAGTGTTAAGACTCTTTGTTCATAAATACAGGCATAGACACTTTGGTGTGGGCATTTATTTGATTTGAATAGTAACTCTGCCTATAAATGGGACTGAGTCAAGTCCAGAAGGTAGAGGGTCAAGGCAGTATTTGCTGGGCTCATCTTCTACCACCGTGTCCATTTGCAATCTCTTACTTCAGGAAAAGGCAGGGTGGGGAGATCTCATAATCTCAGATTCTTCTCTTGTTGGCTTTCCTTCCTTTCTATATATTGGTCTTTCATTTTCAAAATGCCTCAAGACAACAGAACTCAAACTCTGACCGGATTTTTAAAAATAACAAGAGACATATTTGGATGTACTTTTAAAATTCAAGTCAGGACTCTGTCTATCCAGCTAAATTGGGATCTTGAGAAAGGAGTAACTTGCCCAACCCCATGGCTGGGGCACATATATTAGCTATATTTCAGGAAAATTAATTAATTAATTCATTCATTCATTCATTTTGCAGTCTTGAACCCAGCCTCACACATGCTAGGCAAGTGTTTTACCACTGAGTTACATTCCCAGCCATTTTTATTTTGAGAGACTGATTTACTAAATTGCCCAGACTGTCCTCCAATTTGTAATCCCTTTGCCTCAGTTTACTGAGTAGCTAAGATTATAGGCCTGTGCTACTACATCCAGCCAACTGATTTTTTAAATCATTGCTTGTCATGCTTTAAAAGTTTTAAGTGACCTTAATAATTTTTCTCCATTCATTCTTCTATTGCACCAGAGTAAGCTCAAATCACTGACATCAAGGAAAACTGTTGTTTTTAGGATCCTCACTCCATCAGAGGATACAACACCATAGATATTCTTGGCAGAACATTCTGAAGTTTAGCAAGTCTCCTGTCTGGAATGTATTCTTAGTGTTAGTTTCAATCCACTTATTCATTTCTATTCTTAGAATAAATGTAGAAAATGTGATTTTAAACTATTCAGAGAATATTTAGATACTTGAAGACATCAACCATGCTAACCTTTGCCAGGCTTGTCAAATCTAAATCTGGAGAACAGTTATGTATTTCGACAAGATTCGTGCTATAGGAATGCCCTGTAGTGTTTAATCTGGGCTCAAGCATTGTGAGTGTGAGAGCCATTGGACAGAGAGATTTTAATAACTGAATTAGGCGCACAGCTCAGTGGTGGAGCGTTTGCCTAGCGTGCTGAAGGCCCTAGGTTCAATCCCTGGTACTTAGAAATAGAAAAAGAAAAAAAAAATTACCAGAGAAGGTCATGCATATGGGACATCAGGCAGCTCTGCCAAATTCTTTTTCCTAAATTGAATAACCCCAGTCCCATTTAATTTTCCTTCTAAAATTCAAATTTATAAATATCAAAGTGCATCATCAGAGGAAGCAAGAACTGTACTGGCGTATATGTCGCCAGGCATCTGTAGTGATTCTGAGTCCAGCTTTGCAAGAAATGGAGAATAAATAAGTGAGTTTTTTTTTTAATTTCCTTTTAGCATTAGAGCCCTATGACACAGAATCAAATACTCTAAGAGATACCGAGGAGACAATTGACTGTAGCACGGATCGCTATGCAGAGCCCACAAGCTGTGAGTTTTGTGACTTGCTTGAAGTATGCAGACAGGGATCCCAGTGGAACCACTGGCAATTTAATCAGGCCTCTGGCGCACCCCGAGTTTCAAATGTATACTTTTGGTGATTTCCCTCAAAGGAAGTTTAAACAATACACAGAAAAAATTGGCAGAAGATGCTCATTGTTCAGATAGAAGCTTCTGTCCCATTACGGCATACTATCGATCGTGTACTCTGAATCAAGCATTTTTAAAAAATAAATCCTGTAAATTATTTTATGAAAAGCCCAATTATATTAAACTGCTTTTGTATTAACACCATTAATTTATTAGCTATAAATATTTAAAATCTACTACGATTTTTATAACCCTGTTGTAAAATTGGGAAGTGCCCTGGGGCCTCTCTCAACCCCTGGAAGGCCCTATACATATGAAATCCCATCTTGGTTTCTGAGTCTTTTAGTAAAACCCCACAGCCTCCTATATGTAGTACTATGCCAGTGGCCTAAAAAAGCAGGCTCTGCCTTTATTGGCCTGATGCTTTGATGGCCTTTGATCAGAGAAGCCAAGATATAAAGCAAGATGTGGCCTTTCAGTAACCTTCCTTTCTTGTGTGAGAGTAAGACAAGTTAATTGGGCTGGACAGTACAGATGACCCTTTCAAGTTAGGTAAAATGAGACTGTTGTGCTTATCACAGGTAGATAACCATTAATATTGCTTGTACTGTCTATGGAAGAGAAAGGAGCTTGTTTGTTTTAAATGTTTTTCAAGGGAGGCTACAAAGATTCCTGGGGATTGCCTGGCCAGCTCCATCGAAAAGGACAATGGTGCCATTTGAAGGCTTCAAGACACATCGGGAAAGCAGAGAACACACTCCCATTGATGAATTATTATTGATAACCCCTTCTTTGTCCTTTATTTCACGTAATTGTCAAAGTTCAGACGGCAGGACAGAGGGAACTCACTTTGGAGCTGTTTTCTTTGGAAGTTGCATCTGAAAAGAGAGACTTTTTGTATTTTTGTAGCAATGGAATGTCTTGAGCAACCGGAACAGATGGTGTTCACACTTTATTCAGCAATTTGTTTTGCTCACTATGTATCATGGGGTGGTTTTTACTTTTGGGTTAGTTTGGTTCTCTTTATCATCAACACCGGTGACTGTGGGTGTGCTTGCTGAGGGAGAGGGAGCCCCCGGGGGAATCTCCCTTGTAAGGGGACCATTCGCTCTTCTCTTCAAGCAAAGATGTCAGCCCCATCCTGCCCACTTCCCTGTAGAAAAACCGAGTCCATTTGAGGTGTTTTAACTTTGGAGTTTACTATAGTATTTTCTCGACTGTTGGTCCTGTTTTAGTTTCAGCAGATCAGAATCTAATTAGGAAAAAAAAAAAGTGAGAGGTAGGAGGATAATGGGACCACTCTAAATGGCAGTTAGTGGCCTGCAGTGGGTTTCTGCTCCCTATGAATATAGTCATGGCCCTAGCGGCATGATGTATGGATTGATGTCACGTGTCCTATGTTAGTAAAGAGAGATTTCCAAATAACTCCAACATTTACCAGAAAAATAGGAAATAAATCTGTGTTTTGTTGCCTAGCACTAATGGAATTTCATCATTACAGTGTTGGCAGGGCTTCAGAACAAAAGGCTTATCCATTTACCATTCCAGGCTTCATCACTTGGCAGCATTTCTTTTGGAGAACATCTTATTGATGCGTATCAAATGCCAGGCAACATTTGGAAATATATCTTAAGAAAATAACTCAAGTAGAAAATGATATTATTGGAAAGCATCTCTAAATATAAAGAGATGTGCTCAGAGCAGCATTATATTATCTAAAACTTGAATCTAAATTTCCAACAGGAAAGGCTGACCAAATAGTGATATATCAATACTATAGAAATATTATGCAACCATGAAATGATAGGTATGCTGGGTGAACATAGAAAAATATTTATGTAACATAAAGTGAAAAATATTGCAAAATTCTGTATGTACCTAAGATTAAACTCATGAAATATTTTTTATGTATCTTGAAGGGCAAATAATGGAAATAAATCCTATAAGGTTTTTTTATTTGTTTGTTTCTTGGTACTGGGGATCAAACCCAGAGGCTTGCACATGCTAGGCAAGCACTCTACCAATGAGCTACATCCCCAGTTCAATGATTACTTTTTGTCTTTTAGAATTTCCTGGCACAATACTTCAAACTTTATTTAATCGTATAATAATTCACAATAAATTTGAGTCATATTTCAGGAATGAGTAATTGTTGTCAGAGGTATATTTTCTCATATCATGATATAAAAGGGAATATTAGGAGAGTTGTTGAAGACATCAAACTTATCCCACAGAAATTCTTTCATCATCAAAACTGTTGAGTGTGGTGTGTTGGATATGCTTGCAAAGACTCGGATATCAGATTCAGCATCTTCCTTTTGGGCATGATTAGTGGATAAAATCTTTTCTCATCATCTTTTTAAAAAGCAATTATTATGTACAGTGGCAGATAAATAGTGAAAATATGTCATGTAATAAATTCTACTCTATACAGAGCCCAGAAGAACTTCAATATTTACATTATATATTTCTGTACTCTTTTAATTTTTTACCATAATAAACAAATTACTCCTATAATTTTATTAAATAAGTGAAAATAAAAGTCTAAAAATATTATGTTTGGGTGTGAACATTCACAATTTAGTAATTTCTTGTTCCTAAAAAGGTGGGTGGGGGGACAAATCCCTGGTTAAATATTGAGAAGATATGACTCTAAAATTCAGTTTATGGTGACTTGAAGATGAGTTAAATCTTCCCCCACCCTAAGTGTGGTCTGTGCAGTGATTTTCATCCAATGATTTCAGAAAGGAGAGGCGGAATAAGGAGTAACTTGACAGTGGAAACATCTGACAAACACTATCTCAGTCAGATGCTCAAGATTAACAGCAGTGATGACAAAAATCTTGCTGATAGCATATGCCCTTCAGATGATGTGCTGAGGAAGGCACTTCACCTCTGTGGTCTTTCTCCCTGATACCCATGGCTCTTGTCGAATCATGAGAGAAATGTCAGACAAATCCAAGTAGAGAGGCATTCTACAAAATACCTTAAGAACACTCCACAAAATTGTCAAGATCATCAAAAATGTCAAGTCCAAGAAGCTGTCACAATCATGAGGACCCTAAGGAGACATGACAATTAAATGCAATATAGTATTCTGAATGGGATACTTTCTGGAACAGAAAAAAATTATTAGGTAAAGCCTAAAGAAATATGAGCACAATATGGACTTTAGTTAACATCCATGTATTGATATTGGCCAATGTACCAGAGTAATTTGAGATGTTAATAGTAGGGGAGGGGCTAGGGTTGTAGTTCAGTGGTGGAGCACTTGCTTACCATGTGTGAGGCCCTGGGTTTGATCCTCAGCACCACATGAAAATAAATAAATAGAATAAAGGCATTGTTTCCATCTACAACTAAAAAACATTAAAAATAGAACAGTAGGGAAACTGGATGTAAATTATATGGGCATTCTGTGACTATCTTTGCAACTTTTCTGCAAATTTAAAACTATTTTAAAATGCAAAGTTTGATATTAAAAAGTAGATGAAGTAGGGGTGGGTGTGGTGGTACGCACCTGTAATCCCAGCAGCTCGGAAAGCCAAGGTAGGAGGATTGCGAGTTCAAAGCCAGCCTCAGCAAAAGTGAGCTGCTAAGCAACTCAGTAAGACCCTGTCTCTAAATAAAATATAAAATAAGGCTGAGAATGTGGCTCAGTGGCCAAGTGCTCCTTAGTTTAATCCCTCGAAAAAAGATGAAGTAGGGATAAGAGGCATGTGATCTAATATTCCAATGTTAGGATTAAAGATTTCTTTAAACCTGTAAGTTATGATTATTGGAGAAATATGCAACAGCCTTTGTGGATTAGTGTTACCATAAAAATTCTTTCATAATATACTCTCGCAATAAATTTTTATGAAAAAAAAAGAGATACATCTGAAGACTGGAAGAGGCCTTGGAAATTTACACATCCACACCCTTTATTTTATGAATGAATTAGAAAGAAGCTGATAAAACCAGAAGGCAAACACAGCCCCTTGACACCACACCCCCCAAAAAAAACTTGGGAGGAGCCACTGTCCCAAAATGCCAGTTGAACACAAGAACCCACATAAAAGACCTTCCTCTCTGCTTGCAGTATGCCCTTATTTTTGATTGTTTAATTCCTAAGGAAGACTTAAACTCAAAACCAGAAATTTTATATAATTGCCTAATACCACTCACTGACTTCAATTTTAAAGTCATCTAGATATAGGCAGGGCTGAATAAATACTTTAAAAGTTATTTATATTTCTTTTGTTTAATAATTATCATTTTTTATTTATTTTTATGCAGTGCTAAGGATAGAACCCAGTGCCTCACATATGCTAGGCAAGTGCTCTACCACCAAGCTACAACCCCAGTCTTATATTTCTTGACTCTTTGCTTTAAAGCTTCTCATTAGACCTAGAATGTCAGAGAAGGTATATCTAGACTTCCACTGGCTCAAAGTCTGAGCAAGTTTTCAGTTTACAGCCAGGAACATCCCAGAGATAGAAAGCATGTGATGTGCCTTTCAGCCTCAGCGACACCAGTGGAGTGGTAGATACCAACTTCAGGGGAAGAATGTTTTTTACTTTCTCTTCACTTTTTGAGTGACTGGGGTTTTCTGATGTCACTAAGATGCCTTCATTGAGTCTACCTTGTAGGCAAGGGTGGTAGATCTTTTAACACCTTGCCTCGAGAACCAAGCAAATCCATTCTAGAGAAAAGTCAGGCTTCTTGACTCCCGATCCAGGACTCTCAGGACTAAGTTGTGATGATTTAGAATAATTTTTTATTAGAAGTTTAGCACCCCTAGGGGCTGGGGATGTGGCTCAAGTGGTGGGGCTGGGGATGTGGCTCAAGTGGTAGCGCGCTCGCCTGGCATGCGTGCGGCCCGGGTTCGATCCTCAGCACCACATACAAACAAAGATGTTGTGCCCGCCGAAACCTAAAAAATAAAGATTAAAAAAATTCTAAAAAAAAAAAGCATAATTAAAAAAAAGAAGAAGTTTAGCATCCCTAATCCAAAAATCTGAACTTTGAAACACTCCAAAATCTGAAACTTTTTGAGTGCTGACATGACACCAATACTTTGATGGTTTAATGTGCATGAATTTTGTTTCATGCACAAAATTATTTAAGATGTGCTATAAGATAACCTTCAAGCTGTGTGTATGAAGCCTATATGAAATATAAATGAATTTCATGTTTATACTTGGGTCCCACCCCCAAGATATTTCATTAAGTACATTCAAATATTCCAAAATCCAAAAAAAAAAAAAGTCTGAAATCTGAAACACGTCTGGTCCCAAGCATTTTTCATAAGGGGTAATCAACCTATATTTAATTTAACATTTCAAACAAATTAAAAATAAATCCAGTCATTACTGGGCATCATGAAAAGATGATGCACCAGCCCAAATACTGGATCCAAAGATCCCATCTGGAAATGTTCACCAAGAATGACATCCAAACTTTAAGAACTATCCTGCCACCACCCATCAAAGATTCATCCTTACTGGGAGCCTCTATATATATTATTTTAGCCTGTGAAAAGGAGACAATAGTTTTCTGAGATGTTATTCTAAAATATCATGCCAACACAAAATAATGCAGGTATTGACACTGGGGAGAAAGTCTTTCAATTGAAATGGGTTATTGCTACTCCAGTCCCTGAAGAACAAGTAGTTATTTTCAGTTGGCTGCCTAACCATGGCTGTTCTAAAGCTTGAATAACTAGTCACATAAAAAAGTTTCACTCACAGATCAATGACCAGTTGTCCCTCTGGATCCACTATGATTGTATATACTGTACCTGAGCTTCTTAAACATAGGCAGGATGCCCAGGGTCAAAGATTAACCTATTGTGCTGCTGTCCACCTTTTCTATTTGATGTCAAAACTGATAATAGCTAGATTATAAACTCTATTAGTTACACAAGAGAATAGCGAGCTTTTTCTGGAGGGAAGAAAAAAATTCTCCTATATTAAGTGAGGGAAAATTATCTTAGAAAAGGCTTTCATTGAGAGACATTTTCTTTCACAAGTATCGAAATATTTTATTTCTTGTGATACACTCCAACTATTCAAATAATAATTAACAGCATCAACTTAGCTACACAAAGAAAACTCATTGGTTGAGAAGAGCAAATTGAAAGCAAATATATAATTTCCTTCGAATGTGTATTTTATGTTTTCTTGAGTTATAGAAGTTGGACAGTATCTATACAGAAGGTGACACCTACAGACCCACAGCCCTAGTGTTCTACATTCTAGAAAAGCATTATACAGTAGAACAATTTTGTTGTTGAGATGCTAAATTGTCTAGGCTGTTCTCCAACTCATGATCCTCCCACCTTAGACACTCGAGTAACTTGGGATTATGGGCATGCACCACGATGTCCAGTTTAGTAGAACTTTTAGTAATGATGGAAATAAATTCTACTTGTGCTGTCCAATCAGGTCATCAGATGTGGCTACTGGGCACTTGAAATGTGGCTAGTGCAACTGAGTACTAAACGTTTTGTGCATTCATTTTGTATCTTATATTATATGTGGCTAGTAGGTACCTTATTGAACAAGGCAGCTATAGACAATGAGTTATGCCTTGTCTGGAAGAATAAGTGAAATATAGCACATGGATAATGGAAGTACTAGTAGGTACAAAATTGCAAATGCAGTTTGAAGGATCTGAGGCTTCATGCCAACCATTTTACCAATAAATCTCTTCGGCTGTAAAATAGGAATATCTAAGAAGAATGGACTTCTATAAAAGCTTAAGAGTTTTTTTTCCGATTTTTGAATTAATCATATACACCCAGTGAACCAAGATGGCATCTTTTATTCCTTTTTAGTTTTCCTTTTGCCTATTGGCTACTTTCTGATGATGGTTGATATAAACAAACATGTTCTTTAAATATAATTATAAAATAATTATAATTCCAACACTGCTAATAAATAATGCTATTAAATCTGCAGGTCAAGGGACCTGATTATCTTCATCTCTTAAATTTGCATGTTCACATTAAGTACTATTTTGGTCTATACTAAATAAGGCTAAGAAGAAAAGTCAAGGAGGCAGCTGAATACACAAATCTATAATTCAAGAAGAATTCAGGGCAATAGTTTGCATACCTTCTCTTTAATTTTCATAGATAAGCATACTATCTAATATCCATTTTATTAAAATTATAAATTCTTTTAACAGACTCTTCCTGCAGCACAGAAACTACAAGAGTCTTTTCCATAGCATTTGCTTTGTTAACAATATTAAATGCAATGGAATCAAATGGCATAAATATATTTGTTTTGACACTTTAATAAATTCATGCACATGTTTAAATTAATGTTTCTAGAAGAAGTCTTACAGACAGTAAATTTCAAAGTTCCAAAACCAGTTCATTCACTTTACACTGTCAAAATCCAGAGAATTTTAATTCACAAATAAGGTTTTACATTCTTCCAAAGTTCTATGGGATTCATTTTACTGGGAGATATAGCAAAATGTGAAATGTAATGACATTATAATTTTGCTATGTATACAAACTTTTGCCCAACCTATTTTAATATAAGAAAATAACAAGCTTATCCAATATTTAAAAAGAAACTCCTGAGACTGGAGTGTAGCTCAGTAGTAGAGGGTTACTAGCATGCCCAAGGTTCAATCTTCAGCACCACAAAAGACAGAGAGAGAGAGAGAGAGAGAGAGAGAGAGAGAGAGAGAGAGAGAGAGAGAGAAAAGAAGGGAGGGAGGGAGGAAGAAAGAGATCTAAAAGAGAAACTTCTGGATTCTTTGTCCACCCTTCCTCATCTAAGTTAAAAAGTAAGGATAGAAAAGACAGGTTCCGAATGTCCCTTTTCATGGTAGTTTTAATAGCCTAAGACCTTTAGCCACAAAATGACTAGAAGTACTAAATTTAATGGTTTATGAAAAACTATTTTTTATTTTAAAAATAAAATGAAAACAAATTTTCATCTTCAAAGCCCTACTTTTGAATTCATTTTACAACACCGATTATACACATTCCTTATATCATAGAATTTTTAATCTTGGAGTTTCATTTTCTCCTCATGTTTAGAAAGAACAAAATGAACTGTTCTCTGAAATTGAGGATTGATCCAAGAGACAGCTTTCTCTTTCAACTCACTAAAAATTGGGACTTTGCTGCCACCTGTTGGCAATAATCATAAATAATAAATCTCATCCACAAATCACAAACTTCTGTAGTTGAAAAAGTCCTTAGGACTCCATCCACATTTCTCCCTGTGGTTTTTGTTATTGTATATTTGTTTGTTTGTTTTTGTTTTTCATGATAAAAGAGCCTGGAAGGGCTAAGAGACTTTCCCAAGGTCACTCCAAGGGTGAGAGATGTGAGACTAGAATATGGTTGGGCCGTGGAGTTAGTTCATTGCTTATTTTCCTATATCCCATTTACTCTCAAACTCATGTAGGTGGTGGAGCCTCCTGTATCATTTCATCATATCTAGATTACTTATACTACCTCATACTAAATAAATGCTATGCAAATGGCTGTGGTACTGTACTGTTTAGAAACTGATGGGCAATCTGTACATGTTCAGTACATGTACATGTATTGGTCAGGTGAGCCAGTGTTGTGACAAATTATTTTTGGAAACTATTTTTAATCTGCAGTTGGATGAATCTGAAGGTGCAGAACCTGTGGCTATGGAGCACCAATCTACAATGTTAAAAAGTTGTAGAAAGTTAAAAAGAAAAAACTGGCAATTATGATAATCTAAGCTAAAGGAAAGTTGTTCACTCTTAAAAAAAGTAATATCTCTAAGTTTTGGGGTTTTATATATATTCAATGAGGAAAGCATTAACCTATCCTTTCTGTGCCTCCGAGGTATCTGAGAACTTTAAAATTGTGAAACTTATTCAAATGGAAGGCAGTGTTTGTTCCTTTAATCTATACTTCTTATCAATTTGCAGTTAATTGTGATCATGTGACTTTGATCTGTGATATATGAACAGAGGTGCCATATCACTTCCACACAGAAGCTTTCAAAGGCAGTATGTGTTCCCCTATCTTAGCTCTGTGATCATGAAACCCATATTGGGATGAAGCCCCTGTTGATGTGCACAGAAGCCCCTCCTGATCCACCCTGGACATGGAGCACAAAGGAGAAACACACTTTTGTTGATTTAAATCATTGAGATTTAGGCATCATTTTGTCAGCATGACCTGGCCTCTCCTCAGATCCACAGGCCTAGCCAGGTCTGTGATATGAGTGAAAAATATAAAGAAACACTGTGGGTCAAGTAGATGTGAATGAGAAAGCATTTCTTAGAAGAAATGTTTTGGGGAAAGGTCTTTTTTTAAAAAAGACTAACTGAAGAAGAGTTGGACATTACTAATGAAAGAACTATTATTTTCATCCAGCCATCTTAATTTGAAATACAGCTAAGGATCAGATGATCGATAATAAATATACAAAGTTTTTAGATGAGTTCAAAATACTAATCTCTCATATAGAGTACTGTACGAATTGGAAATAGGAGAAATCAATTCCTTGCCTGTTATGTCTGGGAGACTTATATAATACATGAAGACCAATAAGAAGCCTAGTATTCTTACCTCCTTTGTCCATGAAGCTACCTGTTTTGTTTATCATGACATGGAGATCTCATGAATAATAAGCACAGGCATGTGAGTTTTAAATGTTTGAATTTGGACCCAAAAAAGAGACAGAACCAAGGGATACACATGCACATAGATAAAAACAAGTTCTTCATCAGCAGATTCCCCATCCCTCCTTAGGGCTGCTAAATATAAAGTTTAAGCTCTTAATGAGGAGAGGTATCTCCAAATCTTTCTTTTACCACTTTCGTCTACACCTTAATAGTACTGTGAGAAACGAGATGAGCTGAAGGAAAGGCTACCTTAGTAAGATCACAAAGGGAAAGAGACAGAGAGCCAAACAATGAGGCCTTTGATGGGGATCCTAGGATTTCCTAATAGTAAACAGGGCTAATCAGTGGTTATGAAAGTTGCCGCCTCAATTCTCATTTAAAAACACGCAGGCCTCTTTCTGTATGTAACTCAGGGAGAGAAACCCCCAAGGAGAGTGCTCACAGTGTTCTCCAACCCAGACAGGTCAAACTTCTTTGCCCTTCCTGAGTGCAACATGAAGAAAGCAGCAACACAAAGGAAATGTTGTTGTTGGCAGGCAGTTCAGAGCATGTTGACATCCCTGTTTTCAACAATCCACTGGTCAGCCTGGGTGTGGCCGTGCTTTTGAAAGTTCAGCCTTGAGGAAGTAGGTCGGGTGAGCCAGTGTGGTGGGGTTCTCCTGAGCGTGCCTGAGTGCCTTTCAATGGCTGTCTTGCTGACACAGAGTGCCACCTACTGACTCATCAACCAGCGCATCTGGTTATCCCAACTGACCATCAAAGTTGGACTCCTTTCTTAGAACAGGCTGAGCCAGGTAAGCAAACAGATATTGTGCTGAGAGGCAGAGAAGATTGAGCAAAGGATCACATAGGTTGAGGAAATCTAGGTGCCTAGGGCTGACATAAATCAACCAAGAGGAGCTGGATACATTTGTGTGAGGGAACTAGAAATTGAAAAATGGCAAGGACTATGAGAGATGGTCAGAGGCAACTAGACAAAGTGCTCAGAGGCAAAGGTATGAGCAGTGGTTCAGATTTGCAGTCTTTGGCTTTTCCTTTCGCAATCCAGTCAGAGACTGCCAGTTGTTCCCCCAAATCCACTTCCTCTCCTTCTTGAGTAATAACTGGGCTTCATTTCCCAGGTTCCCTTGCAGTTTGGTGAAGCCGTTTGACTGAGTACTGGAATGTGAAAGGAAGCAGTGTGTGCTACTTTCAGCCTAGCCCATAAAAACCACCTACTCACAATCCCTTGATCCCCTCCCAGTCTCCTGGAGTGATGACATTAGAAGCCCTGTGTTTAAGATAGCACAACTGTAGTCACCCAGGGTTGCTGCAAGGCAAAAAGCCCACCTTCCCTCTTTCGCACCTCTGCAGCTGACCTGAAACTGCTCAGTCCTGTAAAGTGAGAAAGAAATGAACTTTCTATTCTCTCATAAACTTTTAGGATCTATGTTATAGCAGCAAAGCCAAACCTAATTCCTATTTTATTTTATTTTTTTTTTTTTTTGGTACTAGGAATTGAACCCAGGGACATTTAACTACTGAGCCACATCCTCAGCCCTTTCTATATTTTATTTAGAGACAAGGTCTCACTGAGTTGGTTGAGGCCTCACTAAGTTGCTGTGACTGGCTTTGAACTCACAATCCTCCTGCATCAGCCTCCCAAGCCACTGGGATTACAGGCATGCACCACTGCACATGATTCCTAATTTTTATCTTATCCATGATAATATCTGACTCAGATGCTATAAATATTACTTACTATAAATCCAGAGTTCGACTCTCCTAGTTCCCTGTGAATAAGGGAAATCTGCACAATTTGGCCAGTTTCCTTTTCCGGCTTCACCTCTCCTCATTTCCACATTGCTCTATGTGCTCCAACCATAAGGAACTTTCACATTCCCTCAAACACATCCCTATCCCTCAGCACTCAGTAAGATGCTCCCTTCAACATTGTTCACCTGTCTTCCCACCCCCCTCCAGACTTATACCTGGTTAATTCTTACTCATTCTTCAGATTTCAGCTTAGATATTACTACCTTCAGGAACCTCTCTCTGTCCCTTCAAGACTATGTGCTCTGCTCCTACAGCACCTTGTCCTATAGGACTCATAGCTCTAAATTAGAGTAGCCTGTCACTCTCCCCTCCTGAATCTAGGAGCACAGACTGTGTTTGTCACATTGTAATCAAGTCTCCAGCTCTTACCATGGTATTAGGAATGTGGAAGGCATGAAGTAAATATTTATGAAACGAAATACTTGTTCCTGAAGTGCCCATCAAAATCCTAACATAATACTCAGAGATGATGTTTGGGAACAGATGACATATTGAATTTCTTTTATATCTTGTGATTCTATCATTTAATTTAACTCCTTGTACTTATATGTCACATATCCATATCTGTTGTGCTGAGAGCCAGAGGAGATTGAGCAGAGGATCACATAGGTTGAAGAAATATAGGAGCCTCTCACTATTCCTTGAGAAATATTTACATTTTGATATTATAAGGGAAAACTGGGCAAAATTTTGATGGTTGAATCAATATTTCATTTTATCTTTCAACTGATTCTTTTGTCCAGTCTCCTAGGTGTGCTTCTGCATGATAAAAAGCATAATGTTTCTTAGTAGAGAGATTTGGATAAATCCAGAAAGGTCAGTGTCAATGAAACAATGTAAATTGATATATAAGGAACAGATCACTCTGAAAACCTGCACAGATGCAAAAGAAATGTTTTAGGCAAACAGAGCAACATTGGCTCAAGGTCAGAATTGAGGCTAGGATGCTAATTGGAAGGATAGGTGATTTTAGTGGGATGTCAAATCCTGTAGGACAGCAAATAAAAATCTGATCAAGAGGGCTGGGGTTGTGGCTCAGTGGTAGAGCATTTGCCTAGCATGTGTGAGGTACTGGGTTTGATTCTCAGTACCACATATAAGTAAATAAAATAAAAGCCCATTGACAACTAAAAATATATATTAAAAAATCTGAACTTTGTCTTTAAATAAAATACAAAATAGGGCTGGGGATCTGGCTCAGTGGTCAAGTGCCCCTGAGTTCAATCCCTGGTACACCCCCCCCCCCACACACACACACACACAAAAAAAAAACAGACTAAGTTAGCATTAGCATTATATAATGCTTTATAATGATGCCATATTTTGTATTTGATAAAAATTTTTCTATAAAAATAAGATATTACAAAACAATAGCCTGGCAAATATTAAAATAATTATATTTCTAAAAGATAAAATAATTGGAAAGATAAAAGAAAGGAAAAAAATAACTTATGTTATGTCAATATTTGCTCTTATCACACTACTTACTTAGCAGGGCAAAGGAGATGCTTATGTACTAGGACGTACTGCTCATAATTCAAACACAGCTACATAGAGCAGACATTGATATAAATTTATTCTAAAATAACTGAAACCTGAATATCTCTTTAAACTTCTATTTTTTTAAGGTAGAAATAACAGGGTGACAGAAAGGTTTGAGAAGGTGGTGGGAGTAGAAGAAAGAGAATGAAGACTGGCAGGTTGGGGATGATGTTTACGAGAATGTTTAAGCATTCAAAAATAAATGAAAGTAAATTCATTTGAATAAATGTCAGTTTATTTATAAAGCTACTTTTAGCCATACACTTATGTGTGTATAACTGTAAAAGTGAGAATTCCCATTTGATTTAAGTTGCTTTCTAAAATTACAACAAAGAGAATTCAAGAAAAGTGAATTTATTATAAATATGTTTAATGTTTTCAAAAGATTAAAGATTGCTGTGTATTGTTTAAAACATCTGATCAAGAACTCTTAGATTTATGAAAGCCTGTTGACAAGATGATGGAAAGGTACATACTAATACACACATACACAAAAAATTTCAAACATTCTAAGAGAATTAATTCTGAAGAGCTGCCTAAGATGGTGAAGAAGGATAGAGAGGGGGAAAAAAACTCTATTCTTTTTCAGTTTTTAAATGTTATACAAACTTTTAGTCACCTGACAAATTCATACCTGTGTTTATACTTTATTGTGATGAAAGAAGACCTTATTAGTAGATAATTTTTTAAATGTATGCATTCTTTCTAGAGTAGACAGGCAAACAGTCTTGTGTTATAGGCATAGGATGAGGCAGTGGTGGGTGATTCTGTGGGAAGCAATTTGTTTCATCGCAAACTTCTTGGGCACCCCAGGGAAAGTTTTTCTAACTCCCTTTTAAGGATCTAGGTGGCATAGTGGTCAATGGCATAGTGGTCAACATACTTCAGGACCAAGAAATGGTCCATGGCTTAAAAAAACAGAGGAAACCTCAATCCTGGGCCTTAGAAGAACACGTCACTACAGGGATTAAGCTATGAGCAGGTAAGTAGACTTCAGAAGGCAGTGTCCCTTTCCAGGAGCATTGTGCAACATTTGCAGAACCTAAGAGCATAAAGTTTCCAAGTTCTTAAGAAATGGGAAATTTCACTAGACAAGGAAAGGGAGCCAGGCTTGGTCCAGCAATTGATGCAAACTGAATCTGTCATTATGAGTCTAGGACTTAATCAAAGCTATCCTAGTTCAGCACAAGAACAGCTACCAACTCTGAGTCAGGCCAGCAGAGGGCAGTGCGGTGAACTTTGAGACACCAAATGGCCAGGTCTTAAAGAGAGTTTAGCAGGTTCAAATATAAACCACAACTCAGAGACTTGAAGAAGATGCTGGAGGGTGGGAGTCATATGCACCTGTAATCCCAGTTTCCAAACTTTCCTCCTCCCCCCCCCACCACCACCACTCCTCCTCCTCCTCCTCCTCCTCCTCCTCCTCCTCCTCCTCCTCCTCCTCCTTCTCCTCCTCCTCCTCTTCCTCCTCCTTCTCCTCCCCCTCCTCCTCTTCCTCCACTTCCACCTCCTCCTCCTCCTTCTCCTTTTTCACACTAAGGATCAAACCCAGGTCTTGCACACACTAGGCATGCACTCTGCCATTGGGCTACATCCCCAGCCAGAGAATACTATAGAATAAGGAGCGGGGGCTCCCTGAGAGATTAGGGTTGTTCTGAGAAGATAAAGAAATGATCAGCAAGCCCATGTTCTTGATGAGTAAGTTTTTAAAATGCTAGTTAGATATTAGTCTCCACTTCAAAGAAGATGGACCTATAAGCAGCTGGCCCTTTTCAGACCCTGGAGACAGAAGTAAAAGACCACAACAAATTGCATCCCAGATGCTCTTCTAAGAGTCTGCAACTGGCACCTCAGATCCTCCCATCCAGGTGAAATCCTGACACACATCTTTGTCCTTTGTACACCTCTTCTCAGCTTGTAGGGGTCTTGACTGTGTACTGAGGTCCTTGAGAAGCCTTACCCCACATCTTCTGCCAGCCACTCAAAGGGGAGGATGTCCCACTCTGCTCCAATGTGGAGAGAAGGTAAAGACATTGCTTCCTCCTTCAACTACTGGACCAAATTCATTAGGCTTTATCTTTTAAAAGAATGAGTGTGCTGTGAATGATTTGTTTGATTTGTTCCCATACGAGGGGTAGAAAGGACAAGTGAGCTGTTTTCACTGTGAAAGTTCTTATTTAAATCCATTGCCCTGTCTGAGCTGTGAAAAGTGTCCTGAAAGAACCAGGATCGCTGTCCTTTAAGCCAATGGACAGCAAGTATTGAGAGAAGAAACTCCAGAACTCTAAGACACCTATATATCTCACCAACATCTAAACCCCTGAAACCCTGTGCTGTAACCTGTAAAGTCTTAGAAAGAAATACAGAAAGACATCTTGAGGCTTTGGGTGACTGCTTAGGGAGGCCTCAAGGGAGCTTCCCTATTGGCAGGCAATATTTATAGAACTGGAGATTTCCTTCCATTGCAGTCAGCATGCTTTCTGGTGTTTCACCCTGAGCTTTGACATGCTGCAGGATTGCTCCTGCCCTGCTCTCTTGCTTTTGGCCCTTAAATAAACCACAAGTGATTGCTGAGGGTGAACACTGTAAGTAATGTGAACAGTGCTCAATCACTCAGGACCTTCTCTAAGTCCCTCCTGTCCCTCTCTGCATCCTTTTCTGTTTTACAGTTCACAAGTTATAGAAACTGACTTCCCTGACTCCAAACTCTAGAGCTCATTACCTGACTTCCATATCTGCCTTTTGCTCTTTCAGGCTTCAAATCCGTTCTGGGTTCTTGGATCTTAGTCACATAGAGCAGATTTAAGCGTTGCTTCTGAGGAGGATACCATTTCTCCCTTCTGCCACATGTAATTGACCAATGAGACCAGCCTATGGTCCCCAAAATTCCCAAAGGGTACTCTGAATCGGCACCAGTTTAGTGGGCTATCTAGTGAAAAGATTCCCTGTTGTCTGAGAGGTAAGTTAATAAAACAAGTCTGTAAAACAGTGTGGAATGGCTTGTGTATGTAATACCAGGCTATGCCACAAAATTCAAGATGAATTTAAAACCATTTATTTCCACCATAACTTTCAGTTGAGTGGACAAAAACAAAAAATCAATAAATGCTGTCAAAGATTTAAATGTAGACAACACACGCACGCGCACACACAGAAACATTCCATACAGACTATGACATCTTGATTTTTTTTTTTAGCTCCAGTTAAGTATTTATTCAACTTTTGCACCTGCAAAACATTAGGAAAAATGCAGCCCTGTTTGTTTTTCATAATATTGCCACTTTAACTTCAAAAAGCTCTCTTGAAAACTAATATCTTCTGTTTTGAAGAAATGTCTATCGCAAACTCAGTAATCCCATCAGTTTCACTTTAGTTTCTTATTCTTCTGGTAAAGTCAAGTGAATATTAAGATATTATTTTATAATAGTATGCATTGCTTAATCTATTATGTGCATATACCACCATCTCTACTTCAATTGATATATATGTGTTTGGTTCCTAATTTGATATTCTTATGCAAATGCTCACATTTTTGTATGTGTATAGTGGTGCACATGTGTATAAACTTACCTTCAGAACACTTAGGCAGTCTAGGTGCAATCCCAGCAATTTGGGAGAGTGAAGTAGGAAGATGGCTTCATTTATCATACCTATCAATATAATGGCTTTTATATATCCATTTTATAACCAGCAGCTTCCTAAAATTCAAATAATTTAAACTCAGATTTTAAAAATTATATATTTATACAATCATACTATTTTTCTGTGTAATTAGTAAGTGGTGTTAAATTTTATTAAATATTTTCTACAGAAATTTAAATAATTACATGATTTTTTGCTTTTAAAGTGGCAAATAAGTGATTTTCTTTTTTTTAATCAAACCAATCTTGTATGCCATGGAGAAATCAACTAGACCATGATGGATTATCCTTTCTATACTAATATTTTTAGAAGTTTGATGTCTATATTCTCAAGTTATGTTAGATGTTATAATTTTCTTTCCTTTTTAAATTTTTTCCTAACTAAAACTTTGTATCCTATATTCTGTAAATTAATTTAAATACTGGTATTTTAACTGTTATTACATTGTATCTATAACTCAATTTGTGGCTAACTGACATCTTTTCAATATTAGATATAGCAATCCATGAGCATGGGATATTTCTCCATTTATTTAGGTTTTATTTTAAATGTTTTTCAGGAAAGTCATCTAATTTTTTTATAATCTGGTCTTACCAAGTTTTTAAATTTTATTTTCAGATACTTTATACATTTTTTTCTTGCTATTAAACTGGTGTCTCTTTAAAAATTATAATTTTTCTAATTGTTGAAAGTAAAATACACTTGACTTTTGTATGCTGATCATATATCCAAGCCACAATGCATAACTCTCTTGTTATTTGGAATAATTAATGGCACGGGTTTTTTTCCTTTCTGTAAGTAAATAAACATTTATATAAAAATATTTATTTTCTTCTTTCTAACCCTCTGGTGCAATATGGAGTAGAGGTGGTGAGGGTGACATGTTCATTCTTCTTTTGATACCATAAGGAAGATACTTCTAATGTTTCCATATTTTAAATGATGTTGGTGATAGATAGGTTTTTGGTCCCCCCCCCTTCTTTTTATCTATTTTGTTTGTTTTTGGTTTTTTGGTTATCTTTGAGTAAGAATATTCTATTCCTACTTTTCCTCAGGGTTTTTTTCATGAATAATTAAGGAATTTTGTTTTTAATTCAGAGATGTCAAATGATGTTTCTACTTTCATATTTCTCCTTTTCTTTCACATTTTCCAACTCTTTGTGTTGAATTTGGTGTTATCTTAGAGCTACTTTTTATTTCATGAATTCTCCCTTTAACTTTCTAATTTGATTTTTGAATTATCCACCACTTTTTTCTTATAACAGTTTTTCATTTCTAAAAGTTACATTTTATATTTTCCAAATCAAGCTTGTTATTTTTACACTTTCTTGCAGCTTGCTATTGTGGAGATCACATTTTTTTCCCTTGAAACATTTAATATCTTAGCATTTATTTTCTATGTTTCATTTTTTCCAATATGTAAAACCGTCAGAGTCTAAATATGTTGCCTGTTATTTTTTCTTTCTCATATTCATGGTACAAAGTGTCTAGATAGAAAAAAACACCATAGTAGATATTCCAAACAGAGACATTAGTATAAGGAATTTGTTCTACAATGGGATGGACTGGAAGAGTTTAAAACAAAAACAAAACCAAAAAAGTGATGTTGCCTGGAGATTCATAATTGTCAGAGCCAGTATTATTCCTAAGGCTGGGGAAGGAAAAGGCAGTATCATGCAGGATCCATGTGAACAATGATCAGTTCCATTGTGCTGTCCTGATTGCTGCTACTACTTAAAAGTCCTTACCCTGCACGTTCACTGATTCTGCAAGAGCCTGGGAGTCCATAGTCCCTTTGCTGAATTCGCTGATGCTGCTGGGGCCCAAGATCCCACCACCAGCACCCCGATGACCCATCTGTGCTGGTATTGCATGAGATTTTAGTGATTTGCAGTTTCTTGCCATTATGAGAATTTAAGCAAAAAGAAGTGTCTCTCCTCCTTCCTCCTTTAATCTCTATTTTTTTCCTTTGGTAGACCTGGACAGAAATAAGCTCACAAGGGAGTTTATGAAAGGTAGTTTACAGGCTGCAATTATATTGCTCCTTGCAATATAGAGGACAGCAAAGAAGTGGAATATATTGCTGAATGCTAATGGACAAAAAACCAGTATAGATCCTGCTCATGGTGTTTGATTAAGTTAAATCATCAGTTATTTAATCATCACAAATCCTCCGGGTTAGGTTTCCCAAAAGCAACAAGATGCTTTCCTTTAAAGATGGCCCTTTGTGATAGACAATTCTGATGGTCATTTGTTTTCAGGGCAATCTTTCTTGAGAGCATAAAAGGAAACGACATTATAAAGGGTGTCTAGTTGATTTTCTGCCTATTTTCATGTGTTTATTATTTGTCTTCGAAGCACTTTGTGCATATACTTTTTTTTTTAACCTTTCCTGATATTAGCAAATCTGTGATGCTCTGTCTATTGTGCTTTATCTCATTTTTTCTCCCTTACTGTGGTCCTATTCTCCTACGTCTTTAACTTCAGAGCCAGTAGTTTAAAAATGATACATTCTTCTATCACCTATTATATTTACTGAATTGTTTTGAGTTTTCAGTTTGTAATTTAAAATAGCAGGTGAATAGATAATTTTATCTTTCTCTATTTTAATAAACCAAGTTCATTTTATATGCAGGACCACACCTGCATTTTCTCCTAAAAACACCATATGAAAAAAAGATTCCTCTCTCCTAATATACTAATATTCCCATCTTAAGAATTTCATTAGAAAGGGTATAAATATGTTCAATGAACTTAAGTGGGAAAATTCTCCAGATTTTTTTTCTTTTAAATTAGAGCATTATAGTTTTACGTAGTAGTTGGGTTAATTATGACAGAATTGTGCACACATGAAATTTGGTTTCAATCCCCATTTCCCTGCTTTTTCTCTCCTTATCTCTCCCTCTTCCTCTACTCTGCCAATTATTATTTTTGATTGGTACTTTTACATATAAATAAAGATGAGATTCCCTATGGTGTGTGTATGATTTTATTGAATTCACCCAATATTCATCCCCTTCCTGTCCCTTCTCTCTCCCTCTCCATGTCCTTCTTCTACTCCCCTGACTTTCCTTATATTCTTATGATATTCCATCCACACATAACCCACTGCCTTCTTTCTCTTATTTTGGTCAGATTCATTCTTTTTTTTTGGGGGGGGGGTTAACCAGGGATTGAATTCAGGGGTACTTGGCCACTGAGCCACATCCCCAGCCGTATTTTGTATTTCATTTAGAGACAGGGTCTCACTGAGTTGCTTAGCACCTCACTTTTGCTGAGGTTGGCTTTGAACTCACAATCCTTCTACCTCAGCCTCCCAAGCTGCTGGGATTACAGGCATGCGCCACGGAGCCAGGCCAGATTCATTCTTGATCTGCCTTCTCTGCCCATGTTTTTTTTTTTTTTTTTTTTAACCTGGGCTGAATTCAGCCTTATCCTCTCATTTAGTACCTAATTCAGCTAGGCATTAAGCTGAGAAGGAGAGGAATAGGGTGGAGAGCTGGACTTCCCAGCTATAATTCCAGCCACCTCACGTATCTCTTTAACCTTGTCTATACTGAGAGAATGGTGTTAGAAGGGAACAGTAATAGTTCCCAAAAAGGTTAGATCTACAAGTTCAGTATAGACTACAGGCCCAGCAATAGCCCTTAGAGCCAAGTCTGCCCTTGTGAACAGTTTGAAAACCAAAGAAATTATAAAGTCCTTTCAGTAGGTAGATGATCACTGCCCAGTCTTAACTTCAATCTTTTCATAAGGTAAGGACAGCACTCCCCACAGGCAATTTCATTTTTAATTCAGAGTTAGTTTTGAGGTTCCTATATTTCCACTGTAGCTCTCACTTAGAATAAAGCCTTAGAATTCTTTGAAATCACCTGATTCATTTGTCTCAAATGTGAACTAAGGTACTGAGGATATAATAGACTCATTCAAAGCCAGGAAACCAGTTAGTATCAAAGCCAGAAAGAGGACATTACTCTTTCTAGGAACAGTTTCACACTTCGGGATGCTATGCAGAGATTAGTTGTAAAAGAATACATAGGCATTTTCAGTAAAAGTTACACAGGAAAAGTAAAGTAAATCTTGGGGGAAAGTAGTCCAAAATGACTGCATTCTACTAGTCAATAGATTAGCTAGCTACCTGGAAATCAGAGTCAAATTAAAAGATGAATTGTCCAGGCATCATGCAAACTTGAGTCTTTAAGGGTGTGCTAATAAGATGGCACCCTTGTGTGAATTAAAAATATATGCTTTCCCTGGGCAGGTGCAGTCTCTCAAGAATAAAGACACTTCTTCCTCTGGGTGAATTCAGTCAGTCCCTGTCTTCAGTGTGGCAAGTAGACAGTGAGATGGAGTTTAGCTTCCACCCCCCACCCCCAACTAAATATTCCTGTGTGTTTCCCAGAATTCCTCTCCTGAAGAGACTGCATTTGGGTAGGAGGAATGTTTTGATAAGCAACTCAGGGAGAACTGAGAGCCAAGGAGCAGGACATGGTCACTAGCCTGCCTCTTAGGGGGTGACTGCATAAATGAATGGGGCACAAAGTTTGAGGTCACATCATAGAGGAGAGGCTGAAGGCTGCCCTAGAGTCCTTCTGTGTCTCACTCCCCACCCCAGTCTCCACCCTATTCCAGGCCTAGAGTTCTAGGAATGGGTTGCTCTAGGTTAGAGCATGAATTTTCTGTGTTAATTCTAAAATTCCCTTAAAAACAAGCTGTAATGACAGAGCACTCTGGTGTTTATTCTGCAGATAGTACTTCAATTTTTGAGACAGCTCAAATACTTCCTTTCTCTTCATTTTTTCTATGGACAAGATTGAGTTTGCAGTCAATTGATGAAGTTGAATCTTGATTCTGTCTTGGCTGTGCAATGACCTAAAAGCTTTCCACCTGATGGGGTTCATTTTCCTTACCTATAAAATGGGCTTTGTTATAGGATTAAAGGAGACAACACAATCAAGTGCCCAGTGGTTGGGAGGGGAATGTATGCTCTCTTACCTTCCTTTCCACTCATCTCACCTGTGTGCAATTTGTTGCTCTAGCCCACTGCATCTGTGACACACACACACACACACACACACACACACACACACACACATCTTTAACTTTCAGGGCCCAAAGGAGTCAGGCACCTGGATGTCTGAATGGAAGGGAAAAGGATGATACCTGAGGTTTGATTTGTCCTTTGAGTACCACAATTGCCATACTTTCTACCTCAGTCCTCTAAGTTGAAATCCCAGGGAAGTTTCCCCTCCTAGTGGATACCCTTGTAGACTACAGAATACACCTACTTGTTTCTAAAGAGAGAGGCCATCAGAGTGGTTTAGAATGAGTGCTGGCATAGTGAGACCTGGGTTGAATCCTGGCTCTTTTACTATTTGTGAAGCTCTGGACAAAAGTCAGTCCAATGACTACAACAGTCAAATTGGGATAATATTAGGTTTCATATCAGAAAGTTTAAATAGGACAACATCCTGGTGCTTTAAAAAAATAAGCATTAACTGTTTCTTATTAGAGGATCTGCTGGCTCAAGTGTCTCTGAGATGCTCTTAAAGAACCCCCTCACAAGTGGCAGCAAGGTGCACCAATAAGCAGTTTCTGGGTGGGGGTGGTAACTGGGACCAGGAACTGCAGGGTCCTCAGCCCCTGTGTGTGTTTCCACTATTCAGCATCAACAGCATGAGTTCTCCCAGGACTGAGAATTTTGGGATGACCTAAAAGATGAATCTAGGAACAGATATAGAAAATGATCATTACCCACCCTACCATGATTACAAACGCTGACTAAAGGGCGAGGCATGGACTGAAATGATACCACAAAAGAAATAGAAGACACAAGTGTACAATAGTTACATGTTCATGTTCAGGACAAGAGGGACTTTCTGGCCCCACCCAAGCCCTTTTCCAGGACTTGTAAAAAGCCAGGGATAGAAAACCCACTGTGTACACACAACAGCTTGGATGACTGGAGCTGAATAGCCTTTTCTGGGTGATCTAGAGAACAAGACCAAAATACACACCTTCACTAGCTCAAAGATGAAGAAATATAACTATTAAAATTTCAAGGGTTTGAGTGAAGCATCGTGTTTACTGTTTTTCTCTCACAAGGGTAGCAGTTGGTGCTCAACATGTATAAACAGGAGCCAAGGGAAGGAACCAGCAGAAGGAGTAAAATATCCTAGATCATATGCAGTCCCGCCACCTTGGTCCCTTCTCAATCAGTAGATTTCAAATAGGGGCTCATCCATTGCCCTGAGAACAACTCAAAGAACCTCCAAAATCTCGATGCGGAACCAGCCGTTGTCCACCAGGGGTGCTGGGGTGGAGGGAGTTTCTTCCACGCTTATCACGATCTTTACTTCTTCCTTCCAAGTCCAGAATCGCAGGCAATGGAAATTAGGCCACCGCAGGAGCAGAGGCAAAGAAAGTCTCCCTTCCCCAACCCTCCTCGGCCCGGAAAAAGGGCGGCTGGATAAGATGAGGCAATCCATCAATAGGCAAAGCCTGAGTTTCCTTCCAGAGCGCTGCCGCGGCAGAGCGGGACGCTGAGGCCCGGCGGACGGGCGGGCGGCCGGCGCGGGCGCGGCGCGTACCCGGCGTGCTCCTCCGTGCGCCCGGGCGGCGCGGCCGTGGCCGGCGCTCCTGCAGAGGGAGCTGTGCGCCAGACCTGGCGCCCGCACGGCGAGTTCTCTCCCTCTTGCCGCCGTTTAGGCCCGCCCGGCGGGGAGGGGCTCCCGGCCTCGCCGACAGCTGCTTCCTGCTAGGCTCACATCCTCGCACCGCGCCGCCAGTGTGGTCGAGAGCGCGCTGTCCCAGAGCCGTCCGTCCGCCGCCACCGCCCGGCCGCTGCCCCGCGCCCCTGAGTCGCCCCGCGGCCAGCCCAGCCCTCTCGCGTCCGCTCCGGGAACCCGCGCCCTCCACGTATTCCTGCCCGTCCCCGGCCATGCTGTCCTTCCAGTACCCCGACGTGTACCGCGACGAGACCGTGGTGAGTACCCCTGCGGAGTCCACCGGGCTCCGGACCGCCGGTGCCCGCCCCGCCTGGCCGACCGCCGCTGCGGCTCATCTCCCTGCAGCCCCTAGCCCCTGCGTCCCTCCCCTCCCCCTCGGCCTTTGTTTGCAAGAAGCGGGCCGGGGGCGCGGGGGCCCGGCTGGCGGTCGCTGATGGTCTGCTGGCGGTCTGCTGGCGGCCGAGTCCGTGGTCAGCACCGCTTCCTAAAATCAATGGGGTCAAGGGCAGACGCCCGGATAGGAAGGGGCGCCTTAAGGGACTAGGAAGACAGAAGGTGTCATTGCTTTTTGACTAGAGAAGCCTCTTAAATATGGTGGTAGGAGAAAGTGTATGCCGGTGTGTGCATGTGTGTTCGTGTGAGATGATGTAAGATTTAAAAACAGAAGCAAACTTTTTAAACTTAGAATTTTGAAGTCCTTGGAGTTGAAGCTCATTCATTCTGTTTTAAGTCTGCCCAGTCCTGAGCGGAGTGCTGGGCGTTGGTTGCCGGGGGCGCAAAGACCCAGACAGAGTCAGGGAAAGAAAAGCAGGGACCCGCTATTGTCACAGGGCTGGTGTAAGTTTTCTTACACAAGACAGGGAGTTGAGGGGTCATGGGGGATGGCCTTTTTCAAAGTAAGTTTAGCCTAGCGGGAGTTAGTCATTTACCTAAGCTGCAGAAGAATTCGAGGTAATTATTGAGATCCAGGGAGTGAAATTCTGAGCAGACACCTCTATTCTGGTGTAAAATTAGTTTGGCATTTTAAGAGCTGGATTGAATCCAGACATTGTGGTCATGATTCTTGTACGGATAGCCAAATTTCTCAGATCACTTAAAATAGAATTAGAAAAATATTTTTGTATGATACACTTCTCATTTTTTTTTTTTTTTGTTCTGTTTACTTTGACCTGATTTGTGCCAGAAATTTTGTACTCTAAAGCACATCTCACATTGGGGTAAAAGGTGCCAAGGCATTAAAGGACATATTGTTGTAAGTGAAGACTTCCAAGTGTATCTCATTCCCACTGGCCAGCTGGGAACCAAGTCTGTTCAGCTGTTCACTTAGTAAATTTACCCTAACAGCCCAAGAAGTTCTTTCCCTGAGTCCCAAAGGTTTGTTTCCTTTGTATATGGGAGTAAAACCATACTGCTAGAATGGGAAAGAGGACAGATTCCTAATTCTGTTTTTTTCACTCACTAGCTAGGTGACTTTTGTCAGATATACCTGTTATAGGCTTTTTTTTTCCCACATATATGGACTATTAAGACTCACCTTAGGGCTTACTTGTTTCTGCAGTAATACAATTTTAGGTTTGTTTTGTTTTTTAGGGTGGTTGCGTCTTGCTTAGTTCTTCATTATTCTGTGTAGCAAAATCCTATAATTGGTTTTTCTGTGTTCAACAGTTTCTGAAAGGGTTAAGTAGGGATTTTATAAGAACATTTAAAAGATTACAAACAACTTGGAAGGTTATACTCTGAATTTTAATATTCTCTATAGTTTCTTCTCACCAAAGAATTCTTGATAACTAAGTCTAGTGGCCAAGGGAACACAGCTGGGGTCCAGCCTAGATCCTCTTCTGTTGCTCACTTAGTGTACTTACACTATCCCTGGCAGCCTGCATGGGCTGCCTTTTTCCTGAATCAGGGTTCTAGTCACTAAGCCCTAGGATTGACTTATGCATTTGATTTGGAACATGGGTTCGTTTCTCACCAGCACTAGAGATGGCTATAGCTCTCTTTCTCACTTGAGCATCTTTCAGCCACATGCTTAGCAGTTTCCTGCTGAACTATGGATTAGAGCATGGAACGCTTTTGGTGGATTTCTGCCTTCTTGGGTAAAAATTTGGAAACCATGACACTTCCTGTGCAGTTCTGTGACCTTTTTCCATCAGTGTTTCTGTCAGGATATTCAGTCTTGCTCACAACATGATGGAAGAGTACTGGAAGGAGAACACAAAAGAGAATAGAGCTGATTTCCATCAGGAGGAGGAAATAATAGGTGAATTGAGATTGGGAGTTAACCAGTTGGATAGGGAGGAAGGACATTCCTGAAGTTGAGACTAAAATATAGTTATGGAGGCCTGGTTGGTTGTAGAATTGCATTTGTTTGTAGTATTAGGAAGGCCATTGTGACTAGGCCATTCATTTATGGGTAAGCTTGAATGAGGCTGGGAAGAGGAGCAGGACCAGGTTTAATGGGTCCTTCCAGCTGAGTGTGTCTATATTTTATCCTGAAAGCAGTGGGCAAGCTGTTGTTCAGTATAGATAAAACATGGAACAGGGTTACCTAACACAGTGCCTTCTTAGGCCTCTGTTTTAAAACCTCTTGAGGAGGTGAGGAATGGTTTGCAAACTTACAATCAGATGGAAGAACCAGACATATTATATGATTTGCATTCAAGGAATGTGTCTATGAGACCACCCCAATTGTAGGGTATGGTCTTATAAAAGAAAAAAAAAAAAAAAACTAGGGTGGTATGTGGGCCACAGCTTCTGGAATTGACTGTGGGATCTCGCTGAAAATCAATTTCTTGTCCTCGTTAAAATGTCTTTTCAATGACCAACCTCAGTCTGCTTTAGATGACAGAGCCAGGTCTGGGAAGATATGGCTGTTTCTTTAGTGGTAGATGCCATTCAGTAGATAGCTTGGTATACCATACACAGGATTCTGATTCCCAGTCTAGCTGTGCACCTGCCTTTTCCCACCACGCCCTGCTCATTTGCTGAGTGATACAGCAGGATCTTAGATCCATAGGCTTTGTCGTTAGTTGTGGGTGGGTTGCAGTCCTACTGCTTGTTAACCCTCAGACCTTTGTTAATTGCTTTAGTTCTCTCCAGCTTCAGGTTCCTCATCTGGCAAATGACTTCACAGTGAGGATCAAATGAAGTAATGTGGGTGAAATCTATGGCACAAATTTAACTCATAATCTCCAATATAAACAGTAAATCTGTTGGCCTTCACTCTTTTTTTTTTTTTTTTTAAAGAGAGAGTGAGAGAGGGGAGAGAGAGAGAGAGAGAATTTTTAATATTTATTTTTTAGTTCTCGGCGGACACAACATCTTTGTTGGTATGTGGTGCTGAGGATTGAACCTGGGTCGCACGCTCGCCTGGCGCTACCGCTTGAGCCACATCCCCAGCCCCTGGCCTTCACTCTTATTAACCTCTCTGAATTGCATTTCATAATCTGTGAAATAAGAATGTCCACAACCCTCTTCCAGAGTTGTGGATATTCAGTAAATATTTATTACTTTGAGTCTAGCATTTGGCAATCAGTACCTTCTCTTAGTCATATAGTTAACATGATTTCTAGTTAATCTTTTCTACCTTTTTTTGTAAAAAGTTAAGTTCCTGGGTATGCCTTAGGACATTTTTTTAGTATCTGATCTCTACCTGATCTTAATCTTAATCCCAGGTCTGGCACAGATCTTGCATACTGGGTTGGAGATCCTTTACAACTTTCAAAAATTTTTTTGATTTCATATTGCCAAGGAAAAGAGAATTGTTATTTTAAGCCTGTTTTATAACCAAGGTGTGTAAAATATAAGACTTGCAGATGAGATGAAAAGCTTTCATTCAGTGGTGACAGCTAAACTCCAAAGAGGTAAAATTGAAAATTGGTAATTTTATGAAGACCCATCAGGAGAGATTTTAGTCAGGTTTTACATTCCTTGCTCTTGACAGTCAGTTGTATAGTGAGAATAGTTCCAGCATGTTCTGCTTCATCTATCCCTTTCCTCGGGAGTTCTCTCACCTGCATTAGTTAGACAGATGCAGAAAGCCTGGTGCTGTAGGCCATGGAGGTTGTTCTCACCTGGCAGTGGTTATGCTGGAACTTTAACCAGGGCGAAAAATGGGATTCAGATGTTACTTTTCTAGGATACTTTGCTAGAAGGAGTGATCCTTACCTTTTGATATTTTCAAACAAAGCAAGAGATATTAAAAACTCAATCCAAGACAGAGGTAACCTTGCCAATAACCTTGTGCAGAAAGCCTTGACTGGAAGACTCGCATTGGTTACGGGCTTGATTGGAAAGACTTGTCATTGTGGCTTCAGTGGATTGGATTAATCTTGATAGTTTGAGGGGGAGAGGTTTCCTTTTGAATAAGTTCTTTAGGCATCATGATCTGGAGAGTGGTGACAAATTGGCCCAGTTGTTCCTTCCAGCTCCCTTAACTAATCCCTGAGGCCAGGCCCTGGAATTTGTGCAGTCAGAAGCTTCCCAGATGGGATGGCTCCCCTCTGGCAGGCTCTACTTATGCAAAGCAGCCCCTCACCCCACCTTGGTAGTGGGGATGGAGTTCAGTGGCACTCTACTGCTGAGCTACATCTGCAGGCCTTTATATTTTGAGACAGGTTGTCTAAATGGCCTTGAATTTGTAATCCTCCTGCTTTAGCATTCTGAGTTCCTAGATTTACAGGCCATACTGCCACGCCCAGCTTACCCAAAGCAATTTTATTTCTTCATATACCAGGATAGTTTAAATGGTTATGCTTTCATGTCTTGCTGTAAGTGAACAAAGGCATTTTGTAATAGTGTATAACAAGAAGAAGGGCTTCAGTTTAAAAAGTCTTCATTGCACGTAAACCACCTTTTTTAGCCGGTGACAATCATTCTGCCACGTATTAGTGACTTCCTTTTTGGCACTTGAGACTTAAAAACAAAACTGACCATATGCTGTATTGTAGGGAGACTTTCTGATCACAGGCAACGCTTAGCAGGAGCAGGAAAACAAGCACGTGTGGTGGCTCCTTCTCAGAGTGCCCTCCTCATGTGCCCACAGTATTGTGTCCTGTGCTTTGCCCCTGACTGCACATTTTCGAGTTTCTTTAGCACAGCAGCAGGCCTTTGTTTTGTGTTGTTCAGACAGAGCAGTTTCCCATTCTGACCTTTCATCTTTCTTCCCTCTGCAGCTAAAATGTTCTTTTCACAAAGAGTGGCTTGACACCTTTGAGAACCTGCCAATTTTGGTTCATGTGGTAATTTGGACAGACATGTTGCCAGTGAGCCAATTAGTTAGTATTTTTTGTCCCTTTCCTATTTCTCCATCACATTGAGAAAATACTAATTTTAATTGGGTTTAGGCCCTAATTATCTAACAGCTCCATATTGTCTTTTGCAGGTACAGGACTATCATGGGCATAAAATTTGTGACCCTTATGCTTGGCTTGAAGACCCAGACAGCGAACAAACCAAGGTAATTTCGGCTCATAATTAAAGATAGGCAGGCTTAGTAGTCAGCCTAGACTGCAGTTGTCAGTCTTTCTAGCCTCTCTCTCCTGTCTGTTTTTTCTGCCACAGGATGGTGTGTATGCCTAGTGGTACTACCACTTTTTGTCAGATGATTCATGGGGAAAATGACCAAAGTTTGTATAGTCCTCAGGGGAAAGTCAAGTAACTTATTAGTTTGTCATGACACTAATGAACCAAGTATTTGAAATGAAAGGATTAGGAAGGAAGGAAGGAAATGGATTTTCACTGAAGAAAGATGATCTGAAGAAAAAATTGCCTAATGCATTTTTTTTCCCCTAAGGAGAGAAAGTCTTACATATTGAACAAATGCTGTTTTGCAAGCTGAATGCTGAGCTTAGGCTACCTTTTGATTTTAACACAACAAACAAGAACTAAATTAAAATATAAGAACATTCTTATATTTTATGAAGGTAATGTGGTGGAGGGGAGAATTTCTCTTTTTTTTGTTATAAAAACAATGCATTCTGTTCTTTTGGAGAAAAGCATATTATTCCAAGGAATCATCTAAAATTTCATTTCATTAACAAAGCTGCCCCTAATTGCTATGTCCTCTGGATAGTTTTCCTGTCTTTGAATGAAGTTCATTATTTATACATACTTTAAGTGGTTAATTAAGCTTGCTTGCGAGGAGGACTGGTGTTTCTCAAATTCACCTCAAGATCTTGGACTCTTATTTTTGACCATAGTACATATTAACTCAGTGCATGAGAACATGTGTACTATTTCTGATGCACTCACCATTCCAGAAGTTGGAACTTGTTTACAGTCCCAGAATACATTAAAAAAAAAAAAAAAAAAAAAAAAAAGATAAAAAGAAAAATGTCAAAGCTCTCTGGGCAATTTCCAGACCAGTCTCCAAAACCCTGTTCCTTAGCTCCTCCTCATCATGTGGGCCTTTGCCATCACACATACTAATGTTTCCTGAAGAACTGAGGTCATATTCCCAGGTTCAGATTCACAAAGCCATTTGGATTTTCCAGAAAGCATCCTCTCCTGATGTGTGCCTGGTTAATGGAATCAGGACCTCCCTGCTTTGACAAGGAAAGGCGTGTGTGAGAGAGGGGTGCCAGGCAGGGACATGGTGATGGATGGCAGAGGAGAAAGTGGAGGCAGGAGGAGGTCACTCTTACTGGAGTAAAGCCCTTGGCCATCTCTCCCTTCTTTCTTCTATGCCACCCTGGCTTGCCTGCTTTCCTTTCTACCATCCTCACCTTTCTTTGCAACTGGAGTCTCTTCTCCTTGCTTTTCTATGGAAGCCCTGACAGCTTTCCTTATCCTTTATTCCTGAAGTCAGCATACTACCATCTCCAGATTTTCTAATGGTCGTTACTTTATTCTATAACCATACATTCTCTTCCTTTTCTAATTCCTTCAAGAAAGACAGAGGTCTTGTGGGTAAGAGTGGTTGACATTTGTGTTTTCATTTTTCTTCAAAGAGGCCTTGGGTTTTAGGTGAATGGGTAGAAATTCCAAGGTGAGAAACAGATGAGTGTCTTTGGGAGTAGGGAAGGCTCTGGCTCTGCAGTTAAGACCAGGGGTAGAGGTAAACAGGTGTGGGTTGTTGCCTCAACTGTCACCTACAGGTGACCTTGACCACCTGCATGGGACTAAGCTGAGACCAAGGGATTGAGGCTGGGAGTGGAGAGTTGCAGGCAGTTGTGTAACTGTAATAGATAGAAAGTACCAGGGAAGAACATGAACTTCCCAAGTATCCCTGGTAGACCTGTCCCCAAGGACATGATGATATCTTTGCCTGAAGCCTGAGGTACACTCTGGAGTTTGCCAGCCTTTTTTAGTGATTGATCAATTCAGCCACAGCGGACTTTGTTCTTCATTGAAGATGTACACTTTGGTGTTCCTTAGTTGGTAGTGGCTGGTCCCATGGATGACAAGCTACTTAACTAATGCCAAGCTTCCAGTTAGTGGATGAAGCTACTCATCAGTGAACTCATTAATGTCAAGCTTCCAATTAGCAAGCTTGCAGTCAGCCCTTGATAGAAGGTAATGACATTGAAGTATATACTATTATTTTTGTGGTATACATTTATAGGATGCTTACTGTGTGCCAGATAATTTCTCGAGAGTTTTATGCACCCCGTCTCATTTAATTCTCTAACTCTTGTGTAGATCTTTTTATTTTTTCCATTTTACGGATGCAGAAATTGAGGTACTAAGTGATTGAGTTGCCCATAGTCACTTATCTAGTGTGTTCCTAGATAGCTCAGGTGATTATCAAGTTTGTGTTAAATTCAAAGTAGGGGGACTTGAGGCTATAATAGCTTGGGATGCAGTCTGTAGGACTTTATTCATGTCCATGCTTGCCATGGGACTTTGTGAGCTTTTATGCCCAGACCCTGGACCATCCCCCATACCCACAGTAACCTGTGTGACAGCATGCCATAGGTGTCAGGGTGGGCAGCCCATGCCATCTCACTGCCTGTTAAATATACACCTCTCTTACTCCTCTAAACAGGCTTGTTATTGATGTGGGCTAGTGTGTCATTTGGAGTTGAAAGGGTTAAATTTTGTTCTCAGATCCAAAGGATAGTAGGGTGTATTTTTCTTTTTTTTTTTTTTTTTTTTTTTTTTTGTGGTGAGGTGGTAGGGAGTGAACCCAGCCTCCTCTCCCCCACCCCCCCATGCTAAGCAGGGGTCTATCTGAACAACACCCTCAGTCCCCATGGTGTGTTTTTTTAATGAACAGAAAAGCAGCAGGAACATTTTCTGCTGGTGGTCATAAGCATACCCACAGGGTGCATTGGCCATGCCTTGGTGTGAAGAGAATGTTAACATCACCTCCAAAACAAAGAAAAGGCTGCTTGTTACATTTTTCAATAAAAACCTGTCAGAAGTGGGAAACATTTGTAGCATTTCAGATCTCAGTATAAAACAGCTATCAGTCGATCTTTGATTCAATCGTGTATTTAGTCTAGGTTACCTAATTTTGACAGTGCCTGGCATGTAAGGCTTTATTCTTTATAAAAGAATCTTGGGACAAACTGGTATCTTGGAATATTTTTTAAAAACAGGGATAGTGATAGGAGGGGGCTGAATCTGGGTGAATCCTTTCTAGCTGCCGGTGCCCGTATAACCCTGTTTTGTAGCAGATATTTCAGATTGCAAATCGCAAACCACTCGATTGATTCTATGAAGCAGATTCAACTCTGACAGGAAAACTTAACAGAAATGTTTTTAAAGAGGAAACAGTAGACCAGTACTGCCTAACAGATAGATAATGCGTATGTAATTTAATTTATTGTAACCACATGTAAAAAGTAAGGAATGAAATTAGTTTTATTTTGTGCAGTATATCCAAATCATTCCTCTTTTTTTGCCAATGTTGGGGCTTGACCCCAGGCCCTTGTGTGTACTAGGCAAGTGCTGTACCACCAAACTACATTCCCAGCCCTCCGAATTATTCCTACATGTAATCAGTATAAAATATTATTAAGATGTTTTTACAATCTTTTTTTAAAAACTGATTTTTTAGATTCCACTGTGTAATTGACACATCGCATCATTTCAGCCATATTTCAGTGCTCAGGAGCCACAGGGGGCTAGTGCCTACCATATTGGACAATGAAGACATTCACTTCTTTTTGTAAGAGTATGTGTAAAACATATAAATAAAAATGAGCAGATTAAAAACCATCAGTTTTTGTCACAGGAATTCAAGAGCAATTTAATATTAATATAAATAGAAAATTGTATAAAGCTTTATAATTATACTAATTGATATTAAAAAAACTTAAAATTCTGGGGCTGGGGATGTGGCTCAAGCGGTAGTGCGCTCGCCTGGCATGTGTGCGGCGCGGATTTGATCCCCAGCACCACATACAAAAAAAACAAAGATGTTGTGTCCGCCGATAACTAAAAAAAAAAATAAATATTAAAATTCTCTCTCTCTCCCCCTCTCTCACTCTCTCTTTAAAAAAAAAAACAACTTAAAATTCAAAGCTAAAAGTGGGATTCAACTGCTTGAACAAGATTACACTAAGGTAGAATGTTCTCTGTCGTTATTTTTATATGTCCTGCCATGCTTTAACCAATGAAATAAAACATGAATCAAAATATGGTGGAAGAGAAAACAACATTATCATTAATTGCAGATTATATATTCATGCATTGGGAAAACCTAAGGGAAATAACTGAAAATTTATGAAAATTAGTTCAATAAAGCAACTCTGTACAAAGTAAACATAAAATCGGTAGTACATACCATCAATAATGAAAAAAGAATCCATTTGATAATAACAAAAAGCAAATATGGATAACAAAAAGCAAATACCTGAGGATAAAAAGGAGAGCAAGCCTACTGGGACGGTAGTAATGTCACTGTCAGGAAAGGGAAGTTCTGGGGCTGTGGATGAAGGTCAGTGGTAGAGCATTTGCCCTGCATGCCCAAGGCTGTAGATTTGTTTCCCAGCATTAAAGAAAACAAACAAGTAACAAAACAAAAATAGAGAAATTGTTGGGGAGATCTGGAAAAGGGCAAGTTTGTGGCTTCATTGGTTATAGGGAAAAACCGAAATAATCATTTCCCAATGAGGGAAGTGATTGCACATAATAGAATATATTTTCTTAATGAGCTGGTATGAATTTATTAACTCACTGAGCTATCGAGATTGCCCAGTAACATGAAAAAGTGGCTATGATAGAACACTGAGAGAAGGATGCAAGGTCACAGTGCTCCAAATGACTATGACTTAAAATACCTTTGTGAAAACTATTCTAGGAGACTCTGTAGGAAATACAAACCAAAATCAAAAGTAAGATAAAGGCAAAACTCAGGCTTCAAACCTTTTTAGACATTGAAGTGTGCTATGCTCTTGAAATGTATAAACCATAGTGAAATCTCAGTGGTATGAATGGGACATCAGGTAACCATGGAAATTTTCAGTATGACGTGTGAGGGAGGCAGTTTGCAGCCATTACAGTGATTCAAAGCCAAGATGGGCAGGCTTCAAAGACCCATGCTTCCCATTCCATGGGCATTTCCAGCTTATCCTCTGCAGCTTCTAGAAGGTTGCAGCAGTTTTGGTGTACCCCAAAGTTTTTATAATTTGAGCCTACAGTCTAGTAATAAGAAGGATCCATTCCCTCCCTGTTGAGGGCCATTGCCCAGCCAGACTGCAGCACCTCCCATTTCGTCCCTCCACTGAAATTCATCTGCATATAGTTGACTTCCTAATCTTCACCTTCCTGATTTCCCTCTGGTATGTGTACTTACTTTTCATGGCAAACAAAACCACAAACTCCAAACCCCACACTTTGTCTGAGCCCTACTCAACTTTTTTCTCCCTCAGTTGGTCTCCTGGCCCCTTTGTGTATGCCCAGTTCAGGTCCTATTTTATCATGAGCCATCTTCATCTACCTCTCTCTCTTTCTGCTGCTAACAAGCCTCTCCCCGTGGCAACACCTTTACCTTTGTTACACTTCTTTGTAACATCTCCCATCAGTATACAGAAAGGTCCTCAACTCAGGAGGTTCTGTTAACAATTTTCGGCTTGACTGGTGTAAAGGCAGTGCTCATTCAATGGAAGTCATACTTGGAACTTTGAATGTTGATCTTTTCCTGAGCTAGCAATGTGCAGTATGATTGATCCTCTCCTGTAATACTGGCAGCAGCAGCAAGCCCTGGCCTCCAGCCAGCCACCAGGAGTAAAAGTGAATTTCTGAAATTCTACAATGTGTTGTGTTGCTACATGGTGCTGTATTTTATCCTTATGGGTTTCTCAGTACATAATGCTACTCCAGGTTGAGGAGCTTACGAAAACCATTCGCTCTGAGATCAGTGATGGCCCAGTTGCCAAGTCCTGTGACTTTCAAAAATCAGTATCATGTCCAGGGGGAGCTGGGCAGACTTGTATACTGGCAAGGGACCTGTCCTTCCCCTTGCCCTGCATTGTGGTCTTTGGAGTTTGTTCCCATTGCTTTCATCATCTGGGCAGAATCTTAGATCACTAGGGAAATATTGAATTAATATTTATTCTTCCTGGCCTCTTCACCCACATGCTACCAGGCAGTTCACATTACATATACCCTTTGCTCCCTTCCTGATAGTGATTAAATTCTTCCCCTTTCCTTCTCTGACTTGGCTTTGCAATCACAAAAGATCCATGGTCCAGATAGAGAAGCCATGGCGTCATAACCTTAGTCTCCCTATTCTACACTACGTTATTTTGGCTTTATCCTCTTAACTGAATATTCCAGGAGTTTACTGAGTAACTGAAGGAGATATATAGATAAAGGAGACATTCACACCTTACAAGGTATAGCCACCTTATTTATAATTAACTGTCAAGTCAAAATTTTACTGAGACTGTCCTGGGGCTGGGGAACACTAGTTAACCAAATGTAGACTATCAGCTGCTTATATCTGAAGACTAATTTTTCCACACTTGAGTACTACCCTGGACAAAATGAAAATAATGACAGTACATTTCCTTTGTGGATCCTGAGAGAACTCTTAACAGTAACAAACAACAGGAACAACAAAAGTTTTGTATATAGTCATTCCTTCTAAAACAATAAAATAAAATTTCCATTTGTTTCAGAGGGGATGAAAGGAAGACACACTTTAGATCTTATAGTACATTATATGCTCTCCCTTCCCATGAACAGTTAGAGGACTGAGCAGTTAGAGGCAGCCCTATATCTGCTGGGAAGGGACTCTTAGAAGCAGTCTTACAGGGTAGAAAACCTGGAAATTCCCTCTCCTCTTCCCTTGTACCAGAGCTGTTTCTTTAGCAGGAAAGATCTAGATCTTAAAGGATTTCTGATCATCTCAACCTATTGAAACATCCTAGCATTTCAATGTAGATATTTTATAATGTCACAGAGATCAGTGGAGAACAGAGTTTAGGGAGGTTAACCTGCCTTCCATGGTGCCCTTCCTCTGAAATCAGTTTTTTGTTTTTTGCTTGCTTTTGTGTTTGTTCTTTAAGTTTAACCCTGGGAGGGCTGTAGCAGGAGTTTGTGTTCCTCTCAGGTTTTAGTCTGGCCCAGATTCACCTGGATCTAGTGCTTTCCCTAGAGTGGGTGCAGAGCCAAACTCTGAAAGAATAATAGTATGGACCCATGTGAGCAGGGTTTCCTCTGTTGTTGCCTGTCCCTGTCAGGCCACAGCATTGTCAGACTGACCAAGAACAAGTAAGCAAGAAGCTCACTCCTGAAACTTTCAGTACCTTGAAGGCTAGTTAAATGTTTCTACGCCAGAAGGCAGCCGTGAAGGCTGAATATTGGAGCTGAAGGATATTGGGAATCACAAGTATGAAGAAACTCGTTTTGGTTAACTTTGTTCCTTGAAGACTTCAGACTGGGAATATCCTCTTTGTGGATCATTCCTCTATCCTGTGATGTCCAGTGCTTCTACGTGGAAGATGGAATATCTGTCATTTGGGACCAGAAGTCAGAAGACACACACTTTGGTCTTCTGTTTTCTTCTGTGGCCAGGAAGTTACCAAATGGGGATTCATTTTCTTTGTCTATTAATAAAATCATATATATTCACTTAGCTGCAAGGTGTAATGACACCCAAGTGAGAATGTTTGTAGAAGTCTTTTTCACATGCCAGTGAAGAGGGTGCTGTTTGGCACTGTTGCTTAAACCCTTTGGAATGCAGGTGGTCCGATTCTGCTCCCTTAGTTGTTTAGTTGGACTATTGAACTTCATAGCCTCATCTCTTTATTTCATCCAGAAACGCAGCCCAATTTTCCTTTTGAATTCTGTGTTTTTCACAAAAAAGATGCTTTCTTGGCATTAACTTTTGAATGGAGCTGTGACTTTTAAGTGTGGTTTCATTGTTCTGAGTGTAGTGATTAAACTAGGTAAAGACCACCTTAAAGCAATTTGATCAGATCTCTTTTAATTAGTACCTTGTGAATCCCACCCATAAAGCTAGCCTGCCAAACTCCCTTCCACCCATTCATTAATGTTTCACATAAGGACCTGGATTGAGACTTGCTACCATGTGTCATCTCTTCTTTAGTGCAGACAGGAAATGCTTTCAGCAAATATATTACCACACATTATCTCAATCTTCACGACTTCTTATGTCTCAAATGTCTCATTACTTCCCATGGGGATGTTTAGCCTCATTAGTCTATAAACATACTTCCCATAAGTCCACACTTGAAATATGTACTTAGGGTACAAATTCCTTTTAATTTTTGGCTGGGATAATTGTCAAAGGTATGAGGAAGTTGCTGATACTAGGTCATGCCTTTCTTCTAAGCACTAACTTTTCCTTTTCTTTTTCTACCTCCTTTCTTTTTGCTTTCTCTAACCGTGTTTTCAATGCAAGCAGTGGAGACCAATTCTGGCCAAGTTATGGAAATAGGGGGCTTATGACAAGGATATGAGGACAGTTGTAGGGATGGACTGAAGGCCAGGCTTGAGCAACTAGATCCTAGGGCAGGAATTCTCACTCCTCATCCAGTGCTCCTAATGCATTGATGATTTTCACTGATTCAATACCCTTTTTAAGTGACTGCATCCCCAGAGAGGAAGTCTTGATTGGCCAAACTCTGGATGTGTACATGTCCCTCCACACGGCATCAGTCAGAGGAGGTTTTTGTAGAAGCTCCTGGAGTGGCAGGAAAGCAGCCTGTCTCACTTAGACAGGAGGGAGCGTGGCTTCATCCTTTCTTTATATTTGCTCCATCCCCTCTTTTTCCCTTCCTCCCCTCGACCTTCTGTCATCAATTTACCCTCTGTTTCCTGTGCCAAGTATTAGGTTAAATGATGTGGATACACCGTCGAAAGACACAGATGTTGTGTGTGCCAGTGTAGAATTTACTTGCTACCCTGGGAGGACGAGAGGTTGCAGGTGGCCAAGCCAGAGGTGAGTGCCCAGAGGAACCGGGCTGCATCTTGAGTCGAGGCTAGGAATCTAGCCCCATTCATTTACTGTTATGGAAACCTCCATCATAGAAGAGCAGACCTAAGCCACGAATGAAATTGATACTACTGGTTACCAGTAACGAGTTCTGCTTCCTCACGTGTTGTTGTATAACACAAGAGAAGCACACCAAGGCAAACATATAAAGTAGGATTTATTTATAAAGGGGTAACATAGACTTCTCCTGGGAGGGAGAAGCGGGCCATAGCTAGTATCCTGGTATCCCAAAAAGTAAGCGCATTCTGCCTCTTTTATACATAGTTGATTTTCTTTGTTCTCCTGCTCTCTTCCTACTTATCTCTCCCTTCCTGCATGACTAGGGCCAGGTGGGATGACCAAAGATGAGAAGCAGACAGATGGGGGGGGGGGGCCAAATGGAGTGATCCAGGCAGGAAGGGGCCCCTGGGTACATTAATTAACAACTTTTATAACTTCCTGTAGGGAGGGATAATCCCTGGGACATATGACCTAAGCAATAGGTTGGAGCAGGGGCAGGTTATCTTGATAAGGGTGAAAGAAAAGCTGTGAAGGTGTTAATATTTCCATCCCTCTGTTACCCTTGCCTTTCTGCCTGTCTAATTCTGCCTTCAAAGTGCTTGAAGTACTTGCCATTAATATTTTCCCTGTGGGCAGTTACTCAGCTTTGGTATCAGTGATGTGGTTTTTCTGTAAGGAATGTTGACATGACATACAGTATCTAGGGGCTCGTGGTGTAGTTCAGTGGGAGAGCACTTGCATAGCAGGTTCAAGGCCCTTGGTTCCATCTCCAATAATGTAAAAGAAAAAAAAAACAACAAAAAGAATAGATAAAAGACAGACATACTTATCTTTGGGAAAACAGCTTACAGCTAAAGAAATAAGATAATTATGACTTCTTTGAACCCACTTTGTTTATTTAATTTTTTTAATATTTAGTTGCCTAAAATTCATTTTACTATCCCATTCTGTCATGTCTAATGGGAAAAAGTACACACTCAAAAAAATCATCTGGGGCACTCGTTAAAAACACAGGTGCCCAAGCTCTGCTTCTGGAGCATCTGATTTCAGTAGAGATCTGTATTCCCATCCTTGAGGTAGTTCTTTAGAAGTAGAAAGACAGGTTTGAATTATAGCTCCACAGTTTTACTGGATGTGAGGCCATGTTTTTAGCCTCTCCAAGCTTCAATTTTCTGGCCTATAATTTGGAGAAAACCACCTTACATAGTTGTGGTGAAAACTAAATAAGTGTTTTTGAACCATTCTTCAAAGCGACAGGCACACAATAAGTGCTTAATAAATGTTCACTGTTGCCTTAGCACCAATCATTAAATAGCATAGAAATTATCTGCTTCTGGAACCACTGAAAGACCTTGTTTTTACAGCGACCCAGGATAAGTCTTTTTATTAATCCTTAGGCTATTTTCCCCACTTTATTCATGGTTATTGCTCTGCTCAGATTTTCTTGTTGGATCACTTTTAGTCATTTGTGTTCCTTAGAAAATTATCCATCTTGTTGAAGTTTTCAACTTTACTGGCAGGGGTTATTCTCTTGAAATGACTTTACTCTCCCTGTCTGTGGTTACATTTCTTTGTCATTCCTAATTTCTGAGTATCTGTAACTTTTTTCCCCTTTTTGTGATTAGTTTAGCCAGACCTTTGGTACATCTAACTACAAACCTTTCTTTTAAAGAAGCAGCTCTATAACATAAAACTTATACTAATTTTCCTAGTTCATTAACTTTTTTTTTATTCCAAATACTTTTTGATTTGAATGTTTAGTTTAATTTCATTTTTTTTTAAATCTAATGGTAAATCCCTTTAGTGCAAATAACTTATTCTAGTTCCAGGTAGATAGTCTGCAGTCAAACTCCTCTGAGTTCCTCCTCCTCCAGGCCTGTTCCTGGTCATCCAGCCTCACATTGCTCAGCAAATTCATGGCCCCTGGGAGGGCTATTGTAACCAGGACTGTTGATGAACAGCATCTTAAACCCAGCTCAGTCTGGCTCCTATAAGAAGAAGAGCTGCGTAGCTCACAGAATTGGAGTCCAGGGTGAATGCATTTATGCTAGTCTGGACCAGGGTGCACATGGTATTTCTGGGAATCAGTCTCTTTGTCTCTTAGGTCCTCTGCTCATCTTTAATCATTTTGTTTTTAGCCACTTCTCCTATGTGATAAGGAAAGATGGGTCTTATCTCTAGGTTTCACACAGTCCTTAACAGCCCCATCTCTCCTAAGATGAGATGACTTCTATCTGCCAGTGTTCAGCTCTGCTCCTGAAAAAACCCTTTCTGATTGCTTTGCTAGGGTTCACAACTAGTTTATTGACTGTTGCTCGTAGAGGGAAATTGATGGGGGAAACACTGCTAATAAAAACAAACAGAGTTTACTTATATTGAAGAAAGTAGAAGGGAGTTAGCATAGAAAATAGTGGAATCTGTAATATCTGTGTTATGGAGGTGCCAGCTACAGGAACCCAGGATCCTTACTGAGAGTGCACAGTTGCATATGATAAGATCTGATGGAGAAAGAAAGTCAACTTCAGATTCTTTGAAGACATAACTGTCATTTTCAGAACCCAGTCCTTTTATTTGCGTAAAGAGCACCTCACCTGGGCCAGATGTTCCTCCTTGAGTACATTGTGTAGGTGGCATATCTAGACAAGCACACTCAGTTTCTCAGGCCTGGTCCTGTGCATTCCCAAAGTAACTGCTGTGGGACTAGAACAGGTGGGCTCCTCTGGAGTGTGTGCAAGTCATGCTAAGGACAGCTGCAGCTTTTTCCTGCAAGGATATCTTGGAGCCCAGGATCTGGGGCTGAGATGCTCTGATTGGCCCGCAAAGATCAGACACCCCTCTCTGACTCCAAAGTATCAGAAAGAAATAGATTTCTTTTGGCCACATCCCATGATCTTCAGTGTGTATTGTTTTTCCTATTTTCCAAGTATTCTTATTTTCCTTTGGACTTCCTCACTGATAACAGGATCATTCAAGAAAGGATGTGGATGTGTTTACTTTCTTCATAATCCATATGTAATTGAAGTTTGGGTTTGGATTTGAGGTGCAAATAGCTACTTTTCTTACCAGGTTTCTGCTCAGTAGAATCTCTGAGATAAATGGGATTAAAATTTTAGCTTTGATTTGTATTTCCTGGTAATGACTAGTATTGAAAACGAAGCTTTATCCTGGGGTTAAAATGAGCATCTCTGTTCCCATTGTCCATGGTTGATAATAACTAGCCCCAGTAAGGGAACAAGTTGGGAATGGGCTGAGAATGTAGAAAGAGCCCTCACTGGCCTTCTAGAAGGCCCCATCTGGCCTGTTGACCTTGTGTAGCTTAGCAGCTCCCTATTATGAGTTCTCCTTACCCGAGAGCAGGTGGTCCTAAAGGAGATGGGGCTGTCACTTTAAAGGACAAGTCAAAAGGATCTGGGCTCTCATGAATTGAATTAGATATTTCTCCTCAGGAATGAGGGGGGGCGTTTGTGGGCCAGGAAGAGAAAGGCACCTCACTTAGTTGAGGTTCATGGCAATGAGGTCACAGCTGTCCTGAACAAGCTTTTCTTCTTGGGGTTTAAGGTTTTTGTTCATGTTCAGTGAGTACTGGAAAAGAGAACGTTTTTTTTTTGGAAGAGAGGGGGTAGAGATTCCTCATATTACCCTTGGAAAGCACCTTTTCCCAATCTTCTGTAGTCTCAATTTATAGATGTGTTTCCTGGAAAGCAGAAGTATCTCTGTCTCTATTTGGCATGACCAACTTCCAGTCTTCTAGGTAACTTCTGTCCTCTTGGGCCTTAGTCCTCAGCTTTGGGTGAGCTTTGCCACTTCTTGCTATATGGGGATCCCTGCCCATGGAGAGTAGCTTCTGAATTTTGCTGAAGTGAGGGGGACTCAAGAGTGCTGCCCCCCTGGCCTCCTGGACACTCAGCCCGTCACCTAGGCTGGGATTCTTGCCAGGCTTTGCTGGGACACCAGCCACTTTCTCCAGAGCTCCTAATTCTTTAACTAGGTCCTCTGTATATCATTCTCATCCCTGGGTGTCTGCAGGGGATTGATTCCAGGACCACTCCTGGATACCAAAGCCCCAGATGCTCAAGTCCCTCATATGAAATGGTGTAATATTTGCATATAACCTACATATATTCTCCTATATACTTTAAATCGTCTCTAGGTTGATTATATACATAATACAGTGCTGCATCCATAGTTATTATACTGTATTGTTTCAGGAAAAGTGACAAGGGAAAAAAAGTTCATACATGTTTAGTAAGGAAACCATTTCCCCCCAAAATGCTTTTAATTCACAGTTGGTCAAATCTAGTGTGGGTGCAGAGTGCCAACTATACATGTAGCAGAAACTCCTCAAAGTTCACGGGGTGTAGATTATACCATGCCTGGTTTTTGTTGGTAGTTGGAAAGGGGAGGTTGACACATGAAAAGCAGGTCTCCCCACAGAAGTCCCTCCTGGTCACCTTGACCGCCTGCAGACCACACCACCCCCTGTCAACTCAACCCTCCTGGAGGTAGTTTCCCCTGCCTTTGTTCTCTTGCACTCTCATAGCATTTATCTTTATCCCTAATTCATCTTGTTAATCACCATGTGACATATCACATTGTTTTGTATAAATATTTAGTTAATGAGTCACTGTGAGCATCATGCTTATTCATTTACGTAAGAATTGTAAAAGAATAGGATGGTTTTATGTTTTTTCATGACCTGTATTATTTGTTTATCTATCTATCTATCTATTTTGGTGGCTTCCTAGGTATTGAACCCAGGACCTAGCACATACAAGACAAATGCTCTACTACCAAGCTACACCACCAGCTTGTTTTTTTTTTTTATTTATACTTCTGCTTAGAAAGGCAGTTAGAATGTACGAATTTAGATGTGGAGCAATCTGTAAGTGGGCCTACTTATGTCTCTATTGCCTAAGTGTGTATATATATGTGTGTGTGTACATATATGTATTCAATTAATAAGAAAAAAATTCTTATGTTTATATACAGTGTTCAACACATTGTTTTGCCCTATGTATACATTGTGGAATGGCTAAATCAAGGTATTTGCCATATACTATGCCTCACATGCTTATCATTTTTGTGGCAAGAACACTTTAAAATCAACTCTGTAAGCAGTTTTCAGGTGTGCAGTGTATTGTCATTAGCTATAGTCACCATAATGTACAGTAGATGGCTTGAACTTACATCTAATTGAAATTCCGTGTCCTTGGACCAGCATCTCCCCAGTAACTTCATCCCAACCTCTGGTTACTTCCATTTTACTTTTTCTGTGATCTTAACCCTTCTAGATGCCACATGTAAATGAAATCATGAGGTATTTGTTGTTCTGTGCCTGGCTTATCTCATCAGACTTGAGTATTTCGTGTGTTAAAGTGCAGTGTTTGTGGGGACAACTTGAAAACATTCTTTTTAAAGGCAGGAGGAGTAAAGGAATCTCCAACTCCCAGACTCACTCACCCTCTGCCAGGGAGCTTGCTTCTCCCGCCCCTTTAAATTGTGATAGGCCCATTTAACATGATTTCCACCCTTGTAACAAATTTTTATGTGCACAATACAGTATTAACTATGTGCACAATGTTGTACAGCAGATTTCTAGAATTGAAAACTGGTTTTTAAAATTATTTTCAATTTGTTTATCTTTACAGGGTATATTATGGCTATTCAATACCTGTATACAATGTGATCATCAAATCAGGGATAATAGGCATTTCCATCTCTTCTAACCATTAGTCATTTTTATGTGCTGGGAATTTTGTGCTCATCTAGTCATTGTGAAATATATCCTAGATTGTTTTGCCCCCAAATAGGAAGAACTGAAGGAGAACCAGTTGTGATTCCTTCACTCTGTGTTTTTGGTGTCCTTTATTGACCTTCTTTCTGTTCCCCTTCCAATTTACCTTTCCCTGTCTCTAGTGACCACTATTCAGTTTTCTTCTTTCACAATTTCTTCAAACAAGTGAGAAAAAAATATTTGTCCTTCTGTGCTCGACTTGTTTCACTTAACATAACAACCTCCAATTCTATCCATGTTGCTGCTAATGACAGGGTTTCGTGTATTTTTATGACTGAATAATATTCTAGTGTGTAAGTATCCATTCACCCACTGAAGATTATATGTTGATTCTGTATTTTGACTGTTGTGACTAGTGCTGCAGTAAACATGGGCATGCAAATCTCTCTTTTGTGTGATTTCATCCCTTTTGGATATATACCCAGTAGTGGGATTGCTGGATCATATGGTAGTTCTACTTTTAGTTTTTTGAGGAACTTCCATACTGTCATCCATAATAGCTGTATTGATTTTGCTTGGTTTTTAAGCCTTACAATAGTCAAATCAAATGAGATATGAATAGGATTTCTTAGTTTTGAGTAGTTACTCTTTGCTAGGAAAATGTGTTCCAGTTAGTCTCAATTATAAAATCTAAAATGTTAGTCTCCTTTAGAAGCTCAGCTCCATGCATCATAACTGGACTTTCATGTGTCAGTTATTATAATAAATCCTGATTTGTGACTGTGCATGATAAAACTCCTTGAAGACCAAAGATTCTGCATTTGCCTCACTGTGCTTCTTTATCACCATGTGATTCTTCCAGTATTTTTATTTCTTTTATCCTTATCCCTTTTGCCCAAATTTGTTCTAGTTTTTAGACCAAGAAGCCACACAGATCAAGAATTAATATATACATAAATGACAAGGTATTTTCCTGATTAAAGTATTAGAAATATTAGACATTCTTTGAAACTCTAAATTTATCAAAGCCTCTTTACAGAAAATGTGCTACCATCTTCATGAGAAAAATTTTCCCAAGTACGAAGATGTGTGTCATGATAGAACCTGAGACTTTTAGGAATTTGAACATTTTTTGATTTTGCATCTAGATACTTGACTTGGAAGAGTACAGACTTTAAGTACCACTCTACTTAAAGTAGTAGATGAACATTTGTGGATGGGAGGCCACAAAATTGGATGTATTAATCTTAAAATTATTTAATAGCATTATTAAGCCTGGTATTGTGTTTTATGAAAATATTATATGAGAAAAAGCAGTGGATCTGCTTTTAGGTAAGCTGGATTCCGTCATAGTATTTGTGATTATACTGTGATGTCAAAAAAGCAAAGCAAAATAGAGAAACCATTGAAGCACACAATTTTCCAAAGAAAATAGAAAAATGAACTGAGCATCCTATGACCTTTGCACCCGCCAAGGCCTAAGGGCAGCCTGAATGCAGTTCAGCATTAGAGTGTTGTCCTCAAGATTCCCCAGAGGAGAAGGTGAGACCAGTCAAGACCATCAGCCTGCTGGGGTCTCAGTGTGGGAACCTACTTAGCGTTCAGACTACTTACTTAGAATGTTCTGGAAAGCCTTTCTAGAAAGTAGACATCAAAACTGCAAACTGATGTGCACTGTGCACATTTTCTGTGTCTATTCCTATTACAATAGTTGTTCCTGCTCCTTCAAGAGGCCAGCTGTTCTACTTGGCCTCTCACCTGGACTGCCCCAGTCTCATAATTGGCCTTCCTGGTTCCACTTTTTGTTCCCCAGCCCCAGTCTCTTCTTCATCCAATGCAGGCTAATCTTTAAAAAAGATAAACATGGTTTTCCTTAAAGTCTCCTTAACCAGCCATGGCTTTTTTGCACTTTCGTCAAAGATGGAAGCTTCTTATCAGGCTATAAGGTGCAGCATCTTCCACCCTCAGCCAGCACCTCCTGTCTCCCTCCCTCCGTGCCCCTGATCTCACTTTTCATACTTGCCAACCTCCTCCCCCTGCCAGGGACCCTACACCTGTGGTTTCACCTTTCTGGGGCACTCTGTCCCACCTTGCATTGCTACTCAATCTTAGTTCTCAGACCTCAGTTCTAGACCCCTGCAGAAGGGCTTGCCTGCCCACCTGTTTAAGTAAGTGCCCGCCAAGATCTGCACAAAAGATTGGTTTGTCAGTTTCTAAACCATTGTGGATTGAGGTTGTAAAATATAACAAAGTGCTGCAACAATGTCACATTGCTACAAAGGTTCTCAGTACTCACCCTGGAATCTGTACTCATCTCATCATGAGCAGGCTGGTAGCCGACAGTTGAGGGACCAGTGCTGGGCTACACATGATGCTGTGAGTGGCAGTGTGGCCCCACTGATTCCCCTGCGTATATTCTCAGAATCAGCCACCCTCTGCAATCCTATGGCTTGGGTTTGCTCTCCCAGTAGAATGCGAGCTCTCATGGCAAAGATCTTGCCTTGGATTCATCACCTACCTCCCTCCACAATGCCAAGATCAGCACTACACACTAAGGTCTTTTTGAAATTTTTTATTGGTGCATTATAATCATAAAAAAATGGGACTCGTTATTCCATATTCATGTGTGCACATGATATAACAGTATAATTTGATCATTTTTGTTTCAAGTATTTCTCCTTTGCCTGTCCTTCCTCCTCACCCCTCTTCTTCTACTAATCTCCCTTTGATTTTCATGAGGCACACCCCCCAATCTTTCTTTTCCTTTTTCTTCTCTAGCTTCTACATATGAGAGAAAATATATGGCCCTTGACTTTCTCAAATTCCATCTATTTTCCTACAAATAACATAATTTCATTCTTCTATATGACCAGATAAAACTCCACTGTGTGTGTGTGTGTGTGTGTATCATATTTTCTTTATTCATTCCTCCATTGATAGACACCAAGTCTGGTTTCATAATTTGGCTATTGTGAATTGTGCTGCTGTAAACATGGGTATGCATGTATCACTGTAGTATGCTGACTTTAATTCTTTAGGATAAATACCAAGGAGTGATATAGCTGAGTCATATGGTGGTTCCATGCCTAGTCTTTTGAGGAACCTCCAAACAATCTCCACAGTGGTTATAATAATTTATAGTCCTACCAACAGTATGTTCCTTCCCCCCATCCCCCACCTCTTCTCTAGCATTTATTGTTTGTATTCTTCACGGCTGCCATTCTAAATGGAGTGAGGTGAATTATTGGTATAGTTTTGATTTGCTTTTCCCTAATTGCTAAAGACGTTGAACATTTTTTTTTCATATTTTTATTGGCCATTTATATTTCTTTTGAGAAGCATATATTTAATTCATTTGCCCATTTACTGGATTTTTTATCTTTTTGATGGTGAGTTTTTGAGTTCTTTATATAATCTTCTGTCAGAAGAGTAGCTAGCAAAGATTTTCCTCCCATTCTGTAGGTTTTCTTTTCACATTCTTAATTGTTTCCTTTGCTGTGAATAAAATTTTTAATTATTATCCATCTATTGAAGCTCAGCATTATTTTCTGAGCTTTCGGAATCCTATTGAGGAAGTTATAGCCCCTGCCTTTATGTTTGAATGCTGATCCAACATTTTCTTCTAGAAGTTGCAGTTTCTGGTTTAAGTCCTAGGTCTTTGCTCCATTTTGAGTTGACTTTTGTGCAGGGTGAAAGATAAGGGCCTAGTCTCATTCTTCTACACATTGATAACCAGTTTTCCCAGCACCATGTGTTACAGAGGCTGTCTTTTCTACAATGTATGTTTTAGGTGCCTTTGTTTAGGATCCGCCAACTGTAGACATCGGGTTTGTCCCATTGTCTTCTGTTCTGTACCATTGGTCTGTGTGCCTGTTTTTGTGCTAGTACCATGAAGGTTTTGTTACTATAGCTCTGGAGTATAACTTGAAGCCGGGTTTTGTGATGCCTCCATTGTTGCTTTTTTGGCTTTGAGTTGCTTTGGCTATTCTGGTCTTTTGTTTTTCCAAATGAATTTTAGGACTGTTTTTTTCTAATTTTGTGAAGCATGTAATTGGTATTTTGATGGGAATTGCATTGAGTTATATATTGCTTTTGGTAATATGGCCATTTTAACAATTTTAACCATATTCATTCTATCTATGAACATGGGAGATCTTTCCATCTTCTTTGTGTTCCAATTTCTTTCTTCAGTGTTCTTTAGTTTTCAGCGTAGATGTCTTTCACCTTCTTGGTTAGATTTATTCCTAGGTTTTATTTGTTTTTTGAGGCTAATGTGAATGGGATTATTTTCCCTGATTTCTTTCTGAGCAGGTTCATTATTTGTATATAGAGAAGCTATTGATTTTTATATGTTGATTTTGTAACCGGCTACTTTGCTGAGTTTGTTTCTTAGCTCTAGCAATCTTCAGGTGGAACTTTTTGAATCTTCTAAGTGTAGGATCATATCATCTGCAAATAGTGATGATTGGACTTCTTTCTTTCCTGTTTTTAGACCTTTTATTTTCTTCTCTTGCCTAATTACTCAGTCTAGAATATCTAATACTATATTGAATAGGAGTGGTGAGAGTGGACATTTTTATCTTGTTCCATATTTTAAAGGAAATACTTTCAGGTTTTCTCCATTCACTATGATGTTAACTTTGAGTTTGTCATATATGACCTTTATGATAAGTTCCTTCTATCCTTAGTTTTCTTCATGCATGCTAGGTTTTAGTTAAGTCCACATGGATGCCCCAGCTCCCTGATCTGCTTGTCCTGCCCAGCCCTGCCCAGCCCAGCCAACCCAGCCTAGTCGAGCCTAGCCTAGCCTAGCCCAAGTAGGAGGAAATCACAGGAGACCCAGGCTGCCCCTTTCTTCTCCCAGTGGATCTGCTTCATCCTCACATTCAACATCAGTCTCTGTTATTGTGACTGATATATAGCAATTCCAGCCTCAAAGATGTTGCTAACTCACTGCTTGACCTTGACCAGGGTCTTTTATACCACATGCTTCCATCTCCCTGTCTGTGAAGTAGGCAGGATACTTCCTTCCACCGTAAAATGAGATCATGCTCTTGGACGCACTTCGTGATCTTCAAACTGCTACTGCCACTGTGTGGCTTCTCAGATATGCATCAGTTTTGTAACTAAAAGCAAAAGCTATTTTCTTCCTTCACACTCTTTTTAGTGAGATGTAGTGGGGTCAGCAAACTCTTTATATACTGGGCCACATAGTAAATATTTTAGGCATTGTAATCCACAAGGTAACAGTGGGTCTCTGTTGGTCCCTCTGCCCCCTGTTCTTTAAAAATATCTTTTTTTAGTTCAAGGGCCTTAGGAAAACAGGCCAAGGCAGTTTGCCAAGTCTTCACAATAGACAGGTGAGAATATATTCTGTAGAACTCAACAAATTTCATTTTCTGCCTGATAAAAATTGTAACCCATAACAATTTTATTTTTCTTGAATTGGTCCTCTTGCAAAATTGTTGTTAATCACTATATTCATGCTTTACATTCTTTCTTTTTTCAAGTGCATTGTGAACATTAATGAAATTTAGAATAGCTTCTCAGCACAAAATGATTCTTTAGCTCAGGGTTGGTGGTTTGGGTAGGGGAACCCAAAGCACTTAAAAGAACATTCTGAGTTCAGATGGACCCTGAAAGCTTGATAATGTGTCCAGAATTGGACTGGTAATAATAAATCTGTGCCATATAAATACATTCTTAATTGTTTCCTGAAGTTTTTCCCTAATGATTTACTTATGTATAGATGTCTGATGAAACTTTCTGTTGAATTTAGAGCTGACACAGTTATTCTTATTTCTTACCAACAGCCAGACATGAATTATTGTGTGGCCAAGTTTTTATAGTACCATAAATATTCTAACTGCTTAGTTATAAATAGGGTGTGCTTGGATACAACTGATCTTTTTTAAACAGCCCCTTTCCCTGCCTTTGCTGCCAAGATCTCCTGAATGCTTCATGCCATCTCTTACCCTTCTTATAAACCATTGTCCATATTCTTATTCAATGCCAATTTCCATTTCTTAAAAAAATATTCTTTAGTTGCAAATTTTAACAAAGTTCTCTGGAGTTGATATGGTGGTAGGTCTTGAATAGTAAGTCAAAAACAAAATCAGTGTAGTAGTGTCTGGATATCTCATTTTCTCTTTGATTTCTTCTGGGAGCGACACCTGCTGAACAAGAACTTTGGCACTGTAAACAGATCACTTTCAAGCAGAGTATGTTTGTGGAGAGCATAGGTTAAGGAGCTGGTTCTGCTACTCCATGCCTGTTTAATGTTAGGCAGATTTTGAACACTTGGAGCCTCAGTTTTCTTATCTGTAAAGTTGGCCTGATAAAAGAATCTTCTCTATAGGATTTTTGTGATTTTAAATGAGTTAAGATTTGCTCTGTAAGCATTAGTTGGGTTAGTTCCATGTAAGAGTTTTTATTAAGGGAAAGACATGATTTTGCTGGTACATATTAATGGATAACATTCCACATGGGAAATCTTACATGTGATCAGCTTTGTCCATTTTGGTTTCTCCACAGGCCTTCGTGGAGGCCCAGAACAAGATCACTGTGCCCTTTCTCGAGCAGTGTCCCATCAGAGGTTTATACAAAGAGAGAATGACTGAACTGTACGACTATCCCAAGTATAGTTGCCACTTCAAGAAAGGAAAGCGGTATGTGGGATTGCTTTCATTTCATTTTCTATTTTTCAGTTGAATGCTTTCTTAAATTTTAAAATACAAGTTCTAAACAGCTTATCAGTTTATACAATAATTTGATTATAATGGGAATTAATTTCTGTGCTTGAATATATGAATAATGTATTTTTATTCTTTTAGGTTTGATCCAAATTTGGAAAGTAATGGTTAAGAAGTTTAAAGTTTAGTAAAGATATGTCCTATAAAGAACTAGATTATAGGAAATCATTGTTGTCCCGTGGCTAGTAGTTGATAAGATAGGATGATTCATAAACAATAGAGATGTGTTTGCCTCTAAAATTAATTATCTTTGGCTTATACTGCTACTTGAGAACATTTTATTATTTGCATTTATCCTTCTAAGAATGATGAAATGGGTCAGGAAGTGGAGTCTGTGAGTTCATCCCTCTTGTTCCTCTCTTTTAACACCTACTTAAATGTATTCTCTTGTTCTTTTTTTAAATCTCTTTGAAGCCACCATTACATATTTGCTTTAGGATTTCTTAGGCCCTTCCCCCACTTGCACAGAGATCTCTAAAGTAGAGCCTGCATGCCAGACCCTGCCTGCCACCTGTTTTTTTTTTGATAAAGTCTAATTGGAACACAGCCATGCCCATTTATTTATGTATTGGCCACAGCTGCTTTCATAATATGTATGTCCCACAAATCCTGAAATATATGCAGTTTTGCCCTTTATCAAACAAGTGCACTGGCCCCATACCTTAGCAGGCTAGCCAGGGAAGCAAACTAGAATTTTATTTTAGAAAATCTGCTTGCTTCTTCAATTAAAAGAAAAAGTTACCATTTTATTTTGAATATCAGTTTTAATTTTAGCAAATCAGTGTTTGTCTCTATATAGCTAATGTGCAGAATTACAATAAATTATTTGCATACAGAATGCAGTTCAGGTCATAAGTTCTAGGTATAGGAAATTGGTAGGCCTTTTCACACTTGGGGGCTTCATGTCCCTGTCGAGGCCAATTAAAGTTGTACCTTTCTATGTTTTGAGTTTTATTTTTTTGCTTATGTGTTTAGCTGGGGCATTTTATTGTATGGAGTTAAACTAAATAAAGACCATCTCTGTCCCTAGGTATTTTTATTTTTATAATACAGGTTTGCAGAACCAACGAGTATTATACGTTCAAGATTCTTTAGAGGGTGAGGCCAGAGTGTTTCTTGACCCCAACATACTGTCTGACGATGGAACAGTGGCTCTCCGAGGTGAGTAGTACACCAGACCCTCAGGAGGGCCTAAGTTTTACTCACAGATCTGAAGTTAGTGCAGTGCCTTCACCTCTGAAATGCCAGGCAGGGTCCGAACCATATTGTAGAGCAGATGCACACACAATATTAGGAAAGCTAACTTTTGAACAATATATTTAGAACACATGAATAGTCACATTCATCTTTCTCACTCTGGTGGCATGAAGCGGAACTGGAGAATAATAATTTCCACTGGACCCAAATTAGCTTCTGGGATCTTGAAGTATCAATATTATTTCCTATAACATCCCTTAGGCCTATCAGTGATTAGAGAAACTTACATCCTCTTTTATAAGAAATTTAATCTGTATAAAGAATGTTCCAATTATAAAAGGAAATCAGAAAAGAATATTACCAAATCTGTTTCCTTGGGGGGAATAAATAGAGATTTAAAGCCTAGTTAACCTCCAGTATGTTAGAATTAAAAGTAAAAAAAAAAAAAAAAAAAAAAAAAAAAAAAAGTACAAACAGCCTTGTAGAAATTGGATTGCTTGATGCCCTGTCCTCTAACAATACAGGTATCTAAGTTGGCTCAGCATTTCCCCTAGAGTTCCATCTGTTCTGTGGATAAAGCAGAGTTACAAGTTTGGCTCTCTAGAATTGAGAACAGTGACTGGGTTTCTCCATAGTGCTGTGTTCCTTCCCCAGAATAGTCTTGAGTATGTAAATAATGGATCTTTATTGAATCAGTATTGAAAGACACCAGCACCTTGATAAAAAGTGTTCCATAAATCTGAGTCTGTAGTTTTAATGAATTCCGTATACTGGTTGTGTTGCCATAATGTATTTTGTATAGGAATTGTTTAGTTTTCACCAAGATATATCTTTCAATCTATATATGATGAGTAAGGACTTCATTATTATAACAGAGGCTTGCCTCTTGTCCTGGTGATGCATTCCAGTGGCTTCTTTATGGAATATTTGTTGCATACAAGGCCCTCATGGGTGAGAAGGTGAATTAGGAACAAGACCTGGCCTTGATGAGTTTTCTCAGAGTGGTATTATAGGGAAGTGACACTATGAATAAACATGTCAAGCCTTTTTTTTTTTAGTATATGATTTTTTTAGACATATATTTTAAATCAAAATGTTTTTCGAAAATTTTTCCTGAACATTTTCTAACTGTGTAGAAATAATCCAAACACTACAGTGTTCTGTTCTGTACAATAAAAGGTGAATATCTTTCTTCTCCCTCATTACCTTTCAGACTCTTATTTTGCATTTACATATATATGAGCCTGGATGCTATATAGGACTCACAAGTATTAATAAGTAGGTTGCATGAAATTTTAAACTAATCTCCTATTAAAATTCTGTGCAGAAGAGTAGAAAACCTCTGGTAATAGTTGAGCTTCTTACAGTTTTCAATCCACAGTAAAGTTTAGCAAAATTCCTAAAAGGAAATCTCTCGTGTTGGAGTCTGTATTAGTAGATGTGGTATCAAATGCTGTACATACCTCATAATTGTAAAAGATGACATAAAACATGTAAATATTTGTTCAGAAACATTCCACAGTGGTAAGAATATTCTGTCTTCGGGTCCTAAAGACTGGACATGACACAACTGTGTTGCTTTTTGGTTACTTTTGAAATGTGTATGTAATGAGCATTTATTGCAAATCCTCAAGCTCTACTTACCTGGGCCTATGATGTCAGATAGTGTGGCCATCAATCTTTGGGTGCCAGTAATGCTCTGAAAATGAGGTTGTAAAGAGGGATTTCAAATAGTCTGGAGTCTGTCCCAAAAATGACTTAATAGCTACAATTTAATTCTATTATGTGGTTTGTGTCATAATTCAGTCATTACTCTAAATGCAGTTTTCTTTTCCCCTTATTCCCTTTAGCATATGAATAAAATATGCTAGAAGTCTCAGATGAGCTCTGCTTTTAACTGAACTGCCTATCAAATTATAAAAATTTCAAAATGGAAGCAACTTTCTGGGCATGTAGTCCTATGCTTCCTTTTACCAGTAAAGAAACTAAGACCTAGAGAGGTTAGGGACCTTGTCCAGGGTCATAAGAGTGATTCCTGTAAGACCTGGGCTGAACCCTAGGGTTGCTCACTATTAGCCTTCCTGATTATTCTGCTGCCATTTTCTGCTTCTGTGTTAATGGCAAACAGCTTTGTCGGTCAGCATGGAGGATAGCACGCAAGGCTAGGAGTTGTGTCCCATTTCACCATCTGATTGGTTCTGTGTCCCATAGGTTATGCCTTCAGTGAAGATGGTGAATATTTTGCCTATGGTCTGAGTGCCAGTGGCTCAGACTGGGTAACGATCAAGTTCATGAAAGTCGATGGTGCCAAAGAACTTCCTGATGTGCTTGAAAGAGTCAAGTTCAGCTGTATGGCCTGGACCCACGATGGGAAGGGAATGTTCTACAACTCATACCCTCAACAGGATGGAAAGAGTGATGGTATGTAAAGACTTCAGTGAAGCACATATTTCCCCAAAAGGAGGTGTGACTTCCCAAGACTGAAAAAGAAGCTAAATTCTACCTAGAGGTTATTTAGGCTAAAGCCAGGTTTTCTCAAAGGGCATTGTGTCAGTTGGCTTTGCTATGTAATAGACCACATCAAAACTTATTCTTAGTTTAGAATAATAGCCTTTTTTTTTTTTCTTCTGATCCCTGGGTTGACCAGGCAGTTCTGGGCTTAGCTAAGGGCTGCCATGTGTGTGGCCAGCTGCAAGTCAGTTGTCTGATCTTGGCTTGGCTCTCACATGTCTGGGGCCTGGCCTGGGACTACTGGGCTATCTCAGCTTGGATCTGTGTGGTCTCATCTGCTAGTAGACTGGCCCAGGCTTGTTCACTTGGTGACTCAGGAGTGGATTCCAAGAGGGAGAGCTGGAAGGCACAAGCCTTTTGATGCCTAGACTGGTCACTCTAATTTCTCTGCATTCTGTTAGCCAGAGTGTCATAGGGCCATCCCTTTTCAAAGGGTGAGGAAATAGGTTCAGAAATGTGGGGCCATCATGCCCCTAGTATGGGTCTTCCTTAGTTGTGTTATGTGTCCCAGGGATTATTGGAGAAGATGGATTTTTTAACAACACCACTTTATTGGATGATGCTCAGTAATTGTAAAACCTGTTGCTGTAGTAATCTCATCTCTCTGGTCAGTAGTTACAGTCACCTGTTAATTGTATTTTGGTTTCCTCTTTCTGCCTTCCTGGTCATACTTTTATTGTTTTCTTTGGTTGCACAAAGATCCTATTGTATTCCTCCTTTCCCCTTCACAACACCTTTATTTTATTTGTTTATTTTTATAAGGTGCTGAGGATCCAACTCAGTGTCTTGAACATGTAAGGCTAGCACTGTACCACTGAGCTACAACCCAGCCCCTTTCCCCTTCACTCTTAATCTCCCCAGACAGGACACATCCTTGGGTCTTACTGGTATAAGCCATCAGCATCATCTATATTATGCTACCCACATTTCCACGTGGTATGTTGTAGTCTCTTATCTTCATGGTCGTACAGCTGATTTGTACAATCTATTAAAGTTTAGGAGGTTGGGTACAGGGGCTCAGTGACTTGCTGGAGAATTTGGGAAGACAGGACAGAGTATGCTGCTCTGGGGCTTTCTTCTATATGTGACCCCCTTATCGTGACTTGCTGTATCTTTGTCATCTTTATGATATGCTTGATTTCTTTTCTGTTTTCCCATCCAGTTGAATTGAGAATAAGGTTACAATGCTTTTTTTCTCCTTTGGCCGCTTTTAGCTTTTGCTGCCTTTTGATGAGGCTACTACTGTAAGACCTTTTCCTTAACTCACCAATGAACTACAAGAGGAGCTAAGAGTAGGCTTTTTGTTCAAGAATGTTGGCTAAAGAAAGACATCTGTGCCCTGTACTGAATTAGCAGCCTATGTTAAGAGTGCTCCAGAGTTAGACAGTGTTGGTTATTTCCAAGCTCTGGGAGACAAAAAATAAGAAAAGCACAATTGGCTGAGTTTTATTAAAGTACAGTGTTATTAAGTTAACCTCTGAGAAGCATGAAAGTTGTTATTTCTCTTCATCCTTAAGTGGCAAAAATAATAATAATTAGTAAATGTGATTGACTTAAGAAAGCCAACATCATCTCCCCGCTGTAATTTTTCTGCCCTCTTATTGAGAGGGTCTGTGTAGCCTCTGAGACTATAATGGGGCCTTGTGAATTAAGCTAAGCAATTCATGTTGTGCTTCTTAACAGGGTTCCCGGAAAACTATGAATATCTCCAAAGTGCCATAAATATTTTTTATATTATATCTTTTTTCTTTCATTGCTCTGATAACTTCTTGTTTTCATAATGAAAAACTAAAGTTCAGTCTTATAACTATCTCTAAAATCAGCAGTACTACTTTTAGGTGGATGTGCAACTAGATATTTATTTTTTTAATAAACTTGAATTCATAGCAAAATTAAGAGGGAGAAACAGATTTCCCCCATACCTACTGCCTGTCTGTATATACGCATAGCCTTCTCCATCAGTGTGGTACATTTGTTATAAATGATGAATCTATATTGACACAGCATTATCACCTAAATGGTGATAATGATACATTAGGGTGTGCTCTTATTGTGTGTTCTGTGGTTTTGGACATAATGCCATGTATTTAGCATTATAGTATCATACAGAGTATTTTCACTACCATAAAAAGATTCTGGGGACTGAAGTCGTGGCTCAGTGGTAGAGTGCTTGCCTAGCATGCATGAGGCTGTGGGTTTGATCCTCAGTACCACATAAAAATAAATAAATAAAGGTATTATTTCTACCTACAACTAAAAAAATATTTTAAAAATATTTTAAATTATTGGTCCACCTAGTCTACATGTACCACAGTGTATTCATTTACCTACACAAGGATAGTTTAGTTGATTCCAGGTTTTGACAGTTATGCATAAAATTGCTGTAAAAATTGTGGATAAGTTTTTGTGTGGACATACAATTTGTTCCTTTGGTTAAATATTAAGGAGCACCGTGGTTGCATCATGTGGTAAGTGTACGTGTACTTCTATAAGAAACCTCTCAAACTCTTCCAAAGAGTGGCTGCACCATTTTGTATTCCCACCAGCCAAGAATGAGAGTTCCTGTGGCTTTATATCTTCACCACTATTTGGTGTTATCCACGTCCTGGATTTTGGCTGTTCTCATAGGTGTGTAATAGTTCTTTTGATATAATTTGCATCTCCCTGATCATGTACTATGTGGAGCATATTTTCATATGCTTCTTTGCCATCTGTATATCTTCTTTGGTGAAGTGTCTATTAAGGTCTTTGTCCCAGTATTTGATCAGGTTGTTTATTTTCTTATTTTTGAGTATTAGTTCTTTCTGTATTTTGAACAATAGTTCTATATCAGATAGGTTTTTCAAACATTTTTCCCAGACACTGACTTGTCCTTTCATTCTTTTGATAATATCCTTTGCCAAGCATAACTTTTCAATTTTAATGAATTCTAGTTTATCAATTATTTATCTCATGGATTATGCTTTTGTTGTATCTAAAAAGTTATCACCAAAATCCATGTTCATGTAGATTTTCTCCTATTTTCTTTTGGGAGTTTTATTGTAGTAGTGTAGTGTGTTTTACATTTATGTCTGTGATTTCATTTTTTGTGAAAGGTGTAAAGTCTTTGTCCAGATCTTTCTTTTCCTCTCCTACACCTCCCTCTCTCAACATGTGATGCCCCACCATTTCAGCTGCCTTTGTTGAAATGATTGTTCTCTCCATTGTATTGTCTTAGTTCCTTTGTGTGGGTCTTTTTCTGGAGTTCATTTCTGTTCCATTGATCTGTGTATTTATTCTTTCTACTGATATCACATTGTCTTGATGACTGTAGCTTTAAATAGCATGTCTTGAAGTCAATTTGTATCAGTCCTCCAACTTTATTCTTTACCTTTAATAATGTGTTGGCTATTCTGAGTCTTTTTTGCCTGTTCATATCAACTTTAAAATGAGTTTGTCCAAATCCACAAAACACCTTGCTGAGATTTTGGTTGGAATCATAGTGAATCTATATGTCGAGTTGGAAGGAATAATGACATCTTGACATTATTGACTCTTCCTATTCATAAGTGTGGGCTCATTCTTCATTTACTCTTTTATTTTCATCAAGTTTTACAGTGTTCCTCATACAGATCTTGTACATATTTTGTTAGATATATACCTTTCTTTCATTTGATTAGGTACTAGTGGAAGTAGTATTGTGTTTGTAATTTCAAACTCTTCTTGTTCATTGCTGGTGTCTGAAAGCAGTTGACTTTTGTTCATCAATCCTGCAACCAGCCAGTTAACATTTTAATTGTTTCTAGCATTGTATAATATAGGTGAAACTGATTTTCTTAAAATTGCCAACTGTACTTCAGTATACATTTTTAACTCCTCAGGCACAGAGACATCCACCAATCTCCACCAGAAGCTCTGCTACCATGTCCTGGGGACTGATCAGTCAGAAGACATCTTGTGTGCTGAGTTTCCTGAGGAGCCTAAGTGGATGGGAGGAGCTGAGGTAGTGTACAGCTATGAGATTTTTACCTTCAAAAATCATGTGTCATGGGTGGTATATTCTTGTTATGCAGTGATCTTTATGGATGGTAAAAGTCCTTTGAGTCAATATTCTTTTTTTATTTTTTAGTATTTTTTTTTAAATTGTCAATGGACCTTTATTTTATCTATTTATATGTGGTACCGAGGATTGAACCCAGGGCCTCGCACGTGCCAGGCAAGTGCTCTACCACTGAGCCATAAGTCCAGCCCTGAGTCAATATTCTTTTAAAAAAATATTGATATTCAAATTGATTCTTAATGACAAAGGTGATAAACCTTTTAACAGTGATCTCAGTGTAAAAATCTGAATACTAAAAGTAGTACACACACAAATATAAAAGACAATAATGTAAAGTAAAACATGAGCAGTTCAAAACTCAGAATTCTATTCAGGGGTGAGCAAAGTAACCTAAAATTTTTCTTTACACACACACAAGTGAGAATGTGCATGTGTGAGACAGAGAGGTGTCTTCCTTTTTTACACAGCTGTGCTCTTTCCATGCATTTTGTTTACACATTAGAATTAGCATCTTGTAGACACTTTCCCATCTGTAAGTGTTCATGCATTCCTTAGGAGTCTTGCCAGTAACCAATCTCCAATGAAGTGATGTGTCCTGAACTTACTGTCCCAGTAAGGTTGTATTCTGTAATCTTGAGAGTTAGCCGTGAAGAAACTTGGGGTGCTAAGAGGAAGAATCTGGCTCTTGCTAGTTTGTGTCTGGGTACTAAGAAATATTTGTTGTTAAAGAGAAAATTTCCGAGTGTCTTAATGTGGGTGTGGGGACATATTTTCTCATTCTTAGTAGGAATGAGTGATCCAATACAAATTTTTTAGCTCATGGATGCACTTACCTCTTCTCTGAAAGACAATTAGAACTTGGCTAGGAAAGAGACATTTAAATTTTTTATTTCTGGGGTTTAAACGGTTTTGATTCATTGAGAGGCAGAATGAGAATTGGTGATATTCTATCCCTGTGTGTTAATACACTACATATCCAGTTGTCCTTTTCTTTATTTATTTTGTTTTTTCTAGACCAACGGTCAGTAAACTATTGCCCTCAGGCCAGATTTGGCCTGGTGTCTGTTTTTATAAAGAAAGTTTTATTGGAGCCCATCCACCCCCACTCATCGGACTTGGGAATTTGCCACAGAAGGCATGTGATCCACAGGGAGGAAAATATTTACCATCTGGATCTTCAAGAAAGGGTTTTCCAGATTTTACTGGAATATGTTAAAAATGAATTTGTAGGACTTATATTTTATTTTCTTCAAATGCACTTCTTTTTTTGTGTGCTTTTTCTTCCATCTGTCTCCTCACCAACTTTCCTGGCTGTAGACACTAATGTCACTGTTCATACCTATTTGCTTTTAGTGGCTTTCCTGATATCTAGGATCTAATAGATTGTTTCTACTAAGTTTTTTCCCTCTTCCAGCTTCTCCTCAATTTAAGGACTTAAGCTTTCTGCTTAACGCAGATCATAGATGTTTATTTATAAAAGTAATACACATTTTTACCTTTGAGTGAAAATGCAATTAGGGAGATAAGTGTGCCACTAAAAAAAAATTAAAATGTGAAGTCTTGTATTTTTACCTTATTTGAGAGTGGTGTTAATGAGGAAAACTTAAAATAGTTCATTTTAATAATCAAATTTTATTGCCTCTGGATTCTTCATAAAATCAAAGAGATACCTAACTCTTTCAAGTAAAATTTTTAAGCTTCAAAGCTAATAATTTCATTGCAGCAGAAATTTGGTTGATAGAGTAATGTGAATATTGAAAATAAATGCCAAAATATCGATATATTTTAGCACATAAGTCTAAAAGAAAGCAGAGAGACAGCATACCGTGTACCCCTCTAGCTACTTGAGTCATCTTACTAGCACTTGATGGAAGCAGCTACTTTTACATGATTGTTTTTTCAATTATAGTAAAAATATGTAACATAAAATGTATCATTTCAAAGTATCCAATGTAGTGGCATTAGAAACATTCTCACTGCTATGTGGTCATCACCATCCTCTGTCAACAAAATATGAAAAACTGAAACTCTGTACCCATCATACAAAAATTACTCCCTTTTCCTTCACCCCCGACTACCTATCAGCCACAGTTCTACCTTCTGTCTTTTCACGTTGGACTATTCTAGACACTTCTATATCCTTTTATAACTGGTTTACTTCACTTAGCATCATATTCTCAAGATTCATGCACATGTCATAATTTCCTTCCCCCTTTTCTTTGGCTGAACAGTATTCCATGATATACTATGTGTTGTTTTTCCCTTCATCCTGGGACACTTGGGTTGCTTCCCTAGTCTTATTGCAAGGCTGCTTTGGGCAGCTAGTGCTTACAAATAGGAGCCGTGTCATATAGGCATTTAAGGTACGTATATTCAATTCTGTTGGCCAGACAATAAAAAGAAAAGCAGATTTAAATAATTCAGATGATCCTTTTGCTGTTCATTTAATAGATGTATACACAATGTAACATGTCTAATATAATTTTGACCACAACATTGGGAAGGAAATGATTGCTCCATGCATAGACAAGATAAAATACTAACTAAGGCATTACCTTGCAAGTTCATTGCTGGATATATTAGATTCCAAAGTATCTGTATCTTTAACCACCATGCAGCTTGCCTCGCTGGACAAAAGCAAGGAGGTCACACAAAAATAGTAATAATTATTTAAAGAGTACTAGTAAGTGAAGGATGCATCTGTTCTGTGTAGAAGTAATAAATGAAATAAATAAATGGACATATAGAGTGAGTCCAAGGAATTTTAACTTGGATCGAGGCCCTAATTAGTGAATTATGTGGAAGAAGTCTATAAGAAAACTAATGAGCTCAATATGAGGTGCCCCCTAAAGCTCATGTGTGAGACAATGCAAGAAGGTTCAGAGGGAAATGATTAAATTATGAGAGCTTTAACCTGATGAGTGGATTATGCTGATATGGATTAACTGGATAGTAACTATAGGCAGGTAGGATGTAGCTAGAGGAAGTAGGTTCCTGGAGGCATTTATTTTGTCCCTAATGAGCAGAGCCCTTTCCGCTCCCTTGTTGCCATGTGCTGAGCTCCTTCCTCCACCATGCCCTTCTGCCATGATGTTCTGCCTCACTTCAGGCGCAGAGGTATGAAGTTGGCTATGGAAACCAGGAGCCAAAATAAACTCATCCTTCTCTACTTTGTTCTTGTTGGGTATTTAGTCACAGTGATAAAAACCCTGACTAAAACCCTTAATAATTGGGTATGGGTAGACTCCCCTTAAGCCATATTCCAACTATTTGGGGGGTCTTGCTATGACCATGTCAGTCTACCAGTTTCCAGGCTTGGTGAGGCATATCTGGCATCCTAGGTGACTGAAGCTTCCTGGTCTAGCCATGTATGATCATTCTGATCAAAGTGAAGTATCTTGTCACATAGAGGAGCACTCTGTCATTAAAACATGAGTTTCATAGCTCTGTAGGGATAAAGGCTTCAGAAGTCTCAGGCCCACCCTAAATTGATAGTTCAGTTGCAAATCTTTTACCCAGAAAAATCCATATTATGCAAAAGGTGCCAAAGTGGATGTTTCTTGTGCCTTTCAAAGAAGTGTGCTAAAATCGGGAGAGTCCAAGCAGCTGGTGTGTTATAGATCCGTGTGGGCCAGAAGCGCCCATGGCTGGAATACACGTTAGAAATCAAACCTGGCCTTTATTTAGTGACCTGCTGTTATGGTTTGGATATGAGGTGTCCTCCAAAAGCTCCTGTGTTAATGCAGGAATGTTCAGAGGTAAAGTGTTTGGACTGTGAGAGCTGTGACCTCATCAGTCCATTCTAGTTTGAAGGGTCTAACTGGGTGGCAACTGTGGGTAGGTCAAGTGTGGCTGGAGGAGGTGGGTCATTGAAGGCCTGCCTTGGAAGGGTTCATCCTCCTACAACCCCCTCTTCTCCTGCTCTGCTTCCGGATCCCACCATGAGACAAGCAACTTTCCTCTGCTGGGCTTTTGTCCTTCATGTGCTCCCTCACCTTGGGCCAGAGCAATGGAATCAGCCATCTGTGGACCGAGACCTCTGAACATGTTAGCCCCAAACAAACTTTTCCTCTTCTAAGTCGTTCTTGTCATATATTTTGGTCATAGCAACACAAAGCTCACTAACATATCCGTCAGATCCTAAGGCAATGTGGTAGTCCTCTTTGTAATAACCACGCCCAAAAGGCATGTGCTGCAGTTGTTGCTTTTATTTCTAAAGTATTTGCCATGGAACTAAAGAGCCACAGTTACAGTGCTAGAGAGGTACTGAAACAAACCAGGCAGGTTTTTATTCTAGTGCCACCTGTGTGGCCTCAGGAGAGTCCCTTCATCTGTCCATGTCTCTTTTCTTGGTTTCCTCCAGGGCTTTTTCAGCTCTGAAAGTGTGTGGAAGGAGGATTTGTCACAGTTTCTCATAGATTCCTGAAGCAGGCTTCTGGCTGAGAACGTAGCTGCTGGGTGTGAGAAGTGGGGCGTGCAGAGCTGGGTTTGTGGGTTTGGGTAGAGGGATGCTGTGGAGAGGGCAGGAGCTGCACATGTGTCAGTCTTTCTGGCTGGCTGACAGCCGCAATCCAAGTTCACTGAGAACTTCCCTTCATATCTCCATGCGGGTGCCGTGATGACTCATTTTCCTGCCCTCACAGATGCCTTCTCTGCCTGCCTTAGAGGACAGGTCTTGCCTTGGGCAGGGAGAATTCAGTGATTTCCTGTGAGAAACGATTGTTGCTTTCCAACATGCTACCTTTGGGGGCACATCTACCCCCACACCAAAAGATTTTCTTCCTTCTGGGAGAATCCAGAGCTTCCGGATACTTTTTTGGGGAGGGCGGGCGGGGGGAGGTGTGTGTGTGGAGAGGTGGGTACTGAGATTGAACTCAGGGGCACTCAACCACTGAGCCACATCCCCATTCCTGTTTTGTATTTTATTTAGAGACAGGGTCTCACAGTTACTTAGTGCCCATTGCTGAGGCTGGCTTTGAACTCACCATCCTCCTGCCTCAGCCTCCCAAGCTGCTGGGATTACAGACATGTGCCACCTCGCCCAGCCCGGTCCCTTTTGAGTGGTAGAATTATCAAAGTGCCATTGCAATTCAAAACAAAATATCACTCTCCAGTTTGCATGCTGCTTCCCTTTCCTAAGCCCAAGTATCCTATTTTAGTTTCTCCAGAAGGCACACAGGGGAGGAAATAGAGAAAGGGATGGGATCTTTGCTCATCTGCAATAGTTTGTGGGTCTATCTTGGCCTCTTACTGTCATGCGTGTGCCCGTATGCCAGCTACCCCAATGTCACTCTTTTAGTGAGATGCCCTCAGTTCTGGGAGTCTCTCTGCTGTTGTTCCCCTGTCTGGGTCATGCACTCTCTGGCTGACTGTTTGCACCACCCCATCCTCCCCAAGGCTTCTGCTCCTGGCAGTATTCCCTTGAGATTCACACCTCCCTGCTGCTCCCCTTCTGTTCTTTTTCAGCAGGGATCTTTTAAGATAACTTAAGGCCAGCTCTTTCCTGGTGCCTCTTGTCACAAGGGAAGCCCCATCTGTGGGTTACTTCATCCTGCAAGGAGAGGCTGTGTTTACCACTGCCTGCCTCACCTGCTTGTGAGGACCTTGGGCCACCTCCTGCCCTCAGTCCTTCCTGAACATGCTGGACTACTGTGCTCAGGAACTAAAGCTCCCTTGTGCCCCCAGGGTGTAGCACAAAACAGATAGCAGGCATTAGCTCTGATGGACAGAAATGTCAGTTATTTGGTATAGACCATGAGGCTTTAGTTGAAGTGCAGGATTGTGGAGGGATAGATGTGGTCGTGTTTTAGAAGATTCTGTTGGATAAAATTTAAAAATCTCTATTTTGGTCCATTGTGAGCATTTGGTGTTTGATGGTGAGGCGTTCTAAAGATATCAAACATGTTGAGCCACTGTTCCCAGCAGAGGGTGCTCTAGAATGAAGATTGTGGAAGTGCATGAAGTCGCTTTAGAAAGGAGGAAGGAGAAAATGCCAAGCCTCTGTGTGATGATCTAGCCTACATGGAGAACCTGCTTCTACTGTACCTAATTTGTGAAAAAGTATTTTTTTGTTGTTTTTGTTTGTTTTAACAAATATAATCCTAAATCTTAATACTTGGCATATATCACCATGAACCATTTTGATATGTTCACTTGTCACCTTTAGTAATTAAAAAAAAACTATCTGCATAATTATATGTATATAATACACATATCACACACATTAACATGGAGAGTGCATCGCTTGATGCTCGACTCACAGTGGCACTCAGTAATGTTCACTGCCTTTCTCTCCCTATTCAAGTTCATGCATGTGAGGACCAGCAGGGTCTCACCTTACAGAACATCCACAGGAAAGGCCAGGGATGTTCCTAAGGACATCTTCCCCTGCCCCTCACTTCTTGAGTATTTTTGACTTAGAGCTGAAATGGTTCAGCAGTCTTATTCCTATTCATGCATTTATTTCCCCTAGTACCTAGTAATCGCTTTTCTAGTGTCCACCACCATCTTCCTGTCCTTAGCACTGCCTTCTGTGGTAACACCCACCATGCTGATTAGAACATGGGATAATCTCTGCAGCCTGGTCGGGAGGCAGAAAAGCTGGATGCCAAACTGCAGACCTACATGGTGCTAAAGCAAGCAGGGTAATGCTGCTCTCTAGGCATAAAACAGCTCTTGACAGGAGAGATGTTTTTGTAGTAGAGGTTGAATATTCCTTATCCAGAATACTTGGGACCAGAAGAGGTTTTGGATTTCTGATTTTTCCTGATTTTGTAATATTTGCATATACTTAATAAGACACCTTGAAGATAGGATCCAAGTCTAAGCAAAAATTCATTTATGTTTTATATACAATTTACATACATAACCTGATGGTAATTTTTTGTTTGCTTTTGTTTTTGTTTTTTGATACCAGGGATTGAACTCAGGGGCACTGAACCACATCCCCAGCCCTATTTTATATTTTATTTAGAAACAGGGTGTCACTGATTTGCTTAGCGCCTTGCCGTTGCTGAGGCTGGATTTGAACTCCTGATCCTCCTGTCTCAGCCTGCTGAGCCGCTGGGATCACAAGCATGCACCATCGTACCCAGCTCTGATGGTAATTTTATACAACATTGTTCGTGCACCTGCATTTTGACTATGAACTGTTACATGGGGTCAGGTGTGGAATTTTTCTATTGTGGTGACATATCAGTGCTCAAAAAGTTTCAGATATTAGAACATTTTGGATTTCAGATTTTTGGAGTAGAGATGCTCAACGTGTAATAATATTGGATTTAGTGATTAATCACTTTTCTCACCTGACCCATGTTATTGCTCAGTAAGAGAAAAAAAGAAAACAGACAGTAGATTATTAAATAACTATGCTTCTCTGCCAGAGAAACCACCAGAAGAGATTAGAAATGTTAGTGGCTAGATGGTATCAAGATTTACATTATTTATTTTAATTTGAATGGGTTTTCTTTTCATAGAATTTCCTCCTCTCTTTGTTGCGTGTAAAGTAGCACCTCATGTGTTGCTTGGATTGATTTCTTTTTTCCCCATTGCTGTAGTGCCATACTGTACTGGGAAAGCTGGCTAATGCGATCTAATGACTGCCTGCCTGTTAGAAATGTTAGTTTAATGCATACTCGCATGTGCCTGTGGATTCTGCTGTGCTTCTCTTACTGACACTCTTTTTCATTATAAATCCATAAATGAGTCCCGTTTATGAAAAGCCATCATTGTAGGTGGTTAGTTTGACATTTAAAAGTTTTCCCAAAAATTAAGTGTCGGAAACATAATTAATATTAAAGGATTAAAGGAATGTTGTTATGATTCACAACTATTGTGAAAAGAATCCAAAGGAGTCAGTAAAATAAATTTGATGAAGTTTCCTGCTCTGAGAGGAACATGATGAACTCTCAAAGCTATTAAAATTCACTTTCACTTCTTTTGTTAGTATCCGGGACAATTTCAAGTGTCACCACTTTTTAGTATACCTTATGAATACGCAATTAATTCTTTTATTGTAACATAAAAAGAAGACACTTTCCTCAGCCTGAAGAAGTGCATGTAGATTCAAATCATAGAAAAACTTTCTTCATCTTCTAAGTGGAAAAATTATACATATCAAAGAAATTTCATGTCCATGAAAATTTAGTTATTAACCCAAAACCACATGACTTGAGTTGAGCAGCTCCAGCATAAAATAGTTTTTGAGTTTTTCTTTGAAAATAATATGTTTGATAAAAGGCTACATTTCTTTGTATACATAAATATTAGTTTGTTTCCTGTCGTCTTGAAGGGCATCTAATTTTATAGATAGTTAAGCGATTAGAGAGGAAAATGTTAAACACTTTTCTCTGGATCTCCCTTAGCAGGAAGGAAGCCTCGCTCACTTGGATCATTGGAAAAACCCAGCTATTGTATCATGAAATAGTACTGAGCGTTCATCAGCTTTTAAAGTTTTATTTTGCTGGTAATCAAAATAATAACAGAGGTTTATTTTTAAAAATAAAGATCCCATTTTTCAGGGAAATTTCTATTATTGATATAGTAATATCCGTTCCACACTTTTTTTTTTCTGTAGATCCACACATGTCAATCAAATGACCTGAGGTAGATCTGACGAACTCCTGTAAAAATGGAGTAGTTTGACCAGGGCTGATCCAAATAAATCACACTTACATGAGCCATTAACTGAAGACATTAACTGTAAGACCATTTATTTGGAACTAGATTCTCCTGGCTGCTGTTTATTTTTCTCTAAATTCTGTGGGTTTTCACTTTATGGGTTTGGAGGAGTTATATTTCTGGTTATGCTAAGTTGCCTGAATAGTGTGTGTGTTAGACCAGCGTGTGTGAACCTAACAGAATAAAATAGAAAATTCATACTCTAATGTTTGATATTTATCAAAGATTTTCTTGGTAAATATCACTGTCTCAGTGTAGCCTGATACTACAGTATGCACAATTAAGAGTTAATGAATTAATGTAGCTTTTTTTATAAAAGTGTAAAATGCAGTGCCCTGTTTTTTGGTAAATGTACATGAGTCTGCCAGTAACCATTGGGTGGCCTCTTCAAAAACAGAAGACAACACTTCTGAAGGTTTCTCAGGTTAGTATGAAATATGCCAAGGGGAGAAGCCACAGAGGGTGGAGGGAACGCTTCTTTCCCATTCCTCTGACCTCCCTGCAGAGCAGTGGTTTTTGTTGAGTTTTTCCACAGCTAGACATGAGGGGTTGGAGTTCACAGCTCAGCTGATTCATAGCCCTAAGCCACATTCTTTTATGTCTACCTTATTAGCAGTAAAAATCAGTTATCTTGGTTCTCCATCTGTAGAATCCTGATTCAGCACTCAGGCAGGGAGACGTGTTCTGCTTGGGCCTGCCCAGACGACTGGGTGGAACTACAGTGGCCATGGCTTTGCTGTTCCACACACTGAGTATTTACAGGGTGTCATTGATATCTGGCATGCTGTTACTGGTCAGGTTTTCTAGGAGGCAGATGCAGAGGTCAAAGGTTGTGCACTGTAAGTTTAGTGTGAGTACTTTCAAAGTCTCTGCTTTGGTAGGGAGTGAAGGCCCAGAGGGAGAAGGTGAGCTGCAACACACTTGTTACTGAAGCCTTGCCAGTTTTTCAGGGAGCTAATCTGGGTTAACCCTTCAGCCTTCTGCTGACCCCAGGGAGGACAGTCATCTGGGTCTCCTGAATTAACCATTCCTTGTATGTTTGAACCCAAAAGAGTGTAATGACCTAGGGGGAGGTCATGCACTTCAACGTGAGGAGGAGTCCTCTACAGATTCTCAGCTGAGAGCTGTCTGCTCCAGCACCCAGCAAGGGATGAATGTGTCAGTCCTAGAGGGTGCTTGCCCTGCATCTAGTATGTATGCTGATGACTGTCACAGAGATATGCACCTGAGAATGAGTGTGTATAGCTCAAATGTGTATTAGACAGCTCTCTGTACTGGATTCCTATACTAGCATAGCAGTGGAAGAATGGAAAATCTCAAGCAACTTCTTTTAGGAGAATTCTCTCTCTCCTTCAGGAGGCAGTAAAGGACCATCCTTATCAGTAGCCTTCCCAGATCTCACTCTTCTTCCCAACCCCCTCCCTGTTATATGCTCTTTTCCAACACTCCGTCATACTTTATGCTTCTTGCTATTAATGTCCCACAATATGGATCATTCTTTGTCTTCTATCTTATCCTGAGCTCATGAAATCCCTGTCCTATTGATCTGTGTATTCCAGCCTAGTTCAGCAGAAGACACCAGGTGGACCTCAGTAAGTGCTGATTGAATAAACAGTCTCAGCCCTGACTCCCCTGAATAGTGGCTGGTTGTGTTTGGTGTCACAGAAGAGATGGAAAGTTGGCTGGGACCTAGATTTTCCTATTTAAACCAGCTGCCTTTGGTGACAGTAGCCATGTCCCTTCACTCTGCACAAAGGAATATACTTTGTTATCAGGAGGTTTTTGTCCTTGAACCTCTGTCTGGTAGTTACCTTTGATGAACTGGGCTGGATCACCCAGAGGGTCCATTTTACAATTACTAATGATATTTCCAAGTAGCGTTAGCCAAAGTAAGCAGATAAGGGGCTTTTCCCTTTCACTCAGACCCAAATGCTGCTCCGATCAGAAGTTAAGTTTCAGGGAAATCTGCCAGGGAAGAGGAGCCAAGGAAAGAGGGAAGAATGAGGTATTCCCTAAGCCTAGGGAGAGGGCTCTGCTCCTCCCATCTCCTGGGGAAGTAGGCCTTCAGACAATCACTAGAGCAGGAGTTAAGAGGGTGGCCTTTGTCCTTGTTCTTTTCCTGGCTCCCTCAAATGTTTGTCTGGTTATGGAGAATGAAAAAACTAAGTACCAATGGTATTTACCTATCTGTAGAATACCACATTCCTTGTAGAACTAGATTTTTTTTTCCCTTTGTACAAATACTTTTATCAATACAGATAGAAGTACTTTCTTCCTTCATTAACATTTTCTAAATATTGGTCCATACTCAAAATGTAATCCAAATGACTTCATAGAATTAAACTGTCAAACTAATGTGTATATTAAAAATTGACAGTAATAAGAATGGTAAAGAGTTTTAGCTTTCCTCCCTGTTGGTAATATTAGAAATGCAAGTTATCAATTTAATAATAGCAAATATCAATTTTTCATTTTTGTTAGTTCCTAGGATTTTGTTTTTCTTAATGTTTTATTTACATAAATGGTAGATTTTTATGAAATGAAGTGATTTTTAAAATTGACTTAATGATACAAACATAAAGTAGAAGAAAAGTGTGAAAAGCATTAATATAGGAATTATATATTTTGTAATTGGTCAGGTTAATGTTAATTGCAAAACGTCAGTGTTTGTAAATCAGATTAATAGCTTCCAGAGAACAGTTATTCTAGTTGCTGTCATATTGCTTTGAAAAAATAACATTTTGCAAAGTGGAATTTGTGCTATTTTTAAAGACCCAATGGGCCCTTGATTTTCCTGCTGTTTTGTTTTTCCTTTATCATTCAGGAAAATCACTTTATTCTGTTCATATTCAAAAGTCTTCCTCAACAAGATTTTTACCTTCTCCCAAATATTCCCCAAAATCATCTTTCAAATGACCTTGAAATAGTCTTGTGAGGCTGTCATTAGGAAAGTGTTACAATTGATTAAATTTTAGTTGGAAAAAGTGTATTTCTAATCTGTATATTTTGGAGCAAATGACTTGGAAATGATTTTGTGATATGAGACCTTGAGCACTGTAAGGTGTTTCCAGTTTAGCAAATTTTAGTGCCTATAGAATATCTCTGAATTGTAATGAAGAGAATCATAGGGAAGAAGACTGAGTTAGTTAGCATTCTAACAGCAGTGTGCTTTGGAACTTCCTGCCTTAGATTAAATATAAACTGCCACAATTATTGAGTCCAGCCAGAAATGCTGAGAAGAGCTCATTAGATGTGCTGGAGACAGTGGTTCTTGCAGTGATTTTTACTGTTCTGTCTTTTTCTTGACTGAATCGATACAGCTGAATTAGCCATCATTTACAATTGATGTAGCATGACTTTAAGCACTAAGCTCTACAGATTCTGTCTTTATTTAAAGGACAAGAGAACAAAAGCTTGAAGTATTGTTAATGAGGCTGCTTTTGATTTTGTTTAATAAAATTATAATTGAGAGATTGCTGATGATATTCTTAATACTGGATGGCCTAAAAAGGTGGGATTGAAATTCTGAACATAGCTTATTTATAAAGCTAACACTTATACATTCTATTTTTCTTTAAGCTAAAGTTAAAGCATATAAAATTAAAGCTTAAGGAAAAACAGAATGTATAACTTATAAACCAATCAAAGAAGGAAAAACATTCATAAAGAAATTTATACTGATACAGAGAAAGGGGTAGCTCAGTGGTCAAGTGTGTGCTTAGAAATACAACTGAGTTCAACCCCCAGCACCAAAAATAAAATGAGAGAAAGTCAAACTGATAAAATAAAGAAAAAAGGAGAAAAGCATGTTGAATGGAATACTCAAAATTAAGAGTATGGAAGTCATATCAGCAAAATAGTTAATGAATTAAAAATACAGATTCTTAGATTGTATTTTAAAAATTAAATTGCAAGAGACAGTCTGGTTAGTTCCTAGGATTTTGTTTTTGTTAATGTTTTATTGACATAAATAGTAGATTTTTATGAAATGAATTATTCAGACAACATTCAAAATGTTCACAATGACAACCACCATGGGGTAACTGGTACTGACTAGCCCTCCTGCCATTTATAGTTAGAAAACTGTATGAGGTAGACAAGCAACTGTTTTCAGATATTGGTCATTTGTCACCCAGATCTGACCCATGAGAGGAGAGAGTCCTGTAATTGCCCCAGCTTTCTGCCTGAGAGTATTTTTTTGGACCCTAGCACAAGGATGAGGAACTCTGAGATTACAGTCTCACTGAATTAGGATCCAAATAGACTGAAGCCACTGGAATTTTCAGGGCAGAGTGCCAAATGCCGGAACTATCCATTAAGAGTCTCAAAATTGGCCTTTAAATCCCTTTGTGTGTTTGGCTATGAAGTGATACATGCGTTGAATGAGATTCCATAACTCAAGCTAAGAACACAACTTGAGAGCTATAAACTGACAACTACCAAAGGTTTGACAAGGCTGGGAGATGTTCACATTCTGATCAGAGTGGAAAGATCTGTGAACACACAGCATTTTCAACAGAGACCCTAGGGAGGCCATATCTTAGCAGTAGGTTTATACACCTTACTCGGCAAAGCTTGAAAGCAAACCTTGAATGGATCCAGCTGATGTATTAAGAAACTAATTGTCTCAAATGTTTTAAAGTCATATTAGAACGAAAAATATTCAGACAACATTCAAAATGTCCAGAATCCAATTTTAAGTTACTATATGTATAAGGAAGTAGAAAAATATGACTGATAACCATGAGAAAAATTAGTTTAGTAGAAATAGATCCAAAAATGACAGAATTAACATACAGGGACTTAAAAAAAGTTATTATAAAAATAATTTTAATTGAATGATATTTCATAACTCAAGTTAAGAACACAACCTGAGAGCTATAAATTTTTAGAAAATTTTAATATAAAGCAAAGAAGTAGAAAAAACATGAGTCTCATTTGTCTAGAGATAATAAATTCTAAAATGAAAGAATTTCTGCATAAGTTCAACAGTAGTTAGATACTATAAAAGAAAACATCAGTGAATTTGAAAACGGGACACTTGAAACTAAAATCACAAAGAGAAAAACTAAAACAAATAAGATACCAGCTCATTGACCTATAGGACAATACCAGGTAGGGATGAGGGGACAAAAGAATGTACATCAGAAATACATGGCCAAAACTGTTAAAAATTTGATGAACTGTTCAAACCCACAGATCTAAGGAGCCCAACAAATCACAAACAGGCTGTTAAGCAAAGTTCATTATAATCAATTTGCAGAAAACCAAAGATAATGAGAAAATGTTAAAAGCAGTGAGAATAGAAAACACACATTACATACGGGAAACAAAAATAAGAAATGACATGATTTCTCATCTGGAACAGTACATGTCAGAAAACAGTGGAAAGATACCTTCTTAATGGGCGTGCCGTGACTGCTGTATTTAACACTGCAGTCCTTCCCCACACATCTTATCCTCCTTACTAAAACCTGTTAGTGTTCTCCATGGCATTTATCACTGCATAGTATATAGGTTGGATCTGGAGGAATGTCACCCAAAAGCTCATTTGTTAATGGTCTGGTCTCCAGAGGTGTAGCTTTTAGGAATGGTTGGAACATGAGAGGTCTAAATTCATCAATACATTAATCCATTCGATGGATTAGCAATTGGAATGGATGTGGGGGTGGAGTGGTAGGGGAAGCTGTAAGTAGGTGGGACATGGCTAGAGGAAGTAGGTCACTAGCGGGTATGTCCACAGGGACTATACCTTGCCCCTGACGTTTTCCCACACCCTCTCTTAGCTTCCTTGTGCTGTGGGCTGAGTGACTTTCCTCCACCATACCCTTCTGCCATGATGTTTCTGCTTTGAAGCCAGCTAACTGTAGACAGAAACCTCTGAAGCCAAGAGCTGACATAAACCTTTCCTTCTAGTTACTTGTTACAGCAACAAAAATCTGAGTAACACATTGCTATTTCCATATTTATGTTTTTCTCCTTTATTAGATGTAGCATTTTTTTCAAAGTTGTTCCCTGTTGTATCTTTAATATCTAGAAGCATGTCTTGCACATAATAGATGCCTAATAAATATCTATTGAATGAAAGAAATGAAAGATGAATAACACTTGGTATTGTATTAAGGTTCTCCAGAGAAGAAGAACCAACAGGGTATGTATGCGAGTGTGTGTGTAGACAGGATTTTAAGGAATCCATTTCTGTGATTGGAAGCATGACAAGTCCTAAATCTACAGGATGGAGACTTAGGGAAGGGTTTCAATTGAGTCTAAAAGCAGTCTACTGGCTGATTTTCCTCCCTCTTTCTCAGGGAAGGATTAGTTCTTGTAAGTCCTTCACTTGATTGAATGAGGCCCACCCACACTTTGGAGTAAAAGGTGCTTTACTCCAAGTTCACTCATTTAAATGTAATCTCATCTTAAAAACATCATCACAGAAACATCTTGGATAATAGACGTCTAACAAAATAACATCATAATAAGGGTGTGGAATAGTCTTATACATAGTATATATAGTCTGTATAGTATAGTATATAGTAGTGTATAGTCTTAAACTACTGCCATGTAACACCATAAATTGGTACAACCACTTTGGAGAATAATTTAGCAACATCTAATAATATTTGAATATGTGTATATCCTACTCTGAGCAATGTTACTTCTGTTTCTGTGTCCTGGGATGCACTTTAGGTCACAGATAAAGCTTAAAATTTTTTCTGAAGAATTGTTTGTAATAGTACAAAAATGGAAACAATCTAAATATATTATGGCTGGAAGAGGAATTAGGGTTTAATAGTGTGCAGGGGTTAGAAAGAATGAATTAGAATTACATATACCAACATGGACTAACTGTAAAAGTTTAATGAAAAAAACTTAGTTGCAAAGGATTTTTTTAATAGTTTGATACCACTTTTGTACACTTTGACAACTCAATAACATATTGTTTGTTGCAATGGATTTTTAATTAAGATTTTTTCACTACCCAAGATTCTGCTGATTTCATACTCAAAAGGGAAATCCTCAGAAGCACAGACCTTTCGTCTCAGATCTTGTGGTAGAGGTGACTAAAGATGTGCATAACAAGTTATTCAGTGGAAACTTGCTCATGTGACCAGTGGACTTCTTGTATCTACACCCACTTCTCTCATTCTTACTCATTTAGGACAATGACTTTTAAAATATGTAACCTATAAACAAACTTAAAAGTCAAGAATGCCAATGTTCCAAAGACAGATTGCACATATTTTCAGTTAAAGAATAGATGAAGGATTGAAATTTAAAAAATCACATGGGATTCATAACATTCAGTTGCACCTATTGATATTTTTTACTTAAGTAACTCGGTATGTTTTCTTTAAGAGTGAAATAAATTGAAATTGATGTATTGTTTTTTTCTTATTAAGATTTTTTTTTTTAAATCAGATCCTAAGTTTGGGGTAAAGACACTGCATTTGAAGTTAACCTTAGTTTTTAATTTAACACTTAACAATCTTCTCACAAAAAGTCTGTTCTGATCAGGCCTCTGCACTGTTTTTGTCTCCTTTGTAGTTATCTGATGACGGGCGCTATGTCTTGTTATCAATAAGGGAGGGATGTGATCCAGTGAACCGACTCTGGTACTGTGACCTGCAGCAGGAATCCAATGGCATCACTGGTATGTTATTTTTCAGACACAGATAATTATTCCAGGAAGCTCCATGAAAAAGCAATTATTTTGATTTTCTAATTGATTTTCCAAGAAATCTTCTTCCATTCTACCATATCATCTCAGTTCATATGATTTTATTCTTTCTTATAAAATGAAGAAAAATGGGACGAAGCATTTTCTTTGTAGAGTGAGGTTAACCATGTTTTGTGCACTTAAGTGTGAAATTATCCAGATGGAGAGTGTTAGGGAGAAGCTGCCCATTGGTTTGTAAAGTCTTATAACTATCTAGATGTAATGGTGCAAACTGTCACAGGTGAAGGGTTATTAGAAAAGAAAGATTTGCCAGATTAACTAACAGACAGCTCCTCAGTACGGAGCTACATGCACAATAACAGCCTTATTTTACTTCCTGAAGACTTATGTGTTGGAATGGAAGCATAGAACCAGCCAGTTACACATTCTGAAGATGGTTCATTTTTAATGTTATCTTCCAACATCTATCATACCAGCACTGTCATCAAAGTGTGAAAGCTTTGCAATAGCATAATTTACTATGCCTCAGATAGACCCTGAATCTCTGTCAGACAAGCTGACATCTGGATAAGGGCACTGAACTAATTATACCATGTTCTGGTTAATGAAAAATAAATATATTGTAGAGATGCTTGATGCAGATTTTCAAAATGTACAATATTGAGTGCATTTCTGTAATAATTTATTTAACCTCTTTAGTATCTAAACCTGCATTACATGATTATATGAAAATATTTACTTCTGATTGGGCATCCTGTCATTTTTAAACTTCTGAGCCGATCCACATGCTGGCATTCTTAGATACTACAGAGCATCATTCAAACAAAAGACTGGACGAAGTTAGCAGCCTTTTTTTTCTGGTGTTAAATATATATCTCCATTTGATAAAGCTGTGTTATTGTCTTCAGTTAAAAATAAAAATAGGTACGCCCATTTTGGTCTCAAGAAAACTATAACAACCATGTCAGTGTTCACATTCTCTGACATTCCTCACCACTATGTTTACATAGAACTGAGCAAACCTCTTAGGATTGAATGTGAATGAAGTAGTGTTGCTGTTCCGCACACAGTTCCTATGTGATTCTGAAATGGTAGAAAGGACCTAACCTTTCTCCAGTTTATTAAAAATTCCAATTATACTGTTCTTCCTCAAGAGAACACTGTTTTCATTTTCTATTTACAACTGTATTATATCTTTAAATTATTAAGTAGGCTTATGTTTTTAAAGGATGCAAGTTAACAAATTAAAAAATACAAATTGCTTAACTTGCTTCAAATAGGGACAAAATTCCATGCATGTACTTGTATATTAAACTATTATTGCTTCATGCGCTTTATTTTTTTTCTTTTTTTATTGGTTGTTCAAAACATTACAAAGCTCTTGACATATCATATTTCATACATTAGATTCAAGTGGGTTATGAACTCCAATTTTTACCCCAAATACAGATTGCAGAATCACGCCGGTTACACATCCACATTTTTACATAATGCCCTATTAGTAACTGTTGTATTCTGATACCTTTCCTATCCTCTACTATCCCCCCTCCCATCCCCTCCCATCTTCTCTCTCTACCCCATCTACTGTAATTCATTTCCCTCCATGTTTATTATCCCGTTCCCCTCACAACCTCTTATATGTAATTTTGTATAACAATGAGGGTCTCCCTCCATTTCCATGCAATTTCCCTTTTCTGACCCTTTCCCTCCCACCTCATGTCTCTGTTTAATGTTAATCTTTTCTTCCTGCTCTTCCTCCCTGCTCTGTTCTTAGTTGCTCTCATTATATCAAAGAAGACATTTGGTATTTGTTTTTTAGGGATTGGCTAGCTTCACTAAGCATAATCTGCTCTAGTGCCATCCATTTCCCTGCAAATTCCATGATTTTGTCATTTTTTAGTGCTGCATAATACTCCATGGTGTATAAATACCACATTTCTTTTTATCCATTCATCTATTGAAGGGCATCTAGGTTGGTTCCACAGTCTAGCAATTGTGAATTGTGCTCCTATGAATATAGATGTGGCAGTATCCCTGTAGTACGCTCTTTTAAGGTCTTCAGGGAATAGTCCGAGAAGGGGAATAGCTGGGTCAAATGGTGGTTCCATTCCCAGCTTTCCCAGGAATCTTCATACTGCTTTCCAAATTGGCCACACCAGTTTGCAGTCCCACCAGCAATGTACAAGAGTACCCTTTTCCCCACATCCTCGCCAGCACTTGTTGTTGTTTGACTTCATAATGGCTGCCAATCTTACTGGAGTGAGATGGTATCTTAGGGTGTTTTGATTTGCATTTCTCTGACTGCTAGAGATGGTGAGCATTTTTTCATGTACTTGTTGATTCATTGTATGTCCTCCTCTGAGAAGTGTCTGTTCAGGTCCTTGGCCCATTTGTTGATTGGGTTGTTGTCTTATTGTCTAATTTTTTGAGTTCTTTGTATACTCTGGATATTAGGGCTCTATCTGAAGTGTGAGGAGTAAAGATTTGTTCCCAGGATGTAGGCTCCCTATTTACCTCTCTTATTGTTTCTCTTGCTAAGAAAAAACTTTTCAGTTTAAGTAAGTCCCATTTGTTGATTCTTGTTATTAACTCTTGTGCTATGGGTGTCCTATTAAGGAATTTGGAGCCTGACCCCACAATCTGTAGATCGGAGCCAACTTTTTCTTCTATCAGACGGAGAGTCTCTGATTTGATATCTAGCTCCTTGATCCACTTTGAGTTAACTTTTGTGCATGGCGAGAGGAGGGGATTCAGTTTCATTTTGCATGCTTTTAGCTCCTTTATCAAATATAAGATAGTTGTAGCTTTGTGGATTAGTCTCTGTGTCCTCTATTCTGTACCATTGGTCCACCCACCTGTTTTGGTACCAGTACCATACTGTTTTTGTTACTATTGCTCTGTAATATAGTTTGAAATCTGGTATCACTATACTGCCTGATTCACACTTCCTGCTTAGAATTGCTTTTGCTATTCTGGGTCTTTTATTTTTCCATATTAATTTCATGATTGCTTTATCTATTTCTACAAGAAATGCCGTTGGGATTTTGATTGGCATCGCATTAAACCTGTAGAGAACTTTGGGTAATATCGCCATTTTGATGATGTTACTTCTGCCTATCCATGAACAGGGTACATTTTTCCATCTTCTAAGATCTTCTCTCTCTCTCCTTAGGGTTCTGTAGTTTTCATTGTATAAATCTTTCACCTCTTTTGTTAGGTTGATTCCCAAGTGTCTTATTTTCTTTGAGGATATTGTGAATGGAGTTTTTCCTCATTTCCATTTCAGAAGTTTTGTCCTTATATACAAAAATGCCTTTGATTTATGCGTGTTGATTTTATATCCTGCCACTTTGCTGAATTCATTTATTAGTTCTAGTAGTTTTTTTGTAGACCCTTTTGGGTCTTCTAGGTATAGAATCATGTCATCCGCAAATAGTGATAATTTAAGTTCTTCTTTTCCTATTTTTATGCCTTTAATTTCTTTCGTCTGTTTAATTGCTCTGGCCAGTGTTTAGAGAACTGTATTGAATAGAAGTGGTGAGAGAGGGCATCCCTGTATTTTTCCAGATTTTAGAGGGAATGCCTTCAGTTTTTCTCCATTCAGAATGATGCTAGCCTGAGGCTTGGCATAGATAGCTTTTACAATGTCGAGGAAAGTTCCTGTTATCCCTAGTTTTTCTAATGTTTTGAACATAAAGGGATGCTGTACTTTGTCAAATGCTTTTTCTGCGTCTATCGAGATGATCATATGGTTCTTATCTTTAAGTCTATTGATGTGGTGAATAACATTTATTGATTTTCGTATATTGAACCATCCTTGCATCCCAGGGATGAATCCTACTTGATCATGGTGCACAATTTTTTTGATGTGCCTTTGTATCCGATTCGCCAGAATTTTATTGAGGATTTTTGCATCTAGGTTCATCAGAGATATTGGTCTGTAGTTTTCTTTCTTTGAGGTGTCTTTGTCTGGTTTCGGAATCAGGGTGATTGGCCTCATAGAATGAATTTGGCAGAGCTCCCTCTTTTTCTATTTCCTGAAATAACTTGAAAAGTATTGGTATTAATTCTTCTTTAAAGGTTTTGTATAACTCATAGAATGAATTTGGCAGAGCTCCCTCTTTTTCTGTTTCCTGAAATAACTTGAAAAGTATTGGTATTAATTCTTCTTTAAAGGTTTTGTATAACTCCGCTGTATACCCATCCGGTCCTGGGTTTTTCTTGGTTGGTAGTCTTCTGATTGCTTCTTCTATTTCATCCATTGATATTGGTCTGTTCAAATTGTGTGTATCCTCCTGACTCAGTCTGGGCAAATCATATGACTTAAGAAATTTATCGATGTGTTCACTATCTTCTATTTTATTGGAATATAGGTTTTCAAAATAATTTCTAATTATCTTCTGTATTTCTGTAGTATCTGTTGTGATGTTGCCTTTTTCATCCCGTATGTTAGTAATTTGAGTTCTCTCTCTTCTTCGTTAGCATGGCTAAGGGTCTGTCGATCTTATTTATTTTTTCGAAGAACCAACTTTTAGTTTTGTTAATTTTTTCAATAGTTTCTTTTGTTTCAATTTCGTTGATTTCCGCTCTGATTTTAATTATTTCTTGTCTTCTGCTATATTTGCTGTTGTTTTGCTCTTCCTTTTCTAGGGCTTTGAGATGAAGTGTGAGCTCATGTATTTGTTGGTTTTTTCTTTTTTGGAGGAATGACCTCCAGGCGATGAATTTCCCTCTTAAAACTGCTTTCATTGTGTCCCATAGATTCCGATATGTTGTGTCTGTATTTTCATTTATCTCTAAGAATTTTTGATTTCCTCCTTTATGTCTTCTGTAACCCATTGATCATTCAGTAACATATTGTTCATTTTCCATGTGATGTAGGATTTTTCCTTCCTTCTTTTATCATTGATTTCCAGTTTCATTCCATTATGATCAGATAAAATGCATGGTATTATCTCCACCCCTTTATATTTACTGAGGGTTGCCCTATGGCATAATATATGGTCTATTTTTGAGAAGGATCCATGTGCTGCTGAGAAAAAAGTATATCCATTTTATGATGGTTGATATATTCTATATATGTCAGTTAAGTCTAGGTTATTGATTGTGATATTGAGTTCTATAGTTTCTTTATTCAACTTTTGTTTGGAGGATCTGTTCAATGGTGAGAGAGGTGTGTTGAAGTCACCCATAATTATTGTGTTGTGGTCTGTTTGATTCTTGAACTTGAGGAGAATTTGTTTTATGAACGTCGCAGCACCATTATTTGGTGCATAAATATTGATAATTGTTATGTCTTGTTGGTGAATGGTTCCTTTTAACAGTATATAATGTCCTTCCTTATCCCTTTTGATTAACTTAGTCTTGAAGTCGATTTTATTCGGTATGAGAATGGCCACCCCTGCTTGCTTACGAGGACCGTGTGCGTGGTATATTTTTTCCCAACCTTTCACCTTCAGCCTGTGTATGTCTTTTCCAATCAGTTGTGTCTCCTGGAGGCAACATATTGTTGGATTTGTTTTTTTAGTCCATGTTACCAGCCTATGTCGCTTTATTGGAGAGTTTAAGCCATTAACGTTTAGAGTTACTATTGATATATGGTTTGTACTGCTAGCCCTGTTTGATTATTTGTCTTTTTTTTTTTTTAATTTAGTTTGTTTCTCCATGATTAGCTTCCCCCCCCCCCCGCCCCCGCCCTCTGTCATTACAGAGGCACTTCCCACTGATGGTTTTGGTTGTTGTTTTTCATTTCTTCCTCGTGTAGTGTTTTGCTCAAGATGATTTGCAATGCTGGTTTTCTGGCTGCAAATTCTTTTAACTTTTGTTTATCATGAAAGATCTTTATTTCGTTGTCATACCTGAAGCTTAATTTTGCTGGATACAGAATTCTTGGTTGGCATCCATTGTCTTTCAGTGTTTGAAATACATTGTTCCAGGATCTTCTGGCTTTCAGCGTCTGTGATGAAAAATCCGTTGTTAACCTTATTGGTTTACCCCTGAATGTAATCTGCCTCCTTTCTCTTGTAACTTTTAATATTTTCTCTTTGTTCTGTATATTGGCTGTCTTCATAACAATGTGTCTTGGTGTTGGTCTACTGTGATTTTGTGTGCTCGGTGTCCTGTATGCATCTACAATTTGTATATTCGTTTCCTTTTTTATTTCTGGAAAGTTTTCTGTAATTATTTCATTCAGCAGGTTACTCATTCCCTTGGTTTGAATCTCTATACCTTCCTCTATCCCGATGACTCGTAAGTTTGGTTTTTTTATGTTATCCCATATCTCTTGGATGTTTTTCTCGTGATTTTTTACCAGCTTTTCTGAGTTGGCTAGACTCTTTTCAAGATGATATATTTTGTCTTCATTATTTGACGTTCTGGCTTCTACTTGCTCCACTCTGTTAGTGATACTCTCAATTGAGTTTTTAATTTGGTTTATCGTTTCCTTCATTTCTAGAATTATTGTTTGATTATTTTTTATAATCTCTATCTCATGATAAAGATGCTTAACTTCTTCTTTTATCTGTTTATGTAATTCATTCTCAATGTGTTCTTTCGCTGCTTGAATTTGCTGTCTTCTATCCTCTTTAAGGTTCCATTCCATCTGTCTAAGGTGTTCCTTGAGTTCTTTATATGACCATTTTTCTGAAGACTCTAGGTCCTCCTGAATATTTAGGCTGTCCTTCATTGTTTGTACTCCTTTTCTTCCTTGCTTTTTTATGCTGCTCATGTTACTTCTTGTTCTGTTTGACTGCTGAGTTACTGTTTACTCTTATAAATTTATTTGATGCTTGGAAGGAAAGATATTAGAAGGGAAGGGAAGAAGTCACTAAAGAGAATGAGAGTAGGCAGGTAGAATTCAAGGAATGGGGAATAAGAAAATTGAAAAGAAATGAAAAGACAAAAGAGAAAAAAAATAGAAAATAAAGAAAGAATTTTTTTTAAAAAAATAATAATGATAATAAAAAAATGAAAATTAAAATTTAAACAATAATAATACAATTAAAAATTTAAAATAATTAAAAACATTTAAAAAAGTTAAAGAACAACAACAAAAAAAATGAAAATGAAAGAAAAAAACCCCAAATTTAAAAAAAAAGAATAATAATAATAAATGCAGTCATAGAGTTCGATTAACTTCTCTTCCAGTAGGTGGAGCTGTGCCCACTGGGCCCAGCTTCTCCTCTCAATAGGTGGGAACCAATCACTGTGCAGCAGCTCTTCCTCCCAGACTGGGCGGGTCTCCAATCCTGAGTGTCTAGGGCCTTCTCTTGTGTTTCCTCAAGCCAGGCCCCGCTCACCTGTGTCGCTCACCACAATACTAGCTACACGCCAGGTCTGCTGCTCCTGAGAGCCCTGTTTTCATGAACGCCTGGGCACACTCTCCCTGTTTGCCTCCCTCAGACCCTAAGTTTGTAGAGCTTGGGGCTGAGAACCCCCAGCGAATTTGCTTGCCCTCCGGTAGCCACGCCCCCGGTAGCTGGTGCAAGAGACCTCAGTTGTCAGCACTGGTGGGAGCAGTAGCCCGGAGTTCCGCGCTGTGAGTCCCGCACCATGGTTTGGCTATCGTGCTCACAGGAGAGCTGGGAGGGGCCCTTAAGGTTTCCCCGCTGTGTGGAGAGGGATGGCTAGGGGATTACACACCTGTCGCCACTGCTTTCAATGAAGTTATCTCCTCCGTCCGTGATGTCAGTTCTCTGCCATGGTGGTATCCCATGCAAATGGTGACCGTTCTTTCCCTTTGCCGGGTGACCAATGCAACGGGTGGGTCCTGACTGTCTCTCCCAAGCCCTGTTTCAATCCTGTGGCCACTGCCTATGAAGGCTCGGTTGGCTTTTACCTCTTACTGGGCCAGGTCTTTGCCTCCTCCTTAAGAAGTTCCTCTTCATCTTGACCTTCATGCCTCATCTTGCCCCATTCTCCATATTAGATTCTCCTCTACATAATCCCCCTCACATTATACACCATCATGGTGACCTAGAAAGGGGCTAATTCCTTTATGCAACTCAGGGCCTGTCCTGGAGTTAGTGCAGAGGTAATCCACAGACTAATCACATGCCTGTAAGATGTGGTACCCTAAGAGTCTCTGTGTCTTGGTAGCAATCTTATCAACACTGGCAAATGTTCATTTCAATCCTCAAATGTACATTGAAACTTTTTAAGAACTTGAATCGTCCAAGGAGAAGGTCACATCCGGCGCTGATCAGTGGCGTCCCTGTGAAGCCGGCCAAGAAACAGCCCCGAACATGCTCTCTGGGCAAAACCCGCAGCCACACCACCTCCTCAGGCCCCAGGGGCCGCCACCAATGCCACAGATGTCTCCACACGTGCGCTTCATGCACTTTAAAAAGAGATAGCAGTATACATTGAATGAAACAGGTGAATACTCCCTAAACTCAAGGAAACTTTTTTTGTTTCCTTCCCAATGTCCTTATCTTTCCCCTTTTTCACCCTGCTCTCATTTTATCAGTGTTAGGAATTAGAGAAGAGAATGCAATACATAGAGATTGGGATTCCAAAAGGAACATGGTGTGGAGGTGCACTAGGCCCTCAAAAACAAGATTCTAGACAGTGTAGCCATGAAGGAATATGAGAACACAAAGGAGAAGCATCTGAGAAACCCTCAGTGGCTATGTGAAGACGCAAAAAGAAAAAACAAACTGTGTCTCTTACTGTGTGCTCACAAAAAAAGATCAAAATTTTGTGACCTCAAAATGTAGGGGGGCATTTCTCCCCACCAACAAGCAAGCAATCTGTCTGCAGTGGTTTACCAGCTGGACGTCTTTCAATTCAATTCAGTTGTGACCCCCATCTTCCCAGAGATAGCATCAGATCCTGCAATCAGTCCCATGAGATTGCCCCCACTTAAGATCTAGTCACAAGTCCAGACTCTGGATTTCTGACTTACTGGCTATCAATTGGGGTTCCCACTTCCCACTCATTGTGTTCAGTTAATTTGCAAGAGTAGCTCACAGAATGGAGAAAAATACTATACTTAAATTTGCTAGTTTATTTTAAAGGATATTTTAAAGGAGACAAGCAGCCAGGTGAAGAAATATAATAGAGAGTGAGATCTGAAAGGGTCCCAGTGCAGGAACTTCTGGGACATGGAGTTGGACTTTGTTAAACTCCTGGCCTGTTTTTGTTCACCTTTCTGCAAGCCTCCACCTGTTCAGCTGTTTGGAAGCCCTTTGGGGGCTTGCATAAGCATGGTTGACGCATGGACAACCATACACAAATGTGACTGGGTAAAAGGGGTGTGATGTAATGATACCAGGGGGGAAACACAGCGAGGCCTGTCTGTTCAGATTCTTCTTGGCCTCTCTGTGCAGCATTCCTTCCTTGAGGGTTTGAGCAGGACTGAAACAGGGCGCCTGTGGTTAACTGTCAGAGAATTTCTTTGTGGCTAGCACAAAGGCAGGAAAGTAGGGGAAGATAAGAATGTATTTTTAGTTTTTATTATGATCCCCCTTGGTGAAGAGAAAATCTCATCCCTATGACCTGCCTTGGAGAGAAAAAGGAACAGGGGAAAGGAGGGCAGGAGAAGGTCAGAGAGAGAGAGACAGAGACAGACATATACAGACTGGTTTCTGAGACCTAAATGCCCCAACATTATAACGAAAGATTTTGACCTTTATCACTCTGATGCTGCTTCAGAAACCAGGGACAAAAGGCCCAATAATTTAACCTTACTGTTCTAATTATTTAGATATTACAAGGGCTAAGGGAGTTATGAGCCAGAAACCATGGACAATATCAATCTTTCTTTTTCTCTCTCTCTCACACATGCACACACACACACACACACATTCATATATACATATTTTACATATAATATATCTATAGATTTTAAATATATGATGTATATCATAATATCACAGCTTAGATGCATTCAGATTGTCAGAGCCTATTTACAGAGTAAGCCAGATCCTAGCCTGTCTTCCAACATGGTCTTTCTTGAATTACTGACAATCGACTTCTCTGCTTCCTAGGGAGGCTTTTGTGCAGCTTAAATGAAGAGACTGACACAGGGCTACCACCGATAAATGTTAGTATAATTGTTTTCCAAATTGTTCTCTTTTTTTCTTAAGTCTTCCAGAGAAACTTTAAGATTATTGTGTCATGATATGAAATAAATCCATCTGCTGTAACTGTGTGTAAACACAAATTTTCTTGGGACTCTATCTCTTGGAGTCACAAAGGACAGACACATTTTTTACTAAAGTTATTCTGAGGTGCTTTATGAGTGAATGTATCAGAGAAGCAGAACCAGTAGTTGGTGTATATTAAGAGATTTATTATAAGGAATTGGCTTATGTGGAGAACAGTTGGACAATTCTGAGATCTGTAGGGCCAGCCTTCAGAAGGATGGATAGTCTGGTACTATTGTCCAGAGGTGGAATTTCCTCTTCTCTAGGGAAGCCTCAGATCTGTCCTTGAGGCTTTTTCACTGATTGGCAGGTCCAGAGGGATAATCTCCCTTGCTTAAAATCAACCGATTGTGGATTTTAATCACATCTACAGAATGTCTTCACAGCAACACTTAGGTTACTGTTTGATTGACTGGAGACATCAGCCTAGCCATTTTGATAGCAAAAAGACCATCCCAGTGAGCTCATGGAAAACCACCTGGAAAGTAAGAGCCAACACATCTTATGATACTATCCTGGTTTCACTTTTTCCCAAGGTCACTAAACTGACAGTGTTATAAGTTCACTGAGGCATTTGGGAAAGTAGGTCATGTCCTGAGGATAAGAAAGCAGAATTGGGAGTGGATAATGGGAGAGGTGGATTTGAAGCTGGTCTGCTGGACACTAATTAATCAAGAGCCTTCTCCAGTAATAGCTGCCAGGTTCCAGGTACAGTGTGGGGCTTGTCATCTCTCTTAAATTATTGCTTTACTAGCATTAAATTTGTGGATAACAAACCTCAGAGGAGTTATTCTTTTGAATGGCAGTCCTGGGATTCTGGAAACAGTTGTAAGGATTGACCTAGCAGGGGTCACTTTTGCCCTTGGGTTCAGAAATCAATAGCACAGGACAAGATTAAGAGAGATCTTGTTTGTTAATTGATCACTGGTTCATTATGGGTTGGTAATGTGATTATTATGACTGTTTAAAGAAACAAGTACAATTGTCCCTTGGCATCCATGGGGGTTGGTTCCAGGACCCTTGGCAGATGCTCAAATCCCTTATATTAAATGGTATTGTATTTGCATAAGCCCTACACATATTCTTCTGTATCTTTCACATCATCTCCAGATTACTCATAATAGCTAATACAGTGCTGTTACATTAGTTGCTATGCTGTACTGTTTAGGAAATAACGACAAGAAAAATGTCTGTACGTGTTCGGTACAGTTGCAATTTTTTTTTCCAAATATTTTCAATCTGGCTGGTTGAGCCAGAGGATGCAGAACCTGCAGATATAGAGTACTAACTGTACTGTATGTGTTTAATTATTGAAGAGATTAAGTAAATTTAATCTCTAAAAGGGGGTCTAAAAGAAGACATTGTAGATATACAGTGATCATTAAAATTATTCAGATAGTTCCTGTCAATTATAGTTGGGTATCTTGGGACAGTAATTACTACTAAGCTTTAGGTTATATTTGAATTTAAATCTGTTCCATCACTCAATAACTGGTGACCCTGGAAGTTTGTTTTCCCCCTCTCTTAAGATGCCCATGTGTGCAAATAGGAGAATAGTGTCTGCCTCACAGAGAATTGTGAAAAATGCTGGAAATGCATAGAGAAGGGCTCAGCAGACTTCCTGGCCCATAGCAGGTTCTCAAGTATTTCTTCTTTATTCCTTGTTTTTTTTCCCCTTATCTGAAAGGGGAATATTTGGAAGCATCACACTTTTGTTTTAGATTACAAAGAAAAGGAAATTGAGGGCATCCTTTATTTTTTTTTAATTTCAGTTATCAAAACTGCTCTTAAAAAAAAAGACAAAACTGCTCTAAATACAGGCTTTGGTATTAACTTGCAAAACCAGATTCATAATTAGAAGAGTCCTTTAATCAGGGAGAAACAAATACGTGCTCCTCCAGTGGAGACCATGTGGGAGTATGTCTCACGGTACAGGTTGAAAATTGACAGCTCAGGGGTTACGTGCCCTGCTGTGAGAGTGTCCACCTCCCTCTTGCTATTTCCTTACTTGCTCCCCATTTTTATTATCCTTTTTAAATGAAGGCAAAGGGTAATTAGCCTTGAACTTAAATTCATGAACACAAATGTCAGATGAGTTAGTTAAGAGCAGCTGATGAATGAAAATTAAACCCCATGTCATGAAACCTCTGCTTTTTATTACTGAATCTGCACCATTTTTGATAATCCTAGAGTCTTTCTGTTCTGACTTTAATCTTTTTTCCCTTAAAGGCAGGGAAAATTATCAGCATTTTTCATCTAGATTAATTCTTTATTAATACACCACAAAACTGCATAGGTGGCTCTTTCCTAACATGTTTATACCTTTGTGTCTCAAGAAAACCTTCTACCCAGATGCCTTTTGAAATGAGAAGCACAAAATAAGTGTCCAGGAGCAATTTAATGTCATAGAAAAAGCACAGAGAGAGCAAAGCTCCATTATTATAGGGATCCATCAAATCTTGGGGTCTCATAAAACTAGAATCATTTTGTCATATAAGTTTGAATTGCTGTTCTCTCCCATGCTGTCCATCCTACTAGCTGCCTTATGAAGAGGGCAGGTTTCCTGTTGTCCTTTGCCTCTCTTGGGAGAACTTTACTTCTGCTGTTTGCAGTGCTTTACCTCAGGATAATCTGAAGACATTGGTTGCATAGTTAGTAGCTGCAGTTGCTCCTTTTCCTTGCCTGGTCTGAACAGGTGCTTCCCGTGGCCCACCGTATGTGCACCGCTCCGGAGAAGTGATATTAAGCTTATTATCTGGGGCTTAGAGGTTTATGTATGTTTTTAACTCTTCGAAACGGTTGACAGCAGGCGCTCTACAAAGAACATTCCCTTCTTCTCCACTGGCTAACATAGAAGCTTGTTTGCAGTGGCCTCATTCTGCTTTGGGATGCAAGGTGTCTGCCTCTGAGGTTCCTAGGTGCCCTTGTGGTTTTGGTAGACACTTTTCTCTATGTGTTGCCCTTTCCTCTCCCCCACTGTGCTCAAAATCATTTGGTGTGTAGATCTGTGCACCTCATGGGCCCAGGGACCAAATCTGTCTTGTTCTCTGTGGAGACCCCAGTGCCTAGTGGTAGGTGTGCACCAGCTTGTCCCTTAGTGATCTTTGTGTCCAGATGGCTGCTTTATGAGCCATCCTCCTTTATACCTGTTAATTAATTTACTTGTGAGCATTTTTTGTTTTTTTTGCCCTTTCTAAACCCTGAGAGAATGGTGTGTTGCAGACCGTGTTTCGGTCCTATGTTTTGTATGAGCATATTTTCTGCTTTTTATTTTTCTGTTGTTTGTTTAAAATCAAAAGTGAAGAAGTATCAAGATATAACTAAGGATACCAGGCTATTATTATTATTATTATTATTCAGGAAAAAAAGTCAGCTGAATCTTGACTCTTCTGATTCTTAATATGATTGATGCCTGCAGATGAGTGGAAAGTAATCATCCCCAACCTTGCAAGAAAATGATATCTGTCTTGATTTTTTTAGTTATATTTTTCTCTACTTTTCTAAATTAAATCATTTATTTTGGGAAAAAAACACACATACTTTGTTTCCTGAGGTTGCTATAAATAATCCTATTTTGAATATGTAAAATTGCTTCATATACTTAAACTAAATTTAGAATTAATTTCCACATATTTTCTACCTTACATTTAAATATCAGGCCTCAGAGCTATCTCTTATCTCCCAAATATATGAACATTTAAAAGTTTACATGAAAATTTAAGTGAACTTATACTTTAAAATATAAATATATTTATAAGTATATGAATATATTCAAATTAGGCATAAGTTTCTAAGTATTTGTATTAGAAAAGTAGAAGATACTACTAATTCTTTTAAAATTTAAAATTGGTTCCATTTGTTGTCTTTAATTATAGACAACTATAGGCAAGATTAGTCTAAGATCTGGAACTGTGTTTTATGTTGTTAGGGAGCAGACGTGTTTGGATGCCCTCCTGTTGGGCACCGGAGATGATAGCAGCCATGGTCCCTGTCCTTCCAGGGCTCCTGCCCTATGGACAGTAGCATGGAACTTGTCAGTGCCGGATTCTGGGGATTGTCAGAGGTGCTGTGACTCTATCTGCAGCCCCAGGCTCAGAGGCAGGACATCTCTAAACTCCCTCTCTGTTTTCTTTCTTGTAGTTTTCCTTTTCTCTTTGTTTCTTTCTTTTTTTTTTTTGCAGTTACTTTATTCAATTACTTTATATCCTACTTTATAGGATAATCAGCAGCAAAATAGAAGCTGTCCATTTGTCTCTGTGTTGAATCGATTTGAAATTATGACCCAGGTTTTGAATAGAATCCGTAAGAGGCAATTGTTAGGTGAAGAGAACTGAATAAATCTGAGGTCCTTCTTGCTATTAACTCGACACACTTCTTCAACAGGCCTGAAGTGGTCTCTGCTCCCATCACAGCATTAATGAAGTGACTTGGGAAGGAAGGGGGTTGCTGCTGCTGCCTGGTTTCTATAAGTACACCCTATACTGCATCCAGACTTTCACTCACCTGTCTCTCTGATTTTTCCTTTTTTGCTGCACATTTGATCACTTCATATTGATTGGTACTTTCCATGGCTTTATTTTAATCCTTTCATGTCAATAAAGAAAATTAACTCTCTCCTGCAAAAATTCATCTACACTAAATGGTAGCATGTAACCATAAAAGAAAATTCAGTATTTGTCATCACTGGCTAATACAGGGGGGTGAGCTCCTGTTTTTAGGTAGTGGAGATGATATTGACCCTGTAGTTCATGTCCCGTGGGGTGGGCATCCTTTGGGAGTAGAGTGGGAAACAGGAGATATACCTTCAAGAAGTTGTAAGCAAATGAGCTGTTCTAAGCTTAGCATGTCATCTGAATGTTAAAAGCCAGGCCAATAGGGGAAGAGGACTCCTGTGAGAAGTCAGGGAGCTGGTAGAAAACGTCACGGCTTCCTGAGTGGGGATGCAGATGCAGGAAAAAAAAGAATTAGAACACCAAAAGACTGCATGAAAATAAGAATTAAAATATGAAATTTGATATAAAAGAGAAAAATACTAATGATAACATTAATGCTTTTGTGGGGCAGGTACTGGGATTGAACTCAACTCGGGGGCACTAGGCCACTGAGCCACATCCCCAGGCTGCCCGCCCCCACCCGCGCCCTTTTTTTTTTTTTTTTTTACTTAATTTAGAGACAGGGTCTCACTGACTTACCTAGTGCCTCAGTCTCCTGAGCCACTGGGATTACAGGCATGCAACACAATGCCCAGTGACATTATTACTTATTTTTTAAATTATAAAGACTTTTTCTAGATTAGATTTTAAAAGTTTACTCTCAGTAAATCCTTCTCTTTAGAACCATCACATTCCATTTACTTCTGTCACTTGAAGAATACTGTGGTTATCTGGAATAATGGTACCTATTTGCATGGAACATTCCCTGTGTGCCAGGTTCTGAGCTATGTGTGTTGATAATCCATTCAGTCTCAGCAAACTGTGAGGAGCACGGGTTACTCTCCCCAGAAAACCAAGCTGTGAGCCCAACTAGCTTTCCCAGTGCCATTTAAAGATTCGGATCCAGGCCAGTGTGGGCCCCAGCCTGGGTTCTAATCATTACTGTGTGTCAGAGCAGGACAAAGGAGGACCTTCCGGCCAGAGGACAGCAGCCTCTTGCCCCTCAGTCCCCACACACCTTGAGTTTGTTGTATTGTGATGTGTCAAGCCTATATAGTTGTTATAAAGTATAAAAAGCACTAAAGTACTATTAAGAGAACTTCATCATTTTCTATGAAAAGCAGTTAATCTCCTTGATGATTTTCAAAGAAAGGAATGAAAATATGTCTTTGCTCTAGGAAAAGCCTAAGAGGATTTGTTTTAAGCTAATCACTCGGTAAACAAATCAGTCCCCACCAAGAAGCAGCTTTATAAAAAGCAAGTTTAACTTTAATGTGGAGAGGTTCAGAAATTTAATTCTTTTGGCTTCAGAGTGAATAGTGACACTTACAGACAAAACAACTTCAGAGAAAATGGGCAAAAAGGGAAAGGATTACAAAGCTAAGCCATGACTGTTTGTTTCAAAGCAATTTTTCTGTTTTCCATTTAAAACAACATGGTTCTCCCTTGTGTAGCAAAAATGAATGAGTCTCATTGTCCCATTGAAATACCTTTTCTCATCAATTATTTCTTTATCAAAACCCAGAGGCGGTATTTCAAAGAGCAAAAGGATTTCATGAGCTTTTTAAAAAAACTTCCTGCCCCGTGAGGGCCTACATTTTGGACTGTATATCAGATTTTATGGCTTGCTTATTCTGAATGAGCTTTTGACTCACAGTATGAATTTATAATTGAGTTACTGCTTCAGAATTTGGTAACAGAAAATGACCAGAGTGAAGTCTTGGTGTTCATTGGAACTTGATTACTTAAATACCTGTGCCACATCTTCAGAGGCATCTGTGTATTCAGCAGTCCTGAATGAAATTTCTACCTGATTTTGCCTCTGGTGCATACTTGTGGTATTTAGTATACACTAAATACCACTGGCTGCAAGACCATTTTAGGCAGAAACCATTAGATGGTTAGTAAGTGAAATACGGGTTTCACATCAAGAAATGCTTTATTGTCAGGAAAATATTTCAGGAATCTGACATTTCACTGAACTAAGATTTTGTGTCTACAAATGTCATGGTTGATAAAATTATGTTTCATCATCCTTATTATAAACAAATGAGCCTTTCTGATTATCTTAAATCTTTGCATGGCTTGATCCTGTTTTATGTTATTGTTCTTTTAAGGTATGGAGTTTATTGTTAAAGCCTTGTTGTGTGTGAACTAAAATTTAATTTACCTTTGAGTGGATCACCTGCTGAGTAGTCTTTTGAGGTTAGTAGTTTGAAAAAAAAAATACAATTGTAACTCACATGCAAAGTTTAGCCGTTTATGAAAATTGATTTAAAAACTGTTTCTGGTAATTGGGCAGATTCAATATTCTGAATAATCTCCCAGTGGAAATAGTTGAAATGATGTAAAATGTCTATAAAGTATGTTTCCAAATGCATTGCTACTTTCGCACAAAATAAAGGAAACCATAGAGACCAAAACCAGAATGAAAGCAGGGAATTTAGGATGGAAGGTGGATTGTCCCAGTGGTTCTGCTGGGGCCAGCTGGATGGGAAATTCGGCCCATGTTTCTCCATGGTTGAGATTCTAATGAGAGGCGCCGTCAGCATGAAGGTGGTTGATAAATAAACCTGCAGTGTCAGGGCAGGAGTGTGCAGGGTATAGTAAGGAAACTTGCCTGTCTTCACCTTGGCCCTAAGGACAGATGAGGGAAGACCAAATGTGAATTTTCCTCCTAAACCATGAGAGCAGTTGTGTGCAAGTTAGTCAAACTGATGGTGCCTGTGAGGTCCCCAAGTCTTCAAGCCAAGAATTAAATTTAACGTGCTCCCGGGTTGGCTGCATTCCAAGAGGCAAGCTGAGGCAAATACAGATCTTCTCTGGAAGAGTGCCACTTCAGCCCAGGCCTCTAAGAATTCCCACAGATAAGAGTTTCAAGGGAAATCAGCAGTTCATATTTAAAAGCCTAAATCAGACAAAGACATTCACCACAAGAGATAGAATTACCAGGAGCACCAGACTGGAATTATCAGATTCTCAGTATAAAATAAATATGTTAAATATACTTTTTAAAAAATAAACAGTATAATGCTGCTGTAAAATAAACAAGAAGTAAGCTTGGAATCAGAACAAGAAACAAGATATCAAGAAGACTGAACAGAAGAGATTAAACATAGCTAAAGAGAGATTTAGTGAAATAGAATGTAAATATTAAAAAGTACCTAGAATGTTGCCCACCAAGGATGGAAAAACATGTTATTAGTCATGAATAAGAACAAACTCCTTTCAGACATGATAAACTAAACATTGGGACCAACCAGTCTGCAGAGGACAACTAGAAAAGCTCCCCACCCACCCCCATCCCAAAAAATGTTTGAGCACTTAACAAAGCAAAAGAGAAAGTGAATAATAATTGGTCTCAGGTAGTGCCATGAGAGTGATGTAGTTATCTTCATATCAAAGCAAACATATCTAAGTAGAGATAAAACTTGATAATCATAAAAGGTTCAATTCAGTTTTATTTAAGTATAATATTTCTGTGTATATCTAGCAGCATAATTTCAAAATGTAGGGAGCAGAGATGAATAGACATACAGTTATAAGAAGACAAACCCACAGTTGCAGAAGGGCATTTTCTTTTTTCTTTTTTCTTTTTTGTTAGAAATTTATAGTTATATATTTGGGTTCATCCCGACAAACTCATACCTGCAAGGAAACAGATTTCAGTTCATGATTTCCCACTTTCCCCTCCATTCTCCCTCCTCTTTTCCATTCTCCTTCCTGTACTCTATTTGACTTCCTTTTGTTCATCTATTAATTTATATTTGATTCTTTCTATATATATCCTATCCTTCCCTCCCCCTTTCCTTTATTTTACTCTAGCTTCTGCATATGACAGAAAACATTTCAACCTTTGAGTTTCTAAGTTTGGCTAATTTCACTTAGCATGATGTTTTCCATTTCCATCCATTTACCAGCAAATGCCGTAATTTCATTCTTTTTTTTTTTTTATGAATGAGTAAAACTCCATTGTATATATATGTATACACACATGCATACAATATCACAATTTCTTAATCCATTCATCTATTAATGGGCATCTCGGTTGATTCCATAATTCAGCTATTGTGAATTGTCCTGCTATAGACATTGAGGTGGCTGTATTGCTGGAGTATACCAATTTTAGATCTTTGGGGAAAATACCAAGGAGTGGGATAACTGGTTCATATGGTGGTTCCGTCCCTAGTATTCTGAGGAATCCAAACTGCTTTCCAGAGTGGTTGTACTAGTCTATAGTCCCACCAAAAATGTACAAGTTTACTTTCTCACCACAACCTTGCCTGTATTTATTGTTGTTCACATTCTTGATCATTGCAGAGGGGCATTTTTTAAAATAAGCTATGACAGAACAAATGGCCAAAAAGAAATCAGCAAATACTTGGAAGATTTGAACACTATAATTAACAAATGATCCAAGAGGCATATTTAGCAAATCATATCCAGTTATCACAGAACAAACCTTCTTTGCAGTTGTACACAGAACACTTAAAAAACAATTTTTAAAAAAATTAGGTCACAGAGCTTTTCTCAATAAATTTAAAAAGACTGAATTAATACCAAGTGTTTTTTAAGCCCAGTAAGATTTAGCCAACAGTTAATAGCAATAACCAAAAGATGAATAATCTCATAAACATAATGTCAAGTGAAAGAAGTCAGATGCTAAAGAATATGAATTATGATTTCATTCTATATAAAGTTCAAAAATGAGGCAAAGCTCTGGTGTTTATGGATGCAAATGACGACAGAAAAGGTACAAAGAAAAGTGAGAAATTCTCAAAGTCAGGAGGATGGTTTCCTACTGGATGTGAAGGACTTGATTGGAATATCAGGGTGTAAGAGTTTCCTCCTTTTATGAACAAAAATGTAATAATTTTCCTTCTGTATGTTCTCCCAGAAGAAATTTAGAATGATGATGTCAGATTCCCTATAAATCTCATCTGGATTTTGATTAGAATTTAAATTTATACATTTCCTCTGAAACTATCTGCACCTTTGAAATGTTGGGTCTTTCCATTTAGGAATATGGTATACATTTCTAGTTATAAGTGTTCTTTTTTTTTAATTTTTAAGTTTTCTTAGAAAAATTTTAGAGATTTTTTTTTATATAGACTTAACATTTCTTGTTAAATGCATTCCTAGGTGTTTTATATTTGCTTCTGTTGTAAATGAGGTATACTCACCCCCATTTTCTAATTGCTTATTGCTAGAATGTAGAAAAGCTATAGTGTTTTATTGGGGGGGGTATTTTATTTTATTTTTTAAACTACTGGTCTTTCTTAGACTCAGTTCCAATCTCTTACTTAGAAATAATTTGCATTTTACTATGGAGTTAAGTACTAGTAGTCATGGTTATAATTTTCACATTCCATTAGTATTTCTAGTTGACAGTTGAAAAGAAATGAGTCTTAGTAGGGGATAAAAAGATGACTCAAAGACACACAGCTAAATATTGAGAGGACTGGGTTGTTTAGTGATTCTGGGGATTTGAACGTAGGGCCTTGTGAGTCCTAGCTAAGTGCTCTACTAGTGAGCTCAAGTCCCAGCCCAAAAGCTGGGGTTTTAACTGTAACATGTGTGACACAGAACTCTCTATGGTAAAATTGTATTTTCCCTAACAAGTTTTATTAAACAACATATTATATAAAGATATGCTGTGGATGTGAATGAGATCATGAATGTAAAGTACTCAAGAAAGACACAAGGAATGTAATTGAACTATCCAAGTTAAAGTAGCAATTTCACTGTGAAATTGAAAGGCGATTAGAGATACCTCAAATCTATCTTGGCCTTTCAATAGTTTAAAGTCAAAGAACTTTCTTGTTTATAAAATTTTTGAGAAATTCTCTGATTGTTTATGTCAGATACATTTTGAAATCAATGTCTTCCCAGTGGATTGGGGTAGGGGAGGTTCTTTCTCTCCCCTCACCGCTAGCCTATTCAGGGGCCCCTTTCCTCTTTCTCGTGCCTTAGAACTTCCAGATATCATCTCTGCCTCGTGTTCTGAAGATAGAAAACATCCCCCCTCCATATACAAACCTACATCATTGTTTGACATTGGGATGGTGATGGGAGTGTTTTGTTCTTCACCAGGAATCCTTAAGTGGGTGAAACTAATCGACAACTTTGAAGGAGAATATGACTATGTCACTAACGAGGGGACAGTGTTCACATTCAAGACGAATCGCCATTCTCCCAACTATCGCCTGATCAACATTGACTTCACGGATCCTGACGAGTCTAAGTGGAAAGTGCTTGTTCCCGAGCACGAGAAAGATGTCTTGGGTAAGATCACAAGCCACTTGAAATTCGTGCTTTGTTTTTGGTGAGAACACTAACAGGTTGGTGCATCTCATTCTCTGGTGACTGGTTACAAGGTAAAGAACCTTTGACCTCTAATCAGGAATAAATTATCTGAATAGTACATCCAAATCCTTGCTGTGTGACACCTTGGTAGCTTACTATGAGATCATGTGGAAATGCAGAGTAAAAATCATAAAGAAGTGTTACTTTTTTTAAATAGCAGTTTTCTTTGTTTTCTTATTGTCTGATGATAATCACCAACATTTAATTTCTTGAACTGTTTAGGTTCACAACCCTGGGCTTTAAGCTTTTGAATAATCTTCTGCTGTTTGCATTATACCTGTTGTTGATCTGCAGATGGGTTTACAGCCCTCTTATTAGAAAATAGACTATTGTCAGATTTAATTGAAAACCATTGTAATTACTGTTTTGTGTACTGAACCACATTAACCTCTTGAGAACCTCCCTTCTATATTAGTTGTGTCCCACAGTGCCTTTCAATCCCCTTTTATTCATTTTCTCTGATTTTTCCAAAATGATATGCTGTTCTATAAATTATTTATTGCATGAAAGCTTAATTTGGTTAGAAGATTGACTAACTTGGGAGCTTTTTTTTTTTTTTTTTTTTTTTTTTTTTTGAAAAAAAATACAAAGGGGAGTTAAGTATTCTTAGGCCAACACAGCTTATTTGTTGCATGTGAACTTCTACTGATGGACCAAATGAGAATACGAGGACCATTCTGAAATGCAAAAGTGTATGTTCTATAATTCGGAAAACACATACCCAGCCTGCATAATGCTCTGTGTCAGAACAAGTAGTCCTGCTGTTTGGCTTTCGTGAACAAAAGTAGAGTGTTGAAGTCAGGCAGGTCTAGGTTCGTGTCCTGGACTCAAAAGGGACTCTTTCTAACTGGCTGACGGTGATGTGTTCTCTGTGCCTGGCAGGTATTTAGTTTTGCCATTGCTTGGAGTGAACAGCAGATGATTACAGCTGACTCTCAGGGTCACCTTTTCCTGTGGGCACTTACTGCTGGGCCCTTGTTTCCACAATTCTCTTGGTTCTGGAGGAAGCATTAGTTTGCCTGAGCTTCTCCTCAGCCCTGGGTATCTGACCATACCCTGCCACCCTCTTGCACTGAGATCTCACAACCCTGCAGCCAGTTTTATTAGAGAGGACCCAAAACAACCATTGCCTGCTTGTTTCTACAAAGTCCCCATGTGCAACCCCAAGGCTGCAGACCATCCCAGGCTCTTCTTCTATTGTTAGCCAGCTCTTCTGCCTTCTAGATTTCCAGTTCATGTCCCCATCATTTCGCTGGTTTCAGTGAGGCACCAGTACTTTCTCTCTCTCAGGCTGGGGTCAGTAGAAGGGAGTAATCCTGCCACTCTTTCCCCAGTGGGAAGGAAGACGTGTGGCAAGTGCTCGCTCTCAGCAAATCATCTCATCTATCTCCTGAAAACCTTATTTACACTCTGACCCATTTTTGTATTTGGATTAGGGTCCCATGAGTCCTGGAATAAGTCAGTCACTCTGAAAGGCCCATGGCTTTTTCCACACTGAGGCAGGAATATTCCCATAAGTATAGTCACAGCCAGCCCATAGCCAGAGCTCCCTGAGAGCCAGACTGCACTTGGCTCCAGGTGCATTGACGCTTGCGTTGGTGGGGTCAGATAGACTAGGGTGATATAAGTCTCCATGTAAGTACCCTGGTGCTTTGTAGGTGCAAATCAGGTTGGAATAGTGATTCCTATAGCGCAAGCCATCTTGGATGTTGTAAATATTTCCTAAGGCATCTGAATTTCTGCCACCTAAAGCTTAAAAGGGGATTTTTAACTGCCTTAAGGTGGCATCCTCTCTCATTGGTTGATCTAGTGAAATGCAAATTAATTGTTGGAGTTGGGAGGGGTGATTTTTTTTTTTAACCTTCCTCTGAAAGGTTATAAGTTCTTTAGACCGGAAAGGGGAAATCTTCAATATTCACTAGAACTCATCAACTCAAAAGAGAAGCACAGTTGAATTTGCTATATATCATTAGCACAGAATGCCCTACCGAGAATAAAAACTAGAGATGAGTCATAAAGTACAGCTATAAAGTCAGAGCTTTTATTAATGACAGTCTACAAATCTCCTTGTCCTTTTCTTATTCTCTGCTTTGTAATTCTGATGTACTCATAGTTAACACAGATTGACTCTTCTTTGACAGCTGTGATTTACTTCAGTTTTTTCCCATACTTTTCTCTCTTTAAAACATTAAGCCTTGTGGGGCTGGGGTTGTAGCTTAGTGGTAGAGCACTTGCCTAGCATGTGGGAGGCACTGGGTTCGATTCTCAACAGCATGTACAAATAAATAAAAGTCCAAAAAAATATTTAAAAAAAAAACATTAAGACTTGTGAAATGTATTGCTTGATTCAGGTGCTCTTAAAAAGAAAGCCCTGTTAGAGAATGAGCAAATTGCCTTGGGTTGTGAGACTGCTTTATATCCTCACTTGAGGAAAAGTTTGCCTTGGTTCTTCAAGCAACCCCAGATTAGGAGCCCTGGTGAGCTGAGAGTTCCCTCTGGGGAATGTTCATGTGGGTAAATGATAACATTTTAAGTGTGAATTGCTGGTTTCTTGGGTTGTGAAAGCAAACAGTGTCAAGAAGCCCACCATGAAACCCAAGAAAGGCTTTTCAACATGTTTGAACTGCTCCCTGCAGCCCTAGCCTACTTCCAGGTGACAGCATCCCTCCCTCTGGATGGCCTGCCCTACCCCAGGCTGAGCTCTGTGCCTGCAGTCCTATTTTCCCCTTTTCTCATCCCCTCGCTGACCTCTCCCGTCCCAGGAGCACTGTCCACTGAGCACTGTCAATGCCCATTGCCATCCTGGGAGTTGAGGAGAAGTCATTTCTGTACCCCACTCTCCCATCCCTGCAGTCAGCAAGGCCTGATGATTCTTCTTGGGAAGTTAGTGCCTTTCAGTTCTGTACTTCCCTGTGAAGGCTTTATCCCCAGAATTCTGACTGTCTTGTTGTACTAGTGTTCACACTACCCTCCATCCTTCTGTAGACTTCCATTCTGCATTCAACTGTCAGATACTTACATCCTTGGAGAGGGACATCATGGTACACAACTATAATCTCAGCAACTCAAGAGGCAGAGGCAGGAGGATCACAAGTTTGAAGCCAGCCTCAGCAACTTAAGTGAGGCCTTGTCTGAACATAAAAAGGGCTGGGGGTATAACTCAGTGGTAGAATACCCCTGGATTCAATCTCCAGTACCGTTTAAAAAAAAAAAAAAAAAAAAGACCAGCTCAGGCAACATAGGGAGATCAAGTCACAAAAAGTAAATAAAAAGACACATCCTTTATGAATTTGTCTTTACTTATGTTGCCGTTCTGTTCAGTAGCTCCTCAGTAACAGCTGACTGAACTCCCCTCTACCTGCCATCCACATGCCCCATCATACCTCCACCAGCATCACCACCCACCACGGAACTGAACAGCTTACTAGTCTTCCTCCCTTCTAGCTTCCCAGCTGCTCATTCATTCATTCATCATTCTTTCCTCTCTCTCCACTCTGCCTTTCTTTCCTTGAGTCTCATGCATTTCCATCACCTTGTCCCCTAGAAAGGTATCCTTTCCCTGTTAACCCCTCTGACACCCCACCCCCATGTCTACACACCTGTACTTAAGATAGACTTCAACCCTGCTTAAGGATTTACTTACTTTGGGCCCTCAATAAACCACTTACTTTTGGTCTACATTTTACTACTTGTAAGTGTCTGGGTATCTGATATAAACCAAGGACTTCATACATTCTTGTCAAATCATCAACCCTTTCAAACATGACTCACCATTCAGTTTTTGTTCTTTCTACCTCACCCCACAGCTTGATGTTGGATACAAAATATGTGGGAAGGTATGCTAGTCAGCTTTCCATTGCTATGACATAATACCTGAAAGAATCAGCTTATAAGGATGAAACGTTTGTTTTGGCTAATAGTTTAGTAGGTTTCAGTCCATGGCCACTTGACCCTATTGCTTCTGGCCTGTGATGAAATAGCACATCATGGTGGGAGTTCATGGAGAGAAGGTTGCTCACATCATGGTAGTCAGGAAGCAAAAAGAGAAGGAGAGGCAGTGCAGTATCCCCTTCAAGGGCACACCCCAAGGACCTGAGTCCCTATCATTAGGCCCCACCTCAAATTCCACCACCTCCTAACAGCACTACAGACTGGGGACCAAACCTTCCACTATGAGCTTTGGGGGACATTTATGCAAACCATAGCAGCAGGGTTGTTTGTCATCGCAAGCCCTGACCCCAGGTGGAGGATGTTGTTTCCTCTGAACATATCCGTTATAATCACTTATTAGAGAAATCGGCTGAAACTAGATGAATGGTTAAAATCAATTATAAAATGACTCTTGCATGTCTCTTTGCTTCAGTAGCACCATGGAGAGCTCTAGAACTGTGCTGTTCAATTAATTAATAAATCTTTCACTTATTTTCAAGTAATTGGATTTTTCTCCTCCCTCTGTGCCTTTTCAGAATGGGTAGCTTGTGTCAGGTCCAACTTCCTGGTCCTGTGCTATCTCCACGACGTGAAGAACATTCTGCAGCTGCACGACCTGACCACCGGTGCTCTCCTCAAGACCTTCCCGCTCGAGGTCGGCAGCATCGTGGGGTACAGCGGACAGAAAAAGGACACTGAGATCTTCTACCAGTTCACTTCCTTCTTATCTCCAGGTGAGGGTCTCTTCACCACTAGTCACTTGAAAAAAAATCAGACAAGGGATTTCTTTTGGTAAATGGAAATACAATGCTGTTATTGCAAATCACACAGGCTGTGTTGTAGCGCAGATTACTTAATGGGAATAAAAGAGTAAAAATAGATGCTCAGAACAAAGGAAAATGTGAACACCTAAAAGTGCACCCTCACAGAGCTTGTATTCTGAGTCTGTTCTTCTGGGGACGGGAACAACTATTGTTCTAAGTTGATTAAAAATTGGTGCCAATACGTATCGCCCTCAGTTCAGCCTTTTGGTCTATCCAGTCCACAAGGACACAGAGTGCAGGTAACAAAAATAAAACATAATACCTGTAGCCCCCCAACATTATTAAATCTGGCAGTTGGTAAACTGATTTAAAATATGCTTCTAGTCTTAACCTTATGAAAAAAAAAAAGTGTGTTATTTTGGTTCTAGTGGGAAAGGAAGTACACTTGTAAGATTTTTTTATTTTGAGACAAGGTCTCAATAAGTTGCCTAGGCTGGCCTCCAACTCATGATCCTCTACCTCAGCCTCCTGAATAGCTGGAATTACAGGTCTGCACCACCACACCTGGCTAAAAGAATTTTCTTTTTCAAGTTTTTAAAAAGTTGGCCACGTTCATTCTGCTTTGGTTTTTTTTTTTTTCCTCTACCACTCCACTGTACTGTTGGTATACAGTCACAGCTGTACACATTCTGTGATTTGTCCCCAGGAGTCTGGCTTAGTTGGCAATTTACAACTGACCAGGCAGATCCTGTCTTAAAAGCAGTCTGGCTGAAAAATGTCTGCACTTTCCTTATTTATTTGTCGAGCTCCTTCGGCACTTTTTGTCCCACCCGATTTTGTTGCAGCCGTTGGTTCATTAGAATATTAGGCAGTTGCAGGAGAGAGTTCGGCAGGTGCAAGTACCTCCGTACTCCTCTGGGATTTGGCCAGATCACAGTAATGCCTCATCCACTTTTCCTTTGAGCCTCTGAGTCACAGAGCTGGCAATGGATGAGAAATCTTATCGTGGTGACAGGTTGCTGTCAGGGTTATTAAAACCAAGAGAATGATGTTCTGTAAGTAGGTCTGAGAGTAGACCTGGCAGGCTTTGCTTTCCCAAACACCTTTCAGAAGATTGGGGGGGCGGTGGCTGGGAAAAGAGTCCCAGGCATGTGGAAACCATGCCCAAGGCCTGGAGTCAGAACTCCCTGTCTGGCTGTGTCCCCCACCCTCTCTTCCCTTTTCTCCCTGGAGCCTGGAGGGCAGCAGCAGCCAGTGAGCAGACGGAAGAATCCATTTTCTCCAGATGACCACACTCACCCCACTGCTGCAGGGGCCACATTTATCTCCTCAAACTCATATTGGTTCCCAAAATTTTACTTTGGAAAAATCTCATATCTTGAACGGTTTAAATGAATAAAGAGCAAAGAAGAGCACAGGCCAGGAGAGAGGGGGTGACTCACCTGCTGTTAATGAAAGCCAGCATCCCCAGAGGCCTATAAAACTCCTTCAGTGACCCCATGTGGCCATTTAATTCAGGGACAAGCTCATCATAACCTAGGGGAAGAAAGGGCTCATTGTCCTAGTATAAAATGATGGGTTCTGTGCAAGCAAAGAAATATTACCCCTGACTATGGCTGTGAAGTCTGGAAGGAGAAGTGTGTTCCTGGTTCTGTAGCACCAGGCAGCTTCCGAACAAGCCTTAATTTGTTACTGTAATGCTTGTTTTGTCTCCTTTGTCTCTTCGTCATTTTGCCTCCATCTTTCTCTCTTTTTCTTCTTAAATGCAACTTGTTATCGAAAACCAGAGAAAGGGGCTTTCAGACTCAGACCTTCTAAGGTGAAAAGGAAAAAAAAGTCAGATAAATCTATCGCAGAAAAGGAAGAATTGTCAGTGTGTATATATACACGTCATGCACACACTTGCTGGCCTCTGAAGATTAGCCGTTCACTACAGTCAACAGCAGAGACACGAATTATAAGTAAAGCCTCAGGGTCACAAATAAGTATAGCCCCAGTTTCCCGCTGTGAATATGAGGTACATCTGGCAGGTGCATGCCAGCTAATCTTGTTTCCCATGGAGGTACATGGAGAAGATGCATCCTGAGCCAAGGCCATTTGTGACTTTTGCACCTTAAGTCACACTTGGGAGAAAACAGGCAGCCAGGGCAATTTGTAGCATGATGCACTGATTCTCTGTAGCTCAAACCTCTTAGCAGTTGAACTGATTAATTCTGTGCTTGGGGAACCCTGGGGGTTGCCCAAGGTTAGCTCCAGAGAGCTGTGCCTCTTTTAATAATCCAGGACAGGAGTGCCACAGGCATGGCTCTGGGAGGCAGGGATGAAATCTAAAAAGCCTTCACAGGCTGTTTGGGAAAGACAGGAACTTTTTAGGGGACTTGTTTTCTTTTAATAGCATTAAACCCAAACTATAATCGGATAAACTGGTGTCTACAGACCTCCCTTGCCTTCCCTCCACATAGCAGCTTTCAAGACCCTCCCTGGTTCTTGTGCACTTCCCCTAGAGTGCCTCCCTCCTTCCATTATTTCAGATTATATTAGGGACATGCCAGCTGATCTACCTGCCTCCGTCCCACTGCCAGAATGGCCTTGTTGAAGTGCTGTTTTCATCTGGAATCATCTCAAGTCTAGAGATGACTTCTGGCCCTAAGGAAATTCCATAATTCAATTTTCTCTTTCAGCCTTAAACCTTGACATTTGTTGCCCAGAGAGCATCTAACTGGTTCTGTTCTTCATGATTCTACAATGTTTCCTTCAAACTCCATCTTCTTTGTTTTTTCCCCCATAGAGCCAAATCAGATAGGACACCAGCATCAGCAGGTCACAGTGCTTCAGTTATGGTGTGGATGTGCAGTGGGCTAGCCTGGGCTAACCCAGGTGGATTGATACATATAAAGCTTTAGTAAAATGTATTAAGGACTGGTTCCTTCAGGTTTAACCCAGTCTTCCTCCAGGACCCATTGTGTACCCTTGCACAGAATAGAAACAGTATTTGACACCCTTTCTTTGAATAATGATCAGCCCCTGTTATTTGTTTACTTCCTGCAGCTGTTGGAGTTGACATCTTAACCTTTCTAGATAAACAAGCATGAAGAGTGCCATCTCCTATTCCTTATCCTTCATTAAGGATTTGCATTCTAGTACTTGGGTGACTTGGGTGAGGTCACTGAGCCAACAATTCTGGCTCCTAAGTTCATTTTCTGAACTACAGTTTGTGGAAAGTCGCAGCTGAATCAGGTGCTCAAATGGCACATGCGTGGGCTGCACTCTGTCTTCTTTTTGTTTGTTTGGAGACTTTCTTTCAAGGATTTAGGTGCTTTTTGTGTTTGCGATGGGTCCTAGGTACTGATCAAAAAGCTCTTGAAAATTAAAGTGTGTCTGAAGAGAGCCTTTTGCTCTCCAGATTACATTTATACAGTCAAGAACAGTGTTCAGTGTATGTAGTTAATCAGCCTGCGGCGCAGAGTGTGCTTGGAGGTACGTTACATATAAAGCTGTATTCTAACGAATATCCAAATATTTTTATTGGTGCATTATAATTGTACGTAATAGTGGGATTTGTTGTTGCATATTTGTATATGCACACTGTATAGCAATAGAATCTAGCCAATATCATTCCCCAATATTTCCCCTTTCCTTCTCCTCCTGCCCTCAGTCTCTTTCCTCTACTGTACTGATCTTCCCTCAATTTCCCTTTACCACCACCTTTCTTTTCCTTTTTTCCTCTCTAGCTTCCACATATGAGAGAAAACATATCCTTGACTTTGTGAGTTTGGCTAATTCCACTTAACGTAATGTTCCCAAGCTCCATCCATTTTCCTGCAAATGACATAATCCAAATATGACTTAAATTAAGAAAGTCAATACTTTAGTCATGTTATATGTCTTCTTACTGCCAGTGTTAACCAGACATCTAATTTTAGTAACCTTGAAATAGTTTATAAGCAGGAGAATTGAAATACATTGATATAGACTAGCTGTCATGCTGTTAATGAATATAAATATATTACTCCTTGCCAATGGGGGGCAGAGTATTGTTTCTTAGCTGTTAGTGAAGTACATACACAGAGGAGTTGGAAGAAAGAGTGTGTCGCCATTTTAATGCATGATCAGTCAATTTAAATGTGCCCCGGGGGAGTACCGTTTGGTTTCTAGTTTTCCAGCAAGTACTGGGATCACAAAATCAATTTTTCATATGCTTGACAGCATATGTTTAAAGCATTATGTGGGAAAGTACTGTTTTCACACCAGCCACTCTAATTCTGTTTCCTAAACCACAGCAGTGCCATTGTTTGCAGACATTAATGACTCATCTTACTTATTGTTTCTTTGATTTCGTTCTTAAATGTTAGAGAGTAGCATTATATTCAGGAAATGCAATTTTAATTAGTGGTTAAATAAGCTGAAATTTTTGGTGTATATTAATCACTTTGTGTTGCTACTGAGATCATCAAAATTGAAAAAGCAGTTCCAAAGTGACTATGATCACCTTTGGCCCCCTCTGCTATCCCTATGTGTGTCCCAGGATAAGTTAAATGGCAAGTAGCAGGAGCCTCAGGGTACTCTTTGAGAGACTCCTGACTGGTTGTTAATCTTGGGCAAGTCATTGGAGTTTTCTGTCAATTGCCTTTTGAGCAGAAGACCCCAGGTGAAGTTTCTGGGGTTTTTTTGTCTTGCACTTTTAAGTGACCTGCTTGGAGAAAATATGTTAAGTTTCCACAGTTGGGTGTTTTACCCTTTCTTGTTTTGCAAAGTGCATTAGAATCTTCTGTGGTGTGTGCTCAGGGTAGTGTTATAGAAGGAGGGGTGGCATTCAAGGGTAAGGAGGAGGGTGAACTCTCACAGGACACCCCTTGTGCCAATCTCTGTTGTCAGCCCTTTCTGGAACAGTGACCCTTCTGTTTCAGTAGTGATTGACTGGGACCCTGAGTCTTCTCCTGTCTTGCCTTGCCTGGCACACAGTTGTGCTTTGTGGCCCTCATTGCCCTTGTCTCTGTTGGTGAATCTTGTGGACTAATCTAGGACTTCTCCTTTCAGGCATCATTTATCACTGTGATCTTACCAAAGAGGAACTGGAGCCCAGAGTTTTCCGAGAGGTGACTGTGAAAGGAATCGATGCTTCTGATTACCAGACAATCCAGGTATGGAGATTCTGATCTTATTACTGTGAGAGTTGGGAGATGTGACTTGGGGGCTGGGCTGTTCCCACTCTACTTTGTCAGAAGCCACAGAGGTAATCCATAGTAATATAGACGACAAATATCTTTGGAGCCCCTGCTGTTTCCGGGCATTGAGCCAGATGCTGAAAACTCAGCAGTGAGCCTGGCATAGTCCCTGCCCCTCTCAGAGCTTATGGGTTCTGCTCTTGTGGCTGCTATTGACAAGAAGCCAAGTTCTTTGTCTCGGGGCTCTTATTGCAGTAGCTATCAAAGCAACACCGTTTGTCTATGTCTGTCTACTTACTTGAAAATGGTTAATGTTCTCACTCAGATCTTTGAAAGATTTGCTCCGTGGAAAGTGTTCACTCAGGTGCTGCGAGTCAGTATTTTCAGTCTGAAGTTCCTACAGATTTCTGCTTGGCACAGAGTAGGCACTCAGTAACATATTTAAGTGGCTAAATTAACTAGTTAGTTGTCGTGTTACCACAAGCTCCTTCTCTCAACATCTTTTCAAGTGAAGAATCTCTTCTTTGTTTTTTTTTTTTTTTTTTTTTTTTTTTTTTTTTTTTTAGTGCCCCAAGGGTACTGAGTCTCCCAGAAACTGAGTCACTGTATGGTTGATGACGAAGAACATCTCTGTTCCTTAGCAGTGAGAGGTCACCAGTAGTGCCCCCCGTGTTTACCCTGTGGGGCTGGGCCATGCAGACCACAGATTAGGAATCAGAATGTTGCTTGTGAAGGAAGATTGGGACAGATCTTGGATTAAGCATCTTGGACACTTCCAAAGATCCTTTCATGAAACCAGAACATTGTCGTTTGGCAAATTATCCTTCAGTTGTCTAGAAATAGTCCAGTTGATGGACTAGATCTAGGTCATAAGCAAAGCTTTCACAAAAACAGGTCGAGTGTTGGATTTCGATCAGGATTATGGTGTGCCTTCCCCCTGTTCCATGTTGAGAGTTGGCAAACTGGCCACCTGTTTTGTTGGAGAGCAGCTGTGGCCTCCACCATGCTCTCTGTGGCTGCTTCTGCATTTTACAGTGACTGCAACACAGATTACAGTGTTGCAGTTTAGATGAAGCCTAAAATATTTAGTATGTTTGGCCTTTAAGAATAATTTTGTGTGTAAATAGTGTTGAATATCAGAAGCACTGGGCTTTGGTCAAGAAGCCCCACCTGGCAAGCCCGAGATCTGCCCTGTAGTCTTCATGTAACCTTGTGCCACGGGTTTTTTTTTTTTTTTTTCCAACAGTGAAATAGAGCTATTTACCTAGTTTTTAGGATTCCTTTGTGATTAATATGAGATAGTGCATAGTAAGGGTCTGGCACACTGAGTAGTAAGGGTCTGTTTCACTCAACAGAAATAAGAAATAGCAGACTTAACAGTTTTCTGTATCCATTTTGCTTACTTCTGACTAGTTTCATTTTCAAGGTGAGCCATTGCCTGGAAGATTTCTTGTAGGGCCTGCAGCCTGTGTGGTGTCTGGTATACCATGGCCTATCAGGTTACTTATACTTTACGAATCTGTTCCCTTTTAGAGTGTCATTCTTTACTGTTGTCCCTTTTCTCCATGTGTACAGATCTTTCCTATCAGCTCTTAAATATGGCCTGGTCAGGGCCTGATTCTAGTCCTTGCCTGTGTGTCCCCATCGAGAATAGATGTACCTCTCCTGTCAATTACTGCCAAGGACAACCTGGGAGCACCCTGTAGGTGTCCCCTCTTCTGCTCTCAAGAACATTCTTGGCTGCCCTAGATTTGGGCAGAATTACTCTAGAGAAACCCTCTTCTCCTCTCTGTCTCTGCTATGTAGCTTCCTCAGCTCCATCCAAAAACCCACTATTCTCTTCCCCACTTTCCAACACACTGTCTGTGCCCAAGTGTACAACTGCCTTTGGATTCCTTGGCAGGTGCCATGGAGTCCACTTCTCAAACAGAACATAACTCTGACTTCTCAGTGAGGGTGACTGGGGCTCTGGAGAGGGATTTGTAAGTGGACAGAAAACATCCTGCAGGCATGGAATAGAAACCACAGGATTTGGGGGAAAAGAGTCTATTTTTGTTTTCACTTATTGTTAGGATATTGTCATTTTTTTATTCCACTTGACTCTGAGGTTTATATTTATTCCATTTTTTATTTAAAAAGAATATCCCTGGGACATTGGCATTTCTTTTTCCCTTCTGTGAGGTATTTTATCATTTTGAGCAAATGCTGCAGTACAGATTAACCTGCATCATTGGCAGACATTAATTAATGAGGGTAATGACCATGCACATCTTTTAATAGTACTGCCTACCTGGAGGTGTAGCTAGTAAAAATAAAAAAGCTAAGGAAAGAAGAATGGAAAGGTTCTAGAAATGTGGCTAAATAAGCCATGGGGGCCAGTTCCTTGTGGGGTCTGTATTTCCTTAAGAAACTACACATTTTAACTGGAAGGGTGAAGGATCTGGTGTCATATTTTTCTGATAGACATAGAGTAAAACTTCTGTCTATATATCCTTTATACACTCCTAATTATATGTATGGGTAGAAATTGATTTGTATCAGAAGTAAAATTTTGAAAAAACAGTTCTAAAAAAAAACCTGTTTCTCTTACCATTAGAAGTACATGTAAGAATTGAGTTTCATAACTGCCTATGTTTATAATATGAATACACCATCAATGAAATTCCATTAGGTAGAACCACAAGAATGGGATCCTAATTAGAATACTCCATGTATGTATAATATGTCAAAGTACACTCTCCTGCCATGTATATCTAAAAAGAACAAACTTTAAAAAAAAATTAAAGAATTGACTTTCAGACAGGTTTATCAAGTTTGCAATGGATCAGTAAATACAGTGTTTATAACAGATACAATGTCAGGGACTGTTGGAATTCAGAGACCTGCCAGATACTGTTGGTGCCCCTGGGAAACTGACAGACTGGAGAGGTGAAACATGCAGATCGGAAAAGATAGCCCACCTGAGGTTGTCACCATGGTCCAGGGAAGAGTATGGGCTTCCTCAGCACTGTGGAGTGCGGGGACATCCTACCAGAGTCAAGGAGGACTCCTTCCTGTTGGGTGGAAGTTGGGCAGGGCTGAGAAGGTTGGCTGCCTTCAAGATTCCCAGTTCCCCTGAGATTCGTGAGCAGTTACCCCCACCCTCGTGCAGAGACTGCCTCTGCCTTTGGGTTGCAGTGGAATTTCATAATTTCATAAGTTCAAGAAGACACACACCCTCAGTGCTCTGTTTGATGAGGTGGCCTTTGCCTTGTATGATTTGGGGATGAAATAGTGCACTGTGGTTGAATGTGGCAAAACAAAGGAACATAGTGTAGCAAGATGCACTTTCTGGCTTCTGAGAGTCTCCCTGTCCTTCAGCCAGCCATCTGGAGGACATTTTCTCCTCTCCAACTAAAAGGCAAAATTCACAGACCTGAAAAAACCAGTTAACTGAGTATACTATGAGCAAACTCTATTCACAGCAGTTTCCACTTTTTGTAAAAGAATGAATTAGGAGAATCTTAGTAACCATATTTTATGGAGGGAAGCAAACTTAAATCACAAACAGAAAACAGTAAAGATAATATGTACCTAACATAGACTTCATTACCTGTATTCTTCTTCTGTTACACTTAGGAGTGTTCCTCTTCTGAGCATTACCTATTATGGTGCATCAAGACCATCCTTAAGATGGTTTGCTGAATAGAAATGTTCCATTAGATGAATCTTTGGGGTTTAACAGCATACCTTGAGCCTTGAGGTCAGAGCAACAGTAATATTTTTCTTTAAATTTAGATTTGGATTTTTTTTTTCTCCAATTTCCTAACCTTGGTGATAACTAATTTGTGGTTGCCATCATACAGGATTTTCAGAACATTAATTAGTGTTTTAATACTAACCTCTGCTCTGAGCTCATGGCACATGGAGTATTGACTCACTCACATCCTTGGTGAGCTGATTATTGAACTAATGACAATTTATTTCTGTAGAATTGTGTTCATGCCATTGGGTATTGGTCAGAAATCTTCAGAACACAACAGCAGGGGAAAGTGAATGGGGGAGCACTTTCCAAAAGAAGCTTTTGAGGAGTCACTGTGCTTATAAGTGATTAGGAAATTATCTGCAATGGAATCATTTGTTCTTGACAATTCATTGCCTAAGTACTGGTGTGACTTTTTACATTGTCTTTCATGGTGACATATCCTTGCACAATCAGATTCCTGCCCTGCTTTAGAATTTTCAGTGTGATGCAGCCTTCCAGTTTGAAGGCACAGTGTTCACATTCAGACTACACATGTTTATGTCCCTTTCCTCCTTTCTGCATGTCAGTAGTATTGGAATAATTTGACTCTAAAAGATGGTAAGAGTATTTGTTACCTTATAATAGAGAAATGTGACCCAACTCTGTAGCTGCCGCAGATTTCATACCACTATACCTAAATTCTCTTCTCCAACTAAAAAACATGACCTTGCAGCAACCTGAGAATATTTAACCCGTACTATGTAAAAACCACAGAGAAACCTTGAGAGTGGAGCCACCCTGTTTGGGTAGTTGTGTAAAATCCCTGCAGGGAGATTTCCTGAGCCTTCTGTGGGTCTTCCCTTCGACAAGGTGGATGAATACCCACGGCTTCCTCAGTCCTGTGCTCTTCCTCTGAGTTTTTCTGACCAGGAAAAGATCTTATTTGAATTATGAATGTATTCTGTATTGAGATGAGGACCAGGAAAGCAGCTCAACCTGTGCCTGGTCACTTACTGCTTAGGGAGGGCACCAGGAGAAGAAGCCCCATCAGTAGGCTCCTATGGGGAATCCGGGACATGGTACCATACGTGGCTCAGTATCATGGCAGTTCTGCTTTGCAGGCTTGCCTTGCTGAGATGTTAGTGAGTCAACTAGGTGTTGACTTAAAATGAATGGCTTAGATTCAGTTCCAGAAGGCCACCTTGGTTTATAGCTTGTGATAATGTTATCTGTCATACTTGAGGCCCTAACTCTGAGATCAGGCTATACATAAACTCCATATCATAGGTGATAGTTGTATTCTTTGTAGATTTGTTCACCCATATACAAAATTCTAGGTATTCAGAAATCACAGATATTGCTAAGTTTGCTGATGTGAGTAATAAAACCACTTACCTAGGTTTAAATTTTGTTCTAAGAGTGATGAGATTTTTTGAGATTCATAAAAGTTACTGTTGCTGAGCTTTGCTGATCTCGAGGTGGATGAATTTCAGGGTAGCCATAGCTAACAACTAGCTCCAACTGTTTGCTAGAAAACCATCTTGGAACAGAATGATATTTCATTATCCTATACCTCAGTTGGTAGAGTGCTTACTTGGCATGCATGGGGCCCTGGGTTCAGTCCCCAGAAACAAATACACACACACACACACACACACACACAGTAGCAGCTCACTTCTTAATAGAATTGAACTAGTGGCGTTATATGTTTACTAATGGCATTTATCTGTTGTCGTTTTAATAACTTTCTGATTCTATAAATGAATTTGAATCTTGAGCTGTATTTTTCAGTGTAGGTTCAGCTGTAAGCTACAGGAAAAATAACATCAAAACATCCATGAAGGAGATAGTTTATTTCCCTCTTGCATAAGAGAATGGCTGGGGGGCAGTCCTGGGCCAACTAGGTGTCCAAAGAGGGAGGAATCCTACATCCTCTCTTGCTGTTTCTTCTTACGTGGATGGCTTCTGTCCCAGTGTCACCACATGGTCCCAGGTGGCTTCTGGAGTTTCAGCCATGTTACATTCACTTTCCAACCAGCAGAGAGGTGGCAGTAGGGAAGAAATGAGAATGGGTATATGCCGGCTGGTTTCTAAGGATGTTTGCTGGAAGGTGGTGTGCATTATATAGGCTCATGTGTTAATTGGTGAAAACCTACTTAAGACCTAATTGCACAGAGGTTTAAGCTGCAACTTTACTCCCAGGGGAAAAAAGTGTGTCCAGCTAAAAATTAGGGCTTGATTATTCAAAGAAACAGAGGAATGGATAATAGGGACAAATAGTAGTCCTCCCCACCACGCAAAACAGGCTGGCAGTCAACAAACTTTTAGGTGTGGGCCCTGAGACCAAGGGGCCCAACACCACCTGGTGGCCAGGTAACTCATTCCCAGGATCAGGTTTGGAAAAACTTGACTTTTCAGATATTATAATCATCAACAGCAGAAATCACACACTATAAAGACAGAAACATCTTATGAGGAGATGCTTCTCCCATGAAGAAATAAGTTTAATATTGCTTCCATAACATGAAGTGTGATATAAGGGAATATTTGAGCTTTACGATTAACTGACAGGTTATCTGGCACCGTGTGGAAGTGGGGTAAGCTCCAGGTGACCGATTCTGCACCAGAGTCATAGCTGGGATCACCACTCCCAGCTGCCTTTCTGTACCATTCCTTTGAAGGCTGTGGCACGGTTCCTTGAGAAGCCTGCTGTTTGGAAAGGAAGCATGGTGTGAGTCAGCCCACAGGGAGGTGATCAGGTCCCTGTTTTCAAAGCTGCCTGCTTTTTTTTTTTTTTTTTTTTTTTTTCTTTTAAGAGAGAGAGAGAATTTTTAATATTTATTTTCTAGTTCTCGGCGGACACAACATCTTCGTTTGTATGTGGTGCTGAGGATCGAACCCGGGCCGCACGCATGCCAGGCGAGCGCGCTACCGCTTGAGCCACATCCCCAGGCCCCTCCTCTGCTTTTCCCTAGGTGGTATGGCATACCACTGATGTGGTTTAGGCCTTAGGACAAAGTTACATGCTCCTTTGGTTTGGATGTGGTTTGAATGTGTCCCCAAAGGTTCTTGTCTTAGGAACTTTGTCCCTAGAATAGTGGTATTGAGGGTGGACTTTTAAGAGATGGGGCCCAGTGGGAGGTCCTTAGGTCATTGAATAAGCCGCCCTTGGAAGGGATTGAGGATCTAAGGTGACTCACCTAAGAGCTCCTGAGAGTAAGTTGTTCTAAGAGTGAGCTGGACCCCTGGATCTGTCTCTGGCTTCCAATTTGAAGATGTGCCCTCCTCCTCCACATTCACTTGCCATTGTGAAGTCATCCACCACAGGCCCTCAGCAGAGGCCAAAACTAAATAAGCCTTTTCACCCTTGATAAAAGTTAGCCTGCCCCAAGTATTTTATTACAGTAACAAAAAATGGATGAATAAACATACTTTCTAATCATACACATATTAGAGCTTGTCTAAGTGAGTCAATCCTCAGGTTTTACAGAGGAGGAAACTGAAACTGAGTGCCAAGGCCTTGACAAAAGTTACACCACTAATTGGCATCCAAGGCTAGAATTCTGAATTCCAGACCTGTGCTAATCCTTTACATTTTGTTATCAATAAAAGTTGTTTCTTCTCTTTATAGCTCAGGATTTATTTCTTGTTTTTGTTTTACCTCTGCAAGAAACAAATTAGACTAATGGCCTTTAATTTCCTAAGCTTCCTTATCTCTAAAAGAATGTTTCAAGTATCTGGTGAGGACTGGATAGGTTCCCTTATGGAACCTATTAAATAATAGAAATACTGCCTGTATAAAAAGGGGAGACAGAGCCCACAAATTCATATGTTTATGATTTATAAATATTATTTATTTAATGACTCATAAATAATTTTAAGTGATAAATAGTTCATGATGTATTTTAATGTTCACTTCCAGTCTCCTTGTTACATATTAATGGAGATTTCACTGCCTCACCCATTTGTTCATTGGTCTCTCTCTCTCTCTCTCTCTCTCTCTCTCTCTCTCTCTCTCTCTCTCATACACACACACACACATACACACATACACTTTTATATTTATGGAGCTTTATTTAATGTCTGAAATGTTGGCCACCATGTGGCAGCTTGAACCCCCATTTAAAATATATTTTAAGCCAGGCACACTGGTGCCTACCTGTAATCCCAGCAACTCGGGAGACTGAGGCAGGAGGATTGTGAGTTTGAAGCCAGCCTCAGCAAAAATGAGGCATTAAGCAACTTACTGAGACTCTGTCTCTAAATAAAATACAAAATAGGACTGGGGATGTGGCTCAGTAGTTGAGTGCCCCTGAGTTCAATCCCTGGTACCCCCCCACACACACAAAAAAAAATACAATACATTTTAAATGAAATAAAACTTAAGTATTTATGTCTCTGTTCTTGTTTGTGCATCCCTACTGGTACTCATATTCAGAAATATTCATAGCTTTATTTTGTAAACTAGCCTCAGACCTCTGCTTCTTGTGCAGTGAGTCTGGGTAGCAACTTATGTATCCAAAGAAAGTAACTTGCCATGGCTCTTTCTTGCAGGTCTGCTTATATTCCCAGGGTCTATTCATGATTTCTGTCTTCTAAATAGGTGAATTTAGATAAAGAAATTGTAGAATTAGGAGGACATTTGGAAATAGGAATCTTACGGTGCTTTAAATTTTCTCTGCATTCAGAAGGCTGAGCAGGAGAAAGATGAGGGTAATCTCTTCCTGCTTTTCTATCAGTAACATTAATGAGACCCAGGGGGACATTTTGAGCAGCCAGCTGCAGAACTGTTTTTGCTTTCCTGCTCTATACTCTTGTCTTTTATGGCAAAAAGAGAAAAGAGCAGCTCCGTGTGGACTCTCTACCTGCTTCAGTTTCTCTCCACCCTTCATCTCCCCTCCCGTCCCCTCCTGTGCCTTCCCTGGAGTTACATTGATGGTGGAAAGATGATGGGGTGAATAAAAATAGATCTAGCACTGTGGATATTCCATTATCTCCCTGGAGGAAAAAGCATTATTGGCCTAACTGTCATTGGACTGTGAAGAAGAGAGAAAAAGTTTTCCATTTCCACAAGTATCATCTTTTGATTTGGATTAAGTGTACCTTACCTGTACTTAGGAAGTGGACTTTCTCTGTTCACACTCAGTGCTGACTAAATTTACAGGGTAGACCAGAAATGTCGCCATGGTTATAAACGTGATGACGTGGAAGGCAGAAGGAGGTACTGCACAGGATTCGTGTGGGTTCCTAGTCATTATCTGTGTCAGGTGGGAGCTCCCCTAAGTACCTCTGTGGCCCGGTCTGGGTGCCGCCTCCCTGAGAAGCCCCAAGCCCTCCCAGCTGAGACCCTGCCCACCAATCTGTCTCACCTCTGTTTCATATCTTTTTCCTTCACGATTCATCCTGGGACTATTCCTTTTCCTTGACTCCATTTTCCAAATTCTACACATTTTTCAGTGTTCAAGCACCTCACTATTTATCTCTAGAAGCTTTTCTTCTTGTTTCTGCCTCGGGAAGTCAGTCTAAAACGGAAAGACAGCAGAGAATGTCTTCAGCTGTCACTTGACAAAATAAAATGGATGTCAGGGCCTGGGCCTGCGTGCTCTGCGCACATCTCATTTCTTCAGAGGTAAGCTGGAGGAAAGCTGTCCTGCAAGGCTGGGCTGGCTTCCCTCACCAGACTATCATAGTTCAACAGTTGAGTACCCTGAGGTAATTAGTTCTGAGTCTTCACGTAAAAATGTATATAAAACATCATGGCTTTATTAAGACCTAGAAAAACTGTCTCATTTAACCCTGGTTAGTGTCTCAAAATCAAGAACTGTAAATTGTCTACTCAGTCTGAATTTAAATGCAGCCCATATTAATTCTGAAGCACTTAAGATCATCTATCAGTTCTGCTAAGTTAAGTAATAGATGATGTTCTGTGTCCTCCCTGCCTTTAGCTGTGTACATTTGTATACACGTGGGTGAATATGAGTAGATATAAGTATGAATATGTATAAAAGCATGTTTTTAAACAGAATATCTTCTTTGGTCCCAGTTCAAGTTGGAGGTGATTCTATAATTGGACTTCAGACAGAAAATTAGGGTGTAAGTGAGAAATCATCATGCACATGCTGCCTGCGTCTGGACCTTCAAGTTTTTTTTATCTTGTGCATAGGATCTATCAAGTTCAACTCCAGAATGAAATGTGCATTTAGCTAATTTAAGTATTGGGAAGAAATTGGGGGAAAGTATAAATAACCTAAATCCCATACAGTATGTTGTTTGAGAATCTGCAGATTCTCATTGTTGAACGTGCCAATTTTGACTCTAAAGCTTGAAAGTCTCAGAGGTGGAAGGGACAAAAGAGTGTTCTGGGGCATTGCTGGAACTGCCTCTGCTCACCTGTCTGGTTTTACCTTATTCCAGTCCATTTACAGCCACCAGAGGCTCACCTCCCATCAGCAATTCTCTATCAGCATTAACGTGGAGCTGGGATGGGGAAGAACCACTTTCATTCATCCCATCAGTGTGCATTCATTACAAATTTACTATGGGCCAAGCATTGTGCTAAACAGTAGAATATAGCAGTGACTTAAAGGCTGTGGGTTTTGCCCCTGTGAGGAATAAAACAAGCAGAAAATAAGCATCTACATTGCAGGTTGGTAGAAGGACCTCAGCAAAGAATAGCTGGGGGCCACTATAAACAGGGGGGTCATGAAATCACCCTAAGTTTTCACTTAAATGGAAGTCTAGAGGCCCAAAGGGAACTAATCATGTGAAATGGGATGGGAATCCCAGAATATTAAGGCAAAGACCCCAAGAACAAAACACTGAGCCTCAGAAAGGACCTGAGAGAAGACTGGGACCCAGTGAGGGAGGAGGAATGGACAGTGGGCATAGGGAAGGTAGGGCACATGGCCATGTTCAGGATTTCAGATTTATTCCAAATGTGGTGGGAGTCACTGCAGGGTTTTTGCACTGAAAAGTACATGGTTCTGACTTAAGAAATTATCCTCTTTCATGTTGTAGAGAACAGATACCCGTGTGAGGGAACCAGGAAAGAGATAAGGTAGGCTGGACTAAAGTAGAAATTGGGACATGGGGGAAATGGGTTTGAATGTACCTGGAAGTTGGACCATCCCTGGCATGGACATGCTAAGGGATTACATGCTGGAAGGTGAGAGAAAAGGATGACACTGAGATTTCAAATTAAAGCAACTGGTACCATTCATGAATGAGTTGGTAATGGGTTGGGTAGGGAGAGTTCAAGAGGGAAAATGTTTTGAGCATGCTAATTTTTTGGTACCTTTTAAACTAATGGTGAAGTCAGGTAGAGAGTAAGATATTTGAGTCTTATGCTTGCAGGAGAGATCTGTGTTATAAGTGTGAGAATCTTCAACTTCAATGTGTTATTAAAATTCAGGGATGGGGACACAATCTCAAGGTGGGGGAGAATGTAAAGAGTGGAGAAGGCTCAGAACTGAGCCCTGAGGAGCCCCACATCTACAAGAGTAGCATACAGTACCCGGTGCTCAAATGAGGTCAAATGAAGAAGGGAAAGAGTTCCTGGATTTGACAGGGAAGATTCATTGTTGATCTTAACAAGAGCATTTTTAGCAAGCAGTGGGGCAGACCGGTGACTGGACAGGTTAAACTGAGAAAGACAGGAGACAATGTACATGGCACCCATAGCATTGGTTCCTTATGAGTGGGTGTGATTGATGGGTGGGGAGGATTTGCTTTGCTTTCATGCATTAATTTCCTACCAAGAAACAATCTCATATTAGTGCTGCAATGTCAAAAGCTTAAATTAAAAATAATTTTTTTTAAGAATTCTTGAGTGGTTTGAGTGTCTCTGACTTTTAACAGCTGTGGTTTATATCAACTTCCCACTCTCCCCATTCTCTTCCTTCTCCAGATTACTTTTCCATTTGTCTTTTTTTTTTTTATTCCTGTAGACTAACTGGTATAGCTGTGCCAAGAAAACTTATCAATCCAAAAAATAAATTTTCTTTATTTCATAAAAACTTACTCTACAATACAGTTTTGTATAACATTTGTGGCCTCAGGGAAGAGGCATGAGAATGGGAGAAATGGAGACCATGTGTGCAGACAGTCTTGGGAGATCTTTTTGCATGGGGCAAGAGGGCTGCATGAGGTCTGTGGAATGTCTTACTAAGTGGGAAAAATCACATTGTTTTGGTGTTAATGGGTTGGTCCCAGTAAGCAGGGACCCACTACAGGAGCTGAGCTCAAGGAGGTGAGGGAGATTCAAAGCTCCAATGGAGGATTGCCTTTCACAGAGGAGGAGCATTTTCTCCATTCTTCCATAAAGGAAGAAAGAACACACTGTGTCGGTGCCTAGGGGCTCTGGAGTTGGGGATCAGCTACTAGCCAGCCCCATACTTTCCCTCCTGAGACTTCATAGGCTCTGAATTCTCATCTACATTTTTTCAGACCCTTTTTGAATTTCAACTAAAACTTAAAACATAGTTTTGAAATCTTGAAATCTTTATGTTCTTTGTTATGTGCTCAGTTTAGGAGTAGGAATACTCAAATATTGAGCATTGGAATTTTCTCTTTCTTAACAATTAGATTCCTACCTGGTTGTTCTTTTCTGTCGGCCAGGATAAGCTAGATCATTGAGGTTAACAAGCACCTCCAGAATCTTGAAGAGTTAGCCTGAGATTTTCTTTTCTTTTAATTTGCGGTGCTGGGGAGTGAACGCAGGGCCTTAGGCAAGAGTTAGGCAAGCGCTTGTATCACTAAACTTCATCCCCAGCTCCAAAGCCAGAGCAGTTTAGTCCCTCATTTTGGCATCCTGTTTGTCACACATCAGCCTAGGCTCTTCTCCATGTCCCTTCACTGCAGGAAGGGACCTTCCTACCCAAGCATCACCTATTCCTGTGGCTTACAGAGAGCGCATTTAACCTACTATGGTGGCCCTCATTCCTTCTGTCTAGAAGTAACAGCTCCCATCCTAGGCATGTAACGTCCAACACATGTTCTGAGGGCAGACTACCTTGGAAGTGGGAAGGGAGTGTGTGGCCAGTCCTCTGTGCAGGAAGGAGAGGAACAGAGCACCAGGACAAGCTCTGCCAACTGCCCTTCCCAGAGAAGGCAGGACAGGCATTGGTAGAATCTGGGTGTCATCTCTATACAGTCCCTGTCCTTTTACCACAGCATCTAAAATCCTGTCGAGAGACATCCATTCCATTAATTTAAGCTTTTGTTTTTCCAAGCATTTTCTTTACAAATGCAAACAGCTCTTAAAAAAAAAAAAAAAAAAAAAAACTAGTGAATAGTCCTTTTCTTTCTTCTCCTCCAGGGGCCTTATTATTTTCTCTGGAAGACTCAAAACCATGGGAGAGTTTGCATCCTGAGCACACTGTTTTTCATTAAGTAACATTTATTTTTCTACTTTACTTAATAAAGAGCATATAGAACGGCCAGTCAGAGCTTCTGTCCAGCCTGAGGTGATCTACTGATAACCCCAGGCTAATCTGTGTGGCCTTTGCAGGCCGGCTTCCCCTCAGGCTTTCAGGCATGCATCACTCCTCTGCACCCATTTGGATCCAGGGTTCCCACACTTATTTGAATGCTTACAGTCTGTGAGGGACAGGGGCAGATGTTGGAGGTAAGGAAGCAGCACTTTAATACAGTGTGCTCATTCATCAATGAAAGGACTTCTTCCTTGGGTGACATTGGTAGATTGTGGCCTCCTGTAAATGCACTATCCCACAGTATTGATAGTTGTGATGGTGTCAGTTTGGGTAAAAGTTTATGTCAGTCTTGATACATTAGCAAGCTAACTTCCTGGTGGGGGCTAATGTTAGTGGGCAGGGCAGCCAATTCTGAGCTCAGCGGTACAAAGGAAGTAACTATGGGCCATTGTTTCCTAGGATAGTGTGGCCTCTTAATAAACAGCATGTCCCCTACCATTATGTTTGTCTGCTGGTTTGACCTTGAATAATGCCCCCAAGACCCCACAGTCTGGCCCCTGCTCTTTCCCTGTCTAAATCTCCTGCCACTCAGTCTCCATCATTCAGCTGCAGCCATACTGGTCCCCTGGTTTTGCCCACATACCCTCCCTGTCCCAGCCCTCTCTGCTTGGGAGTCCACCCGACTCTCAGCCACTCCTTCACTTGCTCTGAGTGCATGGATCAGAGACGGCACTCTCCACCCTGCGTACAGCAGCCCTTTCCTACTGCCTCGTCCCGATCCCAGCTTCATTTCTCCATGGTGCTTCTCGCCAGCTGACAGTACATTGTCATTTGTTCTTGTGTTTATCTGTCTCGCCACTAGAATTTGGTTTTGCCCATTGAACTATCCTCAGAGGACAGGGAAGATACATATAAATGCTTGGAGCATGAAAGAGAGAGGCCATGATAGATGGTGGACTCTGAAATAATCTTATTGTTGCCAGGAACCTATAAAATTGAACATTTCCTTTCTGTAATATTTCTGTGTTTGACTGTCTCCCTCTTGTAGGGTAATTGGTCTTGTCCACTCAATACAGATAGTGTCAGAAAATGAACATTTACTACCATTTTTTTGTTTCTTATAAAATGTCCTTCCTCGCTTTGTTTAGTCACCCCCGTGGAGAGAAGCTAAAGACAGTCATAGTGATGCTGTTCAGTCCTAATTTAATAAGGTGAAAATTGTCAGGTGAGAAGTCATTTTGAAGTGAGGGTTTAGAATGGCTTGGCGAAAGGATTGCTTAAGCAAATAAAAATAATTATTTCCCAAACTTTTTTAAGCCCTATGCTTTGTATCTGACAGTGTTGGCCGTGCTGGGAATATAAGGATAGTGTTTACTGGGGAAAACGGAAATGTAACAAAACATTTGCAGCCATTTTATGGAGGTACTCTATTATAGTTGTTCTCAGGGCCTGTGGGAGCTTAGAATGTGGACCATCTATCTAAGACTGCTCTGGAAGGAGGCTTCCTGGAAAAAAAGTTCCCGGTAGCCAGGGGAGGGGCTCCAGGGGGAGAACAGCCCACACAACAGCAGAGGTCACCAGCACCCGATGGAAGCAAGAAGCCATGGCAGGAGAGCAGCCTCAAAAGAGAGCCAGGTTCAGACCCTACAGGCCTGGTCTGCCACCCAAATGGGGCAAGACTTAAAAGTGCCCAGGTAGGATATACCTGGGGCCATCTCCCTGCCCAGTGCTCAGAGAATGAGGGTCAGGAGCCAGAGACAGTCATAAAGGCTGGTGGTAGTCATGGTGGTCAGTGAACCCATGGGCACATCTGAAAACCCCAGCAGTGTGTATGGAAAGAAGAGAAGATCAAAGTCTCAAGGGATACTAACATTTAAGGTACCAGGGGATAAAGAAGAGCCGGGCAAACTTTTATCCTGGAACCCAGGTTTGAGGGGGGATGGCATGGAGGAGAAGGGGGTGGGGGGATGAGCAGGTCAGTGTTGGGATTAGCTGAGAGCATTTGAGTGAAGCCAGTGTCATCAGGTAGCTATGAATTGAAGAGGCTATGTGGGTGGGGCCCAAGAGCCCAGCTGCTTCTAATGGATTGAGGGGTCTCCCTTGTTTATCAATTCCTCGGTGATAGAAATTTACATGGAATTCATTAAATGGTGAGGTTTTGTACTCAGTGTGCTAGCTCCATTAGCTTCTCTGCACATACCCTGATGTTCTGTCATTGCCCGATCTTCCTTGTCCACGTTCCAAATGCCATCTATCATCAGTACAGCATACGGTGTTCTTCCATGAACCTGGTTCACTTATTCATCTTCAGCTTTCATTTCTCCTAACTATTGCTGACAATAAAAAACACATGTGATTAAAAGTATATTTTCCTGTGTTTCAAAACACTTCAAAGCAAAACACAAGATCTTTTTATCATGATAGGGCTTAGGGTAAAAGGATATAATTGCACTAGATTTCTGCAGCTGTTATTCTACTGCACAAATACAAAACAGCATTTCTCACAGAGTTTAGAATGTAAATCAAAAAGAATTTGATCTTGTACCTTCACAGCAGGTATCCAGACTTTGTGATTTGCCTGCCTTTTCTCCCTTCTTTTTTCTGCCCCCTGGTGAATTGCTTCCCAGTGGCTGTTTGTGATGCTGTCTCTCCACCTGGAGTTAGTCTCTTCTAATTGGCCACCTCTTTGCACCTGCCTTCACCAGCTTGTGGCCACTTCTGGCCTCTGTTTCCCAGCGGGTGGGGGGGGGGGGGGAGTGACGTGCTCCTGGGCTTCCTAATGATTGTTCCTTAAGTAACTGGAAACCATCTGTGATGGGCTGCTTGTTGCCTCTTACTCATGTGGAGGATTTATTTTGGTCTGAGAGACTCAGATCAGAGTATAATAGCAGTATTTTTAGGTTTGTCCCACAGAAAGAGGAGTAAACGTCTCTGTGCCAGAGAATTTTACTGCTAAATTCACCTTTTCAGTATTCCAGTCATTTGTTTTCTGCAGTAAAAAATCTCATGTACATGGGCTCCCGAGTGTCTCACCGCATGTCATTTTTCCCCTTGAATGGGTAAACAAGAAAAAGCAAAATAGTAATTGGACATTATGCCAGGTCTCTAGTTCTAGGATTTCTTTCAGTACTTTCCTCAGTTCAGGTCCTCACTTGGCTTTGTTCTGTCCTGTCTAATCTGCCCCCACACACACCCATACACTCGCATGAAACTGCTTGACAGCACAGACCCAGCTCTGCTTTCTCCTTATTAGCATCTGTCTCTCTCTGATAGCTCAACCCTTTTAAGGAGTGAATAACTATCAGCCACAAATTTTTAGAGCTGCATAGTTCTCTTCTGTTCCATTAATGAACATTCTGGCCAGAGTTTGTCTTTTCAGCATGGCGATCATTTTATTTTTCTAATGCAATAAAACAAGTGGTCTGCTATAGTTTTGAGTTAATGAGGATTTGAAATGGATTTCAAGTATCCTTGTCAGGGTTTTTATTATGCAGGTGCAATCTCATGCAGTAAATTACCATAACTAAACAGCTGGAGAGCCATAAAGCTCTCCTGCCCCGGCATTGCTAAATTACTATTAATTAACAGCTATACATAAGGAAAGTGTCAGATGTTAAATATTTTTTATTAGTAATAACTTGGAAATTTGTGACCTTAAAAAGCTTAGACAATCTCTGAAGGGCCTCAATCAGGGTTAATTTTTTATTTCATTACTTTTTCAGATTACAAGCATTTTGAAGCCAGACTCTCTAGGCTGCTCTATTTATATGGGTGTATAATGAAATGCCATTTAAATATTTTTCTTATATTATTTGATTAAAATATAGGGTCCAGCTTGAGCATTCACTTCTGCATTTATCAACTGTGTTTTCTAAGTGCATACTTTCTTATGGTACTGTGCTAGATATAGAGGCAAGTAGTTGCACAGCCCTGGAAAGAGAGACACTTGAGAGCACAATAGCAGTGCCAGAGAGGGTTCCTCAGGGGCCCCATGGAGGATTTGCCAACCTCTTGTTAATGGTGACTGAGAGCATGGACTCTGGAACCAGAGACCTATGTTCAAATGTTGATGCCATCATTTACAAGATGCATGACTTGGGCTAGTTAGTTTTTTTGTTGTTGTTTGCTTGTTAGCACTGGGGGTTGAGCCCAGGGGCACTATGTCATTGAGCTACATCCCCAATCCTCTTTTGAGACCGGGTCTTGCTAAATTGCTAAGGCTGGCCTTGAACTTATGATCCTCATGCCCCAGCCTCTTGAGTCTCTGGGTTTGTAGGCATGTGCCACCATACCCAGCTTGGGTTAGTTATTTCTGTGTGTCAGAATGATGTCAGCTAAAAGATGAGAGTACCCATAGTGTAGACCACCTATGTGGATGAAAAGGAGAAGATATTTCTAAAGTCCTTAGGAGATTTGGTTGGTAAGAACTAGATAAGTTTTCTAAACAAATCAAGCAGAATAAATAACATGTATTTTGACTAAAAAGGAAATAAGGGAAATTCTATTGTGAAAAATATAGAACCTGGCAGGCATCTTAACATTTGTTTTTAAACCTATGGGAACTTCAGTTAATAATTAGCTTGCATAGGAATGTCTATCCCTGGGTTCTTTCTCTAGGACCTTGACTCACTTCTGTTTCTTGTGGTTTTGGTTATTTAAACATTTTCAGGAAAGGAATCGTTCTTTAACAGGTTCCAAAATAAAATGAATAGCTATTTATGGTATTTTATGTTTCTTTCTCATTACTCAAAATAGGCAAGCAGAGGGTAAACTTGCTGAGATGTGGCTTTGGGAGTGCCTACATTGAGTGAAGGAGGGCATCAAACAAGGGAATAAGAACTGATTTTTCTTTTCAGTTATGATTTGGTGTGTAAAGGCATGTGACATGGGGGCTCTGGATCCATGAAGTGGCAGTTTCACTAGAGATGACAGTTGAAGCAGGGGAGGATTCACCAAGGCCAAAGGCAGGGAGTATCTTCACCTAAAACTCTTCATCTTTTAGAGAATAAGAATGAGAGGCACCATATATTTTCAGTAGGAGAATGGCCTAGATTAAAAGGAGTTAATTTCAAGGGGTTAATCTAGTAACAGGTGCCCAAAGACTGGCAGCAGGAGTCATGTTAGCAGGCAAGGCCACCATGTTGACAGGGATAAAATAGGGAAGAGGCAGCCAGTATGGCTTTGAGCCTCTGGAGCTGAGGCAAGCTGGTGTCAATATTTGGGAGTCACAAAGAATGTTTACTATGTAGTTCTGCTTCATTGATTTATTCAGCAGATATTGATCCGATCACAATCAGTGCAGAGCTCATGACCCCCAACAGCGGATTTATCATGCTGCTGTTAGACATTGAAGTGAGCCTCATTACAAGGCCATTTCTGGACTTCTGGGTAGTGCCCTCTGATGGTGTGTTTTCATTGACCACAGAATAGAACAGTGAAACTGATACCAACTTTTCTCTTCTGCAGTTGAGCCAAATGTGTTCATTTTAGTCTTACATGGCTTTCTACCTCAAAACACCTGCCCACCTCTAAAATCCAACAGCCTATTAAAGATCATTTGCCTCCAGCACTGCTCCTCTCTTTATGTTCAGAACTTCCCCCTTTCTATTCCACAGCTTACTCCCCAGTTTGAAACAGAAACAAGTTTATTATTCCAGAAAAGAGATGGCAGCGCTTGAGAGGGCTGATGAGTTTCTACAGAGACTGTCAGTTCAGCACTTAGCACATTGCTGGTGCTCAAGAATGAAAATAGATTTTTAAGTGGGCTAACTGGTTATTGAGGTGCCCTTCCGAATCTCCAGTGTTGCACAAATGTCCAGCCATCATTTGAAAAGCTAAAGCAATATACATTAGACTCCCCTGTTATATTTTCTGCCTAAAGGTGACTGTTAAACTCCTCCCCACTCTTCCAAAATTAAATGCCTGGAAAATAGACAGGATTACAATCTTCGTATGCCAGGCTAGTGTTTTTAACCTTAGCACAGCACAGAAACATGCAGTACCTTTTCCTAAGTCCCAGAAAGTTCTTCACAGACTTGTTTTGCAAAGTAATTGAGGCACAGAGGTTGCCTTCCACTCACTTCTTTGGGTAATGGAATGTCTTATTCCCTCCTTGTCTTGACTGTGGAATCTCTGGGCTGTTCTGCTCCTTGTCAGATTTATTGGCCACACTTAGTACAGGCCACACAAGTGGCCTCTGTCAACTCTGATAAAAGAGGGAATTCAACACCCTTTTATGAACATTCTCCTTAAACCTGTCAGGGTCTAAAATTAGGCAGGAGTTGCTGGTGCCAGACATTCTTCTCTCCAAAGGGCTTGCCCTCTTCAGTTACCTCCTTCTTTCATATAGGAGCACCTCCTAATACATGTGATAATGGGAGTCCTCGTGTTGCCTCAGAGATCACCGAATCAGAACTAGATCGGATGTATCCTTGAAGATTGGAGGAACTTAAATGCTGCACATATTTAGAGAAATTAGTTTTATTACTAAATATATTCATGTCAAGGAATAATATTTCAGGGGAGATAGTTGGTCTTTCCATAACTACTGTCATTCACTTCAAAGAACAGTAATGTTTCCTTGATTCCTTGTTTACTTGCTCTTCTTTTTCCTTTAAGGGAAGATCTTTTTATTGCATTTCTTTGAAGCCAGTCACATGTTAAGACAGCTAGCATGTATTCAGTGATGGCCATCTTGGGCCCAAACACTCTTCCTGAGGTAAACCCCCTTATATTTGTAGATGCCTCTGGAAAGCCATGCTTGGCAGTAGAGATGGATTATTTCTGAACTGTTAGACTATGGGCTTTACATAAATGTAAACTTTCTTTTCTTTAGTAGTCCTTTTAATTTAAAGAATTTAGCTCAAGGATGCGTGAGCCCTTATCAAACATTCATCAGAATGTGGTTTAAAACATGCAAAGTTAGAAGCTATTTTAAATTTGATTACCATCTTAATCTGTTTTCTGATGCTACAACAAATTACCTGAGATTGGCTAATTAATGAGGAGCAGTGGTTTATTATACTGGTCACTAATGTTTAGAAAGAATGAAAAGAAATAGTGGTTTATTTAGCTCATAGTTCTGGAGACTTCGAGGCCCAAGAGCATGGCATCATGTCTGCTGAGGCCTTCGTGCTGCATCAGATCACAGCAAAGGCTTCAGATGGCGAGAGAGGACAAGCATGGTCAGCTCAGGTTTCTCTTCCTCTCCTTTAAAACCACTAGTCCCATCATGTAGGCCGTACCCTGATGACCTTATCTAATTTCAGTTCCTTCTTGAGGCCTCAGATCCAAATATCATCAACCTGTTAAGTCTTTTAAGAAATACTATTGAAATTTTTTGTAAGAATGGCATGGCAAGATATAATGGGATTTTTCTTATTTTAATAATTCATCTTCAAGATGGCAGTGCTAACTCTGTGGAGGATCATCTTTCCAAGAAGACTGATTTTGCTAAAATAGTCATACAGTCCCTATATCTGGAATACAGCTTTGAAATGTTTAAATGATTCCCTTTTAAAAAGCATAATGAAAGTAGAAAAGCTTATAAATAAGACATGATACCTCTAACGGAATGTATTTGTCCCCTGGATTCCTTGACACGTGGTCCTTTTATTGAGCGGAGAAAAATCAAATGTGTTAAATCCATGCCAGACGTTGTAATGTTTGGAGTATTTTGAATAGTTACACCTTGTATAGTTTAGTGGCAGAGCACTTGTCTAGCATGCATGAGGCACTGGGTTCAATCCTCCACACCACATAAAAAATAAAAAAATAAAATAAAGGCATTCTGACCATCTACAACTACAAAAAAAAATATTTTTTAAAAGATACTTACAATAATAGATTGAAGTAGGGGAAAAACTCAGGACCAGGAACCTGAGAGACATTGGTAGTAATTCGCCATAAGCCAGGAGTGTTACCTTAGTGGGTTTTTTTGTTTTTTTTTTTTTTTTTTGTTTTTTTGTTTTTTGTTTTTTGGTTTTTTGCTACTGGGAATTGAACTCAGGGGCACTCAACCATTGGGCCACATCCCCAGCCCTATTTTGTATTTTACTTAGAGACAGGGTCTCAGATGCTTAGCGCCTCACTGTCACTGAGGCTGGCTTTGAACTCAAGATCCTCCTGCCTTAGCCTCCTGAGCCACTGGGATTTCAGGTGTGCGCCACCACGCCCAGTGCCTTAGTAGTATTTATTTTCTTGGATTTTATTTTGTCATTTGAAAAATAAGAGTTATTAACAGGCTTGGATGAGGTCCTAGAGTGACAACCTGTTCTTGTATCTAAAATATTTTAAAGTCTCAGGATTTGGGATTATCACCTTATTTCCTCAAAGCTGAAAAAGAATTGACACTGGCTTTCTTTCCCGGGTGACTCAGTCTTGTAACTGCTTAGAAAATACCATTTTCTGTCCTCTGTCAAGAAACAGCATGAGTTTCACTGAGGCTGTGCTTCCTGATAGCCTTGTGCCTAGTGTTCTCCAATTTAAATGTGGAATAACATTGCCACACTGCTGTGAGTTAAAACAAATACTTTTTTCATTTGTATTGTTTTGTTGAAGAATTTTTAAGTACAGAAAACTTAACAGTGTATATTTAACTGAGTTTAGTGACAAGTTCTATGGCCCTCTCCTTTTCCAGCCTGGCATTGCGAGTCATAGGTTTTGAACCCAGGATGTTGCCTCTGCCCAGTGAGAGTAGCTCTCATGATATCGGTCACTGTAATTGGTCCTCATGGTTTTCACCAGCTTAACCAGAGCCCCTTCATCTTCCAAGTTCACCCTGGTGTGGTGACAGTGGTGCTGGTCTTCTTAGGGACTAGATAGCCCATCCTGGCCTTCCCCTGGATGCTGCAGAAGCAGACAAGAAGACAAGCAGCTCAGCAGATCCACATTTTGCTGATGTCTACACATTGTACACACGTATAGAAATGTCACATTGTAATTAATAAATATGTGCAATTGTTAAGTGCCCATTTAAAATTTTTTGAATATTTTAAGAATAAATTTTAAGGAAGAATGGGTATATATTGGCAGCTCTCTCATTGGTTACAAGTGTGAGAAATGGAAACAGTTTTGCTTTTTAACTTGAACCTGCATATTTTGGTAACAATAAGCCATCAGAGAATGGAAAACCAACATTTAAGCTCTGGTAACTGTTCACTAAGAGTGAATGGCTATCATGTGACATACATAGATGAGTGGCATGATGACTTTGATTGCATCAGTGAGCAAATTATAAATGTGTGAACAGCCACTCTTTTTTTTTTTTTCCTTTTGGTACTGGGGATTGAACCAGGAGCACTTAACCATTGAGTCACATCCCTAACCCTTTTTTTTTTTTTTTTTTTTGAGACAAGGTCTCAGAAAGTTGATTAGGGCCTCACTAAGTTGCTCAAGCTGGCTTTGAACTTACAAAGTTCCTACGTCAGCTTCCCAAGCTGTTGGGATTACAGGCACACACCACCTGCCCATTCACTTTTTAAATGAGGTAAATCTGGGTGGTTTAAAACATAATTCCATGGTAATCTTGCTTAGTGAGGAGTCGGAGGGCAGGTAAGTTGTAGCCCATTATTAGCCGGGTTCTTTTTATCACTATATAAATAACCTATGTGTTTGTGAACATGTATAAATAGGTGTTTCTCTGTAGGCTTATGAAAAATCTGGGAAGGACATACACCCCTCAGTAGAGGTAGAGATGGACGTGCAAGGGAAAAGACCAAAACACTGTCGCATGACCCTTGAAAGAGCAGTGGTGGCTGGGATAGAGGAGCACACAAGGTAGGAAAGTGGTGAGCCATGGCATGGGTTACTCTGGATAGGTTTGGTCAGGAAGGAAGAGGGAGATGGAAATTCAGCTTGAGGAGCAGACAAGGTGATGCACAAGTTTCTTTTTCTTATATAGATTAGGAGAAATGTGAGTCTGTATGCCAGGGAAAGAGAAAATACAAAAATAGTGGTAACTGAAGGAGCATGGTAGTGTTGGAGGCGGTAAGGAATGGAATCAAGACTGGGCGATCCTTCTTTTCTCTGGGTTGTAGAGGTCGGAAGAGGGTGCTTTAAGAGCTCCAGGCGAATGGCCTCTTTGGAGACAGGCCACATACAAACTGAAGGGAATGCAAATGGGTGGTGTTAGGTGTGGAAGGAAGTAGGAAACAGGTACTCTGGAGTTGATTGTGGGTGGGTAGGGAGACATTAAGGAAGACATGGGAAGGGAAAGATATGAAAAATTCATTTAAGGAGAGGAAAAAAGAAGGCATAATTCCAGAGCCCATCTTAGGTATTACTAATTTGTGATGAAGTGGGTTGGGGTCTCCCAAGTGTCCAGATACCCAGAAGAGGAGAACAAATGCAGTGGGTTAGGATTAGGATTAGAGGACTTCAGGCATGAGTGACATTTACAGGGCTGTCAAGGTTTCCTGAGCTGAGCCAGAAAGCACGAGAGAAGCTGACAGCCAGAGAACAGAAGGTACTGATTGTCATGAAAAGAGTTTTAAAAAAATAATAAGAGCAGATACCCTAGGGGGGAAAGGAAGGGAGGGCAGTGAATGAGCAGGTTGGTCAGAGTGGGAGGTCCTTGGGGATCAGCTGCCAGCTCTGAGAGCCAAGGTGATGGGTGTATGCTGTGAGGGGGCTCTGCAGGTCCTGTTTCTCTTTGCCTCTCCAGGGCTTAGCCGTGTGCCTGGCGCATAACAGACATGACAAACATTTAAATGAAATGGGGTAGAATGGAGTTAAGTGAAGGTCTTGATCTTGCAACATTTGAGTGTCTGGTCAAGGTGTTGTACAGCATCATCCTGATCATAAAAGTCCCTAAGGGAGATCACAGGAGAACTGGGTTAAAAGAGTCCCATATTGAAGTTATCAAGAATGGTGGGGAAATATCTGGTTTTAGTTTACATTAACTTGTGAGCATAGAGAGAATGATAAAAGCAAATGCTGTGGCCAGTTTGGGTGAGCCCATTTCTCTGCCACAGAGCATACAGGAAACATGCTAAATCTATAGGTTTGGGGACTCCATCTTCTGGGCTGATGCCTGGGAAACTATTTCTAACAGGTTCTTCATAGATACTTAGGCAATAAGTCTGATAAAACACTGGTGCATACTTTGAGGTAGAGCTTTTTGGTGAGGTTTGAGGGAAGCAAATAGAAGCAAGGAATTTGCTAGTTTCTCCTTCTAATCTAACAAAATGGCTTCAAGAACAAAGTGGTGAACAATACTTAATAGCGAATTCCTGGACTGTTTTTAATGACTGTTTCCAAAATGCCCACAGGGATTCCTTCCATAGTTATCAAAAGACTCAGGGTTGAAGAGTCAGGTTTAGGGTTAGTTTAGGGTCCAGTGCCATTCCATATATGGAAATGGCATAGAATGGCTGCTATGTTTGAATGCATAGAAAGGGATTGGATAAAATGTATATACACATGTAAGTGGTATGTATATTTTAAGACTGCAACAGCCTTTTTGTAAGGCATTTTCTTGCCCACAGTAAAATCATCTTTACAATGCCCTTTCACTTTTGGACAGTTCAGAATACTGTTATCTTAACATCAGAATCACACCAACCCAAAGTGTGGATTTATTTCTGCACCTACAGGCGTATGGGGACTTTGGACTTTTGATGGTATTCTGAAAGGATGTGTTGGTCCTGCAGCCAGATGAGAGAATGGCAGGCCAGTTTGCAGGCTTTGGAAATCTTACAAGAGGTAGCAGGAAAAGTGGTATGAGAGGAGGAGTGGAATTATCATGAAGCAGCAAGAGACAGAACACTTTGAGAACAGGCGCAGGGTCTTAGAATCGGCAGAGATGAGATGCGTCAGTGCAGCTGGGTGAGAGCAAGGGGCACAGGGGAGGCCAGCCTGGGAGGGAAAGCTGGGCAGGGACTTGCAGAGAGATGGGCAGTTGGCAGGTGGCTGGAAGGAACACCGATTTGAGCAGATGATTCAGTTATGGTGGCATCCTATGAGACATGATTCATTTGCTTTGATGCTGTGCCTCTGTGGCTAAAGAACCCTCCTTTCTCAAGCTCTTTGTCCCTACCCTGTCCTTGGTTACTCCCCTTATATCAAAGAAGTCATTTGGCATTTGTTTTTTAAGGATTGGCTAGCTTTACTTAGCATAATCTGCTCTAATGCCATCCATTTCCCTCCAAATTCTATGATTTTGTCATTTTTTAATGCTTGAGAAGAAGATTAACATTAAACAGGGACGAAAGGTGGGAGGGAAAGGGAGTGAGAAGGGAAATCGCATGGAAATGGAAGGTGATCCTCAGGGTTATACAAAATTACATATAAGAGGAAAGGAGGGGTAAGAGAAGAATAATACAAGTGGAAGAAATGATTTACAGTAGAGGGGGTAGAGAGAGAAAAGGGGAGGGGAGGGGAGGGGGGATAGTAGAGAATAGGATAGACAGCAGAATACATCAGACACTAGAATGGCAATATGTAAATCAATGGAAGTGTAACTGATGTGACACAGCAATCTGTATACGGGGTAAAAATGGGAGTTCATAACCCACTTGAATCAATCTGTGAAATATGATATATTAAGAACTATGTAATGTTTTGAACGACCAACAATAAAAAAATAAAATAAAAAAGAACCCTCCTTTCTTCCCATCTCAGAGGTGAAGGTCTTGTGTTCCAGCTCATTAGCCCAGCCAGCCACTTCAGGATGGTTCCTCTTACTCTGCATTTACTTGAACCCATTCACACAACTCCATCACTGGCTGCCAACACTAAATAACTTCAAACAAAACTGTCTACTCTGCAGAGCAGGCACCGTGATTCCTAAACTGCCACACTTACTTTCTTTACCTTTCTCTCCAAAGTCAGAAACAGATGCGTTTTAGTCATACTATTCACTGACAGGATGCAGAGGATGACCAGCCTTGGAGCACTTATCACAGTCCTGCACCCCCTCCCCCCAAATCCATGGTGCTTCCCCTCCCGATTATCTCCAAGGATTTTGTGGCTACTTTCTGCTGCAGAACTGCTGCCATCAAAAGCTGTAGATTCAATTTAGCTCCAGGTCATACAAAGCATGAAGGCTCACAGGGGAGGTCAGCAAGAAGTTTCTGAGCTAAGGCACTTTCCAAGTGTCAGGGTAAAGACGCCATGTTTGCCTGAAGGGAAAACGATTTGCAGCTTTTCTGTCTGGAAGAAGCCATTATCGGCTTTTCGTGGTTTATCATTTATTCTATGACTTATCGCTTGAATAGCATTTAATGTTCCCTTTCTTATCCTTTTTCTCTTAATCCTTTATTCAAAAGTAATGAATATGGAGATGTTGACTGAACTTGCCCAAGGTGGCCCAGATTCGGGAAGGTTTGAGGAGCCTTCATTGTCAATACTGGAGAAAATATCCTTGTTTACCCAGGAATAATAGGATTTCTATGGTGTTCTTCACCAGCTTAAGTTAATGTCTTCTCTTCTCGTTGCTAACATTTGTTTAGTAGTCAAGCATAGAAAAATGAAGATGTATTAAGTGCCTTCACTTCTTAGGGGAGGAAGCCAAATGTGAAATTTGTTTTCAAGAAGTCTCCCTAGATTAAGTTGCTTGAAAAGATGGGCAGAATCTAACTTTTCCAATGCCAAGAAGGATACTGAGCAGAGAACTGAATGCCTATTCTCTCACGTGCCCTGTGAAGGCCCTAAGAGGTGGGCCTGATGGCCTCATTTTGGGGGTGAAGAACTGAGGCTGAGGGAGGATCAATGACTTGTGTCTAACTAAATAGCTATGGAATAAGAATTCAAATCCAGTCTCCTTATTTTCAGACCCAGGCTCTTTAAACTATCCCCATAAAATTGAAAGATGCTTCACTATCAATAGCCCTTTAATGGTACTAGATTTTCACTGTGCTTCTATACATGAGGAGAGTACCACCTCTTTTTCCCATTTAAAAGTATGCAAGTATTTACCGAGAGATGCTAAAACTAAGTATTCTGCTCTCTTTTATTCTAGATTTTCTACCCTAGCAAGGATGGTACAAAGATTCCAATGTTTATTGTGCATAAAAAAGGCATAAAATTAGACGGCTCTCATCCTGCTTTCTTATATGGCTACGGTGGCTTCAACATATCTATTACACCCAACTACAGGTAAGCGTGGGACACTCTTGAACTTGACATGTGTTTGATCTTTACATAGTGGAAAGGAACCAGAGACTGGTCTACTAAATCATCTCTAACATACTCAATTACATATTTCTTGATTGTTTTCTTACAAGGAAGGAATGTATTTGATAACTATTTGAATTTTTGCTCAGGAATTGCAGGAAATGTAATGACAAGCTAATCTTGTTTTTTTTAAAAAAAAAAAAAAAAGTTCTCAGTGTAAAGTTGAGCACTAGATTTAGAGGCTTTAGCCTGTCTACAAAAGATTAGTATCAATTGAGGTCTTGAAAAAAGGAAGCACCTATCTTCACTGTCGTTTATTACCAAATCAGCCTTTACCCCAGAATTCTCTTCAGTGGGCATGTTTCAGATGATTTTTTTTTTTTTTTTTTTTTTACCAACAGAGACTTAAAATACAATGTCTTAACATTCAGCCATAAATATTTTCTGAAGAATCTGTTATTCATTTTAAACTGTTATGTGCTTATTGTTTGTGACTATTTCCCAGATAACTTATGTTGAGGGCAGGGGTATCTCCGTTTACATATTGCCATTATTTATGTGAACCACTCAGTATTTTTGCAAACTTGATTTTAATATCCCATTCCTTAGTATGGAATTTGCTTTGAGTGTTTTTAATAAAAAGTTTTCTACAAGCAACACCAGCTTTAAACCAACTTCTAAATAGAGCATCACATAAAATCTGATTCACAGATTCACCCAGGATCTTTTTTATTTGGGAAGAGATTCATAGACTGATAACCATCAGGACATAAATTTGGAATGAGTTCAACCAGCTATCCCAGAGTAGAGTGCAAGAAAGCTATTGTTTTGAGTATTCAATAACTAAAGCCACTCATTATTATAGAATGAAATATAAAACATGGTCCCTGCCCTCCTCAAGTGATTTATAATCAAATTGTGGACTTTTTTAAACATGTGGCTAAAGAGTTTGTTAGGAGCTAATGGAGGTTTTTGTATAAAATGATAGATTTGTGTCCCTGAACTAAAGGGACACTAGGAGAATGTTATTACCAAAACTATTAATTCATTCTGACAGCGCCATGTCCCAGGCACGGCGTGAACCCTGGGTGACAGCAGCCCCCAGCTGGACTTCCCAGGCAGAGATTTGCGACCTCATTAGTACTTCATATCTATGTGGTAAAACCACATGCCATATTTATTCTATGATAAAATTATAGGCTTCACCTTTAAGTCAATGATGCTTGAGCATAAGGGCAGTGAATAATGAGAAACACGCATCCCAAGCCCCATTCCTGTGGTCCCAATAGGGATCTAGACCACACTGATCACTGAGTGGATCTACTGTAGCTGGAAGCACTGACCTTTGTACTTATTAAACCTCTGTGCTGAAAATCAAGTTGAGTCCCAAACCATTTCACCCAGAACCATGTGAATGTAATAGTAATTTCAAAAAGAGCCCATTAGAGATGCATGAAGTGTAGAAGACCAAGTGACTGAAAATGAATTTGGCAAATTGGGGTAGATGTCATCAGGCCAATCATACCCAATTTTAGTTATCTTTCCTCTTCATCATCAACATCGAGGAAATTAACACTAAAGCCACCTAGAGCTTTAGGTTTGCAGAAGCCCTCCTTTTTCCCATTACTGAGACTTATAAAATTCTCAAACAATTCAAGGCAAAATTAACTAATAGAAAAAGAAACATCACTCGGCCTTTTCACAGTGAAAAGGGAAGAAACAAAATCCAAATTTTCTGAAGAACTTAGAAGCTTTGTGTAATTTTTATTTCTACAAAGTATTCTCTAGTCCTGAGAACTGTTCTTATTTTCCAGTCTGTGAGCTTGTTATCCTCTCTTATTCCCTTTATTGACTAGTTTAACATCCAAAGTTCTTTAGAACTGAAAAGCATTAAGGAAAAAGAAAATGCCCCCGCCCCCCCCCCCCCCTCATTTTTGTCTGTTGCACCTGCAAGCCCCTGACTATTCTTGCCTGAGCTGGCCTTGTTGCAAAGATAGATTCCGTGTAAAATGAGGGCCTCTGATTTTTGTTGTCTGCATAGTGAAGTATTTATTGGTAAGGAAAGTGAAACATAATGAATGTTCATGAAAACATCTGAGCTTTGCAGTATAAACATTAATATTTTATTGTAATCAAGTAATATAAAAATTGGGCTGGTATTTAGATTCTATTACGCATATAGTGTTTTCAGGGATACATTTGATTTTTTGTGATGGAGAGAGCTCATCAGTGCTTAGCAGATAGTTGCTAGGTGGTTAACTGTCTTTATTCCTCAGTGTATCCAGGCTCATTTTCGTGAGGCACATGGGTGGCGTTCTTGCTGTGGCCAACATCAGGGGTGGCGGTGAATATGGAGAGACGTGGCATAAAGGTGGGCTGTTTTCTCTGAAACAATCTCAAGTCTGGCACAGTCCAAGCTCAGGATGTGCTGACCTTCCCATTTAAATGGGCTGAGGGGGTGAGGAGCAGAAAGGCATTTTGTTGAGACAAATGAAAAATAATAATTTTCAAACACATTGCAGGCACTGCCCCCCTTTAAAAATAACCCATTCTGTTCACATTTTACTTTCTTTTGTAGTCTGATAACAAAGCACATATTTTTCAAAAGTATTCCCCATAAGACCATAATCAAAACTTGGGATTTTTGAGCAATGTACAAGGTGCATTTTTAATTATCAGCATCAAAAGTGACTCTTGAAGCTTTTTGGTATTTTTCCTGGCAGCCTTGCTTGTAAAAATTCAGTATTATTCATCTGTCTCAAAACAGACTTCAAAGCAGGTCATTTGCTCCTAAGAGCGGTCTACAGCTCTCCTCCCAGTGTGGGTATCCCCTTGTCCTCTCACTACAGAGAGATTCTGGCCTCCTCACATTGCTATGACTCGATCAAGTGTGGGTTTTAGACACAAGAATATAGTCACTGTTCTTTTCTGACCTCCTGAAGCACATATTTGAGTTGACTGGCTAGTGCTCAGCTTCATACCCCAGAGGGTCATAGTTTCCTTTTTTTTTTTTTCCCTAAATAATCACCTCTTTTAAAACCCTTTCTCTTCCATTTCTTTGTATGTGGAACATCCCACCACCCTGACCTGGCTTTTCTGTAGCTAGAATTGAATTCATAGACCAACCAGTGGTCTGAGGAGGGCATTCTTCACTTGCCTTGGTCCTCTGTCCTTGAGGACGGTATGGGTCAGGACTTCCACTTCCCCTGCTGTCATTTATAACTGGGACGAAGGGGGCCACCAGTTCCTGGAATCCTGAAAGAACTCAGGTTTTCTCCTTTAAGCCCCTCTGGTCATCAGGGGCCACCGCCGTCTGATAAGGAAGATGCCTGGGTCCTGGCTGACTTTTTCCCCTGTTTATTAACTTGAACCAACTTATTTTCCAAAGTCATAGGAGTCAGACAAGTTGGAGTTTGACTAAGACTAAAAATAGATTGATTCATAAGCTTTCTCAAAGATGACACAGTAAAAGGACCAGAAAATGGACCTTTTCCAGTTACAGCCTAGTATATAGAACATTGATAAATGTAAATTCCCTCTGTTCCTTGAGTTTAAAATTTAATGGTCTTAAAAGTATAGCCATGATCCCCAAGTGACATTTTTCCTGAAAACTAAGTAATCCTAACTGTTCAAATTCACTGATAATTTCTCATTAAGATTTTAATAACATTTGTTTTGATATGAAAACATTTCTTCAATAGCACTGCTTCATTTCAGAGGCAGTTATTTCAGACATCTGTTCCTTTGAGGACATGCCTTTGGCCTTGTAGATATTCCAAGACCCCCATAGCTGTTTCTCTGGGGCGGGGGGTGGTGTTTAATACATTGGAATGGCTTGTAGATGAAATACGACCTCAAGGTTTTATTGTCTAAGAATGGAGAAGCCCCACGTCACCACCCAATTCCTACTGTTACTGTAAATTAGTAACCCAGGGCAAAATGGGATCATGTACCCACTACAGACTCCTGCAGGGAGGAGGGCTGAGCTCCATAATAGAGGCCTTGTTTCATTTTACCTTCATCTTCTCCAAAATAGAGATTCTTTCTGATGCCATGCTTCTCTCACAAAACAGATCTGTCCTCTTTGGGGCACTTGCCTTGTAAGTTCTAAGGGTTTTAATAAAATCCAAATTACCATATGTGTGAATTTGGGCCTGCAAGTCCAGGGGTATTCATTGTAGATTTCCACAGCACAGAAAACCTCAATTGAGGCATTTCTTTAAATGTTGTTTTAGCCACCATTGTTTAGATTGATCCATAGTTGAAACTGTGCCCATTTGTTAATTAACTACCTTTCACTTTGGCACATCATAGGTGGTATCTTGGCCAACAAACAAAACTGCTTTGATGACTTTCAGTGTGCTGCCGAGTATCTGATCAAGGAAGGCTACACGTCTCCCAAAAGGCTGACCATTAACGGAGGTTCAAATGGAGGCCTCTTAGTGGGTAAGAACTGAATTTTACTCTTTGTACCTACCAAGTGACCCTTATGGGGTCTCCAGATAAAGATTGCCTGATTTATACGGGTACAAAGAAAGCAAAACCATTTGTATTGGGGCTCCTGATAAATAAGAAACATACTCATGACTGCAGGAAACGAGACCCCATGCCCTCCTGAGGCCTTCCCCCACTGTGGGATCAAGGGTTCAGCCAGCACAGAGCTGATGAGCCTGGTAGCTCAGAACTTGTAAGATGTATCCTCCTTGAACATTATGCTGTTGGCTGCTGAGAGAGGCCATGAAAGAAGATGGGGTATTTAGAATAGAGCCATAGCCTTATAGGAATGAAATAGTTAATTCTAGTCATTCTTAGGTACTCAGCAAGTGGGAGCCACTCATATGTCCAAGCCCTTGATATGCACAGTTATTGTCCAGGGAGGCACTGAGTGGTTGAAAAGCTCATCGGTGTCACACAACTGAAAGCTGGGGTTAAACCTGGTACTGTGATTCCGAGTTCTGCTCTTCTATGTGGCACTACCTGTATGCAGCTTTTTCTAATTTTTTTTTCCTTAGTAGCATTCAATACTGTCATGAATGTATGCGATAGGCCTGGACTGGGCCCTGCACCCCTTGGCATTTAGGATGTGAAGTGTCATCATACGTGTGTAGAAGAGCACATCGACACTTAAATATGTGACAAGTCCACTTTTGGGAGGGGGTGGTCCGGGGACAGAGCATTCATTTGTCCATGTCTTTGCAAGATGCTGTCATTTCAAAACCTGAATGCCTATTCTAAGATGTAGTCATTTAAAAAACAAAATCATTTCCAGGCTGGGATGTAGCTCAGTGGTAGAGCACTTGCCTAGCACATATGAGGCTCTGGGTTTTATACCAGTCTTCCAAAGAAAAATTCCCATGAAGGTCCAAAATAATTTGTTTTAATTTGGAAGGGATATTGACAATCATTTGGTTCTTCATCAAATATTTATTGGACACTGAGAAGTGCCAGGCATTTTTTCAGATACTGGGCCTATGTAGAACATCTCTACCTTCATGGGGCTTTCATCCTAGAGGCAGAGGATAAACCAAGGGGTGGGAATTCAGTGTTGAAATCAAAAGGTGTGTGGGAACTGTTTTATTGCCAGACACAGGAAAAATCCAAATTCCTTAACTGATTCCTAGTCCTGCCAGCTTTGATGTTACCCCTCCCTGACTGCCTCACACTGAGTTAGGTCCCCTCATACCACACTTCAATTGTAGTGGCTCATTCACTTCTTGATCTGCCCCACATGGTAAATATTCAATAAATACCTGCTTAATATTGTTTTAAAGTTTGAAAAACAGGAGATGATGAGCCAATATTGGTTAGAGCCTTAAGCTGCGTTTCAGGACTAGCTTGAGGCAAAACAGGGTCTAAGATCTTAACTACCCCCACCAGCTATGAACGGACATAGGGTCCTCATGAAGTCCTCAATCTTTTCTGGTAACACCCTCACCTCATTGAGATTAACTTTGGGGAACAAATCGTGTTGCTTTGTATATTTAGATGTTTCTTTCTTGGTTTTCAGCTGCTTGTGCAAATCAGCGTCCTGACCTCTTTGGTTGTGTTATTGCCCAAGTTGGAGTAATGGACATGCTGAAGTTCCATAAATATACCATCGGTCATGCCTGGACCACCGACTATGGGTGCTCAGACAGCAAACAACACTTTGAATGGCTCGTTAAGTATGTTTTGATTGACATATGCTATTAATGATTTGATATCATAATAGTCAACAGAATTAGTATCTGATGCTTTGTCCCCTTGGTGTGTTTTATTTGCATATAATTTACTACAAGAACAGAAGAGATGGGAATACCTTCCACCTTGTTTTAATATGGTCTTTAACAAAAACAAACTTTAAAGGTGTGATAGGCAATATTGCAAAGATGGCCCTCCAGGATTCCTGTCCTTGGTTATTCAGTTAAGAACTATTGTATAGGTACTTTGCAGATAGAACAACAGCCATCACGTAAAGGGAACTTTAGTTCTGCCAACAAACTGAGCCTGAAAGTACATTTTTTTCCAGTTTCCTATTAAGAGCCCCAGAGAACCCAAGTGAGCCAACTCACAGAATTGTGAGATAAGAAGTCTTTTTTAAGCTGCTAAGTTGGTGGATAATAATTTGTTACTGCAGTAATCAGAAACTAATACAAAAAGGTGTCATCATACATTGTATCAGTATGTGGAATTTCCTTTTCTAAATCAAGAAATAAGGACATAAAAGAACACATGCAAACATAATTAAACTCATTTTGTGCTCAGTGTAACTACATATTTGAAACTAAAAGTTTCATTACTCTAATATTGTACAACTTACCTCATTCATAGCCCTCAACCACTTTGGTGGTAACAATGAGTAAATAACAGAATTTGGGGATTATTTATCAGCATCATTTAGGAACAGTCCTGGGACTGGCACAAGAGGCCTGTTTTCCCATCCCAACATTCTCAAAATAACTTGGTCATTTTTAATTTGTTTTTTATGACTCTCATAATTAAAATGACTGAATTTTTTAATTGAGTACTTTGAAACTATTGCATTCTGTTCTCTAAGGGGGAAAAAAAGTTCACTGTGAAAGCTGTTACTTTAAAATACTCAAATGGCCTCCCTGACACACATTGGTAAAAGCTGCATACCCCAAGAAGCTATGGTTCAAATTATCAAGTGACAACATGCACCCAGGGAAATAAATCCTGTGTAAACTCATTTGAAATAAGTTTGGAGTTTTTCTTCTGTGATATTCCTACCTCAGATTTCAATTTTCTAACTCTGATCTCGCAGGGCTTTATTTTCCTTTTACCTTCTGTTACTAAATGAGCTTAGATCTCATTTACCTACAGCTAAATTAGCTAGAAAGGACCATATGGGAACTCTGGAGTGCATCCCTTGGAGCCCCATCTAGAATATTAAAAGGTGTTTTCTCCCAAAAGAGCTGGACCTCCAAGTCTGGGAATGTCTAGGGTAAATAAAGCCTAATAAACAGCCTGTTCTTTCTACAGACCATCTCCTGAAAATTTTGAAACCACTCTGTAGTTTCAAAACTTACCACATCTGTGATGTTGCCTGTGAATCTCAAAGTGGGGAGTATTTTTAATAGGCACCGAGTTTTCCACATTTGTTCCCCATAGAATTAACCCTTATGTGGAGGAGGGGTTTGGTTGGGAAGCAGATCTATTACCATCCCCCATGTTAGGTATTGGGAAAACAAACTCCCTGTGTTTTAGCTTTGACTTGGTGAGCTAAGAAAATTTTATACTGTTTTTACACTTCAAAATAAAACTCTGCTGAAACAGTTAATTAAAATCATTAATACTGAATACCTTGGAAAATATAACATTGGATAAAATGTACAGATAGTGATTGATAATGATTAAGGCTCAAGAAATGTCTAATTTACTGTTTTTATTCTTGAAACTGTTTTTGTTAACTTACCTTGGAAACTTTTGTATTTCAAAGGGTTCCTCTTCCACTAAATTTCTCTCCATTGGCCAAAGGCAGTTTCTTTTCTGCTGGACTGTGAGAGCCAGCAAGAGGCTCAGGAGCTCACCAGGGCTTCCTTGGTTTGTAGACAAGAAAGACACATGCTCTTCCTGAGGTTGCAAAGCTGAGCCTGAAATAAAGGCTTTAAAGGGATAAGGGAAAGAAAGCCACTGTACATTGGCTTTGAAGTTCAACAAAAGATTGATAGCTAAATAGTCACACTCTAGTTTCAAAAAACAAGTCATTAGTCCAACTACGTAGCAGTGAAAAAGTCTAAAGAATATGAAAAGATACAGCTCTAAACACTGAGTGAAATATTACGTAAGAAAGAAACTTAGAAAGAAAGGGCTGTTGAAATAAGCCAAACTATATGCACAAAGTTAAAGCTACATAAATGACATAGCTCCTGTTTTCAGTAGCCCTTCCTGGTCATGGCCTAAATGATGAGCAAGCAAACTGCCATGCCACTCACATACTAGGCAACAGAAATCCTCCTTGCTAGTAAAGTTAGACTGGTATATTAGCTTTCTGTCATTGTGACCAAAGTACCCAGCAAATACAGAAGGAAAGGTTTATTTTGGCTCATGGTTTCCAAGGTTTAAGTCCATAGTTGGCTGACTCCAGGATAGAAACATCATGGTAGCAGGGTGAGGCAGAGGATAGCAACTCAGCTTGTGGCAGCAGAGAAGCAAAGAGGAAGGGGTCAGGGACAAGACATTGGTACCAAAGGACCTACTTCCTTCAGCCACGCTCCTCCATCCTACTGTTTCCATCTCCTCCCAGTAGCCCCATTCAAGTTATTAATTCATCAAATGCATTAATCCAGTGAGAAAGTCAGAGCCCTCGTGATCTAATCACTCCCCAAAAGTCTCTCTGGGAACTGCTGCATTGGCAACCAAGTTTTTGGAGGACATGCCAGATCCAAACTAATGGCTGGTATACCACACAGATCCCTGTGCCACACTGGTCTTTCCTGATCATCCTCTTGATCAACTCTGCTTGTGACAAAATCTCACACAAGTGCCTTTGCCTTTCAGATACTCCCCACTGCACAACGTGAGGCTGCCCGAGGCGGATGGCGTCCAGTACCCGTCCATGCTTCTCCTCACTGCTGACCACGATGACCGGGTGGTCCCGCTCCACTCCCTGAAGTTCATTGCCACCCTACAGTATGTGGTGGGCCGCAGCCGGAAGCAGAGCAACCCCCTGCTCATCCACGTGGACACCAAGGCTGGCCACGGGGCGGGGAAGCCCACAGCCAAAGTGATAGAAGAAGTCTCAGATATGTTTGCGTTCATAGCGCGATGCCTGAACATTGACTGGATTCAGTAAACGGGATTTCCTGCTCCTCCAACAGCCACAAAAAACCTCAAGGGCTTTCACACCGTTCCAACCGAGAAACCACTGGGCACAATGCTCCCCACATGGGCACTGTTCCTGCACACAGACTACAGTTGAACAGAACTACTGTGGGAATCTTATCTTTTTTAGGCTTCTCCTTTTTAGCAAGCCCTTGGCGTTTCTTTTCCCACCCTATCCAGGCACATATTTTAAAAAGAATTTTAAAAGGCATGTTTGGATAAATAGCTCAATGTCAGCAACGTGTGAATACTAGATTGCTGAATTAAGGGTCATAGCCGGGCATCCTCATACATAACTCAGTGAACTTTGCTTCTATAACCGTAACCTATATATTCCTTAAGTAAATGTGAGAACTCTTCTCATGAAAGACTTCATTGCAATACTAATAAATGCTATTTAAGAATAGGAGGCTTTATTTTTGGTTCCTTTGCATTGAAGGGCATCACTTGAAGTGCAGTTGACCATGGGGATAAAGCATTTCATCTTTGTGCAACTCATTAGTTTCCAAACCCTTGAATCATAGAATGTAAGCACTGAAAAGAAGTTGAGCTTGTCCATTCCCACTCCCCAGTCTCTAGTGAACCTGTTAGAGGCGGCTCACTGTCTTAAACATTATCACTCAGATAGGGGTGATGATCTGATCTGGGACTCTTGGTTTGGCTGCCTCCTTTTAAAAATCTGTGAGGTGGAAAATTCAAATTACTCACCTATCTGATCACATATTGATTTGGTTACAGAATGTTCCTGGAAATCAGAATGCCTCAGATATGAAACCGAGAGGCCCCCTATGTAAATTATCCAAAGATGAACTCATCCAAATTTACAGTCAGAATTTTTAGCCTTTCCCAAGCTGTTTCACCTCCATAAACCGCTTCTTGGAAATTAAAATAGTCATTATTTAAAAACAAACATGCAAAATTAAGAAGAAACAGTTTGGGTTCATCCCATTCCCCAAGAATCTTTTAAGGTGAGGATATGCCATCCCTCAAACTTTCACTTGTGATATTAAAACAAAAAATTAAATCAAATAATGTTACTTTGGCCAGGCACTGTGGTGCATACCTATGATCCCAGCAGCTTGGGAGGCTGAGGCAGGAAGATCGCAAATTCAAAGCCAGCCTTAGCAACAGCAAGACCCTATGTGACTCAGACCCTATCTAAATAAAATAGAGCTGGGGGCTTAGTGGTTTAGTGTCCCCAAGTTTAATCCCCGGTACTCCCCACCCCAAAATAATAATGTTACTTTGAGTGTCAGTTTGTGAAATGCTGATCTAATTTATAAGAAAACAGTTTGTCTTGCTTTATCAGATATGATGAAAGTAATTATTTTACATGAAGTATCTTAACTGTATATAAAACTGCAAGTAAGTCCTATCTTCCAAATCTCATACAAACATAATTTAAGTGCTCTACTTTTCAAGTCATGGTCAAAAAATCTACCTAGTGGATTACTCCATACCAAGTGTAACTGAAAGGTGACCATAACTTGGTTTCTCCTAGAATCATGCTGTTACTGTTTGAGTATATGCATAAAGCAGCCGTCATTGAACATTTGATTCATTATAACCTCAGGAGAAAAGCTATGCCTCTAGTGCAGAGCATGTGGAGACTGACAACAGTCTATCAGAGAGATGCTCGCACTGGCCAACTACAAAGAAACCTCTAACTAGTGCAGCAGAGAAAAAGCAATAAAATACTCTTGCCCAAGGCAGCCCTTTCCTGAACTGGGCGAGTCACTAGAGGTGCAGCTACCAGCTGACATGCTGGGGAGCATTTTTCTAGCTTGTGAAGATCCAACAATCCTTTCCCACCAAGTTCTCCTACTTACAAGTAGAAAGTATAAGTTTGGTGTGGAAGGTCTGAGCTTCAGAGTCAGGCCTGGGCTCAAATCCCAACTCTTTCATTTGGTAACTGGCAGTGAAGTAGAATAAAGAAAATAATGTGTTGAATAGTGCCTAGCACACGATTGCTTCCAATTACAAGATCTCTTTTCCAGCCTAATTTTTCAATCTCAATTTTAACTCAGTAACTCCTCCCATAAACTAAAAGGTGTCTTTTAAGCTTTAAACATTGGAAGTAAGATTTGAGATTGGACTCTTTTCCAGAACTCTGTCTTACATTGGTCTGTGATGTTGCGGGGGGGAGGTAGTTCTACCCTTGCACACGTGGTCTAACAGCCCTGTCAATGGGCCTAGCTGAATGCCACAGAGCATTTGTTACCTTGGGATAGTCATATTTGTGCTGTTAAATGTATCCATACTTGGAATATTATAAAACTCTAATTAATCATGTTTCTTAATACTCCTACGGAACTTAAGCAACTATGCACAGATGGTGCTACTAGTTAGAAAAGGTTAAATTTCAGCTAAGGAAGCCTGTCACCAATCTGTCCATGGTCAACAGTCTTAGCAGCCTTAGAAGCTCCCCCATGGCAGGCCACACAGCTAATGCCCAGAAAGACTTGCAAAGACTCAAAGGTGGTTAAGGACAGGCTGGGTAGCTATGAGGGGACAGGAAGGGGTAAAAGTCAGAGGATTAAGTGTGGTCAGGCCAGTGGAATGAGGACTAAGGCTGATGGTTGAGGATCCTTTTATCCTCAGGGACTGGAGCTACAAAGAAAGTCCTGCCCTCATAAGTGACTTTCCAGAGGAGGAGACAGGTGATAAATGTTTTACTGAGCATTTACCCTTTGCCACTCTGTTCTGTGCACCGTGTGTGTGTCCTCACGCAACCCTAGCAATCATATAGTAACCTGAATCCATTTGGCAAAGGCCCAGTGTTACCCAGATGAAGTGGACAAGAAGGACAGTAACCCTGGCAGTTGGACCCTGAGACTGTTACGGTCTAGATGTTTGTTTACCTCTAAAATCTCTATATTGAAATCCTAATAGGAAGTGGAGTCTTTAGGAGATGATCAGGCCATAGGGCTCTGCTCCTATAAAAGAAGTCAGAGAGACCACCTCATCCCTCATACCATGTGAAGGCACAGCAAGAACGTTGTCATCTATGAACCAAATCTGTCAGTGCCTTGATCTTGGACTTCCTAGCCTCCAGAATTCTCATAAATTTTTTATTTATAAGCTACCCAGTTTATGGTATTTTGTTATAGCAGCCCAAAAACAACACACATTTTTCCACTTAGTCCACTAATAAAATAAGCAGAAAACAGAATTTTAGAAATCAAGAGCTATGAAGAAACAAACCAGGACAAGTGAATAGTCCATGAGAAAGTATGCTATTTTAGCCAAAGAAGTCAGGCCTCCTCAAGGAAGCAACATGTAAACAAAGACCTAAACAAAAATGACAAGATAGTGGGCAAAGGTGTGGGGTACAGGATGGGGGGCAGGAACATCAGGCAGAGCCTGAGGTGGGAACTAGCCAGGTGAAAGAAGCCAGACACAAATGACCATGTAAAGTACGATTCTATTTTAGGTGAAATGTCCAGAAACTTCTATTAGGACAAATTGTAGATTATTGGGTAGGTGATGTTGGGAATGAAACTGGAGATTTACTAAGCATACAAAGAATCTTCCTCCCATAATGAAAATATTTGAAAACTAGATTAAGGTGATGGTTGTACAACTTGGTATATTTACTCTCAAAAAGTCAATGAATTGTATCCTTTAAGGGGGGTGAATTTCATGGTATGTAAATTATATTTCAATAAGTTTGTCGTAATAAACTCTTGTAAGAGAGAAAGGAGCAATAAGTCCCTGAATGAGTGCCATCCAGGAATAGCCACCTGCAGAAGTGTGATGGAGTGGAAGAGGCAGGTGACAGGGCAAAGGAGATAAAAGCTTGCATATCAGCTTGGGTCAGAGGACAGGACTATTTTAAGCTGCAGAACTTATGCAGGAGTTCACATCTCAGGGGAAGCTGACCCTCCCCCTCAACCAAATTCATTCCTTAGATCAAGTCAGACCTGCTGATCCCTGGCCTGCACCCACCTCTCTGGCTTCAATATGCTGAGGAATGCAGGTCTTCCTGTCAACAGGGTCCTGCAGCCCAGAGGGGCAGGAGAGGCTAGGGCTAGCAGGCTCCATAACAATGGTAAATGACAAAGAAGGCTCTTGTTTTATTACAGGAACTAAGCAAGAGAAAATCTCCTGGTGGCCATTTGTGGAAGTCATCATGCCAAATAACCCTAGGAATTATAAACATATGACTTGGAAAGTGAGTCGTATATAGTTGACAATGAAAATATGCCGTCTTCTAGTTCCACTGAAGGCTTTGGCAAATATCAAAGAAAAGAGCTTCTAACCACTCTGAGAACATAGTCAAACTGAGGTTACCCAGAAAACAAGGTCAGCATCAAACATAACCCTAAATTCCAGAGAAAATGATGGGAGTTAACACAAGTAAGGCCTTGTTACTTCTCCCATGAAGTTTGGGTATTATTGGGGTAGTAATTGGCAATTTTCCACAGGATCCCAGCCCTGCAACTCTCTCAGAAGTACAGAACTAGAACATCTGGGACCCCCCTAGCTCTGTCACTGCTCAGGTCTACCTCAGAGTATAAAACTCCCTAATTTATCCAAGAGTTGCTAAATGCAGTGTCTTGAGGTGAAGGTAACTGGGAAGGGCTTCATCATTTGCTAACAACTTCGGGTTGCAACTGATTTTGCTAATCCCAAATGAAGAGCAGGGCTATGAAGGATGATGGTCATTGGGTAAAGTGGGTTTAAGGTTTACTCACTAAGGGAGAGAGTACTCAGAGTAGGGAGGTAGGTATAATGAAGGTATGATTCCAAAATGGACATTAGGGGGTAGATATTGCAAGAAAGTTTGCCTACCTGTTACTCCTGCTCTTGGTGTCTCAGCCCATGAGTGCTTTTGTGTGGCCTTACCTGTCACTCAGGGGTTCTACCCTCAGTGATCGCACAATCTCAAGAACCCCAGCTAAGAGCTCGGATAGAAGTAATGGAGAAAGACTTTGCAGCTTGAACCACTCTTAACTGATGGATTAACAAAATGGTTAGGCACACAGAACCAGAACTAATTCCCACATACACTGGCCAAGGTACCTATACATTGTTTTAAGCACCTGCATTTTGTCTCAGAAGCTGCATATCTTTAGTAAATTATATATATATATATATATATATATATATATATATATATATATATATATATATATATATATAATCTTTTACTAATATTTTTAAATTGTTGTGAAATGAATGTTACTTATAATTTTGAACTTTGTGATTAAGAAAACTTGCTTTAAAAGTGCAGAGTATCCATATGTGCTTCATCCAGATTTCCCTAATGTTGACATCACCCACAACCTTAGCATTGTACAATTTTCAAACCCAGAAACTACCACTGATATGACACTTTTAACTAATTTCCACACCTTAAATTCTGTTCTCTCACTATCTTTTTCAACCCCAAGAGCCTGAATTGCCATAATTACCATGGCTTCATGATTTCTTCCATCTATGACATAGTGCCTCAGTCTTATCTTCTAATGATCATGATACATGTGAAGAAGACTGGTCATTTATTTTGTAGAATATCATTTAGAGTTTGATGTCTTCTCATAACTCGACTGAGGCTATGCATTTGGGGCAAGAACACCTCTAGGTTGTGCCCTTCCCAGTACCTCACATCAGGGGGCGCAAGGTGCTGATATGTCTTATTCCTGGTGAGATAAACTTGGATCATTCGGTTAAGATGGGCTCTGCCAGGCTCCTCCACTGTAAAGTGACTACTTTTTCCTCTTGGTTATTACCTCATAATTTAAAGATCGTTATATTTTACCTAAGATGCACAAACACCACTTTGGGGTGAAAGTACTTGAGACAAATTATAATAAAAGATGTATGTAAATAAAGTGCCTGTGTGTCCCTCTCAATGAGTAGTCCTTACCATCTATCCTACCTGCTAAGCTAGATGAGATCTTGATTCTCCCTTCTTAAATCCAGTCATCACCAAGTTCTACCAATTCTAAATTCTAAATATGCCTTAAATGTATCTTTTCTCCTCCTAGTACTTTATAATTTGTCTTCCCGACTCCAAATCTCGCTCCCCTCAAACTCTCTGCTAAGCCAGGGCACAGTGCCCACCTGTAATACTAGTGGCACGCGAGGCAAAGGCAGGAGAATTGCAAGTTCAAAGCCAGCCTCAGCAAAAAGTGAGGTGTTTTTTTCTCAGTGACATCCTGTCTCTAAAATATAAAATTGGGCTGAGCATGTGGCTCAGTAGCCAAGTGCCCCCGAGTTCAATCCTTGGTACCCACACTACCCCGCAAAAAAATTCTCTCTGCTCATTAACTCTAAAGCTTGAAAAAGCAAATAAAATCAGGTCCACTCCTATTCTGAGACTTCAGGGGCTTCCTACTGCCTTTACACAGAGAATGTCTCTGCAGCTAAGCTTGGATTGCCTCCCACCATCCCCCCAACCACCACCACCCACTCCCAGGATGAATGGGTGGTAAAATGATCCCCCGGGTAGCTAGCAAATTAATGTCCTGGCTGCTTCAAAGCAGAACCACCTGGAGTCCTTGTTTAAATTATAAATCCATGGGATACTTCCCAGAGATTCTGAGACAGCAGAAGAAAGCCAGTGTCTATTCTTTTATTTTAACAAGCTTCGTGAGTGATTCTGGTGTAGACAACTTGAAGAATCACTGATCTAAAATACCAAAATGGTGTTGGTTCTTAAGGGAAGCTATAAGAACTTTTTTCTTCCAAGTTTCTATAATGATGTTGTACTCCTGCTGTGAATATAAATGTATCTTATTTAAAATTGCATTACACTAAAGGTTTTATTAATGATCAGAAAGGACTGGGGCAGTTCAGGGCTAGTGCACATAATTAATGAATACATTATTATCCAAAGTCCATAGTTAACATTAGGGTTCCCACTTGGTGCTGTACATTCTATGGGTTTGGACAGACATCTACTGACATGTACCTGTTAAGAGTATCATATAAACTATGATTACTGCCTTAAAAATCCTCTATGCTCCACCTATTCATCCCTCCCCTACCAAACTTGGCAACCACTGATCTTTTAATTGTCTCCATTTTTTTTTCCTTTTTCCAGAATGTTACATAGTTGGAATTATAGAATATAGTCTTTTCAGATTGGTTTCTTTGACTTAGTAATATTGCATTTAAATTTCCTCCCTGTTTTTCATGGCTTAATGACTCATTTCTTTTTAGTGCTGAATAATATTCCATTGTCCAGGTATATTACAGTTTATCTATTTCACTTACAGGACATCTTGGTTGCTTCCAACTTTGGGGCAGTTATGGCTAAAACTGGTATAAATATCCGTGTGCAGGTTTTTATGAGGATACAAGTTTTCAACTGCTTGGAGTAAATACCAAAGAATGCAATTGCTGGATCATACGGTGAGGGTATGTTTAGTTTTTAAGGAGCTGCCAATTTGAAGTGGAGGGGAAGAGGACAGTTTTAATTAGCGCTTTTTTTTGCCATTGTGACCAAAAGATTTGTCGAGAACAATTAGAGGAGGAAAAGTTTATTCAGGGACTCAGTTTCACAGGTCTCAGTCCATAGATGGTTGACTCCATTCCTCAGGGCCAGAGGCAGAACATCATGGCTGAAGTGTGTGCAGAGGAAAGCAGAGGGGAATGTGAAACCAGGAAGTAGAGATTAAGCCGAACTCACAAAATATATACCCCAAAAATCATGCTCCCACTGACCCTACCCACCTCTTCCAGCCACACCCTACCTGCCTACAGTCAGCACTCAGTTAATCCCTATCAAGGGATTAAGGCACTGACCAGGTTCAGGCTCTCATAACCCAATCATTTCACCTCTAAGTTTTCTTGCATTGTCTCACACATGAGCTTTGGGGACACCCAATATTGAAACCATAACAAGGACCTATAATGTATACCAAAATGCTAATGTTAAATGAATACACAAACATTACAGGGGACTCTGAATGATTATCCCTAATCATTACCCAATACCTCTTAAGGTTGATTGGGCTATAATTGGTGTACAGTGTGTTGTTGTTGTTGTACTAGGGATTTAACCCAGGGGCACTCTACAGCGGAGCACTGAGCTACATCTCCATCCCTTTATTTTATTTTCTTGTTTTGAGATAGGCCCTAAGCAATTTAGCAGTCTCTAAGTTGCTACGGCAGGCCTCAAATTTACAATCCTCCCGCCTCAGCTGCCAGAGCCATTGGGATTACAGGTGTGTGCTATGGTATCCAGTAATCAGGTTGTCGTCAGGAAAATTGCTGAATAGAAGAATTTACAACTTTGCCCTCAGCTTCCTGGCAAGAATGGGACGTGGGGTGCAGATGACTCCACACTGCTGGGAACAGGTAAGCAGGCAAAGTGCCAACACCCTCAATCATAGCAGAAAACTGGTAATCCTAACTGCTGGAGAATCCCACAGTTCCCAAGCCCTTTAAATCTGGTTTGGGGAACCGGCTGGTCCAAGAGTGACTGCCTGCTCCAAGAAAGGAACTTGCATTGGGCCTCCATCAAGCCCTAGAACCTAAGCTGCTACAACAGCCACTGCCAGATACTGTATTATTTTAGAGGCCAGTGGTAAGCCACTTAGTGCCCCCCAGAGCCTTAGGCTTGTGCATGCTTCACAGGGCATAAAATAGCCCTGTGTCCTGCAGCTTCAGGACCAGCAGCTGCCATAGCCACAAGCCAGAGTCCCACCCACCCTTGCCCTAGAGGAACTAAACAGTCTCCTCCCCAGCTCACAGCCTTGAGATTGCAGCTGCTGGTGCAGAGTCTTGGCTTCAGCAGAGATTGTTCATCAGTTTCCAGGAAAGTCCCAACTGCATCCTGCAGCTCCAGAAACACTCCTAGAGGCCCAGCTCTGGGCACCACTTCCACTCATCCCGTGGGAATGTGGGTGAGTTTCCTCCCCAACCCATAGCCTTGAGACCAGGGATGTTGATGCCAAAAGTCTGGAATCAGCTGCACGTATGTATCCCTCAGAATCCAGAGAAGCTCCCAAATATACCATATAACCCCAGAAATACAACCATTTGTACCTCAACCCCCAGAACCACCTGTGTTCACCCAGCAGAAAGCAAGGAAGACCCTCTCCCAAACCCATAGCTTTGGGACTGCAGCTACTCACACAAAAGGGCTTGTCATTATCCAAGCTTGTTCTCTGGGAAGCTTGGAAAGAAGTTCCCATAAATATCTTGTAGCTCTAAGACCATGGCTACCAATGCCCCACGGCTCAGCCCCATCTGAGCATACCCTGCCTGAACTAGGGACATTCTCATGTATATCCTGCAGTTTCAGAACCACAAATACCAAACTATTTGCTGCCACTATCCATATTTAACCTGTGAGAAGTAGAAAAGGTTTCTTCCACATTCTATACCTCCAGTAACATGGATACTAGTGCCACAAGACCAAACATTAACAGCACATGTCCTGGGGAGCTTGGAGAATGCCTCCTTCACAGCCCATAGACTTGGAACCCAGCTGCTGGTCCCAGAAACCCTGGCATCATTTGCATTTATCCCTTAGGACCTGGAGAATACACCATCTAGGTCCTACAGCTCAAGGAAAGCTGCTACCACTCACAATTACCCTAAGACCCTAGGGGAGATCCCTTTAAGACCCATAACTTTAAGTCCATGGTTTCTGTGGTCATAAATCCCAGCGTTACCTGTGCTTATTCCATGGGACTGGGGAAGGTTCCATTCTGTCCTGTGGCACAAGAACAGTGGCTGCTGGACATCTTTAGAGTCCTAAGGAAGGAATACTTCATATCATATGGCTTAAGGACCATGGCTGCTGACACACAACTCTTGGTGTCACCTGTGCTTGCCTGGAGGTACTTGAGCACAGCCCTCTCCATATCCTGACCACTAAGCCCCACTGCATCAGAGTTCAACTCTGTGCAGCCTGACGACACACACCTTTGGAAGCTGAAGTCATTTTCAACTCTTGTCATAAACTGCTGCAGTCTAGACTGCTGAGGCCCTCAGACACTACTGACATCAATCAGAGCTGAACAAGTCACAGAGACTACCATTTGGGGCGTATCTATAACCAAAGTTAAAGACCCTATTTAAATGACACCCTATATCCCATCTAAATGAAACAAAACCTTTTCTTACAAAAGCTCTAAAATTAGAAGAGATGAACACTATACCAGAATCAACAAAGGAACAAAAGAAGCATGATATCTCCAAAGGAAAACAATAATTCTCCAGAAATAGATCCAGATTTGAAGGAAATCTATGAAGTGCTTACAGGGAGATGCAAGAGAATACAGACAGACAATACAATGAAAAAATAATTCAGGATATAAAGGAGAAATTCACCAAAGAGAAAGAAATCATTAAAAAAAGACAATCTGAAATCTTGGAGTTAAAAACATCAATAAAATAAAATAAATAAAAATCCCAAATTAAAAAGACACCATAAAGATCACAGCACAAATACAATTGAAACCGAAGAAAATACAAAAGACCAACTAAACAAAAGAGATAGTTTTTCAAAGGATAAACAAAATTGCCAAACCTTTAGCTAAACTAAAAAAAGGGAAGATCCAAATAAAAGCAAAGATGAAAAAAGAGACATTACAACTGATGCCATAGAAATACAAAGAATCATAAGGAAATACTAGGAACAATTATATGCTTTAAAAAAAAAAAATTGGGAAACCTGGAAGAAACGGATAAATCTCTGAACACATACAACCTACCAAAATTGAATCATGACAACATAGATGAGATTATCTAACAGACAAATAACAGTGACGAGTGATGAGATTGAAGTAGTAATAAAAAGATTTCCATCTTAAAAAAAAAAAAAAAAAGTCCAGGCTTTCCTGCTGAATTCTACAAAACATTTAAGGAAAGAATTCTAATTCTTTTTAACTATTCTAAAAATTCAAATGGAAGGAATTTTTATAAGGCCAGGCCAGCATTACTCTGATACCAAAAACCAAACAAAGATACAACAACAACAAAAAGACAACTACAAACATTTTGACACAAATGTAAAAATTCTCAGTAAAATACCACAAACACCTATAATCCCAGCTACTTCAGAGGCCAAGGCAAGATAATTGCAAGTTTGAGGGCAGCTGGGCAACATAATGAGAACCCATCTCAAAATAAAATATAAAGGGCTGAGGATGTAGCTCAGTGGTAGCGCTCTTTCCTAGCAAGCTTGAAGCCATGGGTTCAATATCCAGTACCATGGGGTGGGGAGCATGGGGGAACTATCAAACCAATTTCAGCAGTACTTCAGAAAGATCATAAACCATGATCAAGTGGGATCCACCCTAGAGGTGCAAGGATGGTTCAACATATGCAAATCAATACATATGATAAAACACATCAACAGAAGAAAGGACCAAAACCATATGATCATCTCAATAGATGCAGAAAAGGCTTTTGATGAAAGTCAACATCTCTGTGATAAAAACTCTCAAATCAGGCATAGAGGTGACTTTTTTTTTTTTTTCAAAATACTAAAGGATATATATGAAAAACCCACAGCAAATATCATTTATTGGGGAAAAACTGAAGACATTTCTTCTTAGATCTGGAACAAGACAAGGATGTTCACATTTACCACCCTCATTTAATATAGTAGTGGAAGTCTTAGAATAATTAGGCAAGAGAAAAACTTTCGACAGCCAAATTGGAAAGGAAGAAGTTAAATTACCCATGTTTGCAGATGATAGGATTTTATACATAGAAAAACCTAAATACTCCATCAAAAAGCTGTTAGAGCTGATAATAAAATTCATGTTGCTGGATACAAAAATAGACATACCAAAAAGTAGCATTTTATATACCAATAATGAACTTGCTAAAAAAGAAAGCAATCCCATTCACAATAACTACTAAAAATAAATATTTAGGAATAAGCTAAAATAAGAAAGTCAAAGATCTCTAAAATGAAAGAATTATAAAACTCTGATTAAAGAAATTATAGCAGACTATTCTAGTCAGTTTTCATGTCACTGTGACCAAAATACCCAATAAGAGCAACTTGGAGGAGGAAAAGTTTATTTGGGGCTCACTGTATGAGAGGTTTCAGCACATAGACAGCAGACTCCATTGCTTTGGGCCCAGCAGAGCAAAGCTGCTCAGCTTATGGTGGGGGTCAGGAAGTGGGGGGGGGTCAAGAAAGGGGCTACCTTTTCAGGGCATCCTACCCCCAGTCACCCACCTCCTACAGCCATGCTCCATCAGCCTACAGTTACCACTCAGTCAGTTCATTCAAACTGGGATGGACAGGTTAGAGCTCTCATGATCTAATCATAACACTTTTGAATGTTCCTGCATTGACAGAAGTTTTGGGGGGATATCTCATATCCAAACCATAATGAGGACATACCAAAAAAGAAATCAAAGATATTCCACTTACATAGGTACCATGAATACTGTTAAAAGCATCAGCATAAGTGAATGCCAACTTTCCCACTGAAATAAAAGGCTTACTTAATCTAAATAAATAAAAAATAAAAGCAGCCAACTGTTTTTTGACAAAGGTGCTTTTTAATAAACAGCATTGGAAAATTTGGATACGCATATGCAGATTCCTTCCTATCACTCCACACAACTCAAAATGGAGCAAAAACCTAAATGTAAAAATCTGAAACTATGAAATCACTACAAGAAAACAGAGGAAACATTACAAGACTGCGGTGTAAGCAATGGTTTTTCAGATCAGACCCAAAGGCACAGGCAATGGAAGCAAAAATAGACATACAGGATTATATCAAACTAAGAAGACTGCACAGAAGAGATCATCAACAGAGTTAAGAGACAACCTACAGAATGAGACAAAATATTTACAAGCTACTCATCCAACAAGGGATTCATATCCAGAATATATGAGGAACTCAAACAGCTGAATACTCACAATATAATAGTAATCCAAGCCAGGCATGGACACATAACCCTGAAACTCAGGAGGCTAGGCAGGAGGATCACAAGTTTGAAGGCAGCCTCAGAAACTTAGTGAGGACTTAAGCAACTTAGTGAGATCCTGTTTCAATATAAAAAAAATTAAAAAGGGCTGGGGATGTGGCTCAGTGGGAAAGTACCCCTCAGTTCAATCCCCAGTACCAGACAAATAACAATTAAAAATGGGCTATAGATCTAAATAGATACTTCTAAAAAGAAGACATACAAATGACCAAAAAGTATATGAAAATAATACTCATTTTTACTAATCAGGAAAATGCAAATCAAACACATGAGATATCACCTAACTTAGAATGGCTATCAAAAAAAAAAATTTGTAAATGCAAGCAAGAGTGTGGAGAAAGGAAACTCTTATATATTGTTTGTTGGGAACATAAGTTATTGCATGTATTGTGGATATTCCTCAAAAACTAAAAGCCTAGGACTACCATATAACCCACAAGGACTCCTATTACAATTTCCCTCTAAGCACTAATTTCACACATCCCATAGTTTGAAATGTTGTATTTTTATTTAGTTCAAAATATTTTTTTCTAGAGAATTCTTTGACTCATGTGTTATTTAATCTCCATGTATTTGGGGATTTTACCATTATTTTTCTGTTACTGATTTCTGGTTCAGTTTTGATGTGGCCTGAAAGCAGACACTGTATGACTTCTGTTCTTTTGTGAAGGTGTCTTTCAGGGCCTGGAAAGTGATCTGTTCCATGTGAGCTTGACAGGAACGTGCATTCTGCTCTGGTTGCATGAGGTAGACTGGGGAAGTCAATTATACACAGCTGACTTAAGGTGTTAAGTTCAACGATGTTCTTACCGATTTTCTGCCAGCTGGCTCTGTTCATTTCCAGTAAAGGGGTGAAATCTCCAACAATGTGGACTCATCTATTTCTACATATAGTTCTATTAGTGTCTGCCTCACATAGTTTGTATATGTTGAGGGCATATACATTGAGGATTATGTGTTCTTGGGGAACTGACTCCTTTATCACTATATAATGCTTTTGTTTATCCTTGATAACTTCTCTTGCTTTAAAGTCTGCTGTATCTGAAATTAACATAGCTACCCTTGCTTTCTTTTTCTTAGCATGGTACATACTTATTTGGTGCTGGAGGTTAATCCCAGGGCCGTGTACATGCCAGGCAAAGCACTACCACTGAGCTACTACCCCAACCCTTCATGCATTTACTTCTAATACACATTTAAAGTGGTTACTTGTAGACAACAAGTTGGCTCTTCTTTTTTGATCCACTCTGACCACATGTCTTTTCACTGGTATATTTTAGACCATTGTTATTCAAAGTTATTATTGGTATCATTAGATTAGTATCTACCATATCTTAGTTTTCTTGTTGCTTGTTGCCTTGTTCCAATTTTTATCTTCCAAACATTTTATGCCTTTTATAGTTTTATGATTCCATTTCCTCTCCTTTCTTAGCATATCCATTATATAGACGCTCCCTCGACTTACATACAGTACAGTTGTAACTCAATAAACTCATTATGAGTTGAAAAGATTTTAAGTAAAAAATGCCATACACCTAACAAAAAATATACACACGCATATTTAAAAAGGTAGTAGGGGTTAAGAACAGAGAGCTCTAAAAAATTTCATATGGTTCCTTATCCTCTACCTCTGCCAAAGTGCAAGGGGATTTCTCTGAGACTTAACCATGAGAACCTGGACAAGCTCCTGGAGATAAATCTCACAATATTGTAGGGACACCCTGTGACCAGGTCCTCCAGATGTTTTTAACTGTCAGTTGTCCAGCAACTTATCATAATGGTTCAGTTTTTCCTGCCCCAGCACTGGCTCCAGGACTCCCTGTATTTACCTGTCTGTCACTCCCATCTTGGAGTCAGCAGTTTGCCCAGGGTCTGCCCTTCTCTCACATATCTAAGAAGTCTTGATTTTTCAGTCTGCTCAGCTTTTAAACGTTGTTAGGACAGAATGGTGATTTCCAAACTCCTTACATTTGGAAGGAAAACTGGAAATCTACAAATGCATCATTTTTTAACTTTCAAGAAAAAAAATAGGGGACTTAAAATATGACAAAAATCTTAAGTAATGAAGTTTTGTCAGGTGCAGTGGCACATGCCTGCAATCCCAGCAACTTGGGGAGCTGAGGTGGAAGGATCACAAGTTCAAAGACAGCCTCAGCAACTTAGTGAGACCGTGTTTTAAAATAAAAAGTGCTGGGAATGTGGCTCAGTGGTTAAGCACCTCCAAATTAGATCCCTTGTACTCACCCCACCTCCCAAAAAGGAAAGAAATGAATTTTCTCATAGATAATACATTTTTTTGTTGTTAATTAACCAGTAAGATAAAGGTTTAGGGAGAAGATCTTTATCTTATACTCTGACCACACACAAGTGAGAAATTAAAAACAAACAAAGTATGATGAATTCGAAATATTCTGTTTATTATCTTGTGAGTTTGGAGGCTAAAATGTAAACCCAACAAACTCCAAATTAATTATTTATAAAATCAGTTGAAAGAACTTATCAGGGCTTATACTGTGTAGAATTTTACATTTGGGATTATCACAATGTCTTTAGTAAAAAGATTGAGTTATTACATCATAGGGTCAAACCACTACATTTTATTTGTTTCATGTGTGTACCTTGGAAGAATTACAGGAATATTCTGAAATTAAATGAGACACGAAAAAGTAGAAACCAGGAAAAAAAAACAACACATAAAACCTTAAAGGAACAGAGAAACTGATGTTCAGTTACAGGGTTGATCTGAAGTTGAACACTGAATTTGCACCGATTTTAACTCCTAGATGAACTTGGACAAATCATTCTAAACTTCAGGAGCCCAGACTCTTCAACTATTAAATTAAAATGCTATTTATCTTTAAAAGTTATTACACAATATGTGGGTTAAGGGAGTAAACGACTTCCCTGACCAGAGATGGTCTTCCTCTTTAGCTGATCTTATTCTACATCCTCTTCCTACAGGCTATCCCTGTGCTGCAGAGTCATAGTCTGGTCTGTGCCCTGTACTGGTGATAGCTGAGGTTCAACAGGCTCTCCATCTGCCCACTGGTGATAGCATCTGCACCCTGACTCCTTTCTCTGGCCATCATCCCAAAGAGGAGTTGTCAGGATATGCATCTCATCACCTGCTTCGCCTCTTTTTTCTCTTCTCTTTCAGACATTCTACCCACCCTAAGTCATTCACTGATTTCTCTCAAACCATCAAGTTTATTAAGATCTTATCCACCAGAATAGCTCTTGGAAAGTACTAAAGAAATTCTCTATCCATGGAGCTTAGCTTTAAAAGCTCATGATTTTCTGAAGATACAGAAGTACAACTCTTGAAGTCCAAGATCAAACATTGATCTTTCTATTTATATTCCCACCGTGGCAATCCTAGTCCTCCCCCAAGCCAAACAATTCTACTCAGAAAATACAAATCTGTATTTTAACATTTTTCAAAAAATGTGCATATTCTCCAGAATGCCACATTTCTCCCTATAACAATTTCTGTCCATCTCACACTATCCCTCTCCTCATTAGAAAAGTTCCTCTAAGAGGAATAACTTCAGCTAAGAACTTGAGGGAAATTGAGATAGAAAAAGGTAGTTGAGGATAAGCAAGTCAGTGTGGCTCTTTGCTTTTCACAACTACTGCCTTTATGTCACGTCTATACCCTAAGACAACTGGATCCAGCCCCTTTCCTTTTGATACTATTTCAGAAAATAATGGACACCATGCTGTCAGAACTTCAGAACACATTTTCAAACCTCTGAGTTACAGAAACTCCTTTTGCTGCCCTAGTGGTTGTCTGCACTCCTCAAAAAGTCTCCTCACTCTCAACCATGGTTCTACTGAGGACTTTGTGAAATTCCTTATACAGGCATTTTATTCATTCCTTGTGAGCAATGTAGAGATGAGTAAGTCCTGCATTCCAAGAAAGAACAATTGAATGAGGGACAGAGAAGGGAGGTGAGCAACATAATTAGCTGTAAGCAATGGAAAATATGGCAAGTACAAAATGCTACAGAAACTCTAACAGGATTCAAAGGATGCACTTGTCACATCAAGGTCATTGAGTCATGTCTGGAAAATGCCCCAACAACTATTAAACATCCAGTAGAAGGAGAATCCATGGGACTTGAGTTCTCCTAATGGTTACTAAGGAAACTACCTTGACACAAACCATCGTGCTCATGTCCATTGGCTTCTAATCAAGTGGAGGAGGTTGAAGTACAACAAGACCCTCAAATTAAATGGTACCACTGCCAAGTGGTATTAGAAGCTGGATGGAAAAGGGAGCCAGGAATAGAATACAATGGCCAGCATAGAAATCTGCTGCTGGGGGCTGGGGATGTGGCTCAAGCGGTAGCACGCTCGCCTGGCATGCATGTGGCCCGGGTTCGATCCTCAGCACCACATACCAACAAAGATGTTGTGTCCGCCGAGAACTAAAAAATAATAAATATTTAAAAAAAAAAAAAAAGAAATCTGCTGCTGTTCCATGTGGTGTTCCAAGTTTCTGATTATGAGTGGACTCTGGCTTTGGAAACCAGATAAGTGGGAGATAAAGCTGCTATTATACCCTGAAACTTGAGACCACACTTTTTACCCCCAGGATTTTCATCCAGTTAGAAGAGTGGGGTCTATAGAGAACCGTGAAAGCAAAGAAGCAAAAATGAGGAGAGCTAGTAATGGTTAAATGTAAAAGCAAATAGGGAGATATATTAAGAACTGGAAATCACTCACATTACTAACTATTGAAGCCAGAAGTTTATATATTAGATAAACTTTGAATAAATCATGCAAGGATGAGGAGGAAGGAATACAGAGCTAGAAAGGTCCCCTGGGATGGAAGCTAACAAATGTAGTGAGAGAAATCAAACAAAATTGAGAATAAGCAACCCAAACATTCATTGGAGAAATGTTACTAGGAACTTGGAAATTAAAACAGACCAATTTAAATAAACACTTAAGGGTCTCTTATTTCACATCATGTGCTGGGTGCTGGCAAAGCCCTATCAGAGCGAGCAGGGTACAACTCTAGGCCTGGGCTCTGGCCAAAGAATGCTATACTTCACTTCATCGTACCATAATCTGACAGCAAGGAGTAACATGCTTAGGAAACTGTCATTCAGTCTAAAGTCTAGAAAAAAAAGTGAGTCAAAGGGCTAGATATATAAGATTTAGCCAGGCCCATCCAGGAAAGGGGATGCCAATTCTGTGTATTTTATGTCTCTATGTAAATGAATAAATTGATGTTCTGACTTGCCAGTGAGGCCTGGTAACTCTGATGCAAGGTTCAACAAACTACAAAGGAAGGTGGAAAAGGGGATTTTTATTGAAGATGGACACATAGGAGGTAGGATAAGTGATAAGTCTTGCCATATCCTTTGAGTAGAAAAAATATTTCTGAAAAATCTATAGAACAAAAAGTTGAAAAGATAAAATACAAATGTCAGAATTGGATGTTAGTGGAAGGAAGCAGACCAAAATTTAAACTAAGAAATTTCTTGATGCTCACTTTCTGTGTGCTAATTCTACAAGGCTCACCCCAACAGGTTATGAAGATCATATGGATAAAAGCCCTATGATAAGAGGACAAGTACTCCAGAAATATTTCTTGACTCTGTCATTAGAGGAAGTAAGGCATTGTTTAAACATGATTATTTCTCAGTTTAATAAATTGTTTTTAGGGCAGAATATGACAAGATCTGAGTGTCAAAGGTCAAAACATGCGCCACTTAAATATTGATGCTGGAGAAACACCAAGGAAGGGGAGGAAGATGTGTACAAACTCAGAAAGACATGTCCTGGAAAAGATTATGTTAAGTGGAACAAAGTAGAACAGCATAAAGGCCAAAAGTCTGGGGACAAATAGGAAAATCTTATCTCATGGGATAGAAAATTGATTGAGAACATTGAGAAAGATGTGAAATAATACTCAGGCAGTTCATGCCACCTGTCTAGACCTCAGTAAATCTTCAAAACATAGAAACTGTATTAGACAATCTCTGAGGTCAGATGCATCTTTAAAATTTCATTACCAAATGATACTGAAGAACCAGCATAAAGCCTGGTTTTAGTGTTTTACAAAGAACAGATACACTAAAGGCAGGCAGGAAGGATAGAGCTGCCAGTCACTCCTCTCCAATTTGAAACAGTGTGGAAAGAAACACCTCCCACTTGGGGGAGGGATAAAGAATTAGGACCAGGCCTTAAGTTTGAAATCTAGTACCAGCCCTGCCACAATAAACCCCAAGGCTGGTAAGTGCAGCATGACCCTTACCCCAAGGCTGATACCTTGGACCAAGTCACGGTACTCCAGTTGGCCAGGTTGTTAACTGCCACCTCTATCCTTCTCCAAACTTGAATGGCAGAACGGGGAGTAAGTATCAACCTAGTGGGGAGCATGAAAACTAGCACTAGACTTTGCCTTGGAGCTCAGTGCTGAGCCCACCATGGTAAGGCTCAGCACCAGACAGATATCAAAGGTCACTATAACCAGGCCAGACCTCATAGAGCCTCTAGACTTGCCCTGGAATCAGGCAGAGACCTATACACCGGGAGGATGGACTGGAGTTTTGCTCTATATCATTTCCAGCCTGGAGTGGCCCTGGAACCTGCCTTGTAGAATGTGCAGGTCCTTATAGCTGTGAGACTCAGGTGCAACCAAGCTTAGTGTCAGCCTAGTGACCAAAAGACTGCCCTTACCAACGCTGTCCCAACCTCAGACACCATAGCATGAAGCAAGACTCCATTTACTGAAAGTAGGACAGGGTTTACTGAGGTAGCACAGGACTTTTCCTTGGAACTTGGTGCCAGACTGGTAGAACCTAATACCAGACAGATGAAGTCTCTGGAATCACCCCAGTGCCAGGTGAAGACACAAGGCTTGGGTCTATCGAACTTTTCTTCTGGCCAGCGTCACCTGGTTAATTGCAGCAGTAGGCAGTCCATAGCAGTATGGGCCTTGGTCCTTGCCCTGTGTTGGGGTCAGGTGGGTTGGGGGCTCAGGATGTGACACAGTGTTATGGTATTGTTAGACACAAGTAGCATAGAAGTCTGAGGCTGATCCTACACAGTGATCCTGCCCAGAACTGTGCAGAACCTCTTAGTGCCTGATCAGAGGCTGGTGACTGTAAAGAAGGCATTGAGTCCTACACTAACCACAGAGAGCAAATTGGGGGAAATAGACCATGCTCTTAGGCACTTTCCTGGTTTAGGCTGCATATATTGCAGATTTGGGACAAAGCTGGACTTGGATCACCCTCTAGTGCAGAAACAATGACAACACACCAACAACGAGCTCCTGGCAAACCAGGACCAAGGGTATCATCTAGTGCTAAAATAGTAGAAGTGTCTACAGGCTCAGAGAAAATAAGCAGATTACTTAAAATTTCTGGAAAGACAAGTACAAACAAAGCCAGATTAAGAAGATTGAAATCACACACCAAACATCAAGAACTTTCAGGAAACCATGAACTCATTTAGTAGTCTAAATAAAGTGCCACAACAGCCAAATTATAGAACCCAGCTGTCTGTCAATAGATAAATGGATCAAGAAAATATGATACACACACAAATGGAGTTTTATTCAGTCATAAATAGGAATGAAATAATAGCATTTATTGGTAAATGGATGAAAATGAAGATCATGCTAAGTGAAATAAGCCAGACTCAGAAATATCAAGGATCAAATGTTTTCTCTCATATGTGGAAGTTAGAGCAAAATAAGGGAAAGAAGGCAGTGGGGGAAGGGATCAGATATCAAAGATATAGGGAAGACCCATGCCAGATCCCAGGGCCTGGATCAGGACCACCCCTGCGGACCCATGTGTGAGGTTAGGCCAAGGTTAGGCACAGGACCACCCCATCAACCAGCAGACCCACAATGGAGCCCAGGCCTATCCTACCTCCAACTTGGGACACTGAAGCTATTGCCATACCCTCCCCATGCAGTAGCCTCCACCTTGGGACAACAGATAGGGCCTAGAGACAGCTGCATCTCCAAACGGGCAGCCCATCCTTTCAGTCCCATCTATGAAAGTGATTGTATCCCTCTATGAACACCCCCAGTGCTATCTTGAGTTACCTCTGCTATTGTCTCCACCACCTTTAGTTGCAATAGCATCCATCTTAAGACCCTAGCCAGGGACAGGAAGTCCAATACCAAGGTGAGGTACAGGTATTCTGCATGGATACTACAAGATTATAGGCTAGAAACTGTAATACCTCAGATCCACACTGCAAAAAAAGGAAGACACACAGACAATATGAAAAAAACAAGGGAAGAAAATGCCCCCAAAAAACCAAAATACTACAATAACAGACTCCATGGACAGCACAGTTGATGAAATGTCAGAGAAGGAGTTCAGAATGTACATAATTAAAATAATCTACAAATTAAAGAATGACCTAACTGAGCAAATACAGGCAAAAATTTATTAATTCAACAAAGAGATAAGAGAACAAATGTAGGCAACCATTGATGACACCAACAAAGAGATAAGGGAGCAAGCACAGGTAGCAAAAGATTACTTCAAGAAAGAGATTCTGAAAAAAAAAATCAGAAATCCTTGAAATGAAGGAAACAATAAATGAAATAAAGCATCACCATCAGACATCACTTGAATGACAGAACATCAGATACTGAAGACAAAATATACATCTTGAAAATAATGTTGACAACACAGTGAAGATGGTAAAAAAACATGAACAGAACATCCATGAACAGAACATCCAAGAACAATGGGATAGCATCAAAAGACCAAGTCTAAGATTTACTGGGATAGAGGAAGGGACAGAGATTCAAGCCAAAGGAATGCACAATCTCTTCAAAGAAATAATATCAGAAAATTCCCCAAACATGAAGAATGAATTGAAAAATAAAATATAAGAGGCTTACAGGATACCAACTGTACAAAATTATAACAGATCTACACCAAGGCATTATAATGAAAATTCCTAGCATACAGAATAAGGTAGAATCTTAAAGGCTGAAAGAGAGGAATCAGATCATGTATAAGGGGAGACCAATTTGGATCTCAGAAGATTTTTCAACCAAGACTCTCAAAGCCAGGGGATCATGGAACAACATACACCACGCTCTGAAAGAAAATGGATGCCATCCAAGAATCTTATCTCCAGCAAAATTAAGCTTCATATTTGATGACAAAATAAAAACCTTTCATGATAAACAAAAATTAAAATAATTTAGGCTGGGGATATGGCTCAAGCGGTAGCGCGCTCGCCTGGCATGCATGCGGTCCGGGTTCAATCCTCAGCACCACATACAAAGATGTTATGTCTGTTGAAAACTAAAAAAAATAAATATTAAAAAATTCTCTCTCCCTCTCTCTCAAAAAAAATTTTAAAAAAAGAATTTATAGTGAGAAAGCCTATAATACAGAGCATTCTCAGCAAAATATTTCAGGAGGAGCAAATGAAAAACAACAATGAAAATAAGCAAAGGGAGGAACTACACTAAGGAAAGGCCAATCAAAGGAGAAACCAAGTTAAAAACCCAAAATAAACCAAAATGTCTGGGAATACAAATCATATTTCAATAATAACCCTGAATGTGAATGGCCTAAACTCAATTAAAAGACAGACTGATAGATTGGATTAAAAAAAAAAGACCCAACAATATGCCACCTTCAAGAGACTCATCTCACAGAAAAAGACATCCACAGAAAGGTAAAAGCATGGGAAAAAAACTTACCACCCACATGGACCATGTAAACAAGCAGGGATTTCTATTCTCATATCATACCAAGTCGACTTCAAAGCAAAGCTAGTGAAAAAGGATAAAGAAGGACATTTCATACTGCTGAAGGGATTTATACATCAACAACACATAACAGTCATAAATATCTATGCCCCAAACAATGAGGCATCTATATATATCACACAAACCCTCAACCACAAGAACCAAATAAACCACAACACGATAATACTATGTGACTTTAATATACCTCTCTCACTACAAAAACTAAACAAAAAACTCTATAATACAATCAATAATTTGGACTTTACGGGCATATACAGAATATTCCATCCATTAATGAGCAAATACACTTTCTTCTCAGCAGCACATGGATCCTTCTCCAAAATAGGCCATATGTTATGCCATAAAGCAAGTTTTAGCAAATACAAAAGAATAGAGATACTACCCTGCATTCTATCTGACCATAATGGAATGAAATTAGAAATCAATGATAAAATAAAAAGTAGAAGTTACTCCAACACCTAGAGACTAAACAATATGCTATTGAATGATTCATGGGTAACAGAAGACATCAGGGAGGAGATTTTAAAAAATTATTAGAGTAAATGAGAACTCTGATACAATTTATCAATATCTATGGAACTCTATGAAGGCAGTGCTAAGAGGAAAGTTCACTTCATTAAGCTCATTCATTAAAAGAAGAAAAAGTCAACAAACAAATAACCTGAAACTATATCTCAAAGCCCTAGGAAAAAAAGAACAAACCAACACCAAAAGAAGTAGAAGACAGGAAATAATTAAAATCAGGAAAGAAATCAATGAAATTGAAACAAAAGAAACAATCAAAAAATTGACAAAACAAAAAGCTGGTTTCTTGAAAAAGTAAATAAAATAAACCCTTTGCCACCCTAATGTAAAGGAGAGAACTCAAATTACTAAAATTCATGATGAAAAAGGAAATATCATGACAGACACTATTGAAATACAAAAGACATTTAGAAACTATTTTGAAAATTTATACTCCAGTAAAATAGAAAACCTCGAAGATGCCAACAAATTTCTAGAGGCATATGATCAACCCAAATTAAGTCAAGAGGACAAATACAATTTAAACAGATCAATATCAAGCAAGGAAATAGAAGACGCCATCAAAAGCCAACCAACGAAGAAAAGCCTAGAACCAGACAGATTCACAGCTGAGTTCTACAAGACTTACAAAGAAGAATTAATACCAATATTCCTCAAATTAGTCCTTGAAATAGAAAAAGAGGGAACTCTTCCATACTCATTCTAAGAAGCTAGTATCATTCTGATACCAAAACCAGGCAGAGACACATCAAAGAAAGAAAAATTTAGACCAATATCCCTGATGAACATTGATGTAAAATTCTCAAAAAAAAAAAAAAATCCTGGCAAATCACATACAAAAACATATTTAAAAAATAGTGCACCATGATCAAGTTGGGTTCTTTCCAGGGATGCAAGGTTGGTTCAACATACGGAAATCAATAAATATAATTCATCACATCAATAGCCTTAGTGATTAAGAATCACATGACTATCAATTGATGCAGAGAAAGCATTTGACAAAATACAGCACCCTTTCATGTTCAAAACACTAGAAAAACTAGGGATAGTAGGAACATACCTCAACATTGTAAAAGCTATCTATGCTAAACCAAAGGCCAACATCATTCTAAATGGAGAAAAATTGGAAGTATTCCCTCAAAAAATGGGGACAAGACATGGATGCCCTATTTCACCACTTCTATTCAATATAGTCCATGAAATTCTAGCCAGAGCAATTAGACAAAATAAATCAAAGGGATACAAATAGGAAAAGAAGAACTCAAACTATCATTATTTGCTGACAACATGATTCAATACTTAGAGGATCCAAAAACTCCACCAGAAAAATGTCTAGAATTAATAATAAATTCAGCAAAGTAGCAGGATATAAAATCAACACCCACAAATCAAATGCATTTCTACACATCAGTGATGAGTCCCCTGAAAGACAAATCCTCTGAACCACAAGAATCAAATAAACCACACAAAACTTACCCTATTTACAATAGCCTCAAAAAAATTTAAATAAGGGGCTAGGGTTACGGCTCAACAGTAGAGCCCTTGCCTCGCACGTGCAAGGCCTTGGGTTCGATCCTCAGCACCATATAAAAATAAATAAATAAAATAAAGTTATTGTGTACAACTACAAAGAAATAAATATAAAAATTTAAATAAATAAAATAATTGGGAATCAACAAAAGAGGTGAAATATTTGTACAATGAAAACTACAGAACACTAAAGAAAGAAACTGAAGAGACCTTAGAAGATGGAAAGATCTCCCATGCTCTTGGATAGACAAAATTAATATTGTCAAAATGGCCATACTACCCAAAACACTATACAGATTCAATGTGATTCCAATTAAAATCCCAATGTCATTCCTTATAGATATAGAAAAAGTAATCATTAAATCATTTGGAAAAATAAGAGACCCAGAATAGTCAAGCAATCCTTAGCAAAAAGTGAGCAGGAGGCATCACAATATCAGACCTTAAACTATACTACAAAGCTCTAATAACAAAAATGACAAGGTATTGGCACCAAAGTAGACATGTAGATCAATGGTACAGAATAGAAGACACAAAGACAAACTCACATAAATACAGTTATCTCATACTAGACAAAGGTGCCAAAAACATACATTGGAAAAAAAATAGCCTCTTCAACAAACAGTGCTAGGAGAACTGGGAATCCATATGCAACAAAATGAAAATAAACCCCTATCTCTCACCATGCACAAAACTCAACTCACAGTGGATCAAGGACTTAGGAATTAGACCAGAAACCCTGCACCTAATAAAGGAAAAAGTAGGCCCAAATCTTCATGTTGAATTAGGCCCTGACCTCCTTAACAAGACTCCTAAAGTACAAGAAATAAAATCAAGAATCAATAAATGGGATAGATTCAAACTAAAAAGCTTCTTCTTAGCAAAACAAAAACAAAAACAAAAAACAATCAATGAGGTGAAGACAGCATCCATTTTGGGAGCAAAGTTTTGCCACACACACAGATACAGCACTAATCTCCAGGATATATGAAGAATTCAAAAAACTTAACACCAAAAAAGCCAAACAACCCAATCAATAAATGGACTAAGGAACTGAACAGACACTTCTCAGAAGATGATATACAATCAATCAACAAATATATGAAAAAATGTTCAGCATCTCTAGTAATTAGAGAAATGCAAATCAAAACTAATATTTCATCTTATGCCAGTAAGAATAACAGTTATCAAGAACACAAACAACAATAAGTGTTGGTGAAAATGTTGGGGGGGAAAGCACAGTCATACATTGCTGGTGGGTCTGCAAATTCTGGAAAGCAGTATGGAATTTCCTTAGAAAACTTGGAATGGAAACACCATTTTACCCAGCTATCTCACTCCTGGGTCTATACACTCTAAGGACTTAAAATTTGCATACTATAGTACCACAGCCACATCAAAGTTTATAACAGCTCAATTCACAACAGTTAAACTGTGGAACCAACCTAGATGCCCTTCAATAGATGAATGGATAAAGACACTGATACACACACACACAAAAAAATATTACTCAACATTAAAAGAGAATAAAATTATGGCATTTACAGGTAAATGGATGATGGAGTTGGAAAATATCATGCAAAGCAAAGTAAGCCAATCCCAAAAAACCAAAGACCGAATGTTCTGATAAGTGGATGCTGACCCATAAATTGGCGGGGGGGATGGAGAAACTTTGGGCAAAGGGGAGGGGGGATATGGGGGCAGGAAAGATGGTGGAACTAGAAGGACAGTATTACCCTAGGTACATGCATGACTGCACATATGGTGTAATACAACATTGTGTAAAATCAGAGAAATGAAAAGTTGTGCTGTAATTGTGTACAATGAATCAAAATGCATTCTGCTGCCATATATACCTAATTAAAATAATTAATTAATAAGAAAAGATATAGGGAAGATATGTGGAGTAGAAGTAGAATGAGAGGGAGGGAGGAAGAAAGGGAAAGAAATATGGAATGAATCTAACAGAATTATGTTATACACATATATAAATGTACTAAAGGCAGTATCTTTTTATGTATATGTAGAAAGTACCAATCAAAGTAAATGAGTGAAAGGAAGATCAATAGAATAGATGTAGAGGAGGGAGTAAAGGGGGAGTGAGGAGAGGAAAAAAGGAGTGAAGAATGAGGATTGAAATGAAACTCCTTTATGTATAATTATGTCAAAAGGAGCCCAAATACTATGTATAAATATGAGGCTCTAATAAAAAAAATCACAATCACTAAAATCAGGAAAAACCTCACCACTTCTACTTAATATGGTAAAGAAAATCCTGTTTAAGACACTTGAACATGAAAAATAAATTAAATCAGCCAGATAGAAGTGAAATAAGAAGACCTATTTCTATTCATGGATGATATGACCTTGTATATACAGAATCCAAAGAATCCATAAAATGACTTTATGAACTGATAATCAAGTTCAGCGGGTTTTCAGAACACATGGTCAGTAGAGAAAAAAATCTTTTTTAAACAAACTAGAATATAAAATCCAAAAATAAAATTAAGATCAAATTTTACTTAGTATCAAAAAATATTTAGGAATAAATTTAACATGTAAGTTCAAAACATGTAGTCTGGAAATGAATTGTCAGCAAATTAAGGAAAATCTAAGTATATATGAAGACAGATTGGAAAACTTAATATTGTTAAGATGTCAATATTTGCCAAATTAATCTACAGATTTAAAAATTTCTATAAAAATATTGGTTTTTCCTTTTTTTTTTCAGAAATTGACAAGTGGATCCTAAAATTTTTATGCATATGCAAGAACAGAATAGCTAAACAATCTTGAAAAAGACAACATTTGGAGAGCTCTCAACTTCAAAATATTTTGTTGTTGATGTTTATATAGTTACTACCAAGATAAATCTTGCATACAATAAAAAATAAAGTGCCAGAAAAGGAGCAGACAGTAACTAGTATGAGTGAGGTCTTGGAGAACTCAAATAGCTAATTTAAGGAAAGTTGACACACTTTAAGAAAACAAACAATTTAATATTTTAACAGATAGAAGCATTTTTAAAAAGTCAAACAGAAACCCTGGGCCTAAAAATACACCAAGCAAAATTAAAAATGCAATAAAACAGGATAAATCGAACAGAAGAAAGAATTAAGGGGCTGGGGAATGTAGTTCAGTGGAAGAGCATTTATAGCACACAGGAGGCCCTGAGTTCAATCTCCAGCACTGAGGTGGAAAAAACAAAAGAGCTCCAAGTTAGGCTATTTGGAAAAAGAGAAGGAAAAAGTTAAAAGAATGAAGAGAAATGAAGAAAAACCATGAGAACTTTAGAAGAACATTAAAATAGCAAATATTTAGGTTATTGGGGGTTCATTAAGAACTTGGAAATGGAAATAGAAATCTTATCTAAAAAGATAATAGTAGAAAGCTTTTCTAACATAGAATAAAAATAGCCAGGTATAGGAAGGTCAAAGTCAGTCATTTTTGTTGTTGTTTTAACTCAACCAAGTTTACCATGGGACATTATACTCAACTCTCAAGAGCTGAGAAATAAAGATTCTGAAAGTTTCAACACACACACACACACACACACACACACACACACACACACAACCCCAATAAGCCTGACAGCAGAAATCTTACAGGCCAGAGGAAAGAGGTATGAGATTTTCACCATACTGAAGGAAAAATGACCAATCAATAATAGTGTACTCAAAAAAGCTAAACTATAAAAATGATAAAGTCATGCCCAAATAAAAGCTGAGAGAATATGCCTCCACTAAATTTATTCTATAAGAAGTACCTACAGGGTTCTTCAAAATGAGAGAGATATTTTAGTGGAACTCCTTTCTCCACAGAAAAGTCTTAACTGGACTTCTCCAGAAATCTTCACCATGACTGATTTTAGGACTGTCAGCAAAAGAGTTTTTACAAAAGAGTTCAGTGTAGATAAACTTCTAATTTTCGCGTTGCCCTGTTTTACTTGGCCACTGACCAGGAAGAAATCAGCACTCCAGGTGCTGGACACCCCTTTACTAGTTTTTCACAAACATGTATTCAGTATAGTAGTTTGTAGAAATGTGTAAGCAAGGTCTCTGGCCTTGAGCTGGGGCTTCACAGAGATGTCTACATTTTTAAGATAAGAGAAATTACCAATTGGGCTCCATGGTAACAGCTGGCAGGGGAAGGAAAGAAAGGGGAGAAGAAGCTCTCCCCTCCTCAGGTGTTGTCCTTGAAGGGTTAACTTGCCCAGAAAAGGGAAAGAAAAAAGCTGCTTTATGTGAACTTCTGCAGACTGGGAACTTCTGAGCCTCTCTTCTTACACAGTGGACATAAAATTCTGAAACTACCTGAACTCAGGGTTCAGGGGATTGATTGATTTCAGCAAAAGCTGTGCCCACTGAACCTGGCTGAAGCCAAATAAAACTTTTTCCTGCTGTCTTTGGTGCCTTGCCTCATGTGTCCCTACAACAGTATTAAATAGTAAGAAGAAAACATCAGAAGATTGCATAATTACTTGTAAGTTTTTAGACAAGCTTAGAATGCACTAATATTGTCAACATGGCACATAAACCATTCATATCTTTAGCATGAACTAAAACCTGAAGTAATTGAAATCATTAATATGTTGATAGGCAAAAAACAGAGTCAAAAGGGGCCAAAAATTCAGAATATGAGGAGGAATGGAATACAAGTTAGAGTTTAATTAGTGTATTTTTTTTGTTTCTTTTTTCTTATTTTTACAATCATGTTATCATTCCAAAATAGTTTAGTTAAAAATCAAGACATGTTTTTTAGAAGCCTCACACTTACTACAAAGCAAAAATCTATAATTAGAAATACCAAAAATACCAAGCAAGAAATCAACACTAATAGAAGAAATCTCTTAACCACAAGGAAGATCCTAAGAAAGGGAGTAAGAAATGAAGGGCTATAAAATTAGAAAAAAAAGTTACAAAATAGTTATAATAAGACTTTACTTACCTATTACTACTAAATCTAAATAAATTAAATTCTCCAATTAAGAAACACAGAGTGGGGCTGGCATGGTAGCTCAGTGGTAGAGCGCTCGCATAGCCATGTGCAAGTCCCCGAGTTCAATCCTCAGCACCACATAAAAATAAAGGCATTGTGTCTTTATTTTTTAGCTATATTATCTTCAACTATAGCTAAAAAAATAAATATTAAAAAAACTTTTTTAAAAAAAGAAACACAGAATGACTGAATAAAAAGATAAGACCCAACTATACACTGCTCACAACAAACTCATTGCAACTCTAAGGACATGCATAAACTGAAAGTGAAACAATAAACTAAGATATTCCATGCAAACAGTATCCAAAAGAAAGCAGGAATAGTCATACTAAGATCAGATTTTAAAACTTCAAATCAAAAGTAGCAGAGAGAGACAAGGAAGGTCATTACATAATTAAGGGTCAATTCAAAAAGATGAAATATTTCTAAATATATGTGCACCAAATATTGGCACACTCAAATATATAATGCAAGTATTAATAGACATAATGACAATTGTGGACTTTAATATCCTTACCTTCAGCAATGGACAGATCATCCAGAGAGAAAAATCAACAAAAACAGTCAAACTACCCTCTGGACCAAACAGAACTTAAAGATATGTACAGAACATTCCATCCAGCAGCTGCAGAATACACATTCTTCTCATCAACACATGGAACATTCTCCAGGACAGATCATAAGACAGACTATAAAACAAGTGTCAACCAATTTTTAAAATCTGAAAATCATATTGAGTATCTTTTCCAACCAAAATGGAATACAACTAAAAATCAATAATATTGAAAAGCTAAACAAATACATAGATATTAAGCAATTAACAATTGATCAATCAATGGATTAGGAAGAACAAGAAGGAAATTTAAAAGTTTCTCAAAACAAATGAAAATGGAGACAAAACATATCAAAATATGTAGGTTACAACAACAGCAGAACTAAAGGGAAAAGTTTATAGCAAGCAATGTCCACATCATAAAAACAGAAAGATTTCATAACACTAAAAACATACTTGAAAACCCACTCAGTAAAAGGGCAAAAGATCTTAAGGGACATTTCTCAAAAGAATAAGTTCAAATGGCCACCAGACATACGAAAACATGTTTAACAATCTTAGTAAATAGGGAAATAGAGTCAAAACTACACTGAGATCTCGCCAGATGCCTGTGCTAGCCAGATGAGCTGGGTTCAAAAAAGCTGGCTGCAACTAAGAAAACAGCGAACAAACCACACAACACATGGACATGAGTTTCTCAGGTCTAGGGTGGGACTGCTCTGTGACCTCAAGGGTCCTCTTCCACGCTGGAAGGCAAGAGAGTGAGTGAGTGCACCCGGAACCCCTCTATTTATTTAAAAGACATTCAGTAGAGTATTCCAACAACAACCACCACCACAAAAAAAAAGAAAGACTTCAAACAAACCACTTACCACTACATCTCAAAGATAGAAAAATAAGAACCAAACCTGAAATAAGATGAAGAAATAAGATCAGAGGCCCAGCAAACAGGCAAGAGAAAATAGTCAAATTGTCACTATTTGCAGATAATATGATCTGCAAAAAGAACCCAAAGACTTTGCAAAAAAATTATGTGTGTATATTCTAATATATATATATATATATGTTATATATAATATATATGTTATATATAATATATATGTTATATATAATATGTATGTTATATATAATATGTATGTTATATATAATATGTATGTTATATATAATATGTATGTTATATATAATATGTATGTTATATATAATATGTATGTTATATATAATATGTATGTTATATATAATATGTATGTTATATATAATATGTATGTTATATATAATATGTATGTTATATATAATATGTATGTTATATATGTTATATATAATATATATATATTAGAATAAACAAATTATGGAAAATTGCAGGATACAAAAATCAACATACCAAAATAAGTTGCATTACTGTATACCAATAGTGAATTTTCTGAGGAAGAAATCAAGGAAATGGTCTCATTTACAATAGCTCCAAAAGGATGAAATATCTAGGAATAAATTTAAAAAGAGGTGAAAGATCTGCAGTGAAAACAATAAAACACTGATGAAAGCAATTGGAAAAGACAAAAATATGGAAACACATCCCATGTTCATTGATAGTAAGCATCAATATTGTTAAAATGTCCATACTGCCCAGATTAAATACAATTTCTATCAAAATACCAGTGATATTTTCTCATAGAATTAAAAAAAAAATCCTAAAATATGTATTAGACCACAAAACCCAAATAATCAAAGCCTTCTTGAGCAAAAAAAAGATGCAAAGAGATCATCTTTTTGCTACAAAGCTGTAGCAATCAAAACACCATGGTATTAGCATAAAACAGACACATAAACCAATCGTACAGGTCTGGGGTTGTGGCTCAGCGATAGAGTGTTCGCCTGGCATGCGTGAGGCCCTGGGTTCAATCCTCACCACCACATAAAAAATAAACAAAATAAAGGTATTGTGTACAACTAAAACATTAAAAAATAAAAATAAACCCAATGGTACAAATAGAAAGTTCTGAAGTAAACTCTCACATTTATAGCAAACTGATGTCCAACAAAGGTACCGATGACATGCACTGGAAAGAATAGTCATTTCAATAAATGTTGCTGGAAAATTAAATCTCTACTGACAAGAGAGATTACACCCTTATCTCTTACCAGTTACAAAAATCAACTCAGAATGGATCAAATAATTAAATGTCAGCCTCAGAACAAGAAAACTACTAGAAAAAAAAAAACAAAAAACAGAGGAAATGCTTCAGGATATTGGAATGGGCAAGGAGTTTTTTTGAACAGGACCTGAAAAGCACAAGAAATGAGCAAAACTTGACAAATGGCATTGCACGAAATTAAAAAGCTTCAATACAGGTAACAATTATCAGAGTGAAGAGATATCCTACTTAATAGGAGAAAATATCTGCAAACTATTCATTTCACAAGGGGTTGATATCTAGAATGTATAAGGAACTTCAAAAATTCAATAACAAAAAAAAAGAAAAAGCCAATTTAAAAACCAAGCAATAGACCTAAATAGACATTTCTGAAGAGACATACTAATGGCAGAAAGTATATGAAAAAATGAAAAATGTTCAACATCCCTAATCAGGGAAATGCAAATTGAAATCCCAGTGAGATAGCACACTTCTCCAGTAAGAATGGCTATTACCAAACAAACTGAAAGTGACAAGTGCTGTAGAAGAACCCTTGTGCATTGTTGGTGGGAATGTGAATTATACAATCGTTATGGAAAACAGTATAGACGTTTCTCAAAGTAAAACACAGAACTACCATGTGACCCAGTCCTAGGCCTATAGCTAAAGGAACTGGAATCAGTATGTAGAAGAGATAGCTGCACTTCCATGTTTATTGAAGCACTACTCATACTAACCAAGAAATGGAAATAACTTAAGTGTCCTTCAGCTGATAAAGGGATTATAAAAAATGTGGTGCACATACATAATGGAATACTGCCCAATTATTAAAAAAACAATGAAATCCTGTCACTTGCACAACATGGATGAAATTGGAAATGCTAAGTGAAATAAATCACATATAGAAACAGAAGCACCACATGAGTTCACTCATAGGAAAAAGCTAAACATTTTGATTTCATAGAAGTTGAGAACAGAATGATGGTTATCAGAGGCTGGTAATGTAGGGAAGGGGAGGATGGGAAAATGTTGGTCAGTGGGCAGGAAGCTGCTCTTCTACCACAGAGTAGTGTGGCTATAGGAGTGACTGTGTGCTATACATCTCTAAAAGCTAGAAGAAAGCATTTTAAATCTTTTCACCATGAAAAAGTGATAAATATTGAGGAAATTATGTATGTTGAACTTGATTTAAGCATTACACAGTGCATACATGTATCAAAATATCACATGGGACTCTATGTGTACAATTTTTATGTTTTGATGTATCTGTTAAATTTTTAAAAGGAAAATAAATCTTCAAAAAACTGCTTGTTGGCTCTTTGAGCAGCACCATGGTAGTTGGCAAGAACAATCACCTTACTGAAGACTGGTATTATGTGAAAGCACCTACAATGATCAATGTAAGAAATATCTGAGCAACACTGGTCATAAGGACCCAAGAAACCAAAATTGCACTGATGGCCTCAAGAACTGTGTGTTTAAAGTAATCCTTGGTCATCTGCAGAATGAAAAGTTGCATTTTAAAAATTCAAACTAATTATTGAGACTGCTCAGGGAAAAACTGCCTAACTTCCATAGCATGAATCTTACCCATGACCAAATGTGTTCCATGGCCAAAAAAAATGGCAGACCAGTTTTTCATTGTTAGAAAAGCAAAAATGGTGAAGAAGCATTAAGTTTGAACTTAGAAAACTCATGAAGCTTTGTGGTAAAAGTGGTAATTTCTTAAAAATCTGTTAGGAATCACGAGTCCAAAAAATCTGTTTGTATTTTTAATAGTGACAAAAATTCCTGTTTGGGAAAAAAAAAATGTGAGCTCAATTTCAAAGCCCTTCACAAACATCCAGCAGTTCATATTTTCAGTATCATTTAACTAGCTCAGTTGAGCATGGGTTGAGTCCCCAGTGGACTCTGGTCTTGAAGACATTTGAATACATGTTACAAAAACATGAAGTTGACAACCGATATCATACATAGACCAATTAAGACTGACAAAATAACAAAATGTTTAAATAATGATGTTGAAATTTTAGAAGGGCCAAATAACTCCAAATGAAAAGGAAGAAAAAGAGTTTAAATTTTTAGTGTCTTTAGGTCATCATTAATATTAGTACAGTGTATGAATGGTTTTAGTTAAACCCTTAGAAATCCCTCATGCTCTCATCAAGAGCACAGAGCAAGAAAGAATGTACTCCGAAATGAGAAGTCATAGCGCTCTTGTCCAGCATCCCACATATTTGAATGTTCTAACATTTGTTTCTTGAGAATATGTGCCGATTTTAGGTGAATTAATAGTTTATCTTCCTGACACTTCCATCCCCCTCCTGTCACCTTTGCCAAAGATCATCAATAAAAATCAGAAAGAAGTTTTCCTGCACTAAAAAGGGAGTCTATGCTGCTCACTGTTTGCTGTCACGATGACAGGCGGCTGCATCAAGCCAAGAAGTAGCCTAAATGTTTAATGAAGCAGGAAAGTCATTCTTCAGTTGCAGTGCAGACCCACTAGACAGCCTGAAAAGATCACCTCCGTTTTAAACTGGGAATAGGTTGCTGAATATTTAATGCATGCCACAGTATTCAGCTCTGTGAGAGGCCAAGCAAGGGTCAAGTTATGACTGCCTGCTGTTCCTGCAATTTCAAATTCCCTCCGGTTTATTAAAGCTGGAAGGTATCAAGGTTGAACCAAGACAGCCTTCAGCAGCACCCTTCGTAGCACTGTATAAGTGCAAATTAAAATGGGAAGTCACAGTTCTGTCCTGGTGAAGCATTATTAAGAATTAGAAGCAATCTTTCAGGAAAAACGAGTAGGTCTAGCTTTTATTGCCAATATTTACAAAGGTGATAGGAAGAGAAGTAATCAATAATCCTTACTGTGATGCTAGGAAAGAGATCTTACATTCAGTTGATTATTGATTTGTGGCGTCAAATAACTTCTACCAACTGAATAATCCTCGCCCAAAAAAAGAATATTTTTGTGAACAATTTCAGAGCCAAATTAAATCTTCAACTGGTTTAAAATCTGTTGAAATAATGTGGGAGTTGATAGTGGTTTGGACGAGGATAGCAGAAGTAGAAGAAGCATTGTTGATTAAAAATACATCAAGGATGACTGCAAGATTTTTGGCCAGAGCATGTAGAATGGAGTTGCAATTTATTGAGAATAAAAAGGAATGCAAGTAGTTTTAAGAGGAAAATAAAAACTACACTTTCAGAGAATGTTAAAATTGAGATGCCCACTAGACAACCAAATCTAAATGTCTGTTAGACACTTGGATAAACTGTTGTTCTGGGTGGAGATATTTCCGATTCATCATCATAGAAATGGATTTTAAAACCCACTTGAATCAAATGTATGAAATATGATATGTCAAGAAAAATGTAATGTTTTGAACAACCAATAATAAAAATTTTTAAAAAAGATTAAATAGCAAAAAATAAATAAAATAATATTCTCCCCCACACACACACAAAAAAAGAAATGGATTTTAATAAAACCACACAGGGAATGGAGAGAGTCGAAGAGTTCTGAAGCCTGAACCCAGTGGCACTCCAACATATCATGGTTATGAAGTTGAAAAGAACCTGCAAAGGAGACTGAGGAAGAGCCCCAGCATGCACGAAGCCATAAAAGAAGGGTAAAGGGAATCTCAAGTGAATAAAATGTTTCAGTGTGCGAATAACCAGTTGGGTCAAAGGCTCCTGATAGGTTATGTGGAATGAGAATTGGCCACTAGATTGGTAACATGGAAGTCATTAGTGTCTTTAATATATCTGAAGAATAACAGATAATTCTGAATATATGGGGGTCAAGAGAATAGGAGGGTTGGTGGAGAAGGTGAAATATAGGAGTGTACAGAAAAGTTTTGGTATAATGGCAGGCAAGAAAATGGGTGATGACTGTAACTGGAAGATGGAGTCAAGGGGGTTTTGTTGTTTGTTCTGTTTTGGATGGGAAATATTACCCTGCATTTGTACATTGATGGGAATAATCCAAAAGAGGGGGAAAATAGCAATGAGGAAAGAAAGTGCTATCCTGAGAGGAAGAGGATAGAATCTATGCAAATCTATGCATGGACAATTCATCCACTGAAACAGGAGAGGGGCAGCGTTAAGCACACAGGAGCAGATTACTAGATTTAATAGGGTAGGTTGTCTTTCAATTCTATTTTATAAAGCTGTATTTTGGGGGAAAGTGAATTATAAAATCTAAGATACTTTTGGCTACAAAAAGCAAAATATCCAAGCAAATATGGCTTAAATAATAATGGGGATTAATATAATAAGTTCCAAGGTAGACAGTTCCAGGTTTCGTCAAGTAGTTCAGGGATGATTCCACAGATCAAGCTCTTTCCAAATTTACATTTGAAATCTTCATGGTATTAACTTGGTCTTTTTGACTTGTCCCTTGCTGGTTGTAAGATGGCTTGGCAGAAGTAGTATCTGGCTGAACAAGGATAGCATAGATGAGTGTACTCTTCAAGGTTACTTAGAAATGGCTTGTGAGTTGTGTTGACTGAGCAGTCCCATAAAGGTTCTGCAAGCTGAAGCCCAAGGAAGGCAGATGGTGTGATCCAGTCCAAGTCCAAAGTTACAATGAACTGGATTCTATATCAAGAGAACCAGGAGAATTTATCTTGTATAATCCAATCCAAAATCTGAAAGCTGAGGGCCAGGAGTACCTCAGGTAGGAGAAAATTGATATTCCAACTCCAGCAATTAGCCAAAAAGTGGGGAAGTCTTCCTTCCTCTGGTTTTTGTCCTAATCAGGCCCTCAGTTGATTCAATGGTAAATGGATTCAATTCCCACCCACATTGGAGAAGGCCATTTACCAATTCAAAGGCTGATATCATTCAGAAGCACCCTCATAAACATACCAGAAATATTCTTTAATCTGGGCACCCCATAATGAGTTGATACATAAAACTAACCATTAGGGAAAAAAAAAAGAGAGCTTCATGGCTCCCTCACATATTTCATCTTTCTAGATGGGAAAATGTTTTCTGCCCAACGAACTTCTTTCTTAAGCCTATGGGAGAGGATTGTCACATGTGTATGTCTGGAAGGAAGACAGCTGGCCATGTGAGCATCTGGCATTTTCAAACACCTTGGTGAGAAGCCAACTCTATGTCAGGGGATGAAGGTTGGCCACTAGTCTGACTGTCAACAATGCCAGCACCAAAGGTAGAAAGAGACACAGGTTAATTTTAGACAACATTAATAAGCATGCATTTTAAAGATAACTACTAAAAATAGAAATAAATTTTATTTTAGATTAAACTTTTAGATTAAAGTAGAGATAAATTAAGAAAACAAATGGAGATAGGGAAAGTGATTCATCCACGGTCAAACAATTAACACAGAGATAAAACTAGAACCCAGAGATATGGATGCCTAATCGTGCACTTTTTTCATAAAAATTGTGGTCCTTGATTTACATTCTTAGCATTACACCACCATGGTTTCATTACTATCGTAAATAATGTATGTTACACGCATACATGCATACACGCACACACAGGTCAGTTTCCTAACCAATTGTCATATAGTGCTTTTTTTAAAAAGCATTGACAAAGATGCATTTCTTGTCATATCTCTTATATTCCCTGGATCCAAACCATATAGTCACACAGTTCTCAAATAGCATAATGGGGGCATCAGTGACACACTAGAGAAAGGTAAGGTCTACAGAGCCTATGACCTTGACAATCTTACAAATCATATTACCACCACCATCTTGTTCTCCATGCTTACCTCAAAGTCACTGCCATTCACGCTTCTCTTATAGATCTATAGCAATACTTTTTTAAAATTGAGTATGTATGTGTGTCTATCTCCTCAAATTTACCATTTAAACCACTTTTAGTGAATAATTCAGGGGTATTAAGTACTTTTACAAGGTTGTGTAACCATCCCCTCCATTTCCAGAACTTTTTAAATATCCCACATGGAAACTCTATACTCATAAAAAATAACTCCCACTCACTCCTCCCCACCAGTCCCTGATAATCACTATTTTTTTGTCTTTATGAATTTGATTTTTCTAGATACTTCAAATAAGTGGCATCATACATTTGTCTTTTCATGTCCAAGTTATTTCATTTGTATAGTGGTCCTCAAGGTTTATTTCATTTGTATAGTGGTCCTCAAGGTTTATTTCATTTGTATAGTGGTACTCAAGGTTTATCCATGTTTTATATGCAAGAATTTTAATTTTTATGGTTGAATAATATTCTATTTTATGAACAGTCTGCATTTTGATTATCCATCTGTTGATGGACACTTGGGCTAATTCCACCTTTTTGCCATCTAATATTCACACTGCCAAGACTAGAGAATTTGTCTTCCTTTTCTTTGTTCTTTTAGTTTAGCCTCTATATTCGATCCTAGCTTAATTCCCTCCAAGGCTCTTTGTTGATCTTTCAACCTGCAAACTACACCTTGGCTACTTTAATCATTCTTGTTCCCTTGCTTGAATTCTTCATCTTTCAACTCAAAAGGTAACTTCCAGTTGCTTCTCAATCCACACATTTAAGAATTATCAATGAGAAATACCCCTTCCTCCTTGTCTTAACTGGATTTCTTTCACTCTATACTCTGGTTAAACCAAATAGCTAACCAGTATTCATATATCACTTATTTATTCTTATAAAACAGATCTTTCTACCTAGTTAATATCCTAATATCCCCCTTTCTAATCATCTTTTCAAATGTTCCTAAAAGCATTTCTTTGAATATTCATAAACCATTTTTTCTATAAGCTTCTGACAAGTCCAAGTTGTCATTAATTGTACCAAAAATGCTCTTGGTCATGAGTAGATTTGTCTATTTGTGGAAATTGATCAATGGAGATTCAGGGGCTAACTGTAAATGGCTACATGAGGGTTGTGCAATAAGAACTTGGATTAAGGATAGGTAAGTATGTCTTCTATTTTATGTTTTGACGTTTTGTGGCCTTACTGGTTTGGGAAGTGACTGTTCCTCCCAGAGCTGGTTAACTCCTAGGAATAATAAACAACACATCTACAAATATGTCTTTCATATATGAAACCCTCCAGCCCCAAGTCCCTATTCTCAACCACTTCCTTTATCAGACTCAAACACACAAAGGCCAATATTTTCCTTGCCCTAAATCAACCAAGGACCAAACAACACACCAGATAACATAAGCTACTCATATGGCCCAGATATGCCAACATTATTTTGGACTAGCTAACCCTAGGCAGTTTCCCATGCCCTATCTTGCTTTTCCCGTGGAAAGCACAGTGAAGGCCCTGGCTGGACTTTCCTTTTACTTCTTCTGCCTCATACATAACTTGGTGCTTCTTCATGTGGCTCTTTGACATGTCATGTCCCCCTTCCCTTGGGAGCTGTAAGTAATTAATTCTTCTTTCAGTGTTATTAACCTGTGTTGTCACTCAATCACCTCCATAAATTAAAAACGCTGCAGGTATGGTAGAAATAAAGGGCCAGTCAAAACCACAGTGGTGTTCCTTACATTCTGATGGGGAGACTAGTGCCGAGGTTCTTTTATTAACTGCCCCATCTAAACCCAAAAACCATACTGTGCAAAAGGGGTTTACACAGTAAGTCTGATGTTCTCTTTCAAAGGGCCTATTTTGAAGTCTAGCCCTTGGTTAGCATCAGGGGACTCAGATTTTGTGAGGTTTACCAACATTAACTGATAAGAATGACTGTTTCTAAACTACTTGCACCACATGTTTTATGATGAACACATGTCTTCCATACAGGAGTCAGGAATTTTGGATATATGCCAGGCAGAGGGTGCCTCTGTGATTGACCCCAAATAAAAACCAGGACACCGAGTCTCCAATGTTTGCAACATTACTCATGTGTTGTTATAACTCATTCCTGGAGGAATTAAGCACATCTTGTGACTCTACTGAAAGAGAACCTGTGGAAGCTGTGCCTGGCCTCCTTAGACTTTATCTCATGTGCTGTTCTCTTTGCAATTGTGCTTGGTATTCTTTCATTGTAATAAATCATTGCCATAATTATAACTGAGTCCTGTGAGTCATGAAAGTCATTGGTACAGTTCAGATGCTGTCATTTTCCCTCGCTTTTCTACTCAAAGCAATCTTGGTCCACATCCATCATTCAAGTCTGATGCATACTATCATCATTTTCAAGGTTTTCTCCTCCCTATTATTATGAAAGCATCCCACAAGAAGTTTCCAGCCTACGGCTGCTATTTCACCATGGCCTCTTTTCCTATGGCCCAGGCAGTCTGCAATGGTGTCCACAAGCTGAAATATGGATGCCTTATGCCTCCTATCCCACCCTTCTACCAAAGTTCAGACAACCCTATCTAAACAGAACCCCAAAACCAGGATGTCATTTCTAGGAATTTCATCACAGCCCCTTCCTTACTTGAAGATACAGCCTCCCCTTCCTTTTCAGAGAATTAGTTTACATACTAGTTCCTCAAAATTTGGTCCATAGTCCCCAGTAACTGTTAATGACCTCTATAGGCTAGGAATCCAGTGTTCAAGAGCAAAAATAATACCCAATATATAGGGGTAAAAGGCACGTGTGTGTGTGTGTGTGTGTGTGTGTGTGTGTGTGTGTGTGTGTAACAAAGCGTGGAGATAAAGGAAGAATGGCTACAAATTAATCCTTTATTATTTGAATCTTCTGCAACAGTATGAATAAAACATAATAAATTAACATGTTATCCTGCTACAAATACAGTAAACTTTGTTATTTAAGGAACATTCTGACCAAAGTCATCTACTTCATAATATCAGTGAGCAACTTTCCTTATCTCACTGCAGCTAACAGGCAATTCACTATGACTCAAACTTTCTCTGATACCTAATCTCCACAGGACATCTCCAGCTTATTCTTTGTCTATAACATCCACACACACAACTTCCAACAGTGATCTATAACTGAGAAAAGATTCTAACTGAAGCTGTTGACACTAGAGGCATTAAAATTAATCCTGGAAAACTAACAATCACAGATAACCATAAAAGCTATTTGACTTAGATTTATTGGACTCAGGTATCCAGTTCCTGTTGGGAGACTTGGCAAAAAGATTTGCATTCCTCTGCATCAATGCTGAAATTCTGAGAGGGGTTTCCTGACACCTCACACCATCAAACCCTCTGGATCCATGCCCTGAAGCCCCTTTTAGGGCCATTTGATACTGGTGTCATTTAATCCTCTGGGCCCAAAGAAGATTCACTTGTGCCAAAATTTTCTCTACAAAGAGCACCATTAAAGCTTCTAGAATATTGTTAAATATATAGCACAATTCTTTGATAAAAGGAACCAGAGCTTATATAATAAATGACTGTAAGGCAGCAAAAGTACAAGGAAAGCCTTTCAGGCCAGAAAAGAAGTATTCAAAAACTAAGTGAAAGTTTAAAAGATGGGGCATATGGAAGGAACACAGGAACAAGCCTGAAAGAACTTCCACAGGACAAAACTGGAATGATCCGAGTAATGAAATAAATAACGTAGCACTGGATTATAACCCAAAGTACAACATGAATATTCCTGGGTCCTCACTGAGAAACAATTGAATAAATTTGTGAGAAGAGACAAATCCTCCTCACAAAGACCTCCCAATAACATGTAGATACTTCACCCCCAAGTGGGTAGAGTCTAAACCACCCTTCTATCTGGTGTAGTAACCTGCTTCCAAAGGCTGAACAGCAAGGGGAGCCGGGACAAAGTAGCAGCAACCTAGCAAACAGTACCTTGGCCAGGTGATCAAGGTTAACATCACCATGATGAGTCACATTCACTGTACATACCCTTCAATCTGATGTGATGAGAAGAGAAACAAACAAACAAATACAGACTCAGAAATGTCAGACCAAAGAAGAGTGTGGAGATACCACAATTCCACACAATGTGGCATCCTGGCTAGGACCTGGGAACACAGAAGTACAGTAGTGGGAAACACCAGTGTAATCTCAATGAAATCAGCAGTTGATATATCCCAGTGTAATTTCTTAGTTTTGACAAAATATATATTTATTTATATATATATATATATATATGTTGCATAAGATGCTAACATTCAGGGGAGTTGATACAGAAACTTTGTACTATATTTGCAATTTTCTATAAATATGAAATTATTCCAAAATAAAAAAACTTTAAGATATAAGCATACACACTAGACCCATCTCAATCCCTGGTTTCATGTTCTGTGGTTTCAGTTTGGGGCCATCAACAGTGGTCTGAAAATATTAAATAAAAAATTGTAGAATTAAATGACTTAAGTTTTCAACTGCCCAATGTTCTGAGGGTTATTTGAATGCAAACCACAATACCATGACAGTAGTTCTAATAACTGAGATGGCTAGTGACTAGCGGGCAGGTTGCATATACAGTGTGGATATACTGGACAAAGGGATGATTCAATTCCTGGTTGGGATAGAAGATTTCATCATGCTATTTAGAACTACTTCCCAGGATCAATGGAAAAGGTCAATAATAAATCTGTCACCATGTCTCTGTCATTCCCATTACCTCACATCACATAGGCATGTGTCATCTCACATTTTCACAAGGATGGGTACAGTACAGTACAATTAATTTTTGAAAGAAAGACCACTTTTGCATAACTCATTGTAGTATATTGTTACAATTGTTCTATTATTCTTTGCTTTACTCTCTTACTATGTCTAATTTCAAATTAAACTATCATAGATAGCATAGGAAAAGCTATGGTACATTTGAGGCTTGGACTCCGATTTCAGGCATCCACTGGGGGCCTGGAATACATTCCTTGCAGATAAGGGGGCTACTCTGTGTGCGCGCATTGCTATGGGCGCCAACTCAAGCAGATAAAAGTGCTTCAAGCAAATCAGTCTTCTCTTTATCCTGATGTTTCTATCTTAATTTATTCTTAATTTGCTTTGCCTGGAAGCCGAAACCCAATTCCTTAAAATCGACCAGGATAAGTGGATCTGGACAAGAGCCCTCTCCTCATGAATTAAAATTAGTATTATAGAAACACTTTCAACCCTAGAGACAGCACTTATGATGCTTTGGGGCAACAACTGCCAAAGAGGAGCAAATAAGAGTTATAGGTCACCATTGAGAAGGCTTCCTCTCAGCATTTTGTAATTAACAGTTTATTTCAGTGCCATAATTCAGCATAAAAGAATCCGCAAAGGAACCAGCAGCCTGTGCCATTAAAAATTGCTAGTGAATGTGTTATTTGCAGCTATTAACACTTCTCAGTTGTGATCTTTGGTAATTACTTTCATACTCCAACACCACCTTCATTTTTCACTCCAATTTCTTCTAAAGCTCTCTTGGAACATGGAATATTTGAATTTTATCTGCAAAATCTAATTTCTAAAAAATATTCACTGGATCATTTCTTTATTTTTAATACAACCCAGGTCTTTGCGTATGTTAGGTAAACACTCTACCACTGAGCTAAACTACCAGCCCATAGTCTTCATTTTATAGTTGAGGAACAAGGAGCTACAAAGATGCTAAATGACTCTGCCAAGGTCACCCAGCTAACCTAGCAGACATTGTTCACAGGGTATTTAAAAATCATCTGGATCATTTCTTCAATATTTATTTGAACAAAATAAAATCCCCCTTCTACATGAGAGCAAACATTTAAAAAATGTTACTATATAGTTTTATACCATACTTTTCACAACACACTTTCATACACCAAAACCCTGTCTTACAACAACCCTTTTAATGCAGGCAGGGCAGATGGGCAGGTCGGTTGGCAGAATCTCTCATGGTGGAAGGAGCTGGAGTTGAGAGGATAGGACTGTCTGACATCACAGAGACAGGATGTGCTGGGCATACCCTGACTTCTCATCAGGACCATGCATGGCAATCATTCAGGAGCCTGGAAAGCCCCCCAGCTGATGACTAAGACTCCCCAAGAGAGTATTCTGGCACTTGCTATGACAAGCTTTGATCCTGGGTAGAATATTTACCAAAACCACAGGCTAACACCTTGACAGGATACTTCTTACTCTGTCCTAAATGGAATCAGGAACTACACAGAATTTAGCCTCCTATATAAACCTCAGGAACATGGGTTTAGAAGCCTGGAGACACAGAAGTTGTAATGATCATTCGTTTTTACTTTTTAGAATTGGGGATTGAACTTGGGGTCTTGTACATACCAAACCTGTGCTCTACCACGGGACTACACCCTCAGCCCTTTCCATTTTTCAGATGAAGAAGTGATTTACTCCAAGTGAACTATGCAGCCAGACTGTCTGGTTTCAAATCCAGATTCAGTCCCCTGCAGTGGGACTACACCTTAGCAATAAGTAGCCCCTCAAAGGTGTAATGGTTCAGAGTTAAAGGTCATTTTTCATCTATGTGATATTCCAAGGAAGGCTCAGAGACCCAGGTTCCTTGCACCTGTGGCCCCATAATCCCCCAGGGATCATCACAGTCTGTACTCAGCCGGCAGAAACTGAAAGAACAAGGAAAGCACTTCTTAAAACTTTCATCTAGAAATGGTACACTCTCACCTTCCAGCTGCCATCCTCATCTGAGGGGGGCTAGGAAATACCCATTGGTGATACATCAAGAAGAAACACCCTGTGAGCAATGTCTGCTGCGTTAGCTGGGTGACCTTGGCAGAATCATTTAGCATCTTTATAGTTCATTGTTCCTCAACTATAAAATGAAGACTGTGGGCTGGTAGTTTAGCCCAATGGTAGAGTGCTTGGCTAACATATGCAAAGACCTGGGTTCTATTAAAAATAAATAAATAAAATATTGCTGCAAAGTTTTTATAAGGGTTCAGTGAGCTAACACATGGAAAGCTCTGGAAATCAGTAAATCTGCCGTAAACACAGGCTATTGTCCTTACCATCTTCACCCTGGCTATTTTTACCATGATTACTAAAAAACACAGTAGCAAGGATTAAGTCTACATCTTTTGACTCAATCCAAGGAGAACTTTTCCTACTTTTCCACACTGCTGCTACCGTCTGGAGCATTTATATAAAGTGATTCTCAACTGTCTTCCTAAAATACAAATGTTATTTCTCTAAAAAGCACAAATGAGAAAATCTGGTCACAATAATTGGAAACAACTGTTGGGAGCTAATAGAAGGACATAGACTTTATCTGATTTCAAGTTATATTCCAGTTTTTTTGTCTTACACTGAAATTTTTCATTTCAATGAAAGGCAGTACAAAAAAAAAAAATGCCATGCCAGGAAGAAAATCCAACTAGCAGCTCGTTGTCCTCTAATCCTGTATTTTGAGGGGAGAATATACATATTTAATTTTTTTCAGAGAACATTCTAGTATCTCTGCCTTCATTTTTTTTTTTTTATGAAGGACATATTAAAGCAGCCATGAGTGCTTACTTGATTATTCCTTTCCCTTCTAGCCTTTTGGCTAAAGCAAATTATCTTGTTCCATTTTTAGTTAATTCTATTTGCTTGATTATTAAGAATATCAGGAAATGAAAATTTCCTTCAGTAAATAAACCAGACACTTTCGATCACGTAAATAAAAATAGAAGAGCAAATACCACTTATGAACAATATAAGCTGTTCATTCAATATCCTTGTGCTATTTCACCATCTAATGTTGCCATTTGTCTGTGAAATAAACCAGGGCTTTATTGTAAATGTACTATGATTATGATTCAACTCTCAGGCCTGCATCTTGCCAACTGCCTAGACTCGATTATTATCCTATCTCACTTATCAGAGAGAAAAAGCTGCAACATAGCGGATCCAGCCTGTCATTGTCGGAATAATATAAAACTGGGTTTGAAGCATCAATTTTTTCTCACTGAAAAAGGCAGCATTAAACAAGTAGATCTTGAAGAGACATAATCTGGTCATCTTGTTCACTTCCAAAGTCATGGAAGTGAAAAGAAAGTCTGCTCACACTCTCTCTCCCAGATAGGCCACCTCTGCACTCAGGAAAATTCTGGGAGCGGAATTTTTCAAGTATGTGCTGAAGGAAAGAATGCTTTGGAGCCCTGTTCTGGAAAACCTCCTGAACGCTTCTGAGTGTACCTCAACTGATTGGGTGACCACCAGAGGTCTCTCTGGGAGGGGATCTTAGACCATTGTGGCAGGGACTGCCATTTGTCTGCCAACATCTGCTCTTTACTCTTTGATAGTGATAGAACTATAGCTGTATACACTGCTATCCAGCAAGATCACACTAGTGTAGCCATAGAAATTTTTACCCAAAGAATATAAGAAGTGATAACGTGCCACCTCCAGCCTGAGATTTAAGACACCAAAGGGACTCTCAGCCTTCCCCATTCCTGAAGGTTAGAGCCCAGATGTGGCAGTCTTAGCCTTGACAGTGCACAGAGTACCCTAGGGTTTCACTACTCCAGTGTGATCAGGAAACAGCAGCACCACATCCCCTGGGAACTCTTTAAAAATCAGAATCCCAAGGAAAGGTAGCAGAATACAACAGACACTAATATGGCATTATGTAAAAATGTGAATATGTAACAGATGTGATTCTGCAATCTATATTTGGGGTGAAAATGGGAGTTCAAAACACAATTTGAGTCTAATGTATGAAAGATGATATATCATGAGCTATGTAATGCTTTAAATAATCAATAAAAAAATTAAAAAAAAAATCAGAATCCCAGGTCCCACCCCAGACATACTAAAGCAATCTACATTTTAACAAGATTCCTAGAGGAATCCAATACACGTGCTGGCCAGAGGATGGCAGAGCTGAGGCCTGGAATGGACCCACGTTCTCCTGTGATCAAAGCTGTCCCATTGACCTGAAATGCTCACTCTGCTACTCTTTATAACCGGAAGAAACTTTTACTTAAGACATGGTATCTGGACTGTCTTCATTACCGATGCTTAGATTTATCCTTCAGTAATGTGATACTGTTTACAGGGTCTCATTTTAAACTTGCCTGGGGAGGTCCTATTCTAAAGTCATTCAGTTCTAAAACTCTGCCCACAAGTCTGCACTCTGAGGATCCACCAGGTGTGACCTCAGTTTCCAAAAGGTAGCTCCCACTACTAAGTGGGAATCCTTGTCCAATAAGAAGGAGCTAAGTCAGAAAGTTGAAAAGAGGAAAAGAGTTCCTAATGAGTGGTCACTATGGGAATCAAGGCTAAAAATCAAGAGATGAGCTGTAGATGAAACTGCAGAGGCATCTCTGGGGACTTGAGGGATTCTCGTGGCTATCTGCAGCAGCTACCTTCCAGGTGTGCCTTCATGCCCTAACTTCCCCTGCCTAAGTTTCTACCATCTATGCAGAGAATTGCAGTCTTTGCTCTGCCAAGCTAAACCCAAAAGTTGTTTCAAGGTCAACATCTCATTTGGAAGTGACCAAATTATATTCCCAATTGGTGCTTCTCACCTGAATTCAAGCATTCTTAATTACCCACACAATTCTAACATGTTAGCACAGCTTGCAACACAACACATACTGACAACTATGTTCATATCAATTCCTCTACCCTCTCCCTCATCACAGGACTCTTCCATGGGCCCTTTCTGTTTTTCCACACAAATACGTCGCCATTCCAAAGAAACTCTTTTCTGTCCCCTTGTTTTGCATGTGCTTTTTCCTCATGCACTTGTCAATTGTTTTCCTGTTGAGAACTTAATTTTTTTCTTTTTGAAACTTTCCAAAAATCTTTAACAAGATTTTTCTTTCCCCACTTGGATTTACCTTTTGTATCCTGCTACTTCACACTTCAGACTATGGCTCTGGATACCATTCCCCACCAAAATGAACCATGGCTCCCTGCAGAAGCATTCGTTCCAGGTGTGGGGCAGTGAACATGCCCAGAAGCATGGAAGTTCTCCAAGACTTTGGGGGACACATCAGGAGTCAGGAAACGACTTGCCATGGCTCCCACTGGCCAACAAAGGGAAGGTGGGCATGGATTTAGAAGAGAAAAAAAGTCAAGCATTAATCTTATGTTCCTTATTTGAAGTGTACTTCAAAGCATATAAGATGTCCTCATGTTTGCATACCCCAACTCTTCTTTGGCCAATTGCTACTGGATATTCCACTGCCACTGTTCCTGCTCTCCTAACATTGCCACCTGGCTTGCCTCCCCAGAGGTCAGGCTGGGCTTGGGTCTGGCACATGGTTATCTGATGCCCAGCTCCAACCTGAGGAGGTGAGCACCACAGCTCTGGTTCCTCCCATTATTTCTGGGCCCAGTTGAAGAGCTAAATATTAATGCAGGGATCTGGCTTCTCCAGCTGCTGCCCGGGGCAGTCTAACTCCAGAAGTTTAAAGGTGATAACAGCTCCTAAGGTGAAATTTCACCAGTGAAAGACAATATATGGGAAATCATCAAGATAAACTTGCCTTCCTCCCTCCCCTATGGACACTTCCAAAGTGTAGGATCTCCCCCTGGCACCCAGGAAGATGTCCTATGTGACCAAGAAGGCAGCTGTGTATTTTTGCAAGGCGATGCCAGCTCAGTAACATGCACTCCTGCCTTTGCTTTTCCTCCTTCCCACATCATTTCCCTTCAGATTCCCTCCAGCTGCTCTTGGGTTGTCTCCCCCAGTAAAACCTGCAACTTTCCCTCAGGCTTTGGGTTCTAGGGAACTTAGGGAATTCATAGCTAAATAAATGGTTGAAGCAGAAAAATTTGATAGATCTAGAACATCATCATTTTGCTACCTCTTATAAAATGAGCTTGTTATTTTATATCTATCAGTGACTGATAATATCACAAGCCAGATAAGTAGATACTCCTCCTAATTGAAGCAGGTAGAGAGAGAACTCCTGCGCACTGGTTTCTGTGGTGGGAGGAAGAGTCTTTCTCCTTTTCCTATTTTACTTTCTAATCCAGGTATTCCTCTGTTCCCTAAACACACCCACCATCCCTTGTTAATCTATGTCTAACTAAAATAGGCGGCAGTAGATATGTGTATATATGTGTGAACGGATAGACACACACCATATTCTTCTGTTTCTCATTTAATCCTAATTAAAATTTATGTGCCTCAGGGGTGGGATATAAACCTCCTCCGTTATTTCCTCTCCTAATCCTCCAGAGTATGCAAAACAGGCTTCTGCAGACTGTGGGTGGACACTCAATGAAAATTATTAACGAGCTGATGAGTTACAGTAGGGAATGTCATAATTTGCTTGGCTTTTCTAGGAAATAATGATTTAGTTTTTATGAATGTGAATAAAAAGCTGGCTCTCTGGGTTTCACAAAGTTATTTTCACTAACACATTCACAATTCTAAAAATTCTCCAGACTTAAGAAATCAATGGTTTAAGATTTAAAAGATTACATCTTATTGCATGGAACAATTCTCTTATGCAGGAATTCAATTTTGCAATAAGAGATTCCCATAACAACACAGATCAGTATGAGATTTAGTGTTTTATCCTTGGCACAGGCATTATCCTTAATTTCTGAGAGTACTAAAGATGCTGGAATAGGGAGCTAGCTGTGGCCTATTGGAAAATACACACACACACACACACACACACACACACACACACAAATGGGCTTCTCAAGAACATTGTTGGTTTGGGCAGCATGGCCTCTCATTGCAGAGAAACCCCTTCTCCATCCATTGTTTACAGAATCACATATTTGTACCAAAATATTTTGTTTCTTGAAGCTCTTTGGACTTTTGCCATAATGAGGATCTGAATTTTACAAGGTCAGTAAGGGTTATCAATAGACTCAGCGTCTACAAACCAATTCTAGCAAACTGAGCTGCAGGATGGCTATTATAAGAGAACCAGCATCAGCAGAATTAATGAAGAAAATTAATGACTTTCTCAGTCAGTGCAAAAAAGTGGGGACTTTGTAACAAGCTGCACAGAAGCTGCTAGCACAGACTGATTCCAAGACTTCTTTGTTTTATTCTGTACTGTTTACTGTGAGGTTCACAATGTAAGTAATTTCGCTTTGGGTTTTATTTTGTGCTGGTGATTGAAATCCAGGCCTCACACATGCTGGGAAAATGCTCTTCCTTTAGGCCACACCTCCAGCCTCACTGGGATTTTCTATCTCCTTTTTTTTTTTTTTTTTTTTTTTTGCTCTATTTTGCTAATATAAACCTAATTCCTAAATATAAGAAAAATAACAATTAAAAATAATAATACACATAAATACATCCTGGGAGCAAATTTTTACCCCTCACACATAAGATAGAGCACTAATCTCTAGGGTATATAAAGAACTCAAAAAGCTAAACACCAAAAAACAAAAACAAAAAAACAAATAACCCAATCAATAAATGGGCCAAGGATCTGAACAGACACTTCTCAGAAGAGGATATACAATCAATCAACAAATATATGAAAAAATGTTCATCATCTCTAGCAATTAGAGAGATGCAAATCAAAACTACTCTAAGATATCATCTCATTCCAATCATCTCACTCCAATGGCAGCTATTATGAAGCCAAACAACAATAAGTGTTGGCAAGGATGTGGGGGAAAAGGTACACTCATACATAGCTGGTGGGACTGCAAATTGGTGCAGCCATTAAGGAAAGCAGTATGGAGATTCCTTGGAAATCTGGGAATGGAACCACCATTTGACCCAGCTATCCCTCTCCTTGGTCTATACCCAGAGGACTTAATATCAGCATACTACAGGGACACAGCCACATCAATGGTTATAGCAGCACAATTCACAATAGCTAAACTATGGAGTCAACCTAGATGCCCTTCAGTAGATGAATGGATAAAAAAAATGTGGCATATATACAATGGAATTTTACTCAGCAATACAAGAGAATAAAATCATGGCATTTGCAGGTAAATGGATAGTGTTGGAGAAGATAATGCTAAGTGAAGTTAACCAATCCCAAAAAACCAAATGCCAAATGTTTTCTCTGATATAAGGAGGCTGATTATAGTGGGGTAGGGAGGGGGAGCGTGGGAGGAATAGATGAACTTTAGATAGGGCAGAGGGGTGGGAGGGAAAGGGGGCAGGGGGTTAGCAAGGATGGTAAAATATGACAGACATCATTATCCAAAGTACATGAATGAAGACACAAATTGGTGTCAACATACTTCATATACAACCAGAAATATGAAAAACTATGCTGTATATGTGTAATAAGAATTGTAATGCATTCTGCTGACATTTTAAAATAAGAAAATAACAAAAAATGTTCAATAAATTATTATTTGCAATAACTATCCCAAGAAATAAGGAAATTGGCATTCTCCAATCTGCCCTACTCCTTCTATGTACTTTTTAAACTAGATATTTATATTAAAATGATTAAAACTATCATATCCACTAACAATCAAAGAGAATAAGCAAAACACCAATTTTGTTCAAAGTCTGCTGGGAATGTTTGCTTAAGTGTGGTGGATCCTATCGGGAAGATTCTAAAGATGTTTACTAAATGCCAAAAAGTTTAAGAAAATATGGCTAATAACTTGCTATTGGGAATGTTAACAGTACTTTAATTTAATAGATAATGTAACAATCATGTTTCATTGTTTTGATGAAAAACAGTAATAACAATTTGGGAAAGATATATTGCCTATCTTTTTCCAATCAACTTTAAGGTATAATTTACATACAATAAAATATACCCATATTAAGCATAAAGTTTGAGTTTGATAACCATATATCCATGTGATCATCACCATAATCATTTATAAATATAAATCATTTCCCTCATGCTAAAGAGATTCCTCATATACTTTTACATGTAGTTCACCTTTCCCCTGGCAAACAAAAATCTGCCTTTCTGCCTCTTTAGGTTATTTTTTCCTGTTTTAGTATTTTATATAATTAGGATCATACAAATACACAGAATGTGGCTGCCTTCTTTTGTTCAGATTAATGGTTTTGAGATTCAGCTAATTTTGCATGAAAAAATAATTAACTTCTTTCTGTTTTAAGTGTTATCCACTGGGTGTATATTTCAAATATATTCTCTGGACCAGTTGTTTTTATCATGCAGTACAATGTAGTAAATTGAGAATTTCCTACTTTTAAACAGATGCCAGATTTTGATTAGATGCATCCAGTGTCATCACTATGAAAATGTTCAAATGGTTGTATTGACTAATTTTTGTTAAACTGATATGAAAATAATATTTAAAGGCTTAAATAATTGAATAGACACTGAACACAGTATGATTACAAGGACCAGTATTATGTTACTAACTGTAACATTGTTGTATTATATTACCTGCAATGGGAGATACATTGCTCATTGCTTAAAGACTTCTTTTTGTAAAAGTCATTCTTTACTTGTCTTACCAAATAAGCTTTTTTATATTCATGAATTTGTCATGCTTCGTTGAATGTGGTGAATAAGAAATCATCTTGATACCACCCTTGTATTTTTTTATTCCTTGCCCTTCTGCCTTTTTGCAAGTTGGAATAGTATTTTCAACTTCCTCAGAGACACTGAATTTGATAAAATACTCCATTTTCACTATCAGTTAAAAATTTAAAGGTTTAAATATTTAAAACATAAAACAAAAAATGAAGAGAAACGCACCCAAATCCTTATTCTGAGAAACTATATTTAATATCTATATTTGTCAATTTATTCAGCAGATCTCTGTAACTGACTTAAAAACATTTATCCATATAGATAAGAATTGGATCGTGGCAGATAAAAATAAAAAAAAATAGTTAGAATAGTACAATTGCCGATTTTTTTTATTCATTTTTTATGTCACCAGTAAGTTTGCGAAATAAGCATAATGCTTAAAACACACTTAGGCACAAAGAATTCTCAGCCAAGAAATTAGTATAAAAACATGAGCTAAAATAGTCATCTTGAAATTTCTTTTCATAAAAATAAAATTTGAAAAGTAGATTGTGCTACCAAATCAAGTGTTATATTTTACAGAAAACAAGGCAGAACATCTTAACTGAGTAAGGAGGAAGTCAGAACGTGGGAAGCGAAGCTGAGAGATTGTTGGCTCCCATCAAGTTCTTGTTTTAGTGCAAGAGGAGGGAAAAAATTAAAGTTTAAAAAAATACATAATGTTGTAAATGAGGGAAAATAATGCAGGGTCAGAGGACAGAACAGAGGCCATACCAGATAGGCTGGTCAGGAAAGGGCCCAGAGGAGAGACCTTTGTGCCACAGTGAGGCACAAAGCATGTGAAGATCTGGAGAGAACACACCAAGCAGAGGGAAGAACAAAGGTGGTTTATTCCCTCAACATAGCCTCCGTGATTCTTAGAATATGGTCTGGTCAGGTCTTGATCATGGATTCTCCAAATAAATGAAAATAATATAAGCCAGACTCAGTTACACACAGTCTATCTCTTCCTCCCCTCGTGCATCCCACCACCAAGCCAACCAGGAAAATGAATTGGCTACAAGCTTTCTGAACTGTTGTGTGCATGAGAGTTGGAGAGCCCACCAAAAGCAAAAGGTGAACATCACAGGTCGACTGAAGCCTGCCAGGCATTTAGTTAGCTCTTGCTTTTCATTGTGGTAATAAGGCTTCAGTTTTCTCTGCATCTAAACTTTTTCAGTAAAGGACAGTTTGCCTGTGGGAATCTAGGTAGCAAGAGGCATCATGAGAAGAGCTGAAGGCTACCTCCAGCTGAAAAGAGCAGATGAGGTCGCTTGGACCAATTCTTTCACTGACATCCCCTACAAAATCTGGATTAAAATTTTTTAATCTTAAAAGCATTATAGAAATAAATGATAAGAAGGATTTACCAGGCCAAAATTTTGAAGAGAGAAGCTCTTTTATCCTGGAGATTCTGGCCAATCTGGAAAGAGCAGCTACAAGGTGATCTTGTAAGAACAGGGAGGTGGTAGGAAGGCATGTTAAAATTAAAGTCTAGTACCAACAGAGATTAGAAGCTGCACACTCCCTCCCAAGGTCCAGGGCTGGGCCTCTGAAGGGTGACACAATGAAAGAGAGGATACTGACCTCTAATCAAATATCAAACATTGACCTTGTACTATTATCATCCTTGGGTGTTTGCAGAAGGAAATACTTCAGGAAAGAAAAAACATCATTCTAGTTTAAATTATTTCTGTATTTTTTTTCCCAAATAAAATGCCCAGCACCTCCCCCCCAAAAAATATGTGGTACATAAAGAAGTAAGACAACATGAGCCACAAACATTAGAATTATTAGATAAAAACTAATACAATTATGTTCATAATAATAAAGGGCAACCTTGGAAACTTTTAGTGCTTTTTAAAATAGTCTACAGTGAAGTCAGAGAAACAAGAGAAGAAAATTTAAAAGTGAAGGTATTAGGCAGAAGATACAGTACAGAAGTTTACATTCATCTTGAGTCACAGAAAGAGAGAAGAAAGCAGCAGAGTAATACCGGAAGAAATAAAATCAGAGTTTCCCAGACTTTAAAGATCTTAATCCACAGACTCAGGAAACCTGACAAAGTCCAAGAAGGATTTGTTTTAAATACCCCCATGGACTCAAAGTGACATTGCAGAAAGCCAAAGGGGGGAGGGAGGATCTTGAAAGAATAAGAGACAGGAACTAGGCTTCATTCCCAAGTCTTCTATGAATCAGCCATGAAACCTTGACCAAAGTACCTTTCTGTACCATTTCTGCACTATGCAAATAATAATGATTAGGGTCCGTGGTGGAGAAAATTTGACAAGACTATTTATGTAAAATTCCTCAAACAGTTACTGGCACATAAAATTCCCTTCTTTGAGATAGGTCTACAACTCAATCATCAGGACTTTGCAGGTCCAGCCTTGTGAACAATACTTTTTATTAACACTTCTAATTGTACAAATAAGTGTGTTTTACTGTGATACTTTCCTACATGCATATGCATGAATTACACATTGATCATGCCCACTCTCCCTTCCAGTCTCATCCTGCTTTCTCCCCTCCAACCAATCAGCCCATGAACAGTTTGAGATAATTTTAAACTTCCAATGCAGATTTTTTTCTTAAATTATTTCAAGATATAATATTGAATTCAGAAATATAGTCAGACATTCCATTAGGTTAATGACATCAATGCCTTTTAACCTTTGAGTTAGAAGAGGTAAAGGGAATACTGATCAGAAATTAAATAAGACCTCTGCCCAGTGCTTTGAAAATCATTTTCCACAAACACCTCTGAGAGTTGGTTTATTTTTGCAGTCTAAGTACTGTAACACTTCAAGTTCTTACTCAATTTTTCTTATTTGCCTTAATTATGAAAACCTTAAGGGTAAAATCTACACTGTCAAAAAAGAAAAAGTGGAAACTTACAAATACTGTCTAATCAAATTCTTCAACATCCTCTTTCATAATTCTATTAAAAATTCTTTTACTTTATGGTAAAAGCCTTTTTTCCTTCAAAAATTGGCTGCATTCTTGAATTCATATGTGCTAAAAATTTCTGAATGCAATATAGGAAATCTTGCAAAAAATTATTATATGTGCATGTGGGAAAATATCTTCTTAAGTAGTGATACAGCAAAAGAATGTTAAAAGAATGTTTATTGCTGTATAGAGGGAAACAGTACGCATATTTTTTATGTTGACTCTACATATCCTTTTTTATCTTTAAACATTTACTTTTGCATTACTAGAACTCACATTGCTAGTAGTTGAATAAGGCCCTAATATTTTATTCTTTTTCCTCTAAAAGGAAAATTCCTGTGGATTTTCTTTGTGTTTCATGTTTCCTGAGGATTGGCCTCATTTTATAGATCTCAAAAATCCACATATCTTATTTAATACTTGAAAGTCACAGTTAAGTCCTTGCTTCAATATTACAGTACAATAGATTAATTCTTTGCTCTGAGTCTTAGATGAGGAGAAAATCAGATCTTCATAACCAATAGAACTTCATGTGTTCTAAAAATTAAAAATCTTAGTCAATAATGAGATGTTTAATATTGAATGCACCAGAATAAGAACCCTAACTCCCACTGAGCATGAATAGCTATAAGCACCATGAATTCTCAAAGTTGGTTATCACTCCTTAGACATCATTTTTGAAGTTTTCTGCTTGATACTAAGAAGTCCTCCATTCCCCTCACCTGCTGGGGAATCATGATGGGAAATCACTTCTCCCTCTCCTAGGAATGAGAACATTCATCAATAACAGACTTGATCCAGCAGAAGAATGAGTATGTGAACCTGAAGAACAGGTCTCTTACAATATACCAGTCAGATAAAAAAGAAAGACTATTTAAGACATTAAGGACAGCACTGAACAAATAACTACATTTTTTAAAAAATCTTATTTATTTAAATTGTTGATGGACCTTTATTTTTTTTATTGATATGCAGTATTGAGAATTGAACCCAGTGCCTCACACATTCAAGGCAAGTGCTCTACCACTGAGCCATAACCCCAGCCCATATATCTACATTTTTTGATACCTGAAGGTAAGGAGAAAAAACTTTGGGACTGTGGCTCAGTGGTAAAGTGCTTTCCTCGCATGTGTGAGGCACTGGGTTCAGTCCTCAGCACCACATAGAAATAAATAAATAAAAGTTAAAAAAAAAAACTTAAGGGCACAGAAAACCTACTCAATAAGATCAGAAAACTTCCCTAATCTTGGGAAAGATATAGATTTTAATGTACAGGAGTTTTATAAGACCCCAAATACACATAATTAGAAAAGATATTCACTATAGCATATTATAGTCAAACTGGCAAAACTACAAGACAGAGAAAGCTCTAAAATCTGCAAGAGAAAAGCACCAAGTCATATTTAAGGGTATCCCTGTAAGACTCACAGCAGATTTCTCAGCAGAAACCCTCCTACAAACCAGGAGGAAGTGCAATGATATTCTGAGTTCAAACTTCCAACCAAGAATACTATAACCAGCAAGGATATCCTTTGGAAATGAGTAATAAAGTCCTTCCAAGACAAGCAAAAACAAGGAAGTCATAACCACCAGACCAGATGCTTCAAACTACCTTCGTGAAAATATAAATCCAACAATAATAGTAGACACACAAAAGAGAAAAGAACCAAATATTATCAATCCAGTAAACCACCATCAAACCACAAAATAAATGAAGAAGAAAGAACATTTAAAAGTTGAAGAAAATCAAAATGATAGGCGCTAAATGCTCACCTATCAATAATAACTTTAAGTGCAACTGGACTAAATTCTCCAATTAAAAGACACAGATTGGGCTGGGGATGTGGCTCAAGCAGTAACGCGCTCACCTGGCATGCGTGGGGCTCTGGGTTCGATCCTCAGCACCACATAAAAATAAAGATGTATCCACTGAAAACTAAAAAATAAACATTAAAAAATTCTTTTTTAAAAAAAGACACAGATTGGCTGAATGGATATAAAAACAAAATGTAACAATATTCTGAGTACAAGAAACTTACCAATAAATACACAAATAGACTAACAAGGATGAAAAATGATATTGCAAGCAAATGAAAATTTAAAGTGAGCAAAAACTATACTTACCTGGCAAAACAGACTTTAAGAAAAAGCTAAGGAAAAAAGAAGGTCACTGTGTAACAAGGGATCAATTCAAAAAGATATGATAGTAAATCCTTATAACCCTAATGTTGAAACACCCAATTTTATTAAACAAACAATAATAGACCTAAAGGGAGAGAGGTAGACTCTAATACAATAATAGAAGAAGATTTCAACACCCTACTTTCATTGATGGACAAATCATCCATATTAGAAAAAAGGAAATGCTAGCATTTTAAATCAAACGGACTCAACGGATATTTACAGAATATTCCATCCCAAAGCTGAGGAATGTACTTCAGTGCAAGGAACTTTCCCTAGAATAGACCATATATTGGACTACAAAACAATTGAACAAATTTTTAAAAATTAAAGTCATACTGTGTATCTATTCTTATCACAATGGAATAAAGCTAGAAGTTAACAAAAGAAATTTTTAGAAATTACACAAATACATGAAGATTCAATCCACTACTGAATGATCACCAAAAAGGGGGTGAGGGTGGATTTAAAAATTCCTTGAAACAAATGAAAATGGAAATAAATACCAAAACTTGTGGGATACAACAAAAGCAGTACTAGCAAGGAAGTTTATGGCAGTAAGTGCCTACATAAAAACAAAAAATCCCAGATTTCAAATAAACAACTTAACTATACATCACAAGGATTTAAAAAACAAAGAACCTACCCTGAAATTAAAAGAAGGGAAGTAATAACAAAGACCAGAGCAGAAATGAAATAGATAAGATACAGAAGATCAATGAAAGGGTTGGTTTTTCAAAATGATCCATGCAATTGACAAAACTTTAGCTAGACTAACCAAAAAGAAAAGGTAATGCTCAAATATAGTCAGGTGAAAAAGGAAAAAAAAATACAACCAATAACAGAGAATGCAAAGGATTATTAAGGATTGTTTTTAAAAATTATATACTAACAAATTGGAAAAACTAAAATAAATGGGAAAATTTCAGGATACATATGACCTACCCAAAGCCCATGAGGACATAAAAGAAACACTGAACTAGATAGATCAATTTCAAGTAATGAGATTGAATCAGATCTGATGTCTTCCTTACTGAGTTTTACCCTTTTTTTTTTTGAAGAACTAATGCTAATTTTTCTCAGTCCCAAAGATTAAGGAAGGAACCCTTCCAAACTCATTCTATGAGGTCAACATTTTTGTTACTAAAACCTAACATGACTACACCAACAAAAAAAGAACTATGTTTATTAGATGCAAAAATTCTCAACAAAATATTAGCAAATCAGATTCTACAGCACATCAAAAAGGTCGTTCATTGAACAGGTCAGTTTCATTCTAGAGATGCAAAGATAAATGTTATAATCAATAAAATGAAGGATAAAAATTCATATGAACATTTCAATAGATGCAGAAAAAGCATTTGATAAAATTTGCCAGAGCAATTAAGCAAGAGAAAGAAAGAAAAGACATATAATTAGGAAGGAATAAGTCAAGTTGTCCTTATTTGCCTTTGATATGATTCTCTATAGAAAAACCTATGGGGTTCTCCAAAAGACTATTAAACTGATAAATGAATTCAGTAAAACAGAATACAAAAATCAAGATAAAAATGATAGCTTTTCCATACACCAGTAACAAATTTACTAAGAAATCATGAAAGCAAGCTGGTTCCCAACAACTACAAAAAAGATAAAATACCCAGGAACAAGCTTAACCAAGGAAGTGAAAGACCTTTACAATAAAAATGACAAAACATTGATGAAAGAAACTAAAGACACATGAAGATGGAAAGACCTCTCACATTCTTGTACCAGAAGCATGTTGTTAAAATATCCATATTACCCAAAGCAATCTATAAATTCAATGCAATCCACATCAAAATACCAATGACATTCTCCACAGGACTAGAAAAGTAAATCCTAAAATTTATATGGAAATTTTATAAAAGATAAAAAAAAGAGTAGAGCTGGGGGCATTGCAATACCTAATTTCAAGACATAGTAACCCAAGCAACACGGCTTTGGCATCAAAACAGACACAGACTGATGGAACAGAATAGAAATCCTAAAATAAGCCCACATATCTAACAGCCAAGTGATTCTTTACAGAGGCACCAAAAACATATACTGGATAAAGAATAGCCTCGTTAGTAAAAGGTGCTGGGGAAACTGGATATTTCCGTCTTCAGTTCAGAAGTCTGAAACTCAACCACTTTCTCACCCTGTACAAAGCAAAACAAGATGGATCAAAGACTTAAGTGCAAGATCTAAAACTACCAGAATAAAACATAGGGGAAACACTTCAAGACATTGGTATAGGCAATGATTTTCTGGACAGCAAGCACACCAACACATGAGAAGCAAAAGTAAAACTTGCCAAATGGGATGACATCAAACTAAAATTTTTTGCACAGCAAAAGAAACAATCAGTGAAGAGAGAAACTACAGGAAATATTTGCCAACTCTTCATCTGACAGAGGGCTAATATCTAGAATATATAAAAAAGAGAAAACTTTTAAAAAGTTTTTTTAGTTTTTTTTAATCCAGTTAAAATAAATACAAATAATCAAATATATGAAATATATATTTGAATAATATATATGAAAATATCGCATTGATCACCAGGGAAATACAAATCAAAACCACAATGAGAGCTGGGCATGGTGGCACATACCTGTATTCCCAGAGGCAAGAGAATCACAAGTTCAAGGGCAGCCTTGGCAACTTAGTGAGGCCCTATTTCAAAATAAAAAAAAAATTAAAAAGGGCTAAGGATGTGGCTCAGTGATTAAGCATTCCTGGGTTCAATCCCTGGTACCAAAAAACAAAACAAAACCCATAACAAGACACAAGTTAGAATGGCAATGACATGGAGAAAAAGGAATTTACATACTCTTGATGGGAAGGTAATTAGTGCAGTCTTTATGGAGAAGAGTAGAGATGTTCTTCAAAGAACTAAAAGCAGATCTACCATGTGATCCAGTTATCCCACTTCTGGATATATATCTCCAAAGGACATGCAATGAGCATACCAAAGAGATACCTATACGTTTCTTCACACTATTCACAATAGCTAAGATATGAAATCAGCCTTGGTGCCCATTAACAACAGTTCAGTAGACAAAGAAAATGTGATATAAACAGGGTACAATGGTGGTGGCTGCCTATAATCTCAGCAACTTGAGAGGCTCAATCAGGAGGATCACAAGTTCAAGGCCAGCCTGGGTAACTTAGCAAGATTGCCTCAAAATTGAAAAGTCAAAAGAGATGAGGACATGCTCAGTGATAAAATGCCTCGATTCAGTCACCAGTACCCACTCCACAAAATGAGGTACATAGACACAATAGCATATTAATGCAGCCATAAAGAATTGACTCCTGGGCTGGGACTGTAACTCAGTGGTAGAGTGCTTGCCTAGCATGCATGAGGCACTGGGTTCAATTCTCAGCACCACATAATAATAATAATAAACAAATAAAATAAAGGCATTTGTCCATCTACAACTACAAATTTTTTTTTTAAAAAAGAGAATTGATTCCTGTTATTAGCAGCAAAATGGATGGAACTGTAGATCATTGTGTTAAATAAGTCAGACACAAAGACAAGTACCACATGTTCTCATATGTGGATGCTCAAAAAGTCCACCTGAAGGTAGGATAGTGACTAGAGATTGGTCAGGGGAAGGGAGCATGGACAAAAGGAGGTTAGATTAATGCACACTTATATGTATGGAAATGGCACGGAATCTCATTAATATATTAATTCTATACATATTACATATATTATTAATATAATAAAATTTTAAAACTCCAATGGGAGGAGGACATTCTACAAAATACCCAGCTAGTATGCCTTTAAACTGTCAAGGCAAGTCTAAGAAATGGTCATAAGCAATAGAAGCCTATAACATGGTAACTAAAGGTAATATGGTATTCCAATAGGATTCTGGAGCAGAAAAAGAACATGAAGTAAAAATTAAGGAAATATGAGGAAACCTATGGACTTTAGTTAATACCAATATTGGCTCATTAATTATGACAATTTCTCCTACTGCCAATGTTTTAGTAAGTTAAGCATGGAGTATGTAGAAACTCTGTACAACCTTTGTGAATCTTCTGTGTATATATAAAACTATGATTCTCTATAGAAAAACCTATGGGATTCTCCAAAAGACTATTAAACTTATGATAAATGAATTCATAAATGAATGTAAAGTTAATTTCAAAATAAGTTTCAAGAAACTAGATGTAGCTGGGCACAGTGCCATGTGTCTGAAGTCCCAGCTACTTCTTGAGGAGGGAGACTTAGTTGTGATTTCTAGTCTGACTAATAAAGATTCTCTTTCTGCCTGCACCAGTCTTTATAAATGAAGAAGCACTGGGCTTTATTTACTCATTCATATTTAAGTATTTGATTTTTAATTCTGAGTCTTGTGGTCTGCTTTACCTGAAATTCAGTTTTCATCCATAAAATTAAAGTGATGATAGAGGCAGTATGCAAAAATAGCTTAGGGAATGATTTTTTAAAAATACATGTTTGGAAAGATGAACTTGTAAGATTGGTGCTATGGTTTGGATAGGAGTTGAATGTGTCTCCTAGTGTCCATATGCAATATTGGGCAGTGGTGGAAACTCTAAGAGGCAGGGCCTACTAGGATGCAATTAGGTCACTGGGGTATCAACCTTGAAAGAGATTAAAGCCAGTTAGCTCCTGTGATACTGGATTGTCAAGAGAACAGTAATTCTGGCCCCTAAACCTGTCTGGCTTTCTGCCTCACCATGTGACCTCTCCCTTGAACACACACTCAACGTGCCATCCACCATATTGTAGTATAGCCAGAGGCCTTCAACAGAACCAAACAATGTTGATACTGAGTTCTTAAGTCTCCAAGGCTATGAACTAAACTTTTCTGTCAAAGCAACAGAAAGTGTACTAAATAATTGGGTTCTTACCAACACAACTCAATATCTCCAACAATGATAGGCAAGTTGGCTGCCTCCATTCTTCACAGGAAAGTCTAAACTGGCCTGCCTCTGGCTACCTCCTTTAGGATACCTCATTAACTTCCAAAGAAAAATAACTACCCTCCCACACTGGCAATTCAAGGCTTCCAGATAATATTTCATGAGATAAGGCTTTGCAAGAATTTTGGGTAGCCTGTCAGAGTATCAGCTCATCTGTGAGGCACATAGCTTTTCATCTTTGATGGTGTCAGAAAAGGTGAATGGAAAAAATTCATCAAGAGACAATAAGTAGAAAAATGTCACAGCAGCACTAAGAACACTCAAAAAGGGTCTATTGTTTTTCTGCATTGATATAGCTTTTCATGTATATTTATTTTCCATAAAAGAGGAGACAAGCACACAATTAATCAAGGACACAAATGAAAAGCCATGCTGTCTAGCTTTATTTCATTATGAATACTTCTAGCATTCTTTGTTTCAGCACTACTAACACAAGTGGAAATTAATTAGAACAAGAAAGGTAAGCTCTTTGGGGGACATACATCTATCTTTATCCTAAGGAAATAAATATAGTGATTATCTGAAGGGGTTTCAAGGTTGAGTTTGGAGGGGGTGTGTGTGTGTGTGTGTGTGTATAATAGTAGTTGTGATCATCAGAAATCTATTAATTAACCTGAGATAACACTAAACGCTAGAATTATAGTGCTATATACATAGAAGTTTTGTTCTTAGAACTGTGCGCAATAAAACGGCTTGAACTGTATGCAAATAACAGAAGGAATTAACATCTTCACCTGAAAGTTATCATAATTTGCTCCCCAGCCATCAAAACATTTTCATGAGTCTTAGGAATTCTCTACTTTATGAGTTGTGGTCAGAGGTAAAGTCCACCTTTCACCACCCAAGCCAAGATTTCCAGACTCATTCTCACAGCATCAACTGCTGTTAGCAATCTAGGCTCGATCAAATAGATACAGACTAAATCAAGGAATGGGGAGGAGCAGGGGTAGCAGGAATTGTTCCACCAGCAGCACCCAGTGCTATGGAGCCGCAGTGGCAGTGCCATGATAGAGTGTGCTGTCCAGTACCCAAGCTGTAAAATCCTGTGTGCAGTCCCAGCAGCAGTGTCCTCACTTGACCAACTTTCTGCTGTAATTTCGGATATCCCTGATCCAATCAGGGCTACCTAATTTCAGTGGGGAAAGCAGAATTCAATCTTCTGGTATTTATGTGAGGCACCAAGCATGTTTTATATAAATTACTGTTTAAATCAAGGTGGGTTGGCTTATTTTTCTTACAAAAGCAGCCTGATACAAGAATGATTATAGGAAATAGGGAGAAATCTGCAATTGATTACTTGACCTGGTTGAAGTAAAAAGCAATAAGAATTCAGTTAGTAGTGAAAGATGGGCAGTGGGAGGGACTCCAGCCTTCTGAGGACCTAAAGAGGTGAATTTATTTCATTGTTTTCCCATGGCTATATGGAACAAAGTACTCTTAAGTGGTTATTGCCACAGAGCAAGGTTTAACCAATCTCAGCAATGTTGACATTTGGGGCTGGACCATCCTGTTATGGGGCCATCCCATGCATTGGAGGATGTTTAGCAGTATTCCTGGCCTCTATACATTAGATGCCAATAACACCACCACACACTGTAATGACAACTGATGTCTCCAGACATTGCCATTTCCCCTGGCCAAGCAAGCAACAATGGCTCTGGTTTGAAGCTGAAGGACTTTTGAATGCGTAGCTTGGTAAAGGATAATGATAATCCTTCATTTTCCAGTCCTTAGTCCTAGGGATAGAGAAAACAATGGACTCCATTTACTTTGCCAAAAGTCTCCCTTATCTCTTATCTACAAGTCTATTAGAGACAAAGGCCAGTCTCAAATTACAATCCTGCTTCTAACTTAATGGGGTCAGTGCTACTCAAAGAGCTGCAAATGGGGAGGCCATGTGGAACTCAGGCAAGTCCATTCTAAGACCCATCACCCCCAGCTGCTGGGGTGGTGCCTGCACAAACCCTTCAGCTGTCCAACCTCTTTAGAATTGCTGCAGCTGAAGACAGTTGTCCTGTCCAAGGTCAAAACTCCTTCAATGGGAAGTCCACATCCAGTGACTGAGGACACAGGGGTATGATTGCCTGTTCCTTCACTTCAATCTCAGGACAACTCCTAAAGGCTTCCCCAGTGACTGAACTCTCTGTGGGTTCAGCTAAGATCTTGACTGAGATGCACTGGAGCCAAGGGTAAGTTGGCAAGGGGGCTCCCTGGGAGAGGGTGGGGAGGGAACCCCGATTTAAAGCATTTACCAATTTCCATGCAAGCCAACTACAGTGTACTGAGTCATAGCTTCTCCCTCAGCCTCTATTTTCTTCCCTTCTGTTCTACAGGTGGTAATCTCAAGAGCATATGCTGATGAAACTCTTGCTCCATTCCATCTCAAAGCCTGTTTCTTAAGGATTCAACCTGTGACACGTAGTGACCTGTTTTAAGTCAGCTATTTCATCACTGTGACTAAAAGACCCAACCAGCACAGTTGTAGAAGATTAAAGGTTTATTTAAGGTCTCATGGTTTCAAGGTCTCAATCCATAGACAACAGGCTCCATTCCTTAGTGCTCAAGTTTAGGCAGAACACTGTGGCAGAGAGAAGCAGCTCACATGGTGATCAGAAAGCAGATAGACTCCCCTGGCCAGATACAAATATATACCCAAAGCCACACCCTAATTCCCACCTCCTCCAGCCACACCCTTCAGTTACCACTTCAATTACCAATCAGTTAATCCCTATCAGGGGATTAAATCATTGAGTTATGGCTATAACCCAATCAATTTACCTTCAAACATTTTTGCATTGTCTCACACGTGAGCTTTTGGAGGACACCTCACATACAAACCATAACATGACCCATGAGTGGTGACCCCTATAAAGTGGGACAAATGTCCCTTGAGAGAAAAAAGTCTCAACATTCTAATCATGAAAAGCCTACTTCAAAGTATTTTGGGAAGACAGTGAAGCATGTTTAACAAGACCAAGCATGCATTTTAGGAAGGTTGCTCTGGAAGCAGAACACAGAATAAGCAGGAGTGGCAAGAGATCATTACAGTCCAGCTGGAACAGTGACGGTGGAGCTGCAGGGGAAAGCCCACTACAAATTGGGAGTACTTAGTGACGAATTAGTTGTGAGGTTGAAGAAGGGAAAGAGTTGAAGTTTACAATCACTGCTAATTTGTGAGACTGGTCAGACTAGTTCATGGCAGAAAATTTAGGAAGAAAGTAAATTTCAAGTAGGATGAGTTCAAAGTATGTAATTGTTTAAGTCAGCTTTTCTACTAAGGGACCAAAAGACCTGACCATAGCAGTTTTTTTTCTTTTTTTTTTTTTATTGTTGGTTGTTCAAAACATTACATAGTTCTTGATATATCATATTACACACTTTGATTCAAGTGGGTTATGAACTCCCATTTTTACCCCGTATACAGATTGCAGAATCACAACAGTTACACTTCCATTGACTTACATATTGCCATACTAGTATTTGTTGTATTCTGCTGCCTTTCCTATCCTCTACTGTCCCCCCCTCCCATCCCCTCCCCTCCCCTCTTCTCTCTCTACCCCCTCCACTGTAATTCATTTCTCCCCCTAGTATTATTTTTCCCTTTCCCCTCACTTCCTCTTGTATGTAATTTTGTATAACCCTGCAGGTCTCCTATTTCCATGCAGTTTCCCTTCTCTCTCCCTTTCCCTCCCACCTCTCATCCCTGTTTAATGTTAATCTTCTTCTCACGCCGTCCCTACTCTGTTCTTGGTTACTCTCCTTATATCAAAGAAGACATTTGGCATTTGTTTTTTAGGGATTGGCTGGCTTCACTTAGCATAATCTGCTCTAATGCCATCCATTTCCCTCCAAATTCTATGATTTTGTCATTTTTTAATGCAGAGTAATACTCCATTGTGTATAAATGCCACATTTTTTTTTATCCATGCATCTACTGAAGGGCATCTAGGTTGGTTCCACGGTCTTGCTATTGTGAATTGTACTGCTATGAACATCGATGTAGCAGTGTCCCTGTAGCATGCTCTTTTTAGGTCTTTAGGGAATAGACCGAGAAGGGGAATAGCTGGGTCAAATGGTGGTTCCATTCCCAGCTTTCCAAGAAATCTCCATACTGCTTTCCAAATTGGCTGCACCAATTTGCAGTCCCACCAACAATGAACAAGTGTACCCTTTTCACCACATCCTCGACAGCACTTGTTGTTTGACTTCATAATGGCTGCCAATCTTACTGGAGTGAGATGGTATCTTAGGGTGGTTTTGATTTGCATTTCTCTGACTGCTAGCGATGTTGAGCATTTTTTCATGTACTTGTTGATTCATTGTATGTCCTCCTCTGAGAAGTGTCTGTTCAGGTCCTTGGCCCATTTGTTGATTGGGTTATTTGTTGTCTTATTGTCTAATTTTTTGAGTTCTTTGTATACTCTGGATATTAGGGCTCTATCTGAAGTGTGAGGAGTAAAGATTTGTTCCCAGGATGTAGGCTCCCTATTTACCTCTCTTATTGACCATAGCCGTTTTAGAGGAGGAAAAGTTTATTTGCAGCTCAATGTTTCAGAAGTCTCAATTCACAGATGGCCTACTCTGTTGCTCTGGGCCCAAGATGAAGCAGAACACCACAGCGTAAAGGTGTGGAAGAGGAAAACATTTTGAGGTTTTGGTCACTAGGAAGCAGAGAGAGTTCCGTTCACCAGGGACAAAATATATACCCCAAAGGCGTGCCCCCGTGATTTACCTCCTCCAGCAGCACCCTATTTGCCTACAACAGTTACCACTCAGTTAATTCATTCAAATGGCTTAATGTGTTGATTAGGTTAAGGCTCTCATAACCCAATCATTTCACCTTTAAACTTTCTTGTTTTGTCTCACACACGAGCTTTTTGAAGGATAACTCATATCTAAACTATAACAACCATGAATTCAAAGTGGACCATCAAGGAGGAAATATTCAGCAGGGATATATATGTGTGCAGGTATATACGTGTGTGTGTGTGTGTGTGTGTGTGTGTGTGTGTGTGAGAGAGAGAGAGAGAGAGAGAGAGAGAGAGAGGAGAGAGATGGGACAGAGAGGGGAGAGAGGGGACAGAGAGGAGAGAGAGAGAGGGAGAGAGGAGAGAGGGAGGGAAAGAGAGTGAGACATACATCACATCATGTTACTTATATTCATACCCTGAATAGTTCTGAAGGCTGTATAAATAGATGAAAAAAATAAAGTGAAGGAGATTAAGACAGGAGAATTTAATCCACAGAAGACAGACCTTACACAACAACAGCTAAAGAAGGACGACCAAGTCTGTCCTGAACTTCCCTGTGGTAAAACAGAGGGAAATCATTGTGATTTTTCTTGGTCTGGTCTTTCTTATTTGGTCTTAACATTTATTCTGTCAAGAATGGCCATTTATTAAGATAGCTGTGAACTTGAGGGGAAAGTTAGGTTCCAGTGTATTGATCAAATGAGATGCTATGAGGAGATAAAACTAAATTGCATGAAACAAAAGTGTTACTTACAGAGTCAGAGAGTTTAGGGTTGCTGACAAGTAGCAGAGGAAAATCCAGGAGACGTCAGGGAGCTGAGCCAACACCAAGGAGCTGGAGAGAACTATGGGACTATTCTTTTAGTAAGGCCCACAGGCCTCATGGATTGGCTGATTTAAGGAAAACTCGTGCAAGGTGGGGGGGCTTGTTTGCTTGACTCTGGTGCTGACCCGTAGGTTCATCATGGTCAGCAGCTGTGTGGTATATTGGTCTGGGGTCTGTGGAATGAGGAACAAGGGGCTCTGATTATAAACAACCACACACACATGGAGGGAAAGTTTTAACAAAGACAAATGTGACAATTTAATGCCAAACCTATAAATGCATGTCAAGGCAGCAACTACCTTAAATTTGTGATAGAAACATAATTAAGCACATGGTTCATTGAGTCTCAGATTAAAAGCATGTCTGTGTGGGCTAGAGGTGTGGCTCAGTGGAAGAGCCCTTGCCTGGCATGCACAAGGCCCTGGGTTTGATTCCCTAGCACAGGGATGAGGCAAGGCAAGGAAATCAGTGGCTTCAGAGACTCACCTGTCCTCAGGCAGTGAGTTCTAAGGGGAAACATCTTCCAGAGCTAATCACAAGTTGGCTATAAACAAAAGGAGACTTAGAAGAGAAGCCCATGGTAGAGAAGGAGATGTAAGAGTCAAGGGGTATAGGTGGTAGTGATGATCTGGGCACAAGGAGAGTTTGTAATGAGAGAACTAGAACCTAACTTCCCCTCAAATTCACAGCTATCTTGACTTACGGCCTCTCCTGACAGAGAAACTTTAAGACCAAAGTAGAAAGACCAGACAGAGGAAAATCACAACTATTTCCCCTTTTTTTTTGCCACTAGAAAGTGTAGGACAGATTTGCTGGCCATTCTGTAGCTGTTTAACTTCTGCCTTTTGTGGATTAAACTCTTCTGTCTTAATCCCCTTCACTTCATTTTTCCATCTATTTTTTAAATCTTGTATATATTTATACAGCCTTGCTTTGGAACTATTCAGGCTATGACTGTGAAGCCTAAGGATGGAATCTTGAAGATGACTGATATTTAAGAGAAAAGCTGGAAGTGCAAGAGGGGAAAGAGAAGCATAACTGAGCTGCCCAAGGCTCACCACCATCCGAATTGCAGATGCACAAATTGGAAGTACTTGCAAATGTATTTAACTTCAACCATCTACTTACATGACAGCAGAAACTGTGGTCTTAAAATAAACCAATGAGAACCTTTTGATGTTTGTTTGAAGGGGGGGGGGGAATCAGGAATCTCTATCCTGTCTTTTCAAAAACACAGGTAAAGTCACTGTCAATTAACATAATCCAAACGCAGAGGGAATATTAGGTTATAGCAATGATGCCATGAAATAACTGGCATTACACTGGCAGATTTTCTATAGGAGGCATTAATAACATTTTCTATCTTGACTCTAATTTTAAAGTAAAAACTACATCACCTCAGGAGTAACTGAGTCATCAGGAAAGATAATATTTTTGAAGAATAAGTTTCTCCCACCAGCTTGTCTGAAGAGTATAAAAGTTATGTTCACTTTTTTTCTATTTGCTTTGCAAATAAATTCCTCTCTACATCCTACCTAAACAAAGGAATCACTCAGTTTATCTCTGGATTAGGTGATAAATGAAAAGAGGTAATCACTGCCCTGAAAAAAGTTGAGGTCAGCCTACTCTATGAGAAGGAAGGCTTGAAAGAATCAGTTCAGATCATCGAAGGCACTGTTTTCCATAAGAGGATGGTGAAAGCATGAACACCCAGAAAAAACAAAGAAACAATGTAAATAGAAATGACAGCATCTCCTTAATCCAAATAGTTTCTGACAAGTCTTCAACCAGTGGAAATGTCATGGGGGGAAATACACTATTTTGCATCCAATTTTAAAAGAAATAGAAAATGGGAGTGGGCTGTGGATTTTGTAGGAGAAAGGAATGAACAGATGTAAAACAGGCAACCATATGAAAAGCCCATTGAGGAGAACTGGATGATTAATACACTACAAACATGTTGGGACAGCATGATTTATCTCTATCTCAGACTGGAAACCTACGATGCAGAAAATGAGGTTAAAATGAAAAATGTAGGAATCCTGACAAACAGCAGAATAATGGATAATCTATGTTTAAAGTAAGGGGATAAATTAAAAAGGAAGAACCATGGAGCTGGGGTTGTGGCTCAGTGGTAGAGCGTTTGCCTTGGCATGTGTGAGGCCCTGGGTTCAATCCTTAGTACTGCATATAAATAAATAAAAGATACACTGATATGGCTGGGGTTGTGGCTCAGCGGTAGAGTGCTCGCCTAGCACATTCGAGGCCCTGGGTTTGATCCACCACATATAAATAAAATAAAGATACAACTACAACTAAAAAATAAATATTTTAAAAAAAGATCTATTGATGACTAAAAATATTTTTTATAAAGGAAGAACCAAAATTCTTCTCATAAAGAGTTCAAGAATCTTATGACAAGTCTTCATGAGTATGCAGAGTTGGAATACCTCCGTAGACAACTTGGGATTTTTCTCTAGCACAAGACAAACCATAGATCTAGAATGAAATAGACCACAGCATTTCTTAGTAAGATGATGATGTTTTAGTAGGAACAAAGAACATGTTACAGAGAGAGAAAGGGTAGGAAATGGAAGCCACTTACATTTTTCTGGTAGACAGAGGAATGATTCAGAATTCCCAAGAAAATAGCGGTACTCAGATAACTGTCATTGCACAAATTAAAACAACCTAGAACTAAACTTGCTTTTTGACATATTCTAATAACATTAGTAATAATAGAAATAAAAGATCACTCATCAAGTGCCAGGCAAGTTGGTTCATATATACAAATGGTTCTCTGCTTGCAGTGGTTTGGCTTAATGATCATGTAACTATACAATGATTCAAAAGCAGTCAGCATTTATTAGAAACCATACTTGGAATTTTAAATCTTAATCTTTGCCTAGGTTAACGATGTGCCTTGTGATATTCTCTCAAGATGCCAGGTAGAGGCAGCTTCCAACCAGCCTCATGACTACGAGGGTCAGCAACTGATATTCTCTGCTTTACTGTGTTGCTAAACTATGATGTTCTATGGGTCAGGTGTATTAAATGTTTTTTCAGCTATGATGGGTTTATTGGGATGTGATCTTGTCATAAATCAAGGAGTATTTGGATTCCTTTTTTATATATGAAGAAACATACTCAGAGTGGACAGAATAACTGTCTGAGAATAAGATTAATACATGAGTCAGACTTCTGATGCCCTAAGAGAACAGGGTACTTCATAAGCCTGTGGTATCATTTAGGGAAAAGTAGTGTTTTCCTATACCTAGAAGAATAAGTCTATTTATTCTCATTTCTCAAGAAAGACCCCCAAGCTTTCTGGAAAATTAATTAAACAGCTATAATTTAATATGTTAATGCTTTTGTTAGCACCGTCCTTTATTTAAAAATCAAGAGCAGTCTCATGTACATATCTTTCTTTATTAAATATTTTTATGACTTTATTTCATTTGGTATTTTTAAAAATTATTTTTAGTTGTAGATGAACACAATGCCTTTATTTTATTTATTTTTACATGATAGGCAAGTGCTCTACCATTGAGCCACAACCCTGGAATATTTTTTGAACTGTAAAATTTTATTGAAGTATATATAAAGTGTGCACGTGAGACCCTGTCTCAGAATAAAAAATAAAATAGGGCTGGGGATGTAGCTCAGTGGAAGAGCACCCCTGTGTTCAATCCCTCATACCGAAAACAACAAACAAAAAATTGTTTATGTATGAGAATCCATATAGTTGCACGTGGTGGTAGTTTGTTTTCATTAGTGTATAGTATTTCACCAGTGACAGATGTTTGTCCTTATTTTCAGTTTTGACAGGAAAAACAACAACATTGCTGCAGATACTCCATGTGCCCTTTTGGTGATTATGTGGGATCTTTTGCAATAATTCAGATTTTTTGGCAGTATTTTTGAGGACTTTGAATGGAACTTTAAAATATATCAGTTCTCTCTTTTTAGTGTATATTCCTCATGTGTTGTGTACTTAACATATCCTGTACATGTTCCAAGAGCACAGGTGCAAAATTTTACCTAGTGTACAAGTCAAGGAATAGAATTGGTAATATACACGCAATGTAAGAAGATTTCAAATCATTAATGCAATTTATCTGGGGAAATCAGATATTCTATTTCCTTTAAGTCAGTTTTGTTAAGTCAGAGATAAATTCATAGGAAATTATAATTCATAATTAATTACAGGACTGACTGTAATTGATGGAGCTGTGTGCAGGTACACAGCTTCATTGTATCATTCTCTTCCTTTCTGTGTTTGTTCGAAATTTTTCATATCAGAATATTTCTTAAGTTACCAGGGATGATTATATTTTATAAATGTCCTTTTGATTTACTACTCAATAGTTAACTTTAAAAATTAAACAGTGGGCTAGGGATGTGGCCTGGGTTCAATCCCTGGTATAAAACAAACAAACATTAAAAAGTGAATTCAGCTTTGCCAATATAAACTTGATACAACTTAAATCATTTGAATGCTTCCTTATCTGTTTTAAGGGAAAGACTTAGTTTGATATAACTTAGTAGTTTTATCCTTGAATACTTCAAATACTTTTTATAATAAAGTGAATATGAAGGAAAATTATTTATACTAATTGCTAAAACATATAGCAAAGAATTTTAATGGTATGAAGACTGTCAAAATCTCTCATTTTCTTGCAAAGACTGAATCTTTAAGTCCATTTCTTCAAGCTTAGCTTCTTCCCAAAATAGATACCAGCACTAACAGCAATTTCATGTCTCAATTTCCCTGCTACATAACCACTAGAATGCATTTCACTCTATTCAGAACAGGAATTTCACTGAATTTATCTTTGTATTTATAATCCAGCAGGGTACTTGGCCCCTGGTTCATACTCAATAAACAGGAGGGTTATATATTGCATTATGCCAGTTCCCGCCTCCCTCACCAGCTTATGGTGAAGTTTAAAGGAGATGAAAGTCAAAATCTTGTAAATTGAATATGTGATTAGGTTTGATCCTCTCCCCACCCCACCCCCAGGGAGAAAGCAGGGCTTTGTCATCATTGGAAGAAGCTTCTTTGAGTGGAGGAGAAGGCCACTTCTGTCACCCAGTCCACCATCACAAGCAAATGGAGACATGTCCTGCTGTTTTTATTTCTTCTCTCTAGGCCAAGTGGGTCTACCCAGAATGGAATGAAGAGGTTGGAGTCAAGGGAGAACAAGAAAAGCTATTGCCTGCTGCCACTTATGCCATGGTTATCTCTTCAGGGACATGCCACTCAGAGGATATTTTGACCTTAACTTAGTCATTTTGGTTAATGATCAAGAGGAACATGGTGAGAACACACGGGAGGGCACACATCATAAATAAAGAACACAAAAGAGTGATAATTGCTCCCTGTATTGTTACCCAATTTATTTTCTGAAATAGCTCAAACATTAAATGGAAGTAATATAAATTCAACCTCTCTCCTTTGTTCTTGATAAGGTAAGAGAAGTTTGAGAGGGCACTTATTATTCCTGCCTTTTTTTGTTCTTCCACAGTCAAGACAAAATAAAATAAATAAATAAAATAATTATATCATACTAATAAATATAATTAAATATATTTCATGGAGTGTGAAATTATTTCAGTTAAATTTGAGCTTGGTATTTAATATGCCAGTTTATCATAGAAATTGATTTTTCTGCACAAATCAAAAATAAAAGAGATTTTTAGAATAAATCTCAATGGAACTCAATAACTGGCCATTATGAGCAGATTTTAAAAAGCCACAATTAAGAGGTGGCCTACATATATTATATTTTAGGTGTTTAGAGGAATTTTTATAATTTCTCCTTTGTCTAGCAAATACTTGTTTTTCTATAAGGCATAAGATGGATAAATTAAAGGGCTGGGGTTGTGGCTCAGCAGAAAAACACTCACCTAGCATGTGTGAGGCACTGGGTTCAATCCTCAGCACCACATTAAAATAAATAAATTAATTAAATAAAGCTTTGTGTCCAACTACAACTAAAACAAACTTTTTTTTTTAAAGATGGATACATTAAAGAGTTACACACTCAGGACTGGCTAAGGGACAGTTTTACATTTGGATATATTTAAATCCCTACATCCACTTCTTTTCTTTCTGCAACTACCGATAGTTTCACTTCTCAAATCCTCCTGTAATGACTCTGGACAAGTTCTTCCACCCCTTGCAGAACACAAGCATACAAATTAGTCAATCCTAATCCACAGGAGCCAATAACATACATGTAGCTCAGAAACATTCCTCATAGCATACCTTCCTCATAGCATCCAGGAAGAACCTCACAACCTACTTAGTCCCAAAGATCTATTTACTCTTTGAGTCAATAATCTCAATTCATGAGGAGAATCGTGCACCAGATAGATATACTTTATACAATTTACCTAACTAGGTAATTTTTCTAGGGAATGTGGTTACCTACACATTGACAAGCTGTTTTCTTTACTCAATAGGGAACTGGAGTTTCTTGAAACATTGGAGGGAGGGGAGGGATACCTTCTCTTACCATTCCTTTCTAAGCTTCTCTACTCTCCAATCTCCTTTGGCAGCTCAGGGATGACAAAGAATTGCTGCTGGTTGTCTATACAAGTTAACCAGATCTGGCCCACTTGTATGTTTGCCTCTGAGATGGAAGGAAGTCAAAGTCTCTCAAACTAAGATCAGTTGCTTTGGTTCCATTTCCAATACAGGTTGGTTCATTTGTTTTTTGTTTTTTTTTCTATCAATCACTTTGGTTAGAGAGCAGTAGGTAACACAACAAAGGAATTCATATGGCCCAAAACAGAGAGTGTGTGTGTGTGTGTGTGTGTGTGTGTGTGTGTGTGTTGTTTAGGTAATTTAGAAAAAGCATACTGTATTTGAAAGATACCAGGAATCAGTGTCATGTAACCCAGTTTCCTGTTGCATTAAATGTCTCTTACATGCACATACTTGTCAGTGGCCAAGTGAATTCAAAGGCAAAACCTACGTAGCACAGCCTTCACACAGCCTTTCCCAGATTCTGAAGAACAGCTTGTGGTGCCTGTTTGATCCAAGGAAGCCTGGCTCCATTGCAAGGATGGCTTGCTCATTCTGCTGATGAATTAGTTGTATTAACGTGCCAGAAACAAAACAACAATCTGGAGATGATTTCTATAAAACTTGATGTTTCATCCAAATGTGATTAACACAGCCAACAATTTTGCCCTTGCTACTGTGAAATAACTCAGAGCCAGAGGTTGAGTTAATCAGGGCTAATCTTTTGTTCACATTTGCAGAACTGTGTCATTTGATTTTCCTTCCTTTCTGGATAATAGGTTTTTTTTTTTTTTTTTTGAGACAGTCATAAATAAGACTCTTGTTTTTCCAGTCTGAAGATTTTTTTTTTTCAGTTTGAAGATTTTTCAGTGAGAATCAGAATATGGAATTAGCCAGACAAGAGGTTCATCTGGGGTTGCAGAGGACTCAGGGGTATTGACAACTATGCAAATTTTGTAATAAACTGGACATTAGATAGATAATGGCTTTCAAAGCTACAGTGTGGTAGGTCAGAAGCTATAAATATTGTCTGGTCTTTATACGTGGGGAATCAGCAGAGGAGTATGGCTACATATGCATACTTAGGAATTAGAGTGAGAGAGTTTGAACATGGTCTCCATTACTTTAGGGCACAGTGGGAACTGAAAATAGTTGCCAGAAACTGTTCTGTGCCTCAATTTCCCATCAACAACCTCAATGAGAAACTGAATGAGAATAGTCTAAGTAAAGCTCCTAACACAAAGTAAGTGCTCAACAAATAGTAGCTTTTCCTATTAGCTGCTTAAATATTAAATGAATGTGCTTTAGATGATGGTAATGGTGACACACCGAATTGAAGAAAATAGTGAGAATTTATCTTATTTATATTAGTGCTAACTCAAAGTATTAATACACTAATTTTCTACATAATTCACACTGACTTTTTTATGTGTATTTAGTAGATTTTATATATATATACACTTTGTACATGGGAGAAAACTGGTGTACAGAATGCTTTCTGAATACATGATGATTTGATGACAGCAATCTGACTCAGAAGGTGGCAAACAACTCAGTGTTTGGGTACAGAACATGATTTCTATTTTAAACATCTGAATCCTTTAGATCTCAGTTTCTTTAGCAGGCAGGGTTTGAGATGCAGACAAGATAACCTCATAACCCCTCCCTGATTCTTCATTAAGTGGTGAAGCTGGGATTAAAATGAGTCATTTAGATACTAAAATATGTGTATTCAATTACTGTGTTAGACTGCTTCCCAAGTTAGGGCCAGAGACAGCCATTTGCTAGAATTTCCCAACCAGCAACATGCTAGAGCAGCAATATGGTGCAGCCTTAATAGGTGCAGCCTGTTGGAGCCCCTGGAGTGGAAATCCAGCTCTGCCACATAGGCTGTTAAACACTGGAAAAATAATCTCTCCTCACTGAAGCTTCCTTATCTAGAAATTGGGAATGGAAACAATATCTGCTTATAAATACATAGGAAGATTAAGCACCTTAATACATGGAGCTTGCTTAGAAGAGTGCCTGACCCCACTATAAGCAGTTGTTAGCTGTAACTTACTTTGATAGGCATCCTAAGATTTTGTGTTTTTTCATTTGTTTGTTATTAGATATCAGGCAATTTCTTTATTTGCAACACTTTCTATTTTGTTTTAAAAATCTGCGTATGGACCGTTTATCTCTTAGTATTGACTTCTTCAAACACTGCTCACGTATGAGTTTTTGTTTTATCTTTGTATTTTCTATATTGCAGGGCATTCCAGGAACTGCAGGAGATATTTCTAAATCAAGTCATCTCTCTTTGAGTAATATATATGTTAAATTATTTATCTTTGGGCAATAGTTCAAAGATCACTGAGTTTTTAAAAATGGGTTTTAGGAATGTTTTATAAACTTCTGGGATGCAAAACTATAGTCAAGTCTTATCTATGAATTTTGGTTCTGATCATAGAGCTAGGCTCTAAACTGAGCATTTAAGGCAAAAATTAAAGACAGTTTTTAAAAAACTCTTGAAAATTTGCTAGACTACAGGACAGTTCTGTTTTTTAGCAAATCCAGAGTTGACATATTTTCTCAGCTTTGAAAATTAATATTTCTTCCACTGAATACTTTATGAAGCAATTGCCTTGTATATAAGGAACTTTTATGTGAAAAATATATACAACATAAACCAAGGACTTTATATATGCCATCTTACTTTCTAATTATAATGACTTAAAGAAGTGTTATTGTTCATTTCATCTGGGAAGGACCGAGACCAGGCAAAGCCAATGACTTGCCAGTGGTCACCAGCAGCCGAACTACAAAGCATAATTTTGATCTCAATTCTCTTGGACATGAAAGCCCCTTGTTTCCCTGTACTACATGTTCCCTTTCCCTGGAGTCACTCTTAGATGGCATTGAGGGGCACAAATTGTCTTATATTCTGCTCAAGACTGCTTAGTATTAGAGAGAATTCTGAGTTTAGAGCTCCTCAACTTCAATTGAATACAAAGACATTGGAGACAATCCAGAGAAGATTAAGGAACCAGTTTGAAAGAAGTCCCAAGAGAGATTCAGTTGAAGAGTGGAAAGATTTAGAGAGGGACAGAAAGGGCATTACTGACTCTGCTGGGTTTTAGGGCCATAAATAACTCATGCAGGAAAATGAAGGAAAATCATCCCTGGCTTATTGCTGCTTGGTTTCAGCCCTTCTGGAAAATGGGGTTGGCTGGGTGAATGGCCTCCTGATATGTGCCTTTCTATATTATGATTCTAGGAATCCACTCCCAGGCATTGCTAATAAATGTAGCAAAGTGAGAGAGATTGGACACCATCAGCTGACTCCTGGAATGCCTTTCTAAAGGAGAACAGACAGGACTCTTTTCCTCACATTTACTGATGAGTAAATGAGACCTAGAGATACAATTCACAGGAAAATGTCTATTTAATGGACACTTCTGATGACCAGGAAGCCCCAAAGGAAAATGCTTTTCATGTCAGTTTCTCAGACTCCAAAGACATCACTGAAAGAGAGGGGAGGGGGGATGACAACAATTATGGGAAAAATGTCTAGGCCTGGAGGAGGTACACAGAGGTACTTAGTCACTCCCAATTGGTGGGTTGGTTCGATTAGAGGAAAGGTTGTCCTGTGTTGCTTGTGGCTGTGTCATCTTCCAGTGGCCCTATGAGCAGCCCTTCTCTGCTATTTAAATAGGTCTTTAAAAGGGGATAATTATCACCTGGTCCACAATAAAGTCAAGATTCTTTTTGAGGGATGAAGGGTGTACAGGGATTGAACCCAGGGGGCTTAACCACTGAGCCACGACCCAACCCCTTTTAATTTATTTTTTCTATTTTGAGACAGGGTGTTGCTCATTTGCTTAGGGCCTTGCTAAGAAGCTGAGGCTAGCTTTGAACTTGTGATCCTCCAGCCTCAACCTCCCAAGCCATTGGGATTAAACACTTGCACCATAGCACTTGGCTCAAAATCCTTTCTTGTGCTTTTGGCTCTTGCTAAAGAGTTCTTTGCCTTTTTAATTGCTTTTTTCCTAATTATACACACAATATAATTCATATAAAAAGGAAAAAGGTGTAAAAATGAGATAAATATCACTTTCAATATCAAAGATCATATATTTGCTATACATATTTTCCCTTACAAAACTCAGATATATGTGGGTACTGATGACAATTAGTTGTGAAATAACTTATGTGCCAAATACTGCTAAGAGCTTACTACACTTCATTTCATGGAATAAAAGCAAACCCAGAGAGGAGATGCTTGACACTTCCTCCAGGTCCAGTTCAATCTGGCACCTTTAAAGATCCAGATAAATTTCTTTACCCTTTCCTTAAAAAGAAAAAAAAAGAAATGATACTATACATCTGAATCATCTTATCATCATAATTATAGTCTTAGAAGCATGGTTAATATTAAGACCTAAAGAGAACTAATGAAAATTAAAACTGATCAGCCTCCAGGCTCTAGTAATCTGAAAATTCAACAATGGCCCACCCCACTTAGTCATAAGCACAATGATGGAACTAGCTGTCCAGTCTCAGAACTGTTAAGAGTTTGTGAATCAGCCACACTTTATTCCAATGGTATTCTATGTGGATCTACTATTCCATTCAGTTCTAGCAGTTATTTTGTGAATGCAATGCTACTATGCAGCTGGCAGTCCTGTAAATTGCCATAGCCACTTTAGAGAACAGTTTGTTGGTAGTAGTAAAATGAAAATGGATATAACTCAGAGCTCTACTTCTGGATACATGCCTTAGGGAAATCACATATGTATATAAGAAGTCATGCACACAGCATTGGTTTGTTATTTCAAAATTCCAGAAACAATCTAAATAGTTAAGGGAAAGGATATATTGTGACATACAAATATAATAATAATAATAATAATAATAATAATAATAATAATAGAATAATATCATGAAATCATTTAAAAGAATGATTTATATGTTAGGAGAGAAATGAGTACCAAGCTATGTATTGTCCAAAAAGATAATTAACAAATACAGTTTGATGCCATACAATATATATTAGTATATGATACTATATACACATGTTATTTGTATAGTAAAAATACATAATAATAAAAAAAGAAAATGAAGGATATAGAGAAAAGAGCTAGAGAAAATTATTAAAGGATTAAAGAAAAAAAAATCAAAGAAGCATCAAAGGAAGGAAGCAAGGGAGAGCAAGCCAGACTAGATAGGATCTGGAAACAGGGACAATTAGCAAGGGGTTGAGACTGAAGCAGGAGCAAGTTGATGTCAAGGGGCAGGAAGAGGGGAGACTTTGGAAGGCTCAAGTTAAAGCTTTACCAAGCGGATTAAGTGAGATTTGATTTAAGTACTTTGCCTGCTCCTAGTTCTTTACCATAAACATTCCACACATTGCTGAACAACTTTTTATGTAAGCAGAGTTCACTGTCATGGTGGCCTACTTCATGGATCCTGTTTGAAGTGCTAGGACCTAGGTATGGTAAGAAAGTGTGGGTGGCCTCTAGGAGCTGAAAACAGCTTCTAGACAGGAGAAGCCAGACAACTGTCCAGCCACAGCAGTTGGAGTCAAGAGAAGAACCTGAAGGGCCTGAAGGAGGAAGACTATTGATCTTGGACACACAATCTTTGAAGCAAAAACACAACTGGAAGTCCCTGGGAATCCTAGACTTTTGGGGGTGCACCATTCCATCAGAGTTTTTGTCCTGTGAAGACTCTGTGTCTGATCAGGGCAGGAAAATACATGTGAAGGGGTAACAAAGAGAAAAATCTTAACACATAACAAGGCAGCAATATTTAACACACTTACCAATAAACAGATTGTAATTTATGTACACTTTCACAATTTGGGGATGAATCAGGAGCCCAAACATGAATTATCTGGGTCCTCTGCTGAGGGTTTCTCAAAGCTGCAAATAAGGTGTAGTCTATTTTTGTTTCTGACCTTGATGCTTGACTTTGGAAAAATCTACTTCCAAGGTCACTTAGACTGTTGCTAGAATTCACTTCTGTGCGTTGCTAGGAAAGAGAAGCCTGACTTCTAGCTGGCTGGCTGTTGGCTGGAAGCTGTTTTTCAGCTCCTAGAAGCCACTCACACTTTCTTACCACTCTTAGGTCCCCAGCATGGCAGCTTCATCAACTGGACAGGACAGTCTCTAGAGGAGCTTGCCAGCAAGAGGGAGTCTTACAATGAACTGTAGTCACAGGAGTGACATTCTTTGCCTTTACTATATTTATTTTTTAGAAGCAGGTCACAGGTCCCAACTCATTCAAAAGGAGGGGATCCAAACGAAAGATCAGTGCAGAGGATCATAGGGGCCACCCCAGAATCCATCACATAGCATGTCTTTGTTGCTTTTGAGTTTTTAAGTTTATAATAATCCTGAATATAATCCTTAAAAATTTTAAATATGGAACATTAAATAAGAGGTCAGATCTAAACCCAGAGTACATCTGATGTCAAAACTGAGAGCCTTCTCACTTCCCTAGCCATATTTCTCTCTCTCTCTCTCTCTCTCTCTCACACACACACACACACACACACACACACACACACACACATATATATATATATATATATATATATATATATATATATATATGATTAGATCCAGTTCAAACTGAATTTCCAACATTTGAACAAATTCCTAAAATGAAGACAAAGAGCTAAGGCCTGAGAATCCAGTAGTTTCTGGCCCTTGATGAGATGTAGGAATATGATTTTTTGACCCTTAGTTCTAGTATCAATAAAAGGGACATTTTGTCATTCATTACTTCTGTGGTTATTCTGGGACTCAGAAGAGACACCGATTACTCAATAAATATTTGTTCCTGGAATTACTAATAGCAACATGGTTATATAAGATAAAGCGAGCAAGAAGTAGTGGAGAAAAATCCTTGGATAAACTGTGTTTTACTGACATCTCACCAACCACCACGTGGTTTAGTTACCCAAGCAAAAGCAAAACAAAACTTTGCTAATTTCCTAGAAAGAAAAAAAGTACTGGATTATTGCTTTAAATTGCATGCAATTTAAAATTTGAAATTTTAAATTTTCGTCGTGTTTTCAATTTTTTTTCTTTATCCATTGCTCTATGCCCTTTAATCATTTTTCTTAACCTATGAAACATAAATAACCATGCTCATTGATTTGGATGAAGAGGTAAACCTTTCTCTATCTTATACACCCATATATTCTCATTCCCCCTCTGATCGTTTCCCTCTTCATTTTGCTTATGGACTGCGTGGAGTAGGAGGTGAGAGGGCAGAGACAGTGGCTTTTGGGTCTGCTACTTAGCTCCACTGCTCTCTGCGTAGTATAATAGCGAATTCTGGATTCATTTACACTTCGGGAAGGACGTCTTTGGAAACTTTGGTCTTCAGGGGTCACGAGACTCCCTAGCAATTTTGCACCCCAGGGGCCTCACGGCCAGCTCCAGAGAGGAGTTGGGGATGTCCGGCCGAGGCGCGGCCGCCACCCCCCGCCCGCACGGCTGCGACCCGGAGCGCGCGCCCGTGCCGGGCCCCCGCCCGCGCCGCCGCTCGGTTCCGAAGAGGACTGCGGTCACTCTGAGCCCGGCGGCGGGGTAGACCACGCGGGGCGAGCGCTGAGGGCTTCCACCGACCAGCTGGCCCTGCGCACTCAGCTGGGAAACTTCTGCAGGTGCAAGGCCGGAGCTCCGCGCAGGGCCGGAGAAGGACAGGTAAGGAGGAGCCCAGGGGTGCCGCGGCCTCCGCCTTCCGGAGCTGTCCGCACCCTAGCACCTCGCAACCGCTTCTGCAACTTTGCGGGTGAGGCTTGGCTTGGCTTGGGCCCCGCCCGGGGGTGGGGGCTGCCAGGCCCCCCGACCACAGGGTGCGCAGGTGCTTTGCCTTCCTGCGTTCCAGCGCTGCCCGCCCACTCGCGCCACCTGAGAGCTCCGGGGTACCCGTGGCGGGGCTCGCTGCTGCTCAGGTGCTGGGGTCAGCTGCTGCGGTTTCCGCCAGCGCTGGCCCGAAATGCGAATCATCTGCCCTAAGGGCTTCCAGGAGAATACTCCTTCTAAATCTCCCACAGGTCTCTCTTTTACCCCAGGCACTTTGGGTTCAAAGAAAAAGGACAGATTTGCGAGGGAGAAAAGCTGCCCAGAGGGGCCTGAAGGTCTGGGGTTTCACCTTGGGGAAGTCTTGCCACCACCCCGAGTTTCTTTTCCCCTGTCTGTAAACCAAGGCCCTGACTGGGATCAAGTGTTTCCAAATGGAGTTGGCACGAAGAAACTGCTCATCAAGATAGCTCTGACTTGTTCTCTATACTTGAGGATCCCCCATGCCAAAAAGAAAGAAAAAAAAAATACGGAATTTGTAAACCACTAAATTTCCTCTTCACCAAAGTCTGTTACAGAGGCATAGTTTTGAGGGTCTACATTTTAGAAAGATTGAAGCCACAGAATAAAAATACAGTAAGAGGGTCAGGGTAAAGAATTAATTTAGCCAGGAGGCATATGCAAAAAGTGAAAAATACTGTTTCTCAATTATTTAAAATTTTATTTAATCTATTGGGAAGTATATTTAGAAGACCACTTTTGAAGGTAATTTAAATTACTAAGCTTGCTTCCTGAATTTTCACTCTCATTCTTCCATCATTTCAAATTTGAAAGCCTGAAAACCGCAATTGAGTTTTATGGCAGCCTTAAAACATTATGGCTGCCTATTCACACTAAGTTTAGTGGCTGTTTTGCTTTTAGTGTTAAGGCTAGGGACTGTTGCATGGAAAAAAAAAACTGTCTTGTAATAGTATTGAAATTTGGTATTGTTCTTTATGGCATCAGAAAAACAAACAAGAACTACATAAACAAAAATTGGATCTCAGCTACTATATTTGCAAAATTAAGAGATCTACCTGAATCTAGATAAACTATGAAAAAAATTGTGTTTGTGTCTTCAAGAGTTGGGACCACAAACATTAATTGAAATGTAGGCTAAGATCATCTGTCCTCAAAATGTACATTTTTATATGGGAGATATTTGATAGTTGAGTTTCCTTAGTCATATAGATAAGTCTCTTAAAATAGCTCAGTCAGGGGCTGGGGCTGTAGCTCAGTGGTAAAACACCTGCCTCACACTTGTAAGGCACTGGGTTCCATCCTCAGCACCACATAAAAATAAATAAATATTGTGTCCATCTACAACTAAAAAAAAAAAAAAAATAGCTGAATCATTGTATACCCAGTGCTTCTAAACAAGTAAAAATGTGTCATGGGAACCCAAAAATCTCTTACCACTTACTACAGGACTGGCTTAAGGGTGTTGACACACTAGAGCATTCCTGCCTGCTTATTTTGAAACAGTCTGCAAGAAACATTAAGAATGTTATGAAGCAATTGCTACAGTATATAACAATATATAAGCAACATGGCAGGCAAGAAATTTCAAAACTGCTTTGGAAAATATCTGATAGATTTGCAAACCTGCAAATTGCAATTGAGGTTGTTTTGTAATTATGGTATTGGCCAACAGGGATTATGGGCTATACAGAATATTAATTTACCTGTAATAGAAGAGTCATGAATTTGATTTTTTTAAGAAAAAGGGAAAATATTTCTCTGAATAGTCATAGGAAAATATCTTGAAAGTTACAACAGGTATTTTCTAAAATAAATAACCCAAATTTGCTGGTTTATATCAGCAAATATATCTAGAGAATCCAAGGATTAATTCACAGACCTAAAATGAGACATGACACTTTGTGTTCTGTAACCCAACAATAACCTCCAGTGGCTCCCACACACTGACTTTGGCCAAGGAAGAAAGGAACTGTGGAACAGTACTAGAAGGACAAGCCACTGGCTAAACTTGAAGGAAAATCTGCATCTCTCTGAGCCTTGTTTTCTATTCTGCACAGTGCTGATACCAGTTGAGCATCCCTAATCCAAGAATCTGAACTACAAAATGTTCCAAAATATGAAACTCTTTGACTGCCAGTAGGATGGTCAAAAAGTTGCAGATTTTAGAATATTTCTGATTGTGGATTTGGGGAGAAATAAGAATGCTCAACTGGTGTGTGTGTGTGTGTGTGTGTGTGTGTGTGTGTGTGTGTACACACACACTAAACCTGAGATTTGAAACATTTCAAGTCCCAAGCATTGGTGATAAGGGATACTCAATAATATTTGGATTGTGGAGATGCAGTGACTCCTAGGTAGTTTGGTGTAAGAGCTAGTGCCTTCACTTAGTAAGATTGCTTGTGCTTAGTAAGAGCACAGATAATCTTGGTTCTCTCTGCCCTCCTTAGAAGGTGTTTATTGACTGAATAAATTGTAGGCAGAATAGTAGGTTTCAGTGTTTGCTTTTAATTTAAAAATTTTGATTGGAAAAATCTTGGTATTTTTTTGAATCTGGGTAATGGTTATATGGCATAATGAGTTCACTTTATACTATTTTGTATATGTTTAAAATTATTAGAAAACAAAATTTAAGTGAATCTGAAAAGAGCACATTATAAGAAACCTTTCTAATTCAGCATTTTATTTAAAATTATGATTTTCTTATTAGTATATGTATCTTGGGTATTTATTTATTTTTTATTTGGGGTATTTAAATGTGGGTAAGCACTAATTATAAATAGGGAGTGGATAGGACAAGAATGGTATGGAGAAAAGAATCCATGGTGATCATCAATTATTTTGTGAAATCTACCATGAAATGATCTAAAGAAATATGACAAAGTTGATATTTGTTAGTTCTGGTTCTTCCATTCATGGATTTTTATTGTATTATTTGAAATTTTTATATTTAAAAATTTTCCAATGTAAAGTCCCCTTATTGTTTTCTAATATCATTATAAAGAATGGAAATAATGCAGATACTGTTTATGAAAAGAAAAAAGTAAAAATAGTGTCACTATCCAGAAATACTCGTCTTTAACATTAAAGGAAAATCGTTCTATGTCTATGCATTTATACAAACAAGATATGTTGAAAAAAGACAGAAATACTTTACAACAAAAAGTAGGATTATTAAATAAACTGTCTCCCTACTTTGAATTCCTTTATAACAAACTGTAGCCTAATTTTGTGTGTAAAGAAGCAAAACCTTATATAAAAGTGTATTTTTTGGTAACAAACAGCCAAGTTTCAGCCAATCATAGACAGTCAACTCATCATACCACGACTGTGGCCAGTCAAGTGATTTCTTCCTTTACTTTGGCTCCCTGTTAGGCTATGAAATTTTGCTACTTATGCTACTGGGTAGAAATCTGTGAATCTCTTCTGGTCCTAAATTCTGCCTGATTCATGGATAATTTTTTGTTCAAATAAACTCAATTTGTCTCAAGTTTTTCTTTTCACAGAATAATAATGGAGTTGCTTTCTAAATAAAAATGTTATGATACAAAGAAAAAACTGTAGTGAAAATGGAGAAATTGGTGAACTTATCATCAGTATTCCTCCATACTAAGAGATAACAAGTCCTAAACAAATCTTCCAGATTAAAAGGCTTCTGGATACTCCTCAAGATCAGACTGTTTAAAACATGTACTGGTTTGGACAGTCAGTGGCTTCCTGTTAGAAAAGACAAAGCCCTGGCACTTTTAATCTATCCCTCCCATACTTTCACTCCTCCTATCCCAATTTTGTTTCATGTATTTATGTTTTCATCTTGTCAGGATCCATAACATTTGTACTGTTTTACAAGCCTCATTTCAGACATTTTTAAAATTATTTTTAGTTTTATAACTAAATAGAATCACAGCTATTTACTGGTCCTTTTACAATGGTGTCTTACATATCAACTTTTAAATTTTGATTCATATATCCATGGCTAGATTTTGGCACCATTCTGTGTGTGTGTGTGCTCACATGAGTGTTTAAAAAAGGGCTCATTTTCAGTGTCTTGTTATGGTTGGAATGTATCTTTTATTCCTATATTTGAATCATTGTTTGGCTAGTTGTAACATTGTCCAGCAGACTCCTAACCTCTGAATTATATAGCCTGTGCTCCATTTGCTTTTGGTATCTAATGTAGCTGTAAAGAAGTCTAAGGTCAGCATCTGGATTTTCCCCTCTGCAAATGACTTGCTTAATTTCACAACTTGGCTACTCTACATCATGGTTAAGTTCTGCATTATTTTTTCATGGAACTTGTTACATCCTTTCTATAGGAATAATCTGTTCCTAATTTCAAGATGATTTTTTTCCTTATATTTTTTCTTTCCATTTTGTAATTTTCTACTTCAAAGACACCAGTAATTTTTACATCTTATCTTTGTCCTCCATATCATTTATGGTCTGTATTTATTTCTCCAGAATGATTGTCTAATGATTAAAAATGTAACTCATAGCTGGGCACAGTGGCACACACTTATAATCCCAGCAGCTCAGGAGGCTGAGGCAGGAGAATCTTGAGTTCAAAGCCAGCCTCAGCAACTGCGAGGCACTAAGCAATTCAGTGAGACCCTGTCTCTAAACAATATACAAAACAGGGCTGCCAACATGGCTCAATGGTCCAGTGCCCCTGAGTTCAATCTCAAGTACCAAAACAAACAAACAAACAAATAAAATGTAACTCATGCCAGGGTGGTGCTGCATGCCTGTAATCCCAGCAGCTCGGGAGGCTAAAGCAGGAGGATCTCAATTTCAAGGCCTGCCTCAGCAACTTAGCAAGATCCTGTCTCAAAATAAAATATAAAAAAGGACTAGAGATGTGGCTCAGTAGTTAAGCGGCCCTGGGTTCAATCCCTAATACCCACCCACCCCAAAATTATAACTCATTGCTGGGCCCAGTGGCCCACACCTTCAATCCATACCCTGTCTCAAAATAAAAATGAAAAGTGTGGGGGAGTATGTAGCTCAAGGGTAATGCACCCCTGGGTTCAATCCCTAGTACCCCAAAAGGAAAAAAATAATTAATTCATTCATAAACAAAAATGTAGCATGGCATAAACAACAATAGGCCAGGAATGAAGATGTCAGGGCATCTTCTGACTTGGGCAAGTCTTTCATACAGACTTCCATGAAGAGGTTTCCTTGCTTGAAACAGGAACAAATACTGCACAGCTGCCACTACCTCCCCAAGTCCCCAGGATCTGCACAGCTATGAAACCACATAGATTGAGCACTTCATGCATGCAAGTCCTGACAGTTACTGCTCAACAGATGCTGGTTGTTATTACTTAATATTTTCCTCTCCATTCAAGATCAGGGATGGATGATGTTAAAAACCAAGCTCCAAACACATGTTACATTATAATTGTTCTGGAAGCCATGGTGCATGAATGATAGATAGTTCCTGTTTCCTCTGTTACAAAGGGAAATTTAATCTCCACGAAAAAAGAGATAAACAAATACACTTTTAAACCTTCTGTTTGGAATTTTATCTTATTGTAGAAGCTAAGCTTTGTTTTCTGTTCCTTGTGTTCATTTTCAAATTTAAATGAAATCTTAGAAACTCAAGGAAACCCATCAACTAATGCATTATGACCAATGCCTAGTCAGATAGGAAAGGAAATTGAATATAAAGATTTTGATTTCACTGTGGGGGAAAATAATTCCTGAAAAAGAACTTTTGTTTGGGAATGAGAAAGATAACCATAAACAGATGTAAATGTAGTTATTTTAGTCTAGATTTATTTCACCTGATACAGATCTTAGCAGCTGAGTTCTCAAGACTACATGCAGAATGGCAGTTTGCAGCCAGAGTTGGCCTCTGAAGTTTTGTCTGCTTAGCACTAGCTCTTAACAGTATTATTTACCATCATTTTAAAATCAGGAGATTGCCAATAAACTCTGGATTTCTGGCTTTTCTTGCACAACCAGATGATCTTTTAACACTGGGCTCACCACAGTCAGCTAGGGCTAAGGATGGACTGGTACCTTGGACGGAGTATACACAGTTCAGGTGGATTTCCTCTTACCAGGCTTCACTCATTTATGTGGGCTGCCGTTGTCTAGGAACCATTAGTGTGTGCCCTGGTGATCACAGCATACTCTATTCCTTATCTCAAGGATGTAAACTGAGGTCCAGAGGTTAAATACCAGAACCAGGAATAGAGCCCAGGTCCTCTGTGTCCATCATTTAACTACATCATGCTCCCCTCCTTCTTGACCACTTCAGACTAACTCAATAAAAAGGTCTTGTGATTTTTTTCTGTCAGTGTATTATTGACAGCCAATGCCAAAGACTGATTTCCGTGTAACCAAAGACATCTTATGAGCAAAGAAATATTCTACTATTATGTATTAATATTCATCACAGTCTTTGTGGAACTAACAAAATTGTAAAGCTACAGATGTATCATAGCAGGAATTGTTGACAGATATAGTAAATATTCACCATTAAAATATGCAACAAGACAAGAATTAAAAGGTCAATGTACTAATAAAATATTTTCATAGGCTAATTTAATAAAAGGGTAAGTCTGATTGTTTTTTAATGAAACACTTCAATTATTTAATGAAATTTATATGTGAAGATTTTTTTCAGTGTCATGTAACTTATGTCTTAATACTTAAACCCATAAGAGAATGATAGTTGTTTGTGATGAGTAGAAGAATTTCAGTATACCCTTTAGGCAAAATGAGTTTTGTTACTAAGGATTTAGAAAGAAAAAAATACTACCTATGTGTTAGTTTATACCTCAATAAACCTATTCTTTGTTATCCAAAATGATATATATCAATACAATATGCTTCTCCAGTGATGTTTGAGGGGATTGAGGATGTTTTTAGTCTCTGATGGAAACTGTAAAAGACAAGCTTGTTTGCTTTCTGACTTTTAAGACTTTAGACTGTCTTTTAAACGGTAGCACTTATTTAAAATTTAGTAATCAACAACTGACTTTAAATGAGTTTTAAGTAGTTTATTTTCAGATAAGATATACTTTTAGCTATATAAGATAGTATATGTAACATAGACCACATAATCTGGAAACTGGACTTGAATAGTGTCAACATATGAATTTCATCAAAATGCAACTTCCCTGAGAGCAGGCAGGGGATTTGAATCATTGACATATTGACTGATAATATTTTACTGCCATTTTGACTGTTAATGATACAGTCAGTTATGTTACACTGCATATTTTGAAGACAGGCATTGTTCTTACACAGCTGATATATTAGAAAACAGTTTGAGCATACTGCAAACTTAATGTTTGTTTGTGTATGATTGACTCCATTAGACAGGGTGTGTGCATTGAACTGACAACATCTGAACTTGGCCATGGAGGAATACTAAATGCAAACCCACAGCTTAGACATCTGCAAGCTATCTTGGTTCTCTGTGCATTATCCTCCCAGTCATCTTTGCTACTCTTTCATACCTATGAACTTTCCTATATAAAAGAAAAAAAACCACATTCATTCATCACTCAAGTATTCCTATGCATCTTGGTTCAAAAATGTCAAATAGTGCATGTAAAAGGGAAAGCTTTAATATTGAGGAGAAGCTGGAAACAACTGAGCATTTTGAAAGAATCAAGAGAATATGTGTTATCTCTTGAGCATCAAGAACAAGGAAATAATTCACATGGAAGATTATCAGAGACAACACCACAAAAAGAAAAAGGTAAATGGCTGGAATAACTTTAGGTACTACAAAGATAGATTTAAAAAAAAAAAGCTTAAAGAAAGAGATTGTTGGGTATGTGGATTGAGTACTAAACTGTGGACAATCTTTCTTGGGAGAGAAAGCACCAGCCCTATATGAATACCTTATAAAGAAAATGACCACAACTGCAGAAATTATCTTTTCAGGCCTAGCTGTGGCTGTTACTGGGTTGGTGGTTTCAAACTCCACAAGATGTCAAATGATAAAACAAAAGAATTCCCAGAGACAATACAGAAGGTAACCGAAGAAGGCTACCTACCGCATCAAAATTTCAATTTTGATGGAATAGGTATCTACTATAAAGGCATACCTCAAGGACCTATACTTCAAAGGTTAAAAAAAAAAAGATGCCCCAGAATTTCAGGATGTGAGATAGAACAGATTGTTATTCCTTCTTCCACCACTTCCCAATAACTTACAAACTTCAACCCTTCCCATGCCACTTCCCTAAGCAAACTGCTAGTCCTTTAAAGGTTGAATGTCATGTTTTACTATTATTTTTATTAATTTCTGTCTTTTAAAAATATGCCACTGATGAAGATTTCTAGTATTATATTTCTCACTCCATTTTTCTCATAAACCCTTTTGTTTTTATTGCAGTTTTGCATACTGCAGTGATTTTGGGGGAAATCACAAATGTGTTAGCAGAACTGACTCTAGGCAATTAAAAATAACACAAAATTACTAAGTGTCACTATTGAGAGAATAAGGGTGATACCTGCTCATGGCATTCCGTGTACCAAAGATGCCCCGTTGGGACTAAGGGTCAAAAATGCCTCCCCTGACCCAGGTTATTTACCCAGCAAAAAGATAAAGAAAATATTATATAGCCAACTAGATAGCATATATTGTCTTGTTAGAGCTGTTTTCCAGGAAGAACTTGAGAACCTAAACAGAAATAGTTGAGTGGAATCACACAATTTGAAGAATTATAGACTTATTTGTTTAGAGTTAAACTGTATTTTGAGTGTCAGTCTCTGGATGTGTGTGAAACATCAAGTATTTGTCCTATCTGTAATGTAGATCATTAGTTTAGTGAACAGCCTCAAGCATAGTGAGAGGTCATAACTGTATGTGTGTGTGATTAGTCTTCTGTTGCTGTGTAAAAGCACCACACACATAGTGGCTTAAAGCAACACACATTTATTATCTCAGTTTCAGGGAATCAGGGTTCAGGTACTGTTAAACTGGATCCTCTGCCCAGCCCCTCACAACCCTATAATCAAGGTGTCAGACACATGTCTCGTTCTCTTTTGGAGCTTGGGGGTTCTCTTCCAAACTTTCAGATGGTTATAGGCTAAGGTTCCGGTTATCTTGGAAGTTACCCTGGTGGTTGGGAATTTTTTTCAGATCACAGAGGCTGCCTGCAGTTCCTTTCCTCAGGGACCCCATGAACAGTTCATAAGTGGATGTTTACCTTCTTCCAGGACAGCAGGAGCACATCTCTGATTTCTAGTCCTTCTTCAGTCTTATGTGGAGTCCTCCATAATCTAACATCATCATGGGAATGACTGTTCTGTCACCATTTGCCACATAATGTTACCTAAATAAAGGAACATCTATCCCATCCCATACACAAGTATTGCCCACCTTGGAAGGAATTATACAGGGCATATCCACCTCGTGTGGTGATGGGGATAAAGGAATCTTGAGGGCCATCTTAGAATTCTTCCTACTATAGTGTGTGCTAAATTAAGAGATTAATCGTGGTTGGAGATAATGTGATATCGACTGAGACGCAAGAATTGGAAAAGTCCAGCATAGCCTATGGGTATGCTTTGTGAAAGTGTCAAGGAGACTCCAGGCTCTCATGGTTAGGAGGATAGAAGGCATGCAGCAGCCTATTATAGGACCAGTGGTGCATGAGGAATCTCCATGCATTCTGTGGAAGCACAAGCTGGTGTGGACCCTCTGGAATCCAGAAGGACACAGTCCAATTGCCTGTATAAAAATTATGGGATTGTGTGGTATTTTCAATGTATACTGGAGGTGTCACTGGAAGATGAGATGAGAAAATTGAATCAAGTAACATAATTGCTCGGGAAAATGGAACTTTCCTAAGGCAAAAGGAGGAAGCATGCTTCCCCTGGTAGGGTAAAGGGGCTAAGAGCTTTAGGGGGTTGGCCAACCAAAAGGCATCAACCAGATGGTAACATCTATGCCTTGGGTAACATCTTACTGACTGTGGCATCTGAATATTGTAGCCAATATCATTTACATTTATATCAACTCTGTTCATAATCTTGGATAATTTATTTATACATGGATGCCTTATACATATGCACTGTTTGCAGAGATCATGCCAAGTTTTTCCATTTCCTGTCTCTCTTCCTTAAGGCTCTAGACCAGCATTGTCCAACAGAAATATAACACAAACCACACGTGTAATTTTTAATTTTCCAGTAGCAACATATTTATGAAGGTGAGAACAGGTGAACATAGCTTTAATAATAGATTTTATTGAAGCAAATATCTCCATAACACACTCATTTCAACATATAACCAATATGAAAAACATGAAAGACATACTTTTACTTTCATACTATCTTCAAAATCCATTGTGAACAACACATGTCAATTTAGACTAGCCACATTTCAGGCATTCAGTAGTCACAAGTGGCTAACATCTGCCATATTGGATAGCACAGCTCTAAGGTGCTGACTAAAGCCTCTGATCAAGGTCATTTAGCTCCAATCCTCATTTGTCCCTGTAGCTCAGATGTGGATAATCTTGCCAACTCCAGGCTTTATTCAGAGTTGTCCTGTGTGTATATAACTTTCAAGTCTGTCTTGAGATTTGAAAGGTTAAACATGGCTAAAACTGAGTTCCCTTTTCCTCTGATTACTTTCCTAACTTCCAGATCTTGTATAATTCCAAAATGTCTTCAGCCCTTCTTTGTTCAATAGGTACTTTAATTTCTTCCTTATAATCTGATATTTGGTTCCCTTTTTGCCAATTCAACATTTCAACCATTGATTCAAGTTTGGTCATATTCCACTTAGGCTTCCTGACGTGTTAACCTGCTTGTTCCAAAACTGTATTCTAAACACTGCTTGCTTTCTTCTGAGTGTTGTTATCATCATCAGACAGTGAACACTTATTGAAGGTCTACTCTAGGCTTATTTTAGAATATATATATATGTATATTTTCTAAAAACACATATAAAGTATTACTAAAATATACATATAAAATGACCAATCAGTGAAGCATACATATCATATACACACACATACATCACACACACATAATTTGTTTTCTATGTTAAAAATAAATAAATGTTTGATATGTATCCCAACTGAGAAAAACAAATTGTGACCCTTTAAAAGGCGCGCGCGCACGCACACACACACACACACACACACATATATATATGCCAGTATAGCAATATATGATGAAAGTCATGTAGTCAGATAACAAAAATCATAAAAACTGAAGGCACCTGTCAGTCCACCTGCTGTGAAATATCTGTAAACCTTGAACACTTTTGGAATGAATGCTCCTGACCTGAGCAAAGAACAGAAATAAGAACACATGCGTTAGCCAGGTTTCTGTTACTGTAATAAATACCTGAGATAGGTCAACTTATGAAGAGAAAATGTTTATTTTGGCTCACAGTTTTGGAGGGTGTAATCCATGATGGATTCATCCCATTGCTTTTGGGCCTGTGGTGAGGCAGCACATAAGAACAGAGAGAATGTGGTGAAGTAAAGCTGTTCACCTCATGGCAGCTGGAAAGCAAAAGAAAGGAAGAGGAAGGGGCTGATTCCAACATGCCCTTCAAGGGCACTCTCCCAATGACCACAGGCTCCCCCGCCAAGCCCTGCTTCTTCAAGTTCCCACCACCTCCCCTGGTGCCAAGCTGGGGATTAGGCCTTTAACACGTGTGCCTCTGGGAGACATTTAAGACCCAACGTAGCAGCATACAAGGGGAAAAATGCCTTCCTTCCCCTCTTAGAACTCAGGACTTAAAGACCCGATCCTTTATGCTGTGGTGCCTTCCCTGTCCTTCTAGATTAGTGCCTTAGTTCCTTCCCCACCCTGGTTGCCCATCAAAATTTCTGGGAAGTATGTGAAAAAAAATGCCAGTACCTGGGCCACACACAGGCCCATAATTAAGTAATGGTGTTCACTGTTGGGCCCCAATCTTAAACCTGGTGTTATGATCTGCAGTCTTCATTCAACTCTGCCACTCGGCTCTATATCTTACCAATGTTTGAAATAATCTACTCCTATCATATGGAGCCATGTTATTTGAGTTAAATTTTTTATTTTCATATTTTGTTGTCCAATTCTTTTATTTACCAGTGAGGAAACAGGTCTAGGAAGGTTAAATTCACACAGCTCTACAGGGGCACAGCTAAGACTCTTCTCAAAAGAGTGGGTCATCTCAGAGAACAGTGTGGTTACCACACACGAGCTCCCTCCCCTGGACAGACAACTAGGAACCAAAAAGTGTCACCAACATAGTCAGCATGGAAGGACAGCCAGGATCAGCAAGGAGTGGACAAAGCTGAGGTCCTATAAGCAAGCAAGGGTGACCCAGAGATCATTCAGGAAAAACGTAAATTAACGCTCTCACACTTCACTATGCATAAGAATCAATAGGGGTCTCCTTAGAAAGACCTACCTCAGGGAGACTGGCTCAGTTATTCTGGGTGGGGCCAGAGAAGGGGCATTTTTAACTAACCACTAAGGTGCTTTTCATGTGAGTAGTTAGAGGGCATCTACTGGGAATCACTAAGCACCAAGGTAGAAAATTGCAGTTGGCTTTCACAAACAGCCTTTTGGCCTCTAGAAAGTGAAGACCGGTGAGCTGGTTATTGGTCTATACCTGTAGAGCAGAAGGTCAGAACACAGAGGAGAAAAACACAGAGCTCAACCCAGCAGGACTAAGTAAATTTGTAATTTATAATTGAAAGATGAATAGCAGCCAAATTGACTCATCTGTACTTCTTCTTTAAGTTGTAATCATCTGGGGCAAAGAGGCTTTTTTTAAAACTATACTCTCCTTGTGGCCCAGATCTGTAACAGGCAAGGAATATTAGTGGTAGTGTTTGTTATTTTAAAATTTGCAAAGAATTTTTTAATACAAATCTTTTCATTTGAACTTTCTAGTACCATGTGAAGTGGATAGAATAGGTGATATACGCTCTGCTTTACTGTTAATGCCCAAGTTCACCAAGGGAGCAGAACGGAGACTAAGGTCCACATTTTCTAAATCCTGGTTCTGTACAGTGGAAGCAGAAAAATGTGGTGTAGACCGAGCTTTAGAATCAAGCAGACCTGGATGGAATGTGACCTTGAACAACTTATTTACCTTCTCTGAATTTCAATTTTCTTATCTGTAAAATGCAGATTATAGTACCTTCCTCCTGGGATTGTTAAATGAGATAACTTTTAAAATATGTCTTACACATAGTTGCTGAGTAAATGTACCATCTCAGGGATAAATAGAAAAAAAAAAGAGCTTAAGAAAATGAGAATTTAGCATATGGGACACATACCAAAGTTGGGATCTGATTCTAATTAATGAGTAGAATATTGATGGAATTTTGAGCTTGTGGGTTGCCTAGCAACCAAAACTAACTCAATACCATGGGCTACCAGAGTTGTTGTTTTTAATCAAAGCAGTAATTAAACTGCTCTTAAGAAGCTCAAGGTCATAAGCAGACAAAAGGATTCCCCTGTGAATTTGGAGTTGTGCCAGACATTTTGAAAAAGTGATGCCCCAACTCTTCAGAGTGTTTGTGCTGAAATATCTCAGATGTTGGCATCTTCCTCACTTCTGCGCCCCTGGGAGACAGAAAATGTTAGGACATCCCATGATAAAGAGGGATAGAGAAGGCAGAGTGCTTGCCTTCCTTTCCCAGAGTATTCAATCAACATTCATGGAGTGCCAGGGGTCAGGCATACTAGAACATTTTTCTTTGCCCTTGCTGCCCTTTAGAATTTCAGCATCAAAGGGAGGAATCAGTCAATGTTTAACAATACAGCAGATTATTTCATGAGTGGTTGTGTCTCCAGTATTCTGAGCATTATGGAATGAGAAGTACAGCAGGTATAGCAGGTCTTAAATATTCACTGTTCGGGTTTTTATTTTCTTGGCAAACCAGTCCTTCCCACTTGGGTTTCCCAACACATTTGTACTACTTGACTCAGAGCCTTATTGAGTGGCGACTTGGCCTGTTGGAAAGGGCATGAAGTTGGCGGGAAGGGGGCTTGTGCTTCAGACCTCAAGTGTGACTTTTACCTGAAGCCAGTGACTTCACCGATCTGTGCCCTGCTTTTCTCATTTGTAGCCTGGGCATTATGGTTCCGATTCTGCCTCCTTCGGTCAATGGGAGTGATGCAATGAGATAATAAATGTAAAAGTTTTGAATAGATAAATGCAATGTCTGAGCTAATTTGATCAATTTGTCACAGGGTTTTATATTGCCTATCACGGAGCATCCTTTATCTTCTACATTTTTCGATTCCTTTTATGATTCACAGTTTTACAACTTAAAGAGGGGAAAAATAAAAAAGCCTAGGAGCTGGGAACTATTGTGTTAATTTGCACTGAATTTTGTCTCCATCATTTGTAGCTCAGTGTACTCACTTCTTTTGCAGGGAAGGCCAACTTTATTGCTTAGGGAAGAAATACACTGGGCCACTGGGGCATTTCAGCATTTATTTACGCACAAACATGACTTAAGGCCTGAGGGCCTTTAAGGCAGGCAGGTGGTTGATGAATCATCTTCAACATTCACATAGCGCTGCTGGCACATATCAGAGGAACGCTCCTGCTCATCACCTGCCCCTGTCAGTTCTTCCTCCTCCAATAAAGTACATCTGTTTTGGTGACTGAATAAAAACACACCAAGTGGAGAAAGGCTGATGGAGTAATTTAATCAGGCAAGTCAGCACGCTTGAGCAATAGTGTCAAGGATAGAAAGATGTCTGGTCACAGTTTAATGAAACAGAAGTAGACAGGGAAGGAAGCACAGTTCCTCTTATAATCATACAGGGTCACATTTCTGGAATGTAGGGGACCCAATATCTCTGACCCATCAAGATTTTTAAGGGGGCAAGATTCCTGTAAGTATCCTTCTGAATCGCTGCAAACATTTCCCATGGCCTTTCTCTGTTAGCATCAGTTTAACATTTCATCGAGGATTATAAATTTTTAAGGAAGTTCAAACCAAAGTTCAGAGCTCCACTGGCCATTCTTTTTAATATTGGCTTTCCTGGCTATGCTTGGTATCCTGAAGAACTGATTGGTTTAGAATACCCTAGTTTTCAAAGTAAAACAGCAGGGACACTGACATTTGCAGACTGGTATTTTGCAGTTCTCACTACTCTTTGCGTTTTTTAAAAACTTTTCTTTGTTGTGACAATCCAGTAGTGTAGACTTTTGTATTTTGTTTAAAAGAGGAGACATCGAACATGCTCAGGATGCTGGTCTGCCTTGAATCTTATGGTCTCACAGATTGAGTAGGGCCGGGGAGAGAATAATGAGGGATCTGCAGAATGCTTGAAATGTATTTGAAAACAAGTAAAAATAAAAAATATGACTGTAAGTTGTAGGTCTGAGTAATTTTTCCCTCCTCCCCTCCCTTTCTTTCTGCTTTCCTCTTCCTTTCTTTTCTGATTTACCTGGAAGTATTCTTAAGTTCATCATTTCCTGATGCAAAGAATCACTGACCAAAAAGAAAAAAACAGCAACTGCAACACCAGGTGCTTCATTCTGCCTGTTTCTAGTTCTGTTGGTGAGGACACAGCTCCTTTTTACTCCAACGAAGAAGTCATTTCACCTCTACTCTGCACTCTACTTCCCTCCCCCTGCCACACACCCCTGGGGACAGGATCCGTGCTATCTGATACTCCATTGACAAGTGTTCTAGAAATTTATTTCAGAAATAAAATGCTAAATATAGCACACAAGTTCAAGACTTTTGAATGTTTCTGTGTTTATAAAAAGTCAATCTAATGAATACTTTACTCTGAAACTGTTTACTGTTAGGAAATCTGGTGGCAAATAATACATATATCCTGTAGTTCTGTCATCATGGCTAATTCTTTCCTGACTCAGATCACATATTAGCATTTTTACCATATGGCTGAAAGGGTAGAGAATATATGTGTGAGAAGCAGAGTCGGAAACATTTTTGACCATCTGGTAAATAAATGTGTAAGTAGCAGGAACATTAATATTTATTTAGTTATATGGATGCAATCTTTAACCTGAAATAACCACTAATACAGCAAAATAATACTAAATTTATATTTCTGAAATAATTTCAATCTAATTTACTAAATATTTTCATGGTCTATTATGTGTTCTAAAAATCTGAGTCCTCATTTTGTGTTTTTTATGATGATTGACTTAGTAGGGCTCCTACTATACAGTGCCAAATTTAAAACATCTTTTGGGAGAAGCTACATGATGAGATCCAACACATGGGCACCAGTGCTAAAGTTCTGCTCTGCCACTGACCGCTGTGTGTGGCCTCAGATAAATTACAAGTTCTCTCTGAGCCTGAAGTTCTTCGTGTCTAAAGAGTAAAAATCAGCATCAGACAGCATCCCTCAAAGGGCCATTGAGGGGGCTGGGGTTGGGGTTGTGGTTCCGTAGTAGAGCGCTTGCCTAGTATGCGTGAGGCACTGGGTTCGGTCCCCAGCACCACATTAAAAAAAAAAAAACTAAATAAACAAAATAAAGATATTGTGTGTCAATCTACAACTAAAAATATTTTTAAAGGGTGTGGGACACGGAGGACCCTGTATTCATGTATCAAAATCACATAGGGAGCTTGTTCAAAATACAGACACCTGGGCCCCACCCTCAGCAATTCTGCAAGTCTGGAGGCAGTCTGTGAGTCTGTGATTTTAGTCCCAAGTGATTCTGAGTAGATTGAACAACTGCTATTGCTACAAGCTGATTACAGAGCACTTAGCTTCACTGAAAAATATGAGGCTAATTCTAATAAATATGTTTTTATATGATAAAAATTTAATTAACACTTAGCAGCATTTGTGCTTAAAATATTCTAACTGTAGAAAACAGGAGGTCAACTTACATAAGTAGTGCTGTTGATTCATTAAATATAGTACCTCTCCATTCTTTTTAATTAGATCTTTTATCCTTTTTTCTCTTGCACAGAAAATAGCAAAGTATTCGTGGACTAGGTCTAAATCAGGAGCCCAGATGAACTTGAAGAAACTAACCTGGGATTCTTAGTTTTTCAAGATCCACACCCACCGAACCTTAATCACTGTCAGCTCCAGTGTTCAGGCTCCCTCTGGTTTTGTGAAGACTCTGATAATGGAAAAGCAAAGGACTTAATTTCTTGCTTCAGTATCATCTAAAGTCAACTGAAAAGTGAACCAGCCAAAGCACAGCCATGGAAAAGAATTCAAGTTTATGGAAGAACCTGATAGATGAACATCCAGTCTGCACAACCTGGAAGCAAGAGGCCGAAGGAGCCATTTATCATCTTGCCAGTATTTTATTTGTAGTAGGTTTCATGGGTGGCAGTGGATTCTTTGGGCTCCTTTATGTCTTCAGTTTGCTGGGGCTGGGTTTTCTATGCTCCGCGGTCTGGGCATGGGTAGATGTCTGTGCTGCCGACATATTTTCCTGGAATTTTGTACTGTTTGTCATCTGCTTCATGCAATTTGTTCATATTGCATATCAAGTTCGCAGCATAACCTTTGCCCGAGAATTCCAGGTGTTGTACAGCTCCCTTTTCCAGCCCCTGGGGATCTCTTTGCCCGTCTTCAGAACGATTGCTTTGAGCTCTGAAGTGGTTACTTTGGAAAAGGAGCACTGTTATGCCATGCAGGGGAAAACCTCCATTGATAAACTCTCCCTGCTTGTTTCAGGAAGGTTTGTACCCTTGGTGCTTGCATGTCTTTCCTCTGTATGAATTATCTATCTGTGTTTCTTTGCACTACATTTCTCCATTGTGCCATAGTCCTGGGTGGCATTTTGCACCCAGAGGCTTGGGAAAGTCTTTTGAGACGTGAAGACTAGATGTAAGCTTTGTTTATTTGAAGCAGTACGTGATCCAGAGGCTTACTCTTTCACCTTAGAAGTCAAATGATGTGAATCTTAAAAACAAAATGATGAATGTAGTTATTTGAATACAATATTGGTTTCAGAGCTGATCACTGCAAGTCAAAAAAGAGGATGATGCCTCCTTGAATTAATAGAATATTTATGTTTTTAAAATACTTATTTAAAGGTATTTAAATAGACTCTTTGTTAGGGTAATCTTTTAAATAACAGAGAACTTTTGTTTTTGTAATTATCTAATTTATTCAGTAAGTTCTTGCAATTGCCCACTTGTTAGAAAATAGGAGAACTTCAAGAATATATATAGTAATATAAACTTTGAAAAGCTTTGGGGAGGAAATAATAATGTGTTTATTCATATTTGAAAAGGTTGAAACTTTAGTTTACAGAGGTATTTATGGCAGAACACCATGATGCTCTTAAATGTTCTACTTAATTTAAAATCTGACTGAGGGCATCAAAACTTGTCAACATATACTGTACACAAACAAATGGACACAAACCATAAGGGTGCAACTTGATAAACTTTCTGATGGATTTCACTCCATATTCCAGGTTACCAAGGGAAGAACATCAGTATGTGAATTTTACAGGATATTGTGTCACTTACTGTGATGCATGAATTTTGTATTTTTCCCTTCAAAATTCTAAAGGACAAAAAAGTCACCAGAGATCTGAAGCACATTTCTCCATCCTCCTACCCCTAGTGATGTGTTCACTTTCTCCTTCCTTCAAATGTCGTTCTTATGTTTTGGTAGGATCAGAGTGACAGTTGATGGGGAGTTTCTGCACTACATTTACCCCTTTCAGTTCCTGGACTCTCCTGAGTGGGACTCACTGAGACCCACAGAGGAAGGCACTTTTCAGGTAAGGGACACAGACCACACAGTTAATGCTTCTTTCCAAACAGATAAACAGTGTCTGCTTAAAAATAAGTAAACAAACACGTAGAACAACAGATACAAGAATAATTATATTTAACTTTGGGATGTACTTTGCAACCTACATGAATTCCCAATTCTGTTTGACTCCTGCTGATTAATGCCGCCCGCCATACAGGTCCAGCAACAAGGAAAATAGATGTTCCCTAAGACAGAAAGGAACCATGATAAATATTCTTTTTTTTTTTAAAGAGAGAGAGTGAGAGAGAGAGAGAGAGAGAGAGAGAGAGAGAGAGAGAGATAGTTTTAATATTTATTTTTTAGTTATCGGCGGACACAACATCTTTGTTTGCATGTGGTGCTGAGGATCCAACCCTGGCCACACGCATGCCAGGCGAGCGTACTACTGCTTGAGCCACATTCCCAGCCCAATGATAAATATTCTTAAGCTTTCCTTTGTATAACTGCATATTTAGGAATTAAAATATAATTAATTGAGATTTGACTATAGCCTAAAAATTGCCAGTGTGACAATTTAGAAAACAGCAAGAACAAAAAACTGTACTGATTACAAAATAAATGTTTTAAAAATTTAAGATGCTGATGAACTTGAGATATCTTCTAGCATCAAAGTGCTTATTGTTACTATTGTGCCATCACATAGCAGTAGTTTTGAAAGATAATCATTTTGGTGGGTTCCATTTATTATGTTATACTTTCTTCCTATGGATTGATAATTCATATGCATGCATGTAAATACAAATTAATATACATATGCAAAATAGTTATATAAATTGTATACAACAGAACTATAAATTTTGTACTACAGAAACTCAGGGTTAAATGTCTACAGTCTTCAGAATTGATGTGGATTTACTTCCCTAACAATAGCCAACTTTATGTTTATAATATCAAGTAGATCTGCCTTCAATAAAATGCAAAATATAAATCCCCAAACTTGGAAAAATAGGTAAGCTGGAGATGAACACAACATCATAAATATTCATATTATAAATTATGTATATCATAATAAGTTATATGGTTTTCTTTTTCTATTTTTTACAATATTTTTTACAAATATTGCGTGTTAGTGGGATTATTTTAACCTAAAGAAGACATCAAGTCAGACTCCCTCAAACTTTGGAGCAGAAAAAATATGATTTGGCTTCTTGTTTCCTAATCTTTGTTTACATGTGGTCTTATGTTTTTTAGGTAACCCTCACAGCAGAAACTGATTGTCGATATGTGACCTGGAGAAGAAAGAAATTATATTTGCTCTTTGCTCAGCATCGTTACATCTCCCGCCTGTTTTCGGTTTTAATTGGCAGTGACATTGCAGATAAACTCTATGCCTTGAATGACAGGGTGTACGTAGGAAAAAGATACCACTATGACATTCGGTTACCCAACTACTATCACATGTCAAGTCCACAAATGTCGAGATTGCCACTGACAGAACAGTTTCGGAATTCCAGGGAAACGGTAATGAATGACATCAAAGTCTGAAGTTTTCTAACTACTAAAAAGACTCTTCATCATTCCCCAAATAAAATAGCAAAATAAAGAAAATTGAGCTCACTGATATTTTTATAAAACGAATTCAGAGGCAAGAGGACACTACCAACTGTTTCAGTCATCTCAACTTTTGTGTTGTGAATAAATTTTACAAATTGTTCTTGTATTTCTTATTGTTACCATTGGGGGAAGGCAATGCATAACTGGGAAGTTTGCCCTTTTCTGCATCAGAACTGGGAGAATGTAAATTGCACATTCTTCATCATCTTGCCCCGTTGACTTAGGCATTGCTTCTCAAGCAGCTGCCTAGGAGTTCCCACAGCATCACTGCAGGTTGCCAATGCCCCATAAGCATTTCCAGAATTCACTCTTTGGCTACAATCTCTGATGAAAGCAAGATGTATTACCATGGTAAGCAGCAATTATTTATTTTACATGTGAAGTTAATTGATATGCCTAAAAACCAGAATAAATGTGAAAGATAACAATATGCCAAACTTGAAGACTATTTTCTTGCTACAAATGAGTCCAAAGCTTAATCTTTATAATACCATTTAAAAAGAAGCATTACACAGGAAATAAAACTACATAATAATTACTGAATTTAAAAGACTGCCTATAAACAAATAGCGAAAATGTTGCACAGCATTTCAATTTCAAATGTTCGGCTGAAAGGTCAAGTGTCAGTGGTTTGACTAGACAAAGCCTCATGGTGAATACTCAGCCCACCACATGCCCCCAGGAGTCTGCCTTACACCATTCCTACAGTCTGGTGAAGAAGATGTTGAGAAAGAGACACATCCTTACTTGTAGCTCTGGTCTCTGTCTCTGAAATTGATGTGCAGGCTATTTTGATATAAAGATACACATTTAATAAGTAGGTATTGGACACTTTCTATGGCTTCAGTACAGACCTGGGCACTGAGTGTACATCCAGTAACAGATGGGATCCATTCCTCATGAGCTTACATTCTGAGGGTGAGGGAGAAGATGATAAATCAGAAAAGCCCATGGTTAGGAAAGGATAGTGCCGTGAAGAAAGATAAATCAGAGAAGGTGGATAGGAAAGAGCACTGCCATTTTACTAGAGTGTTCAAGGAAGGTGTTTCAGTCAGCTTTTTCACTGCTTTGACCAAAGGATCTTTCAAGAACAATTAGAGGAGGAAAAGTTTGTTTGAGGGCTTCACAGTTTAAGAGGTCTCAGTCCACAGACCATTTCTCAGGGCTCGAGATAAGGCAGAACATCATGGCAAGAAGAGTATGGTGGAGGGAAGCAGCTCAATACACCACATCAAGAAACAGAAAAAGAGAACTCTGTTTAATAAGCACAAAATATATACCCCCAAAGGCACACTCCCAGACCCCACGTCCTCCAGCCACACCCTACCTGCCTACAGTTACCACCCAGTTAATCCCTACCAGGGGATTAATTCACTGATTGGGATAAGGCTCTCATAACCCAATCATTTCACCTCTAAACCGTCTTGCATGGTCTCATGATCTTTTGGAGGACACCTCACATCTGAACCATAAGAAGGCCTTAGCAAGAAGGTAATGTCTGAACAAGGACCTGAAGGAGGCAAAGGAGCATTCCATGCAGATACCTGGGGGACAACAATCAGGGCAGAGGGAACAGCATGTGAGAAGGCCCTCAGAGCATAACAGACTTGTTCCAGGAGTGGTTGGAAGGCAAGCAAGATGGCAGCAGAGTAGATACTAGGGATTGAGCGAGAAGTAACTACAGGCATATTGGGTAAGGCCTAATAAGTCATGCAGGCATTTAGACTTCAGAGAGTGACCAGAGCCATTGTGAGGTTTAAAATAGAAGAGTGATATGATATGGCCTAGTTTATAGGAGGACTCTGGCTAGCCTGTGAAGAACTGGTTGGGAACAGGCAGGGCAACAGTGGACTTGGAAAGGAAGATCAGGATTCAGAGTGAGATGTCCACTGACCATTAAAGTAGACAGGCAGCTATGAATCCAGATTTGAGAGAAAGATCTGAGCTAGAGACACAACTTTGGAATATTTAGCATATAAATGGTTTCTGAAGCTATAAACCCAGATGACATGGCCAAGGGAATAAGCCTCAATACCTGCGTCCAGCACTCCAATGTTGAGGGGATGGGAAGGTGGAGGTGGGGAAGAGTCAGCAAAGGAGATGAGAAGGAGCAGCCAGTGAGACTGGAAGAACACCTGGAGAACATGGGGTCCCAGAAGCCAAATGAAGAAAGTGTTTCCAGGAGAAGGGAGTGACAAACTGGGTCAAATATGGCTGAGGCTACACCATTGGGTCAAGTGACACAGAAGTCACTGGTGGACTCAGCAGCAACAGTTTTAGTGGAATGACTAGGGATGAAAACTTTAGTGAGGCAGGTTAATGAGGGAGGCAAGGCGTAGGGAGAACAAGAATAGGTATGTGTTTTAAGCAGTTCTGATGTGAAGGGAAATAGAAAGGGACAGTAATCTCCACAGGAAGCGGAGTCCAGAGAGGTATTGTTTGCTGTTTTCAAGGCAAGAAATAATGGCCTGTGGATGGGAATGACCCAAAAGTGAAGGGTGAGTGTCTGGACTGAGGACCTTGAGCAGGTGAACTGCTGATGGGATCCACTGGACTTAAACAAGACCATGGAGAATTGATCGTGGGTAAGAAGAGGAGGCAGAGCCCTGGGGAGTGTGGCTGTTAACAAGGGAGAGAGGTGGTACGAGCTCATGAGAGTTCCCTAGGGATGACTGTTATTTTGTTAGTGACCTAGGAGGCACAGTCATCAAGGGAAATGGGAGACAATGTATTGGGGTTATGTAAAGTATAATACTTTTTCTGTGTGTTAGCATGCACTGTAAGTGGGACACTGTGACAAAGTCTGAATCATTAACCTGAGTGAGCTACTGAATGATTCAAGGTCAGCTTAAGCTAAGGGAACAGCTGGGATGATTTATTTTTTCCAGTCTCTGGCTACACTTGGCCATCACAGGTAGCTCTTACAAGCAGACACAGTGGCAGCTATCTGCTGGTACAAAGGCCTTTATGAAGCCCACTGGCTCATCCGTGGGGCTTCACACTGGCATTGGAAGAAATTCAGATTTTTCCATCTTTAAGACTGTATGGTGTTAAGTGTTAAAATAAGAGAATTCCATCTTAGTGAATACCAGGTACTTATTTAAGTATTAATTTAATAGGGACTAATTATCAGATAACTTTCTAACCATGAAAGTCAACTGAGAACAAAGCCACACTGAAATGGGATATATTTTTTTGGCTTAAATTACCTGGCATGTGGAGAATGAGAAGACTTTATATACAAGTTTTACAGAAATCTAACTATTTTTAGTATGGGGAGGAAGGAACACAAAATGGGATGAAGGGATTTTGAAAGAGGGAGGAGAGGGATGCTTGAAACCTCACAGTCTTTGTTTCCATGCACTCCGCACCCCAAGGAGATCATTGTTCTGAGATTAATCTAAGAACAGATTAATTAATTAATTGAAAGTATGTCTCTGAGCCATTACAGAGTGAGGAATTTTTCTTTCCCCTTCAATAGTGGAGCAAAAGGAAATTCATTTGCCCTCTACTCATCTAGATAGTCCGGGATGTCATATTGTAACACTGCCCAGACTCAGAAGGACAGAATTGATTTGACAGAGCAGTTACAAAGTGATACTCCTAACTAAACAGACAGAAACCATAAGAAAAACAAACTAGGCAGACAGTCCATGTTATTGTAAAAGCAATACATTATACAATATGATCTCCTGGAGATGCCTGATTGACCCAATTTATGCTCATGTATTGAGCATACATCCATACATGGCATTGGATGCTCTTCCTAATTATGTTCCATGCTCCCCTATATTGTACACTGTTAAAGAAATTAACCTTTAGAAATGATGTCCCAAATTAATATTATATTTTATAAAACTATCTATACATATCAAAGAGATCAATGTACCAAATTAATTCCACTATTGTTTTGTCATACTAAAATGTAATATATATACATATAAAATACAAATAAATATTAGTATTATATAGACCTTTTATAATAAATCAACAGTTTAATTTGATAAAATTATACATTACTTGAAGACCAAAATTCTTAAGTTATGAAAAGATGCAAAATTAAAACATTAGTTACTTTAGTTCTTAGTCATCTCACCATTAGTATTACTGTCATTTTAATAATGAATTGTACATTAGCATGTAATATCCACATGATTTGAGCATAATTTGAAGTTTTATTATTATGCTAAGTTTGACTACTTTTAATACCTGCTAGCTATTAAAGATTGACAGGGAACTTTGAAATATGATTTTTCTTCTTAAGAACTGATTTGTACCTTGAACTATAATTTACCCCTTTACTTTTTTATTTCAATTAAGACTTTGGTGATCTTAATAAGGGTAATTTTATTTTATTCATAGGATTCCAAAATATTTTTTAAACATAATTTTATAGTAGGATTTTAGCTCCACTTGATACAAAACCAGATGTTTGGGGTCATCAAAACCAAAATTACTATTCATTAAATGTAAAAATTATCTCTCAAATTATAAAACACTGTTTTACATCCATTTAGTACTTCATAGTTTACAAAGCACATGCCTACACATGATTTCATTCACTTGTTTCCTGGAATCCCATTTTATGGAGAAGGATTAGAGGCTGAATCACAGAAACGGTGACACTCAAGCTTAGCTGTAAGTCAGTATCCTCACATTTTTCATGCTACAGGTTCTCCTGATTGTATTCCTGACTTGGAGAGCAGTCAAATGCCCCCAATCTGAATTGAATGAAGATTCAACGCCAAAATGCTAATTACATATCTTGGAATTTGTCAGTGATCCCATGAGGAACGTGAGCCAAATGAGAACCTGTCTTCTGAATCGTCAGCAGTTAGCTGGAGCTCAAACACAGTCTACAAGTAAACTGTGTAATCAAGTGTAATGCTATTAAAATGTCTGGAAGTTTATACAGGGAAAGAGCAGGGCAAAGTTTCATTGATACAGTTTAAATAAGTTCTTTAAATTTGAGGTCTGTCCAATTTCATTTCAGATATTTCCATAGCTTGTGTGAGATGTCTCTAGATGCTTTATGCTCCTTGTGATACTGTTTCGCTCTCTTACTTCAGGTAGAATAAAACTTCATTTTCAATGAGACTTTGTAAGCTAAAGCTTTTTCAAATAGTAGCCAGTAAGGGTTCCAAGATATGGAAGAAATTTTTGGTTTGATAAAAGTGGTTTCTAAAGAACAGGCTATTACTATGGGGTGTACATTGGTTCTCTTGAGAGAAAAGTCTAGCCAATGAATAAGCACAATATCTGTTTTTCTGAAATAAGGGAATTCTCTCACAGTCTGTATACCTCATTCTTCACTTGGGAATAGGGCCTGACACATAACAACTTTGTAAATATTTGTGGCATGGAAGGAAAGTACTCATACCTGTTCTTGAATCTGTATCTGGATATTCACACTGAATCCAGCTCCTGATTTGATTTCAATTCTGCAGTGCCATTGGCAATTTTATCATGGAATAAGGCCTAAGACCCGTAAAAAAAAGTGCCATTTTTTTTTTCTTGCTGAAGCTGTTGAAATGAGCTTGAACAGCACCTGTTCAGAATGCACATTTATTAGTCTTTTGGTTCCAAGATCACACTTTGGGCCTGAAAATCTGCAAAATTAATTTGCTTAGAGACTCTTTGTGTTGGATGTGTTAAAAGATGAAGTTAGGCATATTGGAAGTTGGAAGAATTTATGTGAATAGACAGTTCACACACTGGGCAGCACCTGAGCACAAGAGGTTCAGCACTCCCCTGTTTGTGGGCTGGAAACTGTATGTATGTGTTCAGGGCGAGACAAATAGAATGTACTGGACTGGTTAAAATGGAAAGTCCCCAGTTAGAGGTTGTTTGGTGGTTTCTGGTGGGTAGAGCCTCTACTTGGGGGTTGTTTGGCGGTTTCTGGTAGGTTGGCTTACGTTTCATTTTACAGCATATGCTGGGCTTTGGTTTGCTTAGGTAGGAACTCAAGGCACTGGAGCCCTCTCAGCCTAATGGACTCCCAATTAAATTTTTTAAAGAACAGAAAGTGAAAATAAATTATTATGTCTCCTGTAAATAATTTCCTTTTAAATGATAAATAATGTGGTTGGTATTTGTATTTCATTTTTCTGAAAAACAAATAGTTTGGGAGTGCCTCTTACCTCACTTTCTATTTGAAATTTACTTTGCAAAATTCATCCCTGGTCTAGTGCTCGGTATAAAGAAAATTCTGATTAAATTCTTTCTGAAAAACATGAATACAATGTGCAGCAGGTATGAACTGAAGAGACACTGATTCAGCATGTGCAAAACACACCTTTCCTTTAACTTGCTATTGACCCCATCTGCACTCACACCCACTTCCCAATGATGACAAAAAAAAATTCATCCAGATCATTAAAATAAGTTTCTCTCTATTTTAGGCAGTTATTTAAAATGAATCCCTCATCTTTCTGTTTCCCTCTTTGTTCCAGGGATTCAGGGATAAGTTTACATGGCCCCATGGCATAACATAATGTCACCTTGTCCTTGGGTCAGCTGCTTTGTTGCTTGACCAATCCTTCTCTTTGGGTATCTGGCTGTTGGCCCCTAGAGGTGGCTGCCTCTGCTGTTGCTTCTGACATTGGGATCTCTACCTTCTTCCCCAACTACAGCAGCCTGACTCAGGCAATTCCCATTCAGCAGACCACTCGGTGTTTATGAATGAACCAATGAATCGTGAAGGAATCTCTGGATTAAACCATTTGGCTCCATCATCTCTTCCTACTTTCTCCAAATCTGTCTTGACCAAATTGTGAGAAAGGAGGAAATGGAGGTGACAATGGGGAGTCTGAGGAGGGCAGGGGAGTGGGCTTTCAAAATCACAGTGGGAAGGCCAGTATAATTTCAACAAATTGATATAACCCTATAGAATATTAACTGCCATTTTGTTGATATTTATCGATTCTATTAGAAAGATAATGTGACCATATTATAAATGAGTAAGAATAGAAAAAGAGAAAACTTTCACTATTCTAACTCAATTTCTATTGACCTATTGGTATATATTTCTTATGTTATTTTGCCTATTCATAATAATTTAAGTTGTAAAACACAATTTCAAAAAATTTGTTCTAGTTATGCATGACAGTAGAATGCATTTTGACACATCATACATAAATGGAGTATAACTTCTCATCTGACTGGTTGTACATGATGTACATAGAGTTGTACAGGTCATGTAATCATATACACACATAGAGTAATAATGTCCGATTCATTCTACTATCATTCCTACCCCCAGGATCCCTCCCCTCCCTTCACTCCCCTCTGTTTAGTCCAAAATACCTCTATTCCCATCCCTCCTTATTGTGAATTAGCATTGGCACATCAGAGAGAACATTCAACTTTTGGTTCTTTGGGATTGGCCTATTTCGCTTAGCATAATATTCTCCAGTTCCATCCATTTATCGGCAAATGCCACAATTCATTCTTCTTTAGGGCTGAGTAATATTCCATTGTGTATATATATACCACAGTTTCTTTCTTTTTTTAATATTTATTTTTTAATTGTAGTTGGTTGGACACAATACCTTTATTTTATTTATTTTTATGTGGTGCTGAGGATCAAACCCAGGGCCTTGCACGTGCTAGGTAAGTGCTTTGCCACTGAGCCACAACCCCAGCCCCTCCCACAGTTTCTTTATCCATTCATTTATTAAAGGTCATCTAGATTGGTTCCATAGTTTAGCTTTTGTGAATTGAGCTGCTATAAATATTGATGTGGTTGCATCACTGTAGTCTGCTTATTTTAAGTCCTTTGGGTATAAAACTAGGAGTGGGATGACTGGGTCGAATAGTGGTTCCATTCCAAGTTTTTTGAGGAATCTCCTTACTTTTTTCCATAGTCATTGCACCAATTTGCAGTCCCACCAGCAATATATGAGTCTACCTTTTCCCCCACATCCTTGCCAACATTTACTGTTACTTGTATTCTTTTCTTAAAACATTTTTTAAGTTGAGGCTAGGGATGTGGCTCAAGTGGTAGCGCGCTTGCCTGGCATGCGTGCAGCCCGGGTTCAATCCTCAGCACCACATACAAACAAAGATGTTATGTCCGCCGAGAACTAAAAAATAAATATTAAAAAAATTCTCTCTCTCTCTCTAAAAAAATATATTTTTTAAGTTGTAGATGGACACAATACCTTTATTTTATTTATTTTTTTATGTGGTGCTGAGGATCAAACCTATTGCCTCATATATGCAAGGCAAGTGCTCTGCCACTGAGCCACAATCCCAGCCCTGTTACTTGTATTCTTGATAATTGCCATTCTGACTGGAGTGAGATGGAATCTCAGTGTAGTTTTGATTTGCATTTCTCTAATTGCTAGAGATGTTGAACATTTTTTCATATATTTGTTGATTGATTATATTTCTTCTTCTGTGAAGTATCTGATCAGTTCCTTTGCCCATTTATTGATTGGGTTATTTGTTTTGTTTTGTTTTGTTTTTATGTTAAGGCAAAACACAATTTAAAAAAAATATGTACCACATCTTCTACTAGAAAAACATTTACTAATTCTTCTATTGCAAATGCATACAATAATTCAATCAACCAATATTTCTGAGTTGCAAATGTATGCAAACAACATGCTAGGTACCCTGTAGATAAGAAATATGAGTCAGAAACAATTCCTACCCTCTAGAACTTACAACCTAGGAGAAATGACACTTTTAGACAAATATGTAAAAGGTAGCAAGTGATAAAGACCAAAACAGAAATAAAGCGAGAATCTGTAACTCTGGGGAATATATACTTCCATAATAGCACTTTAAAGTAAGTAGGAAACACATGCCAACCTGTTAGGTCATTGATAATAAAGGAGTATTGAATGTCAAGTGAGTAATAGTAATATTTTCTACTATTTTTCCCCATTCAGCATCCATTTTCTAGGTACTAGAAATTTTATTTATTAAGTCAAGTCATATGAAAAGTTCAAAACATATGGGAGATTCACTGACTTGTTTCTTTCATATCTAGAAAGTTTGAAACCTTAATCTGTTCCATCTTTAAAAGTCACCAAACTTCATCATGGTAACAACACTCGATCTTATATAGAATCTTGAGCTTTTTTTGCAGGGCTGGAGGTATTGGGTATTGAACCCATAAGGGCTTTACCACCAAACTTTTTATTTTAAGACAGGGTCTCCCTAAGTTGTTTAGGGCCTTGCTAAATTGCTGAGGCTTGTCTTGAACTTGCAATCCTCCTGCCTCAGTCTCTGAGCCACTGGGTTTACAGTGTGCTTTTAAAAGTAATTGTAGAGTCTTATCTGACTCCATAGCAAACAAGCTAAAGTACAAAGTGCTGACATTATTCCTATTTTATAGATAAGCAATTTGCATAGTTTTTAGTCTTAGGGCCCCTTTACATTTTTAAAAGTTATTGGGCAAAAAAAAAAAAAAAAAAAAAAAAGACCAAAAAACTTCTATTTTTATCAGTATTTAAGATCTTAAAAATTAAAGGTAAGAAATTATAAAATCATGTTTACTTTAAAATAACAAACTCATTACATGTTAACATAGATATTTTAACAAAAAATAATATATTTTTCAAAACAAAATTATGTAGAGAGAAGAGATACAGCCCATGGAAAACACTGTACACTCACAGGAAAATGAGAATGACAAACAGAAAATAATATCTTATTATTATTATTACAATGAAAATATTTCTGGCCTGTGGACCCCTGAAAAACCTCGGGACCTCACTCTGAGAAACACTGTAAAATTGACGGCACTGAGGCTTGGAGAGGTAAAGCCATGTGCTTAAGATTATCCAGCAGGTTAATAACAGAGGTGGAACTAGAATCCTGTACCTTCTTGCTCCTTGGAGGAACACTTTTCATACTATAATATTAAGAATTTATTTCATCAAATATTTATTTTATACCTATTTATTTATCACCAAGCATAGTGACTGGCATCACCATTTATCTATCTGACCCTGCAAGGCAGAAATATCAGTATTGGGCTGGAGCTGGAACTCAGTGGTACATGAAATATCAGTGTAATCCTTAATTCATACATTTGTCACCCATTCCAAACTGGTTGACAAAATGCTTTATGAATCAGAGCTGGGAGCTCAGTGGTAGAGCACCTGCTCAGCAGATGCTGATCCCAGTAGCATAGGGAAAAAAAATAGAAAGGACAAAAACCTCACATCTGGCCTTATTTTCATGTCTACTGCCACTGCCTTAGGATAAACCATTAATATTTTTTATCTGGGTTGTTCAAACAGTTTAACTGCTCTTTGTCTTTCATTTCGATTCATCTTCCTCTTTGCATCTATCTAGAAAACTAATCCTATTAATGCACTAGCCTGCTTATATTCTTCTTAGGGCTCTTAATTGACTAAAGGATAAAGTCCAAATTAGAAATGCTCCATTTCTTTTAGATGCCATCTTCTGAGCTTATAATATATTCATATATTTCCCATCAGATAAAATGGTGGATGTAAAAAATCATAAGAAATCCCTAAATTGAGGTATGCAGTAAAAATGCACACAAGCAGTGTTGTATATAAGCCAAAATTATCTTCTGTCAGAAACTTTTACCCAAAGTATTTTCATTCCTTTCATATATTAAAAGGAGATTTGAAGACTAAAATCCCACTTTTCAAAGCACTTCTGTTTTTCTTCTTTCATAGAAGTGTGTGAGGGTGTTTGTAATTGTCAAACCAAATATCATCATGATTATTGTGTGGAGCTCTAGATTGTGCTAAATTGATCTTGGATTAAAGAAATGTTTCATCTTGTTTACTATTTTTTATGCAAAATGATGAAACTGCAAGTATGTGGCTTATAAATATATTATCAGGTATTATATATGTATTTAGCTAGAGAGGTGTCTTATTCTCATGAATTTATTACAACAATTTAAGTAGTAGTAATAATAAAAATTTGCATTTAAATAATTCTTTTCTCCTGGGAATTCTGAGTGCTTTTGCACATCAATTAATGTTGGATGGCAGTATCATCCTTCCCAACTTTATTATTCCATCTTTCTAATGTGTTGCTTTGGGTTTTGTTTCAGCCCTATGTCAATGACTTGGCTGGCTATTATCAGGCCTCCCATTTGCCTCCAAAACCAGCCATTTTTGAGAATTGATTTGTAAAACAATGATATTATATAATAGAAACTCCATGATCGAAAATTCTGCTTTCACCAGATACAGTTTAAAAGTCATTCCATGGCTTTACTTTCAATGATAGTCTCATCTATACCATCGTATTAAGAATTGTAATTAAGAACTGCCAAAAAGGAATTTTTCTACCGTTTATATCTTTTCCTTTCTAACCATTAAATACCTCATATAAACAAGTTACTTACATATGGGGGAAAAAATGTACCTTAACAATTGCATCCTTAGGGACCCAGTGGCTGCCACATTTCTCTTCCCAGAAAGTAGAGGTGCAAGTTGATACAGAGGTAGTCTTCCAGGGTCTGTGGATTCGTAGGAAGTCACAAAAGGGAAAGAACAAGAAACAAGAGAGGTTGTCACTACGGTTGCTGCCAAACCTTTTAGTCTGCCTTCTGGGGATGGCTGACTGGGCCTGGATCAGGTTTTGTTTTGAAGATCCAACTTGGCTCCCTGCCTTTGAGGCTTCTTTGGGAATCAAATGGAATTCAGAGCAACTTCTCTGATCTTTAAAAAAAAAAAAAATTTTTAAACATGATTCTGTTCTGCCTGGTTACTTATAATGAATTTCTTCATTTTGAAATAATGTCCTAAAGGATTAGGAAAGCCTGTTAAAGGCTTCACCTGTGGCCTTTGTAATTATTAACATTTAAAATAAAAAAAAAATTCACAAGTAGAACTCCTTTGTTTTAGAAGAAAAGCCATGTAAGAAAGAATAGACAGAGGGAATTTCAACGCTCTAATCTTTGACATTAAGTCACTGTATGCACATTTCTGCCAACCCAAAGATGGGTGAATTACTGTAACTTAGCTCTGCCAATGCCCAGTTTCCAGGATCTATATTCTTGCATATTTCATAAGTTTGCCTTTGAAGTCAATATCTCATTTCTGGCTACTCCAGGGAAATTCCAAACCACTGGAAATTTTAGCATGCAGCAAAGTCTTGTAATTTATAGCAAGTTTTGTTTGAAATGTCTTGTGTGTGCTGTATTTCATCTATTTAAAATAGTCAAATGCATAGAAAATGAAGCTACGCCTTAACTATTCCACATGTTCACAGGACAGTTTAATTAGTTCTTCAGACCAGGGAATTTTGATGACGGAGATTCATTTCAATTAAACAAGTAAACCGAAATGCAAATAATTTTCATCGATTGTATACTATTGTGTACGTTGTGTACTATGTGCAGAGCACTACAAGGGGGGATAGAAAATATACCCTATGGTTAGAGTAGGTAGCTAGACAGACATGAGCAGGGGAGGTGGGGAAAGGAAATTCAGGTGGTGCCCCTGGGCCGTGTCCCATGGCAGTTACACTGCTGGGGACTGCCTTCCTTTGGTCAAACAGCTCCCTGTCAATCTGGAGAAAATGGATTAGTCAGAGTCTCAGGGACTGGAACATGCTCAGAAGCACAGAGATGCTGTCCTTAGGTGATCCAGGGTTCATTGTAATATCACTACATCATGGTTCCCCTCCCTGAGACCCGACACCCCCCCACACACACACACACTGGGTTTCACTACAAAAGCCCATAAGACGGCCGCATTTCTCTTGGGCAGGTCAACTCCACATTTGCATGCTTCTCTCCTTGATGTTCTGCCTCACCACAAGCCCAGAATCAATGATGTCCAAGTGACCGTGGACCAAAATAAATATTTCACCCTTTAAGTTTATTTCCTCAGCTATTTTGTCACAGTGATGGAAAGCTAACTAACACATGTATTATTGTTGGCTTTCCAATTGTGACAAATGAGCCACACTAATATAAAATGTCAATTATCAGGGTAATAATGAGCAGACGAGAGAGTAGGTATATGGAAACTTTCTCTACTATCTACTCAATCATCTCTAAACTTAAACTGATCTAAGTCTACTCATGTTTTTTAAAAGCAAAAGAAATTGAAGAGTAAGCAATGAGGTTAGTTGTCAAACTGGTCAATGAAAAAGTTAATACAACATTTAATGAGAACCTGGAGCTGGGTATATTGGAATATGATGATAATCTTAGCTAAGGAGGCTTAGGCAGGAAGATTGCTTCAGCCCAAGAGTTTAAGGCTAGCCTAGACAGTGCAGCAAAAATGTCCCTCCCCAACCACAGAAAGAAAGAAGGTAAGAGAAAAGAAAAAAGAGAAACTTGAGTTCAGAAAGAATCTAATTAAATTGTTTACTGACCCATCTTTGACTAGCATTGTCTATAGACTATATCAGAAGAAGCTATGGCCTCCATGCAATTAGGAGTGACAATTGAAATAAAGCCTCTGATGTAACCCATGGGCATGTACTGGCTAAGAAAATACTGCTATTTGACATTGCAGTCATACCATTAAAACCAGTGACTCTTTCAGGTCTTGTTTTACTTCCACAAAACTTATTCTGTCTGAACTTTGAAGTCTCATCAGGATTTTGTCCAACTGGTAGAGGTAGACTAGAACAACCATAGAGAAATAAAGGTAGAGGGGCTGGGATATAGCTCTCACAAGCACAAGGCCCTTGTTTCAATCCTCAGCACCACAAAAAAAAAAAAAAAAAAGAAAAAGAAAAGAAAAAAGAGAAATAAAGTTAGAAATAACTGTCTATGCCAATCCAAACTATACTGGCCAGAGTTTTTACAAAATAGACAGGCTGCCCTATATTGTGTTCTTTATGCATCTTGCTCTTTTCATTGTACACATCTGTGTGAGACACCTCCTTGTTTCATATAATTCTCAAGTAATGCTCAGATCCTTTCAATTTGGCCTTTCTATGGCTAGCAGGAGGAGACCAGGGAGGCAAACCCAGAGGGTTTTGTCCAGAATTTTTATTTTGAATTTCTATTATAGAGTTGGTATTCATGTATCTATGATAAGTAATTAAACACGATAAGATACTTGTTATAAACTACGGTTTTAGTCCTAAAAGAGGGTGTGAGCCAGCTTTCCATTACATTAAAAAGTACATGAGACAAATCAACTTTAGAAGTGAAAAGGTTTGTTTGGGTTCATAGTTTAAAGGGGTTTCACTCTATAGTAGTTGGCCCAGATACTGTGGGACCTGTGGTGAGAAGCAGCACATCATGGCATAACTGTGAGTTGGAAGTAGCTACTCACCTCATGGTAGGTGGGAAGCAAAAGAAAGAGAGGCAGGGCAGAGTTGTGGCTCAGTGGTAGAGTGCTTGCCGAGCATGCATGAGGCACTGGATTTGATCCTGGCACCACATAAAAAATAAAATAAACAAAATAAAGGTATTTAAAAAAAGAAGTGTCAGGCTGGGGTTGTGGCTCAGTGGTAGAGCGCTTGCCTAGCATGCGTGGGGCACTGGGTTTGATCCTCAGCACCACATAAAAATAAAATAAAGGTATTGTATCCACCTCCAACTAAAAACTAAATGTTAAAAAAAAGTTTTTAAAAAGTGTCTTGTTTAAAAAAAGAAGAAAGAAAGAGGGAGGAGGGGGGTTTCAATATCCTCTTCAAAGGTATACCCCCAATGACCTAGCTTCCTCCAACTATACTATCTCTTCTAAAGATTCTACTATAGTCTGGAGACCAAGTCTTTGACACAGAAGCCTTTGAGGGACATTTCAGATCCAAACTATGACAAATGGGTTACAGAAAGAGGATGAGTTTGTTTCAAAACTTCCCTTTCTTCAAAAGATTACCAACCAAAAAAAAAAAAAAAAAAAAAAACCCTGGGACCAGATGAATTCTCAGCCAAATTCTACAAGACCTTCAAAGAAGAATGAATACCAATACTCCTCAAATTATTCCATGAAATAGGAAAGGAGGGAAACCTTCCAAACTCATTCTATAAATCTAGTTTCACCCTAATGCCAAAACCAGACAAAGACAAGGAAAGAAAACTTCAAATTCCCTGATGAACATAGACGAAATAATATACTAAACAGGGTATGAGCTTGCCATCACTGTTACAAAATACCTGAGAAAATCAGCTTAAAAGGATGAAATGTTTATTTTGACTCACAGTTTCAGGGGTTTCAGTTCATGGCCACTTGATCAGGTTGCTTATCTGTGTGTGGCCATACAGTACATAAAGGTGGGAGCAGGAGGAGGAGGTGAGGAGGGAAGCTTCTTACCACATAGCAGCCCTAGCAGCCCACAAGCAAAAGGTCAGGGTCCTAATAACTCCTTCAAGGGCATGCCAGTTTTTGGACAGCAACTATGGTAACTTCCTCCCACTAGGCCACACCACCTCCTAATAGTGTCACAGGCAGGGAACCAAGCCTTCAATATAGGGGCTTTTGGGGGTTCTCCAGATCCAAATTATCCCACACAGTAAGCTAGTACTAGGGACAGAATTCAAACCTTGTTGGTACCACAGTCCATATTCATGAAGGCCAGGCTGCATGCCTCTTCGCTAGAGACTTGGCCAGTGTCTTCCAGAACTATCTCTCTCTCTCTCTCTCTCTCTCTCTCTCTCTCTCTCTCTCTTTTGAGAGAGAGAGAGAGAGAATTTCAATATTTATTTTTTCAGTTTTCCGCAGACACAACATCTTTGTTTGTATGTGGTGTTGAGGATCAAACCCGGACCACATGCATGCCAGGTGAGCACGCTACCGATGAGCCACATCCCCAGAATTCTCTTTACAATGTACACATAGTGGTCTTTTTTATACTTGGATCAACTATATTTGGCATGCATGAATGACCTCATGTTCCAATAACTGGGGAAAATTCTATAATGTAATGGGACACTTCTGGTGGAAACTGGATCCCTGTCTCACAGTTCTCATTTGTCCTACAACTCTTCCCAACGAATGTCAACTCTTCATTTCTGTAATTTTTCCTGCATTTCTTACCTAATATTGTTGTCCAGTAAACAGTCAAGATTGATTGGAGCATAATTTCATATCTTACTTTTCAATTATTGGTCCCAAATCTATGTGGCAAAAATGCAAGGTGGGGCTTTGCCCACAACCAAGGGCCCTGCAGCACCACGGGAAGGCCAATTTCGGATAAGTACCCTTCTTGGAAAAAGAAAAAATAAATTAAAAAATAATAAGGTGGCATGTGTGAAAAGTCTGTGTTGTGTGGCCTCTAGAGCGACAGCAGCAGGGCGGGGCACTCGCTGGAAGGTGGTGTCCTGCGTCTTTGTGAAATCAATGTCCAGCCTCCACCGCCAGACTCCGAAGCTCAGTTGCACGCTCTCGGGGACATTCCCTGCTTGTGGGCGAGTGTCCTAGAAAAGAGTTATGTGAGTGGGTCGTTCAACTTTGGGGGGAAATGAAGAACCAGTTTTCCTATCTTGTCCCTAGGTCTCGAATTATCCTCATGGGGATGGGAGACCAAGACCCCTGGCTCAAAAAGGCCGTCCGCCCCCATTCATGCCCAAACAAGGGCAGAATTCAGAAGTAGAAAGGAAGTGAGTAAGAAACAAGCGGGCGTTTCAAACTGATAACTCGTGTGTGCAGAAAGGCCGCGGAGCTGGTGCTGGAGCTGGAACAGCCTCGCTGGGGGTCCGGGTCCCGGCGCTGTGCTCCGCCTGCCTGGGGAGAGCCGGCGGCCGGCGCGTGCGCGGTGCGGCCCCATCCCTGGCCGCCGCCGCCTCCGCCGCCGCTGCCGCGATGCCTATTTTAGTCAAAGCCGCGGCGGGCGCTGGGACCTGCCCGGGGCGACCCAGTCTCCGAAACCGCCTGCCGGCGGAGACTCGCGCCTTGGGCGCCCGTCGAGCCGCTGCGTCGCTGTTCCGCTGCCCTGCCTTTCCATCGCCAAACTTTGGGCAGCGACGCCCGGGCTCCGTGCCGGGGACAAACCAGGTAAGGAGCGGGAGGGAGGCACAGCTGCCGCCGGCTCTCCCTGGGCGCCGCTCTTTTGCAGCCCTGAGCTCCGCGAGCTAAATCGGGAAGCGAAAGTTGTACCCAGCTCCGCTGGGAGCAACTTTGTTGGCCTCCGGGGCAGCTGCCAGTGTTTCGCGCCCCGGCCAACAAGAGCGCCGCCCTCTGCCCTGATCGCTGTCCGCGCCCTCGCGACGCTCCTGTCCTTGGAGGCCACCCATCTGCTCTGATCTGGGCATCGCGACCACCGACCCTTGGATGTCAGCTGCCAAAGCTCGGGTCAGACAGTACCCGCGTTCCCAGGCGCTTGACCCACCGGGTGCCGGCTCCCGCGCTCTGCAGCGGGCAAATCCCTTGGCGAGCTCGGAGTCTCTCTCCCTAGGGCTCCTGGGGCTCCCGGGGCTCCCGGTCCCTGAGCACTCCACGGCTGCCCCGACCGCGGAGACTGCGTGCAGTCAGGTGCAGGGTGTCGCCCATCCCGGGTCCGCGGTAGAAGTGCGAGGTGGGGCATTGTGCTAGCACCGCACTTCTCGCGGCACCGGATCGTTTAGTCCCGGAGATCAATTGACCCCGGCCTTCTTTAAAGACCAGGGTGAGCGGGGCCTCAGGGGAGCAAATGACTCGCCACTTACTCCGCTTAGTTCCCGAGCCTTTGGGAATTGGGTTGTTGGCCAGACAAGTCTCAGAAACTGCCTGCTTTGGAGCATGAATAACTGCGTAAAGACTCTCAGCCATAATGCCATTTGCCATTCCGGAGATGTTTGAAGATTCAGTTAGAATAACAAAATTAATTAAATCTATTAGCAAGGTTTTACCCTGTGCTGTTTATCTTAATTTTTGTAGTTTGGTTAAGGTTTAACATTAGCTTCACCGTTTAGCTATTTAGCCTTGCCAATACCTACTTGAAAAACAAGTTATATAGGATTTTACTAGAACAGGTAATTTAAGGAATTAGACTTTGAGGATCTAATGAGAAAAAGATAACTCTTCTTGATTTAGTCAAAATTAATATGAAAGTTTACCAATTTACCCGTCTAACCTTCCTCATTACACCCATTCATTCTCGTTTAGGGGCAGTTCAGCATAAGACATTTAAGTCCACTCAGGAGTAATCAAAATAAGCTGAAACCCATAAGATCCCATCAATATTTAATGACAAGTGGTAAGTGGCATTTCACAATAGATATATATTATATCTATATATCTAGCTGTATCTGCATATCTTTAATAAGGTGTGGTGCACCAAAATATGTTTTAGGATAATCCTAAATTTTTAAATTTGCCATTGATATTTTTTGGTTCCTGTGTCCTGGATTGTAGTTTTCCTGGGCCAGAAATTGGGACTTTTAATGCCACTTGAAGAACTTTCAGATGCCTAAATTGAATCACAGTGGCTTAGTAGGCAATATTAGTATAATGGAGTGGCTGCAAGGGGGAATGTGATTAAGTCGTTACATAAACCATAGACCTTTAAAACTTAAAGGAATTTCAAAGACCATCTAGTCCAGCTGCCTCCATTCCAAGGCAGAAACAGACTGAGGAACAGCAGTAACTTTGCCTGGCTTATGTGGCTCCCTGGTGGCTTGTGCAGAAGCTGACTGTCAGCCTAGGAAAGCTAGGCACTCTTCACCAGTGAAAAGTGATTTCTAAAAGTATGTGTCATGTTTATATCCCTTCCATGTGGCTTTCATCTCTGTCTCAGTGGCATTCTTTATAGAGGCTAGGCCTTGTCATGGATGAATAAGCATTACCCTTCTTCATAGAAGACATAGAATAGTTGGAACAAATGGGACAATGGAGATGCAAATACGTTCTAGAGTACCATAGAAATGGTACTTGTTATTCATTTATGTAATGCTAGGGGACTTGACTTTAGCTTATGAGTAGTAAGGGGACACTTAATATCATCCACTCTCCTGCAGAAATTATGAGATGAATTTTGGTTTAGCTCTCAAAAGCAAACTTGGTATAGAGTAATTAAAATTACTCTCCATCCCAATAGGCTTTTTATTCATTTAGAGATTTCAAAAGTAGTTGAATTTTTGTTTTTTTCCTTTTGTAGCAAATCAACATTTAAGGCAATTATTTCTATTTGTGAGCTATTTCAGAATTACACGAAGAGATCTTTAATTTGACTATCATTTCATTGACAGTTTATAAATTTGTATGTTTCATGTATGTGTGTGTTTTGTCATCTTAAGAAATGTCAAATTCTTTCACGTTTGTCTGTTAACATCCTTTCAAAATGCCCAACCTATTTCAATTATTTTACCACCTAAAATCTTTAATATGTTAAAAAAAAAACAATGAATGGAAAAGTAATGTTAATTGTGTGGCATTATTTTGAAAAAAAAGTGTATATTTCTAAATTAGATTTAAAGGTATTCTGGGTGCCCACTTGTCATTCTTTTCCTAAACAGATTAATTCGTGTGTTCCATAAACCTATCTAGTTTTGGTCAAGGACCAAATTTGTATAATTAATAATAAAGTTTAAGGACCAGACATCAAAGATAGGTAATATAGTCAGGAAAGAGTGCTATTTTGTGTTAAGTTTTATATAAGCAGGCATAAAATATATGTTCCTTGAAATGTATTTAAATGAATCTTAATATTAGTCAAATATGTATCCGTGACCCTCCTGCATATAAATAAATTGTAAGTTTACAATTTTTTAATTTGTGAGATGCCATCAACTAGAATTATTATTTCTTTATGTATTATATCTTTACATATATATAAATAATGTATCTGATAATATTATATGCATATATAATTACTTAGTATGAATATAATGTTATATAATGATTTAATGATGTTATAAAAATAGAGCATTCAAATATCCCAAGTCTTCTAAATAGCCTAAGATTCCAAATAGCAAATTTGGGGGTATCAATTATCTTTGAAAGTATTCAAAAAAATCAGTTTTCCAGTTATTTTTCCTGTGTTTAGATTTAGTATCATCATTGTGAATATGATGAAACACTATACTGAATAAATTTGGAACTGCCGTGGTTTATGAACATTGGTGATTTTCTTTTAGACTTTTTCTTTTAGACTCCTCCCCATCAAGTACATATATATATATATATATATATATATATATATATACACACATACAAATACATAAAATATGCACATACACATCGAAATACATCGAGAACAGTTGTGCACTATGTGTAGTATTTTATATATTTCATTTAATTTGAGCATAAAACAAATGAGGTATTATTAACATCATTTAACACATAAGCAAAGAGGTATATTTAATGAGCCTATCTAGTTCTTAAGCACTGAAACAGACTATTTACCAACATTCAATTCACAGAAATAATTTTGGCATAGCCCCTCTCACAGGGGTGATGTGATATAGTTGCTACTTTTATGATTTTCCTTTTGTTTATTTGTTTTTACAGGAATTTTCAACATGAATTTTACAGAGTCCAGCCCTCTGGCAGAATCAACTGCAATAGGTTTTACACCTGGGTTAGAAAGTCTCACACCTGTGCCTTCCAATGAGACCACTTGTGAAAACTGGAGAGAGATACATCATCTAGTTTTTCATGTGGCAAATATTTGTTTTGCAGTTGGTTTGGTTATTCCAACTACTCTTCACCTTCATATGATATTTCTTAGAGGGATGTTAACTATAGGTGAGCTGCCTAACAGATTTTATATAAATGGGCTTGACCGGGGCTTCAGAATATTCCTTGTCAGGTCTATAGCATACCCCAAACTCTAAATCTTTATCATAAAATCAGTTGTGTATCAGGTAACTTAGAACATAGGCCTTCACATACTGTATCTCCCTTTTTAATTTGAAAAAGACTATTATGTTTTCATATATTTCGAATTTCCAGATATCCAGAAAATCCATGCATATGCAAAAGTGTACACGATTGTGTGATTCTTATCTTATTTCCACTGCTTGCTAACTGTGTAATTTGGGCAAATAATTTAGTTTTTCTGTCACCTCAGTTTCCTTACATGTCAAGTGTTAAAAATAAAACTACCTCCTGGGTTGTTTTAGAGAGTTAAATGAGGTGTGTCTGTGAGATATATATTTGCCTTAGAATAGTACCCGGCACATAGTAGGTACTACACAATCTCAATCATTATTATTTGAAAAGATATTTGCTATGGCCAGTAAAGCAACATTGGAAATAAAAACAATTACCCACATATAATAGTTCCAAGTAAAACTCGATATTGACGTTCACAACTATATATAGTATAGGTAGGTAGATAGGTAGGAAGATTGATTTGGCCTAGTAACCTTGATGAAACAGGTTAAGTTGAATCACATCAAAATACTGAAACAATTGAGTCTATTATTTTAGCCAGTAATTCTTGAAAAATTATTCTCCATGAAATTATTTCTGATTATCCATTTATTCAGGTGTATTTTTTTATATTTATTTTTTAGTTGGACACAATATCTTTATTTATTTATTTTTATGTGGTGCTGAGGATCGAACCCAGGGCCTCACATGTGCTAGGCGTGCGCTCTACTGCTGAGCCATACATAACCCCAGCCCATCAGGTGTATTTTTGACACCTGTAATGTGTCCGATCAAGATTGAAGAAGGCAATCTCCATCCTTCTAAAGACTGTTATGGGGACCAGGAGAAAAACGATGGGCAGTCACAGTGTGGGGGGTCGGAGTCTATGACACAGGTGTTTTCCCAGTGCCTGGGTGAGGGGGAGTGTGGGGAAGGTGTCAGCATTAGTAGGAGGTTGGAGCAAGGTCCCACTGAAGGGGTCACATGACAGCTGGCTTTTAAGATGAGCAGGACTTCTCTGAGAGTACAGTGTCCCTATTAAGGGGCACAGAAGAGAGGAAAGGAATTTCAGCATATCAGAGTGAATGAGGAGTAGCTCTTGTCCCTGAAATATATGAGAAATGACAAGAGGAGGCTGGAAGGGTAGCTAGAAAGCAGCTTGAGTGTCTTCTGCGGCTGTGTGATTCAGACAAGGTAGAAATAGTAGCAGAAGGAGCAGGATGTTAGGTTGAAAAAGAAAAAGCAAAACCCACAACTTTTTTTTAAATCCAATTACGAATCTTAAAATCAGAGTTTAGAGATGGAATGGTCCAAAGGGATCATTTAATCCAATACTTTATAAAGAGATAAGTGAAGACACAGACAGTAAAGTGATAGGCTTTATTCAGATGCTCTAAAAAATGAAGTTAAGAATTGATGAAGTTAAAAATTACAAATAAATGACTTTTTAATGTCTAAGCTTAGCTTTTGTGTGCACATATTGATATATTTGTTTCTTAGTGATCATTTCATATTAGATTTAAAATATTCACTCTCCCACCATAAAATTGAAAGAAACTGAGGATATTTTATATAAGAAACAAGAATTGATGAGAAAAAGTGGGAAGATTCCAGCAGTTGAATAGATAATTGCTGAGGTAAATTCAGATGACTAAAACATTTTGTAAAACACTTGGGTTCCCCAGTAATCACAAAAATACAAAATAAAGTATTTAATTCCTCACTATTAAGAATTTTCAAATTTTATAATATTAACAACTTGATACTGACATTCCCAACTAGTAGGTTCATTCCCTAGATTCACCTTCCACTAATTAATGACAAGCATGAAGTTGTCTACTAATTAATCACAACTTTATACTGGCTGGCATTCCCAACTAGTAGGTTTATAAATTTGTACAAATGTTTTGAAAAACAGTTCTGCAGTACTATCCAAAGCTAAGCAGTTCATTCCTAATCACAAATAAAAGATATGGTTTTATATATAAAGTTGCTTTTGCTACTTATCAAAAATTATAACCCCCAAAATATCTGTCAGTAGGGAAATGGTTAAATAAATTGTGTTTTAATCAGTTACAGCCATTAAAAACTACACATACAAAGAGTTTTTAAAGATGGGAAATCATTATTATAAGTTTTAAAAATAGGTTTTAAAATTGTCTGCTCAAAAAAAAAATTATCTGTACCATAGGTTTTCCATCAGGTAAAACTACATGAAAGTTTTAAGGCAGTATTAAATATCAGCAGTGATTTTCTTTAAGTTGTAGAATTATGAACTTTGTCCCCTTTTAACAAATATTTTTTTTAGTAGAAAACCCAAAGGAAACTTAATGCAATATTCAGTATAAATACTTCTAAAATGTGTTCGTTTATATAGAGAAGGTAAATTTGTCAAGCCACTTGCAGAAGTCATTCTAGATATCTAACATGATAACTTTGTTGTTCAACAGGTTGCACTCTTTATATCGTCTGGGCCACTCTCTACCGATGTGCCTTGGATATAATGATCTGGAACTCTGTGTTCTTGGGCATCAACATTTTGCATCTTTCATATCTTTTATACAAGAAAAGACCGGTAATTACTAAAATTATCTAAAAGGAAATATTTTAAAGATAAAAGCCTTTAAAAGTACTTTCATTCAGACTTGAAAGTGAACATCTAACACATTTATTCCCTTTAATATCATTTCTCTGAAGATTAGACTTTCTGTTTATATATTGCCTGAAAGTAAAACATTCTAGAACTGTGAAATTTGTCCTACAAATGAGTTTTTAAAACTTTTTAAATCATTAAAACATGAAAAAACATGAATAATATTCTCTTTTTTTAAATCTATTACTTGATTATATCTTTATCTATTGGTACTCAAATGTCACTTGGGAATATCTTTGCCTATTTCTAAAATGGCTAACTAATAGCCATTAGTGATAATTTCATATTAGATCTAAAATATTTATGGCAACTTCCATAAATCTACTAATGATTTCCTGAGTTTATACTCTTTTAAAAATTTTTTTTAGTATTTATTTTTTAGTTGTAGTTGAACACAATACCTTTATTTTATTTATTTATTTTTATGTGGTGCTGAGGATCGAACCCAGGACCTTGCATGTGCAAGGCAAACGTTGGACCACTGAGCCACAACCCCAGCCCCATGAGTTTATACTATTTTCTTAGTGTAATGGTTATGTATTTTTTCATATGTCCAAATTGTTCATTTTGGGTGAATAGTTGCCAAAACACCCCTATTTAACTGTTTATTTTCAATTCTGATTTATCTTGTGTTTCCTTGGTCATACCCAGAACAAAAATAGAATAGGAAAACAGCAGGGCTCCTAGAAACTACTTGAGGATGATTCCTGACTGTCCTAAGCACAAACATTTAGTGAAGGATGTAGCGCTTGCTCTGATCTTATGTCCAAGTTCAGACCTGCTCGTAGAGAGCTGCTAGGAAACACAGTGACTTACAGGAAGCCACAATTTGAATGATACATTAGATGTATACAGTAGGCATTCCACTTTGTAACCTCCTCAAACATAGTAACTCAGTTTGTTACTTTACTGTATTACTCAGTTTTCTCTAGGTCATGCTGGCCAATAAGCAACCTGAAAATCTCAGTGATATATAATAGCTATGGGCTTTTTTCCTCATTCATCTAATGTGTTGACTCGCAGTGGTGTGCAGCTGTGATTCTGTCTCATTATCATATTCATTTCAGGGTCTCTTAAGGAGCAGGTTCTGTTTGGGCCATGCATTTTCATGGCAGAGGCAGAGGTTCAAGAAAATGAAAAAGAAAATACCCATTGTTTCTTAGAATGTTTGCTCAGAAGAGACACATGTCACTTCTGCTCATATTTCATTAGCCAAAGCAAATGACATGGCCAAGCTTGACAATGGGTGGGTGCAGTAAGGGCAAGTATAATCCTTTTACAGGGGTTGGGAACAATAATATAATCTAACACACTTAACTGTTGTAGCTTGTTTCTATCAAGCATGATTGGCACACAGTAGGTGCTTGGAAAAAACTTGATGAGTGGATGCTTTCAAAGAGGAGCAGAATTAAGAGGGCTTCGTAAAGAAATCTGGGACTTGTAGGATAAGCAGAATATGAGTATGTGCCACTAGACTTCAGATCTGACTGTGCCATATTGGAGAATGTGCATGCTAGAAGAAAGATGTGTGCAAATAGTCTTAGATGCTCATTACTAGAGCTCTGGAGTTGGGGGAGGTAAGTGATTGTAAAATGAGGATAACAGTTCCTGGATACCAGAATATTTTGGAACCCCAAAATACAAGGTTCAGGAGTTGCTGATGTGATTGAAGCGCCAAAAAGGTAAAGTACTTCACATCTGTGCTTTGGTTTCTTCTTGGGCTATCGGCCTATATTCTGAAAAATATAAATTCTGGTTCTTCATCAAAATGAAACAGAGGACAAGTAAGATCACTACAAATGTTGGAGCAATGACAGGTTGGAGCAGCTCTTGTGATCTGGTCTGTAAGCTTACAAGTACATCTGCCAGAGCTTTAACTGGGACAGAGTTCATTCACAGAGCAGTGCAGCTTTCCATCCACCCAATTAGTGTGGCTTCCAGAGACATTGCTGGGCCCAGAGATGGGCCTGGGAGAATCTGAAAACAGGCGATTAAGCTGTTTTGCTTTTCTCTTCCTCCAGTAGCCAGCCTTATTCACCGGTGGGCTTTCTCCATTCTGCAGAGTTCATTTTAGTTTAGGATGAGATCAGTGCACTGAAACTGAAACCCTTTTTTCCCCTTCAGTTTGCTCATGAAGACATAAATGTGAAGCAGTGATTGCAGTTGTAGATGTTTATTTTCCTATATTGATACATTAAGTAATCATTACATGGTGATTAGATGCTTAGAGTATCTGACTATTATTTTTGTCAATTTGTTTTCACATTGATTCTTATTTTTATATAATGTATTTTCTTGCTATAATATTTAAAAGTTAATGTAATTTCTTTTGGTGTAGAATGTTCTGGGGTTGGGAAGGTGCATGTCCTGACAATATTCAGAACCTTAACAGCTGCATCAGGGTCCATAAAAAGAGGTGTGATCAATACTGTCAGTCTTCCCCCTTGTGCTCTCAGAGTTGTGTTTACTGCAAAAGTGCTGTTTTAGCACATAAAGTATAAACTCGCATCACTACTTACTCTCTAAGACTCCATTGACCTACATGCAGAAGAGTGATGGTGTTTACTACAGATTTGTTTATTTTCCAACCACATTTAGACAACAGAAGTGAGTGTTTAGGGGTTGTTGCTTTAGTGCAGCATCTGGTCATTGCTCCATTTCAGGTCAAGATTGAAAGGGAACTCACTGGCATCTACCGTCGATTATTTGAACCACTCCATGTGCCTCCAGATTTGTTCAGAAGATTGACTGGACAGTTTTGCATGATCCAAACCTTGAAAAAGGGCCAGACGTATGCCGCAGAGGATAAAACCTCAGTTGATGACCGTCTGAGTATTCTCCTGAAAGGAAAGTAAGTGCTATATGGAAGCAGGAATTCTTAGCTTGCCTTGAAATCTTTCCATAGCCCTTGGCAAGGAAAGGAGTAGAAGGACATATTGCCAACTAATGCAGGAAGCAGTCTCAGAGTATGGTGTTGATGCAGTTTTGTTTTACAAGTCAACTCTGGCACTCAGTGGAGCACCATGTTAAGGCTAGGTAGACTTTACTACTCTGAATCTTGTAGATGTCAAAGTTTTCAATTGCAGACATTTTTAACTATTTTCAAATTTTGTTAAGTTAATGAGTCAAAGTCAAAATAGGTTTAAATTTGGCTCTAACATTTAAAAAGCTTATATCTGCAATAGAGGTGATTTGCTTATTTTTGAATATCACAAAAATATATCTTCCAGGGATGTCAGTCTTCTGGGGAAAGAGCCAGTGTGTGTTGTACAGGTGTAATTATTAATAGCATCCCTTTCCTCTTAAAAGTCTCCCAGTTTGAGTAACAAATTACAGTCACTCCAGCCATAAGTGCAATGATAACCTGTTTAATAGTGAAAGCTAGTTTTTTTTTCCTTCCATTATTTTTTAAATGATGGTGTGCCTCAACAAGAGCTTTTAATCATGTCTATCATCTGTGGAATCTTTAAAACTTTTGCACAAAATATAATCCTATAAGTGTATGGTAATTTGAAGGGTTGTCATGTTATTTTGTGAAATATATGTATATTAACATTGATTTCTGTTATCAGAATGAAGGTCTCCTATCGAGGACATTTTCTGCATAACATTTACCCCTGTGCCTTTATAGATTCTCCTGAATTTAGATCAACTCAGATGCACAAAGGTGAAAAATTCCAGGTATGTTTGGCATGGTTTTTAAAAAGATAAACACTAATTCATATATCATCAAAATCTAATAAACATTAATAGAAAGGTGACCATGATTTATTTTTTTTAAAAAAAGAGATAATCACATAGCATATATAGTATTATCCCATCTTTTTTTTAAAAAAAAAAAAGGTTTAAAATATTGTGTGTATATGTACAAATAGAGGGCTAAAAAGATATCCAGTGTTAGCCATGGTGTTAACACTGTTGTTTCTGTGTTGTGAGTTTACTTGCTTTTTAAGTATTTTTCCTTTTTGCTTATTGACTTTCTATAGTTTTCCTATAGAAAATATTTTTATTATAGGAAAATGTCAGTTGTAGATAATCAGTGTTCCTGAAGCATGTAATTGATTATTTTATTAGGGAAAAATGGAAAATCAGTTTTGCCCTAGAGAATTTATTTTGTTGATACTTGTGGAAAAAAAAAAACAACTAATCACTACCCTTTTATACTCAGTGAATATGTTTAAAGGCAAAGAATAAAATCCTTCACAGTAGCAATAATTTGAACATGACCTGTTCAGTGTCATTCCTTCTGTGTGTATGTGTGTTTCATTGCTCCCTTTCATGACCCTTTGTTCTAATTTGTTTCTGTAAGTGCCCAGCCCTCCTATTGTATTTTTTGTTGGTAGAAAAATAACCAAGAACATGGTTGAGGATGTCCTTTAGTTTCAGCCTCAGGAAAAACAGAAGTAAGAAATACCCTGAGAATAGGATTGCTTATGAACAAGATGATACAAATATTCAGGTGGGAAATGGAATTGAAGGGCATGTTCCCAGCTAAGGGAGAAGAAATGGCAGTATTTCTTGAGGGCAAGATCTTAAAGTCTTGTTTTGAGATGCCACAGAGTGAAGATAAAAGAGGAAATTTGGAGTTATATACTTTAGTTTATTTCATTTACAATGACTTCAGCCCTTCCCTACTCCCATCTGGCCTAAGTAATCACACAGCTTGTTAAATTTAGGTGCATGTACTAGGAGGTCTCATTTAAGTTCCCCAACTGTGTGTGTCAGTGTTCCCATGCTAACTCCACTTAAGATACAGAAAGAAAATGCTGGTTTTTATCCTAGCCCCTATCACTCTTGTTATTGTGGAGGTCAGCTGTGGCCTGAGATTTATGTTCTTATTCTATCTTTAATCACCACCATCTGCATACTGGAGGAAGGCCACTTCTTTCTCCTCTCCTTTCCTCTGTCCTCCTTATAGCTGCTTTTTTCAAAGCACAATATTTATCTCCTGCATCTGTTTTTGTATATAGTTGCAGGTGGTTTTATGAGATAACCCAGGCTCATCCTGAGGAGACTGGGATTGAGGACTAAACTTTTGTTTCCAGAAGCAAGTGGTGCCTGAGAGGCCAGGCATACAAATATTATCACCATTTTTTCCACTGGATTTCAAATTATAAGTAAGTTTAAAAGAAAGAAAAAGAAAAAGAAAACTCATTATTTCTACTTATAGCTCTAATTTTCTTTCTTCTTGGGGACTAGGGTTGGATTTTGGTAGTTGAGAATTTTTCCTGATAACTAATGTGGAGATTCTAAGAACATGACCAAAATTGAGATATAGTAGCTTGAGGAAAGACACTGATTTGTCCTTGGCTAATCCCAGTCAGCTTTTCTCTACATAGAACCTGGGTGGCATTTCATGATTGGCCAGTGGGTGAAAATTACTCTAGTATCAACCAGCCTATGACTGTACAGTCAGAGCCAACTCCATCAGGGTAAGCTCTGGGAGAGATGGCGCTTTGATTGTTTATAAATGTTCCTGTTGACAGATACTCAAGAGTAAGAATTAACTGGTACACATTTGTGTAGGAATACTCTGTATATGGCCTCTTACTGAAGCAAGTTTACAAATGGAAAATACTATGTGCTTCCAGGGTCAACTTCTTACTTCCTGTGCCAATCACAGAGGACACTTGAAGTGGTCACTGGTCAAACTTCTTTCCCCATATGCTTTTTACCTCTAAACTTATCTCCTTCCCTAACTCTATTTAGGGAGTTTTCTAAAAAGGAGCTTCAGGGGCTGGGGCTGTTTCTCAGTGGTTAGCGCACTTGCCTGGCATGTGTGAGGCCCTGGGTTCGATCCTCAGCACCACATAAAAATAAATAAATAAAGTTATTGTGTCCAACTACAACTAAAAAAAATAGACATTTTTATTAAAAAAGGAGCTTCATCCTTTGAATTTTTATATCTTTAAATTCATTCTGTGGCCAGAGTGCTGATGAATTATATAATAGGACAAAAAGAAGAAAAGAAAAGGCAAGTCCCTAAGCAGCACAGAGTATTGCTCAAGTAAATGTGTAGTAATTATAATGACAATACACATGGTGATAGGGGTGAAGAAACAGACTCTGAACTTGCAATTCATTCTCCCTAGGTACTGGTAGGTATATACAGATCAAAGCTGCCACTTAAATTTGTTGATAGAATCTTGAGTATCACAGCCATGTATCGGTGGTACATGCCCGTAATCCCAGCAGCTCAGGAGGTTGCAGCAAGAGGATCGTGAGTTCAAAGCCAGCCTCAGCAACTTAGCAAGGTGCTAAGCAACTCAGTGAGACCCTGTCTCTAAATAAAATGCAAAATAGGACTGGGGATGTGCCTCGGTGGTAGAGTATCCCTGGGTTCAATCCCCAGACCAAAAATAATGATGATAATAATAATAATAATAATAATAAGAAGAAGAAGAAGAAGAAGAATCATCATCATCTTGAGTATCATCCTTACACCTTAAATGGTGTTTTGTGTTTGGTTTCTTTTTCTTCATGCAGTTGTCTTATCCGAAATGAGCATTCCCATTTGCACATTTTTCTTTGCATTCTATCTCATACTTTTGCCTTCCCATAGCCAGTAGCATGTCCTGGTGCTGAAAAGCCTGGAAATCAATTTCATTCACCTAAAGAGAAGAGGAAGGTCTTGGAGGCATAGGTGAATGTGTATATGTGAAACAAATGAATTGTGAAATAAGTTAATGCTAAGTTTTAATTGGTATTTAAAGAAAAGAGTATCTTAATACTAAGTAGATATTTCAGTGACACTAATAATTTGCCAGTTTTAACTCTGCTGTATTTTACTGCCCATGAGAACTCAATGAGCATCAGTTGAATAGAACAATTCTAGGATGTTTTCATTTTCCTGGTATGTAAAATGCTGTATGATGCATTAAAAAAGTAATAAATTCTTCCCTTAGGACAGTTGAGTAATCCTTTCAGACAGCTCTTTCTCTTCTTCTTTTCAGACAGCTCTTTCTGATATTAGCTCATTCCGCAAGTCTCCCAGATGCCCTCTTTCCCCCGCAGGATAGAGTCCACTATCTTTTCTTTATGGCAGGTGTAGAACTGGTTTGGAATCTAAAGTCAGGGACTCATCCAGTCAGTGCCTTGAAATAATCAGGGCAAACCCAGTTGCAAACAGTCTACTTCTCCATCTGAAAGATTTTTTGTGTCTTGCCTTGCTGTGTTTCTTGCTTTTATTGCTTTGCTTTTATTTCTTCAGTAAAATTCTTCACAAGAATTCAGACATGGTACTGCTGAAGTACCCTAATAAGAAGTAAATTTATTTTATGGAAGCTTTAAAAATTCTTATGTTGCTTTATTTGAATTTTTTCATTAAAATACACTTGACCGTTGTGACAGGAAATCATTAAATTTAACTATCTATTTGGCAGAAGTGAAACATTAGCTATCAAGCAAAATAGCCTCCGTGAATGCACTAGCCACTGGTCCCAAATACTATAGGTATAGTTTGTTATATGCATGCTGTTATTAAATATTCAATAATAATTTAAACAGGTATAAAGTAATTTTCAACTGTAAGTTAATAGATGGATTTGCTAGACAAATTATTGTGTCATGATAAAAAGTATCATGCCTCAGAGGAGACTTGAGGTAATTCACATGGTTGAAGAAAAATTAAATACATTACATGTATTGTCCAAGTCAAATTTCTACTCCTGGATGATTTCCAACTTCTCCTGTAACTCTTTGCCCCACTGCAGGTGAATTGTATTTTCCAGAGTCTCAGATGACATCTGCATAATGAAAGGACCTTAGGTCCCCTTACTCACTCTTCAGTGCTTATGTGTGTGGCTGTGCCACCATGAGTACCCAGTGCTCACTTTTCCGTTATTTCTACCATTAAACATTTGCCTTTCATTTACTTATCCACCCCCTACTCTTTCTGGGAATTTTCTATGGCTGGACCTTATACTTCTCTTCTAATAAGTCTTTTCATATTTTAGTCATACTACTTTATTATCAGCTTCCTTCATTAGAACACGGAAATAGTGGTCCTGTGTTTAGCTGTTCTTTATATGAAGGGCTCTTGATGCACTGTACAGCCAAACTTGTGGTCACTTAGCTGAATTACTAGTATGTGATTGTCTATGACCATGGGATGCATTGAATTGGATTTGGCCTGATAGGGAAATGTCTGGGCTAGCAATGAAAAGTACTCACACCACCCCCTAACTAACATGTGTTCATGAGTAAGTTTTTTGGTCTTTCTCATTTAGCATCTGACAAATGAGAAATATTGCCTGCCTTATTTTAAAGGCAATGTTAAGGATACACTTACATGATAGATGTAAAGGCATCTTAAGTGTTTAAAAGAACAATACATATATAAAATAAGTGACATTATATTCAACTATCATCCCCTGGTTACTCTCTACCACTTTCCCATGTTCTATATTTGTCAGACACTTACTGTCACCTGAGGTTGTCATATTTCTTCATTTATGATCAGCCTTCTTCACTAGAACATAAGCTTCATGGAGCAAGGATCTTATCTTGTTTACTTTGCAACTTCTGTGTAAGTCTGTATTAGTGAATTGAAAGAATGAATGGAATTTAGTGTTTTATGGAGTTTTATAGCTGCTGGTTAATTTATTAAATTCAAACATGTTTGGTTTTGGAGACACTGACTTTTTCTTTTAATATTTCCTTTTAGTTGTTGATGAACCTTTATTTTATTTATTTATATGTGGTGCTGAGAATCAAACCCAGTACCTTGCACATGCTAGGCAGGTGCTCTACCACTGAGCCACAACCCCAGCCCCAACACTGACTTTTAACATTAAAAAAAAAAATCTGAACTTTCTTTTTTTCAGGAACATTTACCCATTTTTTAAAATAGCTGAACCCTCTAATTTGCTAAAGATTGCAGATTTCAGCCTATTGGTGTAAAGGAGAGAAGCTGTGTTGCCGCAGTCTGGCTGGGCACAGAATCACGAGCCACTCAAGCAGGAACAAAACTTTATTTTTGAAAATGCCGCCAATACCCCGTACACGTCCGGGCCGGTCCACCCACGCGGTGGTGTTCTACTGGAACCCCAGAACAACTTCCTGCCCCGGAATTCCCTCCTACTGTACTTCCCCAACCAATGGGAACTCTCCAGGAGTCCCGAACAGCAGGAGTCCAATATCCATATGAATGCAAATCTTAACATAATCATATCATCTCAATGGCTAGCTGGCATCACCTTACAACCAAACGTGCCATGCATCATATTACTTGGCTGTGGCTCTTAGCACTGTGTTTTTCATTTTTTCTCTTGGTACACTTAAATACACTCTTAGCCATCTGAAATGTGTATAATTTTTGTGCCTTATGAAGGGGGGAAATTTTCTTTGAAAATATTTGCTCTGAGGCTCAGATAAGACTTCATGCCAGTTTACAAACCTTTATTATTCTCATACTGGGGCAGGCATTGGGTTTAATGTGGAGGATGTAAAAATGGTTTTTGCCTTCAACAGTATCTGCATTCATCTGTTAATTCCTTTATATAATAATCATGCATGAGAACCACTGTGTGTCAGAAGCTTGGCATTCAGACCTGAAGACACAGGATCCCTGCCATCAGTGTGCTTAGGAGACACAGATGTGTTAACAGATAAGTTTGGAGGTAGTGGCATGAGTGACATATGAAGAGGAGTACTCAGTGCTGGAAGAGGACCTGCATGGGAGAGTGGCTTATAGACACTGAGCTGTGAGAAGGTGACCCTCACTCTGGAGAAAGGATTTATTCCAGGGATTCTTGAATTCTGGGTGATGCATCTACAGTGTCCCCCCACTTCTTGTGCATCATACTTAGCAGAAAGGGTATGGCTTCACAGTCTGAGCAAATCGAGGCATCTCTGTGTGTATCCCCAGTGGGCTACCATGGAGCTAGCCTTGAAAGGCCAAGGATGCTCACCAGCTGTACTCATTGGTAACAGCCTAGGGCCTTAAAGTTTCTCAGTCTCAAGTGTGTATTTGTTGGGTCAGCTTGGCAGAAGGTCTTTTTCTGCACTGTGCCTGACAAATCTTACCTCATTTCATTTGTTTGAAGCTCTGTTCTTAAAGCTCATTATCTTCAACAGGATATAAAGAAATATTCACCTGTAAATGACAGATCCATTGTAATATCAGTCTAGCACACTCTACGGCAACATGTTGACAGGGGCCATTCTTCTGTCCCCAGACCTCACAAAACAAAACAACAGAACTCAAGAGATTTGCTTCTGTTTAGTCTGCTGAATGGAACTCAGGGGCACTCGACCACTTTAACTACCCAGCCACATCCTCAGCCCTGTTTTGTATTTTATTTAGAGATAGGGTCTCACTGAGTTGCTTAGTGCCTTGCCATTGCTGAGGCTAGCTTTGAACTTGAGATTACCCTGACTCAGCCTCCAATGCAAAATGTTTTGAAACCTAATTTTATACATGATTATAGAAACTTGGAATATAAATAATATGACAGAATCATTGCTATGATAATATCTGCTAAATGTACTCTTCCCTTCGTCCAAATTACTAGAGTCATAATTCATATTGGTAGATGTGTTTTTTCCTTTGTGTCTTTGGCAGGTCACCATTATTGCAGATGATAACTGCAGATTTTTATGCTGGTCAAGAGAAAGATTAACTTACTTTCTGGAATCAGAGCCTTTCCTGTATGAGATATTTAGATATCTTATAGGAAAAGACATTACAAATAAGCTGTATTCATTGAATGATCCCACCATAAATGATAAAGTAAGTGCTTTTCTGATTTTTTTTCTTAAATAAATATGTAGGGTGGGGTATTATTCACTTTACCCCATGTTTTCCCGAATTTTTATTAAGTAGTCTATCCTAAGTGCAAAGGGATACTTGTAAAGGAGAGATCCTTCAGCAAATTGTTTCTTAAGAGCAAGGAAGTATTTCACAATTATTTAATTTGAATCACTTAGTGAGGAGTCTATAACTGTCAGGGACCAGAATTTATGGGTATCAGGTACTGTCCTCTCTAAGAGTCTTTTAAACAAGGACTCGGGTTAGAGGGGGCCCGGGGTGGTGTGGCAGTGGGAGGCAGCAGACAGGGAAGGGCTGACAGACAAGGCCCCAAGTGCAGGAGGTTGGCATTTTTAGCCCTGGTGTCTTCTAGTCTTGCACATCTTCCTGGCCACTCCATCTCCCGGGAATCCCACAGGTAACAGGAGAGTGTAAACTTGCAAAGCTGCAAAGATCAACAGTTTGCAATTTGATCATAATCTCCCACATTTGTTTAGAAGGAAATTGAACTTATTACAGAAGAGAACTTGCAAAACACTGTTTCTGTGATGAAACGTACCGTTCTCCAAGAACATAGACTATGGCATGTGTCTCTTAACTCATCTAGTCTAGGCTATTTATCACATTAAGTTTGAACTTATTATTTCAAATTAGTAAATAGGCTATTGAGTATATTAAATTTTTATAATGTGTTTATAATAACAGCTAATAATAAAAATCATAGCTCACATTTATAGGGCACTAAATGTGTCCCAGGTCCTTTTTTCTTTTTGCACTAACTTATTTCAAGGAAAAGTACATGCTGCTTACAGGGAATAGGTGATTCAAGTTCCATAAACCTCTGAAATATTAAAACTTTGCTTTGTAGAAGGCCAAAAAGTTAGAGCACCAGCTCAGCCTTTGCGCACAGATCTCCATGCTGGAAATGAGGAACAGCATAGCCAGCTCTAGCGACGGGGAAGACGGTTTACACCAGTTTCTGCGGGGCTCCTCCAGCTTGTCTTCTCTTCGTAAGTTACCTCGAAACATAATACTCCAGGGTGCTGATCGACGTTCACAGGAAGAGGCAATTGACAACTTTAGTCAGAAAAATAACTGTGCAAGCAACTATTTAGAAACCGAAAGGTAGCAATGAAAGCACCAAATCTTCCTTAGCTTTTTCTCCCTTTACTTTGTGTCAGCTACAGTCCAACTTTAGAACACTTATTGCTGTTTCAGAAATCATTCACTTGTTCTGTCAAATACTTAAATACTGGTTCACTGGAATGGTGTAACAGTTCAAGTGGTCTGGTGGATATATGACTTTGTTGTTCTCATGATTTTGGAGTGGAAGCTGGACCCAGCAATGTGTTAAAAATGGTAGAAGCTGGGTGGAGTGGCACAGGCCTGTAATCCCAGCAGCTTGGGAGGCTGAGGCAGGAGGATCATGAGTTCAAAACCAGCCTCAGCAAAAGTGAGGTACTAAGCAACTTAGTGAGACCCTGTCTCTAAATAAAATACAATATAGGGCTGGGGATGTGGCCAAGTGCCCTTGAGTTCAATCCCTAGTACTCCCCTGCACCCCCCAAAAAAGATAGGAAAACTATTGCTGAATGTTTTACTTCTACTGATCATCTCACCCTGAGCACTGAGATTTAAAAAGTTATGGGGTAATGGGATATTCCTGAAGGTGAAAATCATTCAACAACCTGTGAGTTACCTCATTCACCTACTTACCGAGAGGTAAATTTTCCAATACTCATTTATAGTTTAGATTGCTTTATATCATTTTAAGTAACACTAACAACACAGATGTTGAAAAATTATAAGGAAAATGAGAGGAACTAAATTATTTTAATAATTTGGTGCTTAAAATTTAAGAATTATTCTGAGAGCAAAAGGACTTGGAAGAAATTCATGTGAAATTGCAAAAAGGCAGACAAATTCTTTCACTGCGTGAACTAAAAACTCTTTACATTTCCAACTGTATTCTAAACCAACTTTTTAAAAAAATGCCATCACTCTGAATACTGTTTATGTAAATGACCTTGTAACTTTGTTTAGATAAATTGGATTAAGGATTTTAAGTATTACGTAGTCACAAGAGGTTGGAATTTACAAGGCTGTATAATGGGTGAAGGAGGGGAGGCAAAACTTCACCTCTTCCCTTTTAGGGTTTTTGGCTGTGCCTAAGAAGTAAATTGACATAAGACAGATTAACAAGAGAAAAGCAGATGTATTTAGTGTAAATTTTTCATGGCCCAGAAGCCCTCATAAGGATATGAAGACCCAAAGAAGGAGTTGGAGTCAAGCACTTCTACATACTGAGTTGGACAAAGGAAGTTGTAAAAATAGCAACTAAATTATGTTGGAAGATATAGTTCGAGTTATTTAAACAAAGTTTGTACAGAATTCTATCTCTACTTCCTGTCCTTGATGAAAATGTCGTTTTCCTTCTAGTACATGGAGGGTACCTTTCACCTGGGAATTTCTTTTTATTGAAACAGAAGGAAGGTCAGAGTGATCCTCTTTTACCTGCTGTTTATTTGTTTTTCTAGTGCCTTTAACTCAAAACAGTAAATATGCCATAAGAGCAGATTGTGTGTGTATAGTGCTAGGGATTGAACCCAGGGCCTTATGCATGTGAGGCAAGCACTCTACCAACTGAGCTATATCTCCATCCCAATAAGAGCATATTTTTAATTCCTATAGATGTAAGCTTCCCAAGCAAAGTCTAGGCATAAAAATAAGTTATGGACCTAAATGGGATTTTTATTTTATATTTATTTATTTATTTTGGTACCAGGGATTGAACCCAGGGGCACTTAACCACTGAGCCAGATCCCCAGCCCTTTTCTTATTTTTGAGATAGAAAGTTGCTGAGACTGGCTTTGAAGTTACAATCTTCCTGCCTCAGCCTCCCAAACTGCTGGGATTATAGGTACGTGAGACCATGCCTGGCCCTAAAGGGGATTTTAAGGACAATATTCATGAGAAATTGGAAATGACTGCATTTCATTCCATGATAACTTTTTGAAAGTATGGACTGAGGCTCACACACAGGTTGAGTGTTACCTCAATCCATGTCTTTCCAATTCTAACAAAGGAGTAGCCATCTCAGGGCTGTTGCCATTGTTATGACAGAGGGAAGATGGTGGTGGCAGATTGTCCTAGCAGCTCCTAATGCTCCACAGTGACATGTGCTATGTGCATCCTTGTTCTCTAGACCAGAGAAGGTATTTAGCCAGAATTTTCAATGACAGGGGGTTTAAAAGCAACCCAGAAATTGTATTTCTGCCCTGCTGGCAGAAAGGGGTTAATAAGAGAAAGAAAGCAGGTAGTTTGACAGCAAGCCAGTCTACTTCAGTGGCTATTATTTTACTTCACAGATGAGGAAATGGGAAATATGAGATGCTTATTCACGTGTTCCAGTTCCACAAGGGTTTTTTTTTTCCTGGTATATAAATCTAGAGAGAGCATTTCTGATTGTAAAGCTCATGCTTGTAGACCAGATTCATAGCCATCAAGGGCTCACTGCCCAGTGTACATAGAAGCCAATACTATGGCACCGGGTTTTTGCAAAAAGAAATTTATTGAAGGCCAGCTGAAAAGGAGGTGGGAAATAAGCTCAAGTCTGTCTGTCAATCAGCCACTAGCAAAAGAATTTAAGTGGAGAAATTAAAGGCTGAGGGGTTGTAACTACAATCTTGCTAGAATAGTCCTCGCCCCATAGTCCAGTCAAGGTGAAACGTATGGATAATTGAGAACTGTTGACAGCATCCCTTGCTTCTAATCTAAGTTTTCAAGGCCCTGTTCTCTTTCTCAGGTTCTGCTTCTTAGAAAATTTTGGTTCCACCAGGCTCTCAAAGTCATTTTAGGTCTGGTACTAGGGCTCTGTGCCTGCATCCTGAAAAAACAGCTTGAATAGTTTTTAGGAAGAGAGAAGTTGCCATTTTATGGCTCAGTTTCAAAATTGCCTCTATTTTTCAAAAGAAAATAGATGCAAGTAGCATTTGACTAGTGCTGTATGATTTATAGATCATTTTCACATCCATTCTTGCATTTGAGTTTGACAACTCTGTGAGCTAGTCTCAGCAGCTGTTTTTATTCCAACAGCATGCATACATCGTGTTTGGTGGATATATTTCCAGTCTCTTAATTTCTGGGCTCCAGCAGGTATGCTAGTACCTGCATGTAATCTCAGTTACTTGGAAAGCTGAGGCAGGAGGATCACAAGTTTAAGGACAGCTTGGGCAATACAGCAAGACCGAATCTCAGAAGTCATACATTTCTTTTTCTTTTTTGGGGTTACGAGGGATTGAACTCAGAGACACTTGACCACTGAGCCACATCCCCAGCCCTACTTTGTATTTTATTTAGAAACAGGTTTCACCAAGTTGCTGAGCGCCTCGCTTTTGCTAAGGCTGGCTTTGAACTTGCGATCCTCCTGCCTCAGCCTCCTGAGCTGCTGGGATTACAGGCATGTGCCACCGTGCCTGGCTTCTCTTATATGTTTCTATATTTTGTTTTGTTTGGTCCTGTAGAACATTGTTTCTTGAATGTACAATTGAATCTCTTAGAGACCCTATTAAAGATCCTGATGCAGCAGGTCTGCAGTGGGGCTGGGAGTCCACAAGGTTAAAAAGGATCCTAGTGATGCTACTATGGTCTGGGAACTACCCTCTGACAGGCTGCAGAATTCCAGAACAGAGGGAATTCTGCAGATCGAATACTGTGGAGTGATTAGTGTCCTTGTATTTCTCATCTGCTGAGAGTTCAGGCTGGTGCATGGACTCTGGAAGGTACTACTTGCAAAGACCTCAGCCAGTGTGGGACATAATGTCACAGACAAACTTGGTATCACTACACAGTAGATGTGTCATTAAACAGAAATACAGTTCACCGAAAGGTGAGGGGAAACTTTATGGCAACTGTTTCATTGAAATGACTGCCACTCCACTTCTGACATTGTGCTTTCTTTTTGTACATGTCACACAGTGCTAAATCTACAGCAAGATCTCTGTTCCCGATCACACAGATTGTGTTCCACTTCAAACTGTCATTTAAAGGTAGAAAGTGAAATAATGAGACAACCTGAGAAAAATGCATTCAATTAACTTTTTTCACATTCCCATTCCTTCATGTACTGGGTTCCATGTTTGTTTGCATGATTGTGATACAAAAGGCAGGATCAAGAGGGACAAGAAGTCCAAGATGTGGGAGAAGGGTCTAATGCCATCACATGCTTAGCCTTCCTCTCTGCTCCTGGGCCAAGCTGCTTCTCATCAGGAAACCTGGCCACCTCCTCTCCTCATAAGGCTTTATCTCCCTGAAAATAATGTGTAAATGTTCCCCCCTCCCCTCCCTCACACACAGATTGCTTTTGCTTGGCAGTTTTCCACTAGTAAGTGGGGTTGAGCACAAGCATTGCCGTGGCAACAGGAGGGCATGTTATGTTTCCTTGAAAGTTGCAAAATTTTATTTTAGTTAATTGGGGACAAATAACCTATTGTCTGCATTGTTTTTTTTTAAAAGTGAGAGAAGCCGGGTGTGGGGGCACATGACTGTAATCCCAGTGGCTCCAGCTCCTCCGGAAGCTGAGGCAGGAGGATTATGAGTTCAAAGCCAGCCTCAGCAATTTAGCGAGGTCCTTAGCAACTTAGCTAGATCCTGTCTCTAAATAAAATATTAAAAAAGGACTGGGGATGTGGCTCATTGGTTAAGCACCCTTGGGTTCAATTCCCAGTACCAAAATAAATAAATAAATAAATAAATAAAAGTTTTAAGAAGGCAAGAGAAAATATAAGCATTATAGCCGATTAAACTCAGCTTTGCAAAAATTTGTTAAACTGTTTTCTTCATGAAATAATTAAATTTGTGATGTTGCTGAAGATACTATAAAATATTTAGAAAGATATTTCTCACTGAGAAGAAAGTCCCTGTGAATATTTTTATTGTTATTAGTGTCATGATGGTTCTCTGGAATCTACTAATCCCATATGACCTGGTTATACAAATATGCCTAAAAAAAGTTAGTTTGCATCTGGTTAGTATTCTAGTCTGTAAAGACTAGCAATGTGTTCTGATATTGAGTTTCTCTCAGATCTCTTAGGTATTCATTTACCTGGAAAGATTAAACAAAAAAAAAAAAAGCCAATATAGCATTCTTAGTTTCAAGGCTGGTTTTATAAAATAATCTCTTTAACTCAATTTGTATTTCACTCCCACTGTGAATAGACATAGACTTGTAAACAACAAGCTTTGCATGAATTATACAGAGTAAAAAGGAGATGTGATCAGGCATCACACACAGGGGGGATGAGTACATGTGTACTTCTTAAATCAACTCAAAGGGCAAGAGAAAAGTAATACTTACATTTTTGCAGATGAATAGCTTGGAGAGATTATATAACCTAGACAAGATCATTCTTGAGCGTTAAAACAAAGAAGTGTTTAATATTTTTTAAGGTCGTGCTTTGTATTTTACCTCAGTTATCCCTATCAATTTGTCAGTTTGGGAATATCAACCACTACTGTAGCAGCTGACACATCCTGAACCCCTCCATTTGCATTTCCTTTAATTCTCACAGTCGCCCTGTGGGTAGGTGTTCACCACCCCTTCTCAGGTTGAGGAGTATGATGCTTCTTCATGCTTGGTCCCCGGCCAGCAGTGGCTGTACTGACTCTAGAGCCCCATTCTCCCTGTCTAGCAGATGGCCTCTAGCCTCATATAGTATTTTCTCATCTATAAAGTGACAGAAAAGGGATTTTAAACGAGGGGGGAGGGAGAAGGGCATTTTAAATCAAATATTTAAAAATTATCTATACCAGATAGTTATTTTTGAAAAAGAAATCTTACTTTGAAACACACACACACACACACACACACACACACACACACACACACCTCACTTAATTTTAGTCCTGCTTCCAAGAAACAGTAACTTTGGAAAAAGTTTTGTTCAGAATGCTAAATAATGTGCTTTTTAAAAAATATTTTAGTGTATCCACTTAACCTTTGTTTTCTAAGGTAGCTCACTTCTAACTTCCCTTCCCCTTTCTGCTCCATATGGTAACATCACTGGTTTCTACATTTTTATTGTTTACCTTTGTAACAATAAGTGATCTTCATAAGCCTCCCCATCTTTTTCTCTGCCATTTTTAAAGCTAAGTGCACTGGCAGCCCTACCCTTCTTTATTTTTTTCCACTTCGACCTTCAGACTGTTGTGGGTCTTTTGTTAACTACCAAGGTTGTTAACCATTCTCTTTTATAACTATAGTTAAATTGTTCTTGCCTTGTGCATGGGTTGTTTCACAAAGTTTAAAAGAAATAAAAGTTGACATTATTATGGCTTCACCCAGAACCAAATAATGGACTATGCCTAAGTTTATTGCTTTTTGGTTCCAGTGTCATGACTTATTTTGTAAAAGGAAACTATTCCTAACATTGAGTACAGTGTATTCTTTTTTTGTGTACAACATAAAACTCATGCCAGTTTTTTTTTTTAAAATCTGGATACTTTTCAAACTTGTTTTATTTTTAATTGACACACGACTGTCCTTTTTTTATGGTACAGTCTGATGTTTTGACACATGTATACATTGTGTGATGCTCAAGTCAAGGTAACAGCCGTACCTTAAACATTCATTATTTCTTTGTGATGAGAACATTCAAAATCTTCTGTTTTGAAATATGCAACACATTGTTGTTAACTCCAGTCGCCCAGCTGTGCCATAGAACCCCAGTTATGTGTTCCTACTGTCACCTTGTACCCGTCACGCTAGCTTACTTACTACTTACACCCTGTTCTTTCCCCTGATGTTGTTTTGTGGCCCTGCTTGTGTTGGGAGGAAATGTCTTACCCACTGTGTCCCCACCATCTCCCAGCTTCTTTCTTATTCTTTTTGCTGAAAGCCACTTCGTTTCATAACGTATCTGAGGGGTTCCTTCTCTGTTTGAACTGTGCCTTTCCATACTGCTTTCTGCTTCTTTTTTCCTTCTCTTCTAGACCTTTTTTCTTCTCTTTGGCTTTTCTGTCTTTATATCCCCACTTTCTCAGTCCACCAATTCCGTCTCTTTCTTCCCAGTGACCTCCCTCTCAGAGCCTCCCAGCCGCCTGCCTCTTCCTGGACTGGCGGTCCCCTGGGCTGCTGCAGAGCTGCCATCTTGGAGCCTACCTTCACTCTCCTCCTGGGTTTGTCCTCTTCTTCTTGACCCCATGGCAGGAAGGGGCCGCAGGACTTCCCTTCACCACAGCTGCTCACTCACAGCTGATGCCCTCTGAGAGCTTGCCCCCTCCCCCCATGATGGTCAGGAAATGATCTGAGGATGACCCCTTGGACCAGAGAAAACCTGTTTCTAGGAGCCACTTACCTACAGGCCAGTTGCCTCCCCACCCCCTTTTCTTCTTTTGGCAGTACTGGGAACTGAACTCAGGAGGGCTCTACCACTGAGCTATACCCCCAGTTCTTTTTAAATTTTACTTTGAAATGGTTCTGCTGAAGCCAGCCCTGAACTTTCGATCTTCCCACCTCCGCCTCCCAAGTTGCTAGATTACAGGTGTGCACCAGTATGCCCAGACATCTACTCTAATTTTGTACACTTTGCTTGAGTTCCTCAATGCTGGTGCTGAGTCCATTTAAAGGAAGATTGGGAGGAAAGGCAATAGTAACCCTTCAATGTTATTGTTCAAAAAGCTTCAATTCAAACTCAATTAAAAAGAAAATAGTCTATGAAGCTCTAACTCAATGGGAGAGCACTTGCCTAGCATGCACAAGACCGTCCCCCGCCACACACACACACACACACAAAGAAATCTGATAAAAATAAGCAAAGGCAAGAAAAAGGATGATGATTCTAAGAAGTCATTACATTCTTTCCCATCCCCATTCATCAAAAATTGTATAAACCTAATTAAAATTCTAAACCCCTTATACGATTTTTAATTACTTGCTAAAGCTATTGGCCAGATGGTTAAACATAATAAAAATAATAACACTCTGAGAGGAATGAAGAAAATGTTATCAAATTGAACAGGCGAGAGGGAGAGTAATCTGAGAACATTGCATTTAGATAGATCGCAGAAGCACTGTTCCTTTTAAAAAAAGTGTTTCTTATAGCAAGAGAAGTCATTTGACAAACTTCATATCATGCTGCTTATTTGCATCTCTGACTTGAGGTAGGTTACTAAACCTCAGGAATACGCATGACTTTTCACTATGGATTTAAGAATAAAAAATATGTTTGCTTTTACTTCCTAGAAGAGGGCCTCAGACCTTCATGCAATTACAAGACCACTGAAGTAGAAATGAGCTTAGAAGGGACAGAATTATGACAAAGGGAATGTCTCTTGCATTTGTCCTACTGTGTGTACCAGTGTTTAGACACACACACACACACACACACCACCCATCTCTGGTTCATGTATAAAAAGGTTTCTGTGGCTCCTGACTCAGGAAGACAGGGAAGGCTGTGCCTTCACAGAGGCCTGTATCTGGTTTGCACTTGTGGGCAAGGACCCTGGAGGGCATGCATACGTGCCTCACAGTAAGATCCCATCCTCCTCAGCTAGGAGCAGGCAGCAGCCTCTGTCCAAACAGGTCTGCTGAGGAGAGACCCGGATGGGTGCCATGGTGCCGTCACCCACTGCCTTCTGGAACAGCAGAGGTTTCTTCTTTTTGATTCAGGGCTTTTACTACTAATTAGATGTTAGTTTTCTACATTTGCTCAAAGCCTGGGATTTTGATATTTTCTTTCTGACCCTCCGGAATGCAGCTGGTGCTATAGTTTTCTCCCTCACCTGAACATACTGGGCACGTGACATCCAGCTCAGAGACCAGTGCAGCTCCACTGGCCGCACCTTCTCGGCTTGCTGGTATCTACAGGAAAGGATGGGGCAGATGTTATTTTTTGCCACTTGGTGTAATATGGAACGTGGCCCAAGCAACAGTAGCTCTTGACATTACTGTTTAACAGTTTCACACCTGATAAGTGTGGAGTACAATTCAGTCTGAAACTGTATATTTCATGTACTTTTAGAGTAAACTGTGCTAATTAAAGCCAGAGTCCAGCAAATTGAAAGACAGTTTTAGCTAAGAGCAAAAAATAATAATAATAATAATAATAATAATAATAATAATTATAATCTCTTCCTGGTCATGACAAATGCTTCAGGATGTAGTTAACCATCCCTGTCTCCCAAATGTAAAAGTGACTTTAATAGAAGAATTATTTAATAACCAGTTTTCTGGAAAATTTATGGATATGGAATTGTTTGCCCCTCTAAAATTTAGAGTCAGTGAAAAGCAAAGCATTATTCAGAGGTTGTGGATATCCTAGTAAGATCCTTGAAGGGCAAAAGTAATGTAAAAGGCACTTAACTAATGATAAGCTCCATTTCTTCCTCTCTCCTTGCATTTATGTAAGGTGGTTGGGCCTTCAGGACAAATTTCTGATGATGCTTCAGTGCATAAAATTAATGAAAACCCAGGCAAACTTCTAAAAGGAATACATTAAGGGCCAGCTTGTGAAATATAAGCTAGTTCCCTTGCAGTGTAATATTCCCTGATTTTGGTGGTGTTGTTATTGTTGTTGTTTATACTCCAAATTGCTTTTCTATTATTAGGGAGGAAAGGAAATCATTTCCAGCCATGTATTGATGACCTGATCTATGCATTGAACAAGGAGGTCTCCTGGTAGGGTTAGGGAATAACACATATCTAAGTGGTGCCAGTTGAGCTCCTTGTATTTCAAAGCCAGCCTTTCTGTTAGCATCACAGTCCTGGAGTCCTAGATCAGACTCAGGTGATCTTTATTTTGTTGACTGTTAATATCACAGTTGGCACCAGTGATGCATGAGGCCCAGAATGACATGGCCATAAGAGTGTGCACCCTGTGTGGCTCTGATTCCTAGTAAGGGGTCAGGCAGCCAAGAGGCAGTGGGTAGCCTCTGTCAGTTACAAGGCAGGCCTTGTTCCTCACATCTGCCACCATGGGAGAAGCACATCCAGGCAGAGTTCTTGAGGCCTGGGACTTGTAGGGTTTGTAGACTCTAACTCAACCACAGGGTCTAAAGTAAAAGTGAATCAAGTATTCTCAGAATTTTGTAGAGAAATTAAGTCTTGCCAGGCTCTAGTTGTCTGAGTAGCTCACTCCCCCTCATGAGAAATGAAGTCATCCACAGCAGCTAACCTTCTGTTTTCTTCCTCAGGTTTTCCTTGCTTTAGCTTCTGAGTATAAAACAGAAAGAATAGTGTGGACACAGTGAGGATGAATTGCTCTGAAAAGCATTTTGCGTTCCTGAGAAATAAAGTGAGAGTCAGGAACCAGGTCTGATCCATTTTGGAGATCTGATCCAGGACAATTTAACCCAGAATATAGCACCTTGCAGTCACTCACTGACTCTTTTTGCTGATTCGATGAAACGGTTTTAGCAAGTGATGGCACTATGAAGCCTTATTGATGTTTCCTTGAGAAGACAGAGCTCTGGCCATGCTGTAAGAAGTGTGGAATCAGCCAATTATGTGAAAGTGATTTCCTTCAACTGCAGTGAGGGATAGTCACTCAGACTCAAAAAACAAGAGACTCAGAAAATATTTTCATGGTTCAAATCTCTGCATGAAGGGGAATGAGGTTTCCTAGTGAGATTTTTCCAGGACCTGAGGCCTGCCTGCCATGACGAAGGTCAGCAGTTTGGGGCTCGGCCTGTCCCAGATTAAACATGTTGGCCATGCATGTTTCCCACATCTTCAGCATCAACTTGTGAAATTCCCCATGTGTTGTTTCAGAGGAGGGATTTTTCCCCCCATCACTGTGTGCTTAATTCTGATGGCTCTGGCTTTGTATGGGGAACTTCTGTGAGACTGCAGGAGAGAAGAGCCTACAGCCTCAAGGTGCTTGCTTTCCAGTAAGGAGAGAAGCAAGTACTGTTACCACAGTGTGATGCAGAATTGATGCTAGAAGTTCCCCACAGAGGGAGTTGGGATTGCACATGAAGGAACCCTGTCAAGGAGCCCCGTCTTGAGGAATATGTGGATAGGAATTTGGTGACAAGGATAAGAGGTGGAAAGGAAAGAGGGAAAGCCTGGGGTGGCTTTAGAGAGCAGCAAATTTCCAAGGACTTAGACCAGAAGGAAGAAAGAGGCCCACGTTGGAGAACCCTGGATGTCACTTCTAGAGTTGTAGTCTCTTCTTACCCTTTTAATGTTATATAGTAAGTACGATGACTATTTTGCCCAGACAAATATTGTGAGAACAGAATAAATTTTTTTCCCAGAAAAGCTGAAAGTTCTTGTGAAGTCTTCACTTGGGGTTGTGGGGGTATAGCTCAGTGGTAAAGTGCTTGCCTATTATGCCCAAGGCCCTGGGTTCAGTCTCCACCACCACAAATAAAACATAACAGGAAGTTAATTTTTTCTTATTTCTGAAAACAATGCAATGATAAGTGAAGTAGTCGAGAGGGTCCGATACCCTTTGGGCTCCAAGGTGGATACCAGCCTCAGTATACTATAGATTATCACCTCCGGTTTGACAGACAGGCTTAACAACTATAGACCAATTAGTCCAACTTCCTCAGACAAAATAAATGGAGCATGTTTCTGGTATGTGGATCATCAATTATGTCTAAATGCTCTGTGTTATTGATTTGGCTTAGCAATGCCATCTTATGCCTTAAGGGTTTGTTTTATCTGATCACAAATATTCAATATCAGTTAATATTTTATGAAACTTGATCATAACTTGAGGCTAGGAATAGGATGGAAACCATGGCTATGGCAAAGACAATTTTGCTATACTCAGGACAGCTGAGACCAGAAACACAAACCCCTACTGAGCACAAATCCCATTTCCTATATTGATGTTTCTATGGGCAACAGTGAGTTTTGACAGATATTCTCATTATTTATATAATCACTTTCCTCCAAGGACCATATTAATCAATGTTATATTCTCACAGACATTTATAAAGTGATTATTTACATCCCAGGTATGATATAAGAGCTTTACAAATATTGTCATTTAACCCACATAATCACCATTTGAAGTAGATTCTGTTTTTATTATTCCTGTTTCACAGAAAAGGGAATCAAGACACTTAGTGGTCCCAAGGTCATATAGATGGTATTCATTGCCATTTGAATAGACTGGTGAATTAAAGTTGTGTCTTGTGGGTTGTTTTGATGTCTCTGGAGTGGAAACGGATAAAAACTTGCCTGAGAAGATTGCATTCTATACTCTGCGGCAGGATTCTGTTCTTGGACCATTTTAATTGAGCTCATTTTTCATAGTTTATGTCAGTAGTTATCTTTCAAGAAACTTTCCTCCCCTCCCCCCAGGTCTTTCTTCCTGATGGCTTGACTCTCCCCTCCCTTATCAGTCCAGGGAATGGCTGGACCAGAGGTGGCAAGAAACATACATTAGGAGATAGTACAGATGGAGTTAAATTCCTTAGCTTAGAAATAGAACTATTCTTTAGGGAAATTAGGAGTCAAATCAACTTTCAAGGGCCAATACTGGATACCAGTCACCATGTATGACGTTAAAGTAGGAAAATGTATTCTGAGTCCTACATAGCCTTTGGGCAGGCACTATCTATGTTTAAGAAGCTCATATCAACTAAGCACATGTGGTGGAAATCTGTTCCACATCTGTTCCATTTTGACTCATTCTTGACTTCATTGTTTTGTTGAAATACTAAATTTAGGGACACTGTACTCCTCCTAGTAGCCATTGATTCCTCCAGAGTTTTATTTTCAAGTGGAGGCTCATGGTTGACACATCACACCACTATTGGGGCAGGTTGTGCATTCAGCAGTTTTCCTTTCTGTGTTTTCTCCACAGACGTGTCTTCCCCACAACAGCGATCTTCTACCAAGATGAAGCCCATAGAGGAAGGGGTGGAGGATGATGACGAGGTCTTTGAACCAGTGTCTCCAAACACATTGAAAGTTCATCAGCTGCCTTGATCAGAATTCAACTTACCCAGGTGGAAACTGTCCTGAAGAGATCATGAGAAAATACCAGCACTTTTTCATGGCTTTTAGATTATTCTACTTCACTGCACTAAAGCTGGCACAGTCTGAGGGCAGGAAAGTGAGGAATGGTCAAAGATAGAAAAGTCATTTTCCCTGTCCTTTTTATTCTCCAGCTTTTTTAAGTTTTATTGAGCCTTCTGTACTAAACCTCATTCTATTTTGAGATAGATATTTTCACAGTATTTTCTAGATACAGCCTAGTATTGTTTTAACTGTTAAAATCTTAGGGCTCCAATGCAAATGCTTTTTCACTTATTTTTCCAAGTTGCATCTTATTTTCCTCATGGAGAATTTTTTTTCTCTACCATGGCAATCTAAAATAGGTTGTCCATTTGATAATTTTAATAAATGATATAAGTTGAAATTAAGGCTAAGGTCATGTTAGAAAGCAGAGAATGGTTTGCTTTGCTCAATTGATTTTTTTATGGGAAATTTTAGAGAAAGATGCAATTCGACTGGTTTTCTTTTTCTCCCAGGCTAGAAGTGTTCCTTCACTAGATTACATTACTCATTTGAGCACTGTAAATAGCTCCATAATGACCAAACTCATCTGAGTGAACTCACATTGCCCTTATATTATGCCATGTATCTGCCGGTCTGAAAACTGAAGCTGGAATGATAATAAACAGAAGCATTTCTGAGCTCAGCATCATATTCAGCTCAACTCGGGCTCCTTGCAATTTGGAGCCATCTTGCACCAAACCACTGGATATAGAAATGCTTTACTTGCAGGGAATTGAGAGAAGTCAAGTGGCTGAGCAAGGTCCACAGGATAAGGTAGTGGAGGTCAGCTTCCTTCTTTGGTCTGCTTCTAGAGTGTCATGTTGTTCTCTAGAAGCCAGATCTAGAGCGGTGGACTATGAATCCAGAGCTCAGTTCCAGAGCTGTGGACTATGAATGGAGCTGTGGGGTACATGGTTCACCTCAGGTCATGCTATGGATGCCCACCCAACCTACAGGGCCTCTGGGGGCCTTGATTCCACATCTCACCTTTCTGCTAGAATCATATTTCAGCCAACAGTTATATTTGCCTGGTGGGAAATGACTTGCTTAAATAGTCTGGTTATTGTGTCTGTGGCACATGGCCAGGCCACTCAGTTGAATGAGGCCTGTTGATTGGCTATGCTAGTTGCGTCCCATTCGTGTTCATTTTTTTTCTCACCTCCTAGAACCATCCCCATCACATTAAATAGCTAAGCAAAGTTCCAAATGAAATTAGCTTCAGGTGAACCGAGCCCAAAACAGTATCTCTTGCCATGAGGTGACTTCTGTTAGAGAACTAAAGGAAATGAGCCAGTCTAGGGCCACCTCATTTTCCTACATCCATTTCTTTGAAGCTAGGTATTTTATATTTCCACTTGAGTTAAATTTACATGCTAGGTCACTCCTCGACATTGACAGCTCCAGCTGTGTCCTCTAGCTCCTGACACCTTTATCAAATACTAGCTCATTCATGTCAGAGTGAAAGGGCCGACTTCTCTTTACCAGTATGGCAGTCTCTTCAGTGTTTTAAGTTAAGAATTTATTTTGGAGAAATGAAGCCATGGTGAATGGTGTACTTGGCCTTGGCTTTAAGATTGGAGCCATCTATTAGACTGAACCATCTCTTTATGATCTGAGAGCGCGCGCGCACACACACACGCAACTATGATGTGATCATGTGGGTGCTGCTTTCCTTTAACCACTGGAGTGAGGTCAGGTAGTGCATTTAGTTTACACATGCATAAGACTAATTTTCAAAATCATTCTGTAGAGTAATTAGATATGACATCCTTCCCTGAGGACAAAGTAATTTTAGATTCTGCTGCAGCTACATTTTAAATGTTCTATGGATCCATGGAAACTTGGGAGTTTTCTTACCCTGACCCATCTTCTGACTGGCTCATCTCACCTTGTTAACCCCAAGTGGCAGAGAAGGTCATCTCTAGTGAACAGCCTCGTTGTGTTTTGCAGGTTATTTTCTACAGTGCTGGGAACAAACCTGTTTTTAAAGCACACTGCTAAAAGTAGGTGATATAAAAAGAAAAGAAAATTTACTGTTTTGCTAAGATGTGTATGTGTGAAAGAGAGAGAGAGGCTCTCTAGATAAGACTGTAATGTCAAGGTAGAAGAGCCACTTAGCCTGAATAGGGAACATGAAACTATTTTTAAGTGCACACTGCCAAGGAAGACAATGAGACTCAGAGAAAAGGAGCCTTAAGCAAGCCATTGAATAGGCCTCCCATATGGGCTGGACTGCAAGTTAGCAGATAAGAAAACAGAAAAGAATATCAAGTGTAAAACCTCCTATGGATGACTTTAAATTTATTCATATAAATGAACAACTGTATCTTTGTGTCACACATAAATACATAGATAAAAACATGTTTGCTGCCAAAGTCCCCAATAGGATGCTTCCAGTGTTTTTGGCATTTACTTAGCTGTGTGATCAATGTTCTGAAATTGGCCTGAAAAAAATTATTCTATATATAACCCTGAATCTACATTTAAATATAGCATCAAGTCAGTTGTATGAATCTAGAATGTAATTATACTAGAATCTGTCATTTAAAATACTTTGAGATCCCTCAGAAATATTTATATTTATAAAAAGAATAAGATAGCAAAGATACTATATAAATCCTCTATGATGTTTATCTAATATCTTAAATTAGTAATAATGGGTGCTACATGATTATATTTCAGTCACTGTCCTTGGTTTTTTGGAGTCTTTTCCATTTCTCTCATCACTCAGTTTCATTTTAACCACGGGTCACATTTTGTGCTAGGAGCTACCAGTTTCTGCCTCTTAGGTCCTATTATGGCCCCAAAGACAGTCATTTGACTGCCGTTCCTTTATGGAAAGTTGATGTAACCTACACACTGCCATGTCCCCAGTACACCCAGATAAAGAGGCAGGTGCCCGTAGTAAAATTCCATGCTACTGTGTGGTAGCTCCCAGCCAACCACATGGTCTGCAGCCTCCACCCTTGGGAAGGTGATCTCTTCCTCCTTGCAAACCCCAGGGTGCAGCTCCAAGGATTTGCTTTTTTTTTTTTCCTTCTCCCTTTAATTTCCCTGGTCATTTCTGAAGCTACTTTATAGAAACCTTTGATCCTGCCACACCTCAGTTTCCTCTCCCTTTTCCCTTCCCAACCCTGGTTTTCCAAACTCATTTTCTAACTGTTACCAACTAGAGCAATTAGAATTCCCACCTACTCAACTCAGAGTAGCAAGGATTCAGTGGGGTGTTATGAGGGGACTGGGGGCCGAGGAATATGCTCTGCCCTGATTCTACCCCTCCAAAGACAGCTCTCACTGACGTAGCCATGATTGTCCACAGAGCCCAACACCTTGTGTGTAACTGGTATGTCATAAACTTAAGAAGTCTGCGTCTAAGTACTATTTGCAGGGTTTTCTGTTATCCTTACAACAGTTTTAAAATACGTGAGGATTTTATGAGTGCTTTATACAGACACATTATAGCAAAGTGTTTTTAGGTACCATTGACATTGATAACATTATAATAAGAATACATTATGTCTGAATACAGACTTATTGTTTAAAATGTCTTCATATATTGCTACTCGATCAAATAAATTTCTTAGAAAATGTGCATGTTTTTTATTTCACTCCTCTTACAAATGACTGGTTTAGTGTTTGATTCACTTACCTCCAGAGGTTATGGGAATTGCTCTGATTTAGATAGATGGTCTGAGCAGAGTGACAAAAGTGATGCTCTTGGGTCAGTGTCACAATTTCAAGGTGGGTGTGCCATCTTGGCTGCCTGAAAGGTAGAAGGCCACAGGCAGCAGAGACAGTGTTGACTGGATGCAGCACCTGAGAAGACTTCAAAATTTCACCACATCTGATATTCCCTTCTAGTTTCAAAAGACTCAGAAAATATAAGGAGTCACATGAAGGAGTTTCAGAGAAACTTTCCCTGGATCTGTTCTGGGGTGGGCAATGGGGAACAGTCTTCTCTTGGAGAAACCCACATTTTCTTCCATGACCTCTCTGAGGTATTGGAATGGAAACTTGACAGACCACCTCTTGGCCTTCAGGAGCCAGTCTCTGGCACCTGAAAAACGTGCCCCAGTCAACTCCAAGGCTAGACTCAAATGCATTTTATACAACCAGTGACTCAATGATCCACATCACCTAAGCCTGATGTCCAGGTTCTGGGGCCCTGAACTTCTTGCTGAGCCAATTGTGGGATAGCTTCTCTTACCTGTCTGTGCTAAGGCCTAAGAGTTTCTGTGTGTCTACTTGTGTCTATGGACAGGCATGGATACACTCTACTATCAGGTAATATTGACAGGCCTTGGCTCTGGGTTTATGGGAACAGAGGTGGTAGTGAGGGAGAGGGACATGTGAGGGGTTTCTGGCTTACATTCCTGCTGATCTTTTCCTGGCTAGTGACATGGCAGACGACCAGCTTTCACTGAAAAGCCTGAGTATCTTCTTCATGCTGAGTTTTTGAGGGGCCTTTGGAATACTGAAGAAATGTCAAGTAGGCAGCTGAATACCCAAGTCTGGAACTCAGTGGAGAGGTCTTGGCTGAAGATTCAGATTTCAAGCTGAAGATGGCACTATGAGCTTGACAGCTTCCTAATACACAAAGATTATTTTGGGAAGGTGTTTATTTTTCCCCTAGTGAATAAATGAATAATATTTAACGAACAAGTAACTTTTTGATCTTTTATTTTGAAATGTGTTAACATCGAAGATATGCATAACTCAGAGAGCCAGCATTTTTAAACAGTTAACACATGATGTTGTAAGGTCATGTAAGAGGGCAAGGTCCCGTGGTAGCTAGAACAATGTAACAGCACAAGCACATAGTGTGGTTTCAGGTTCCACATTGCAACTGACCTTTCAGAACTCTCACTGGTAGACTTTTCTTGTGGCATTAAGAATATCCACAATTAGCCGGGCACAATGGCACATGCCTGTAATCTCAGCAGGTTGGGAGGCTAAGGCAGGAAGATCACAAGTTCAAAGTCAGCCTTAGCAACTTAGCAAGGCCCTAAGCAACTTAACAAGATCCTGTCTCTAAATAAAATATTAAAAAGGCTGGGGATGTGGCTCAGTGGTTAAGCACCCTGGGTTCAATCCCTGGCAACCCCCACCCCCCATAAAAAGGAATATCCACAATTGCCTGTAAGGTTTATTAAAGTCTCCTCCCTTTTCCAAAGTCTATTTCAGGCCATATTTTCTTTATACACTTCAACCAAAACACCATACTGCATCATACGGAATGCAAAGCAGATGTGAGAATCCAGTTCTGTCTTCTATTAAGACAGACTTTTTAAAGAGTTGTAAAAATATAACACAAAGTCACTCTATAAAGATATAACAAGGAGTGAGTGAGCCGCTCCGTGCTCCTCGCCGCCGCGCCCGCAGCGTATGTTGCCGCGTCTTAAAAGAAAAAGTAAAGATCATTAAAGGAGATCTGTCGACAAAGACTAAGCACCGTGTCAAGAATGGGGCCTAGGTGGAGTGAATCCGTCACGACTCCAGCCAAGGTAGAGTGAGTCCGTCACGATTCCAGCGCAAGCAGTAAGGCTGCAGCCCCCGAGCTGCCTGGCTCTGTCGGCCCCTTTTCCTTCTCCACTCCGCCTTCCTGCTTTGCTTCTCGCCTGCCATCTCTGCTCCCACGCTCACTCCCTAAATCTAGATCTCAATTTCTTTCCCCCGCCCCACCCGCTCTCTCGCGTGCTCAGACACCCTGCGTGGGCCCCGCAGGGCTGCCTCCCTTCCCCCAGCCCACACCCCCTCCCCGGGCGTTCTGACGGCTGCGGGTGGGCTGCGGCCGCCGCCGCCACTTCCTGCAGAGCACCTTAGAGCAGACTCTTCACCGCGCGAGTAAGCCGCCAACCCGCCGAATAAATGGAACAGCTGATGAGTGACAATTTAAAATCTAAGTGATCCAAAATGGCGGCGGATGCGGAGAGATCAAGTCTCTAACCCCTTCAACTGCGCGGGCATAGGGAGAAGTAAACTATCAAAATGCTGTTTGCTCAGGACCACTAGGCAATGTAGAGCTGAAGTGGATCCGGGGCGAACAGTCTGGCCTTCTCAGAATACACCGAGCCCGGATTGGCTGCATTCTAGCTCCGGTTCACCTGCTTCTCGTGACTCAGCACTAATGATCCCGCTGAAATAACTAGTCAGCCCACCTGAACTCACAGAGGTAAAGGCCAACTGAGCATGATAGCCAGACCGAGGGTATCTGGAGTGAAGCGGGACTAGCAGCGCAGAACTCCCGGCTACCGCTCCCACCAGTGCTGACAACAGAGGTCCCTTGCACCAGCTACCAGAGGAGTTGCTACCTGAGGGCAAACAAATTCACTGGGGGTCCTCAGCCCCAAGCTCTACAAACTTAGGGTCTGAGGGAGGCAAACAGAAACGGTGTGCCCAGGCATCCATGAAAACAAGGCTTCCAGGAGCAGCAGACCTGGCGTGTAGCCAGTATTGTGGTGAGTGTCACAGGTGAGCAGGGCCTGGCTTGAGGAAACACAAGAGAGGGACCTAGGCACTCAGGATTGGAGACCCGCACCGTCTGGGAGGAAGAGCTGATGCACAGTGATTGGATCCCACCTATCAAGAAGAGAAGCTTGGCCCAGTGGGCATAGCTCCACCTACTGGAAGAGAAGTTAATCGAACTCTATGACTGCATTTATTATTATTAATTTTTATTTTTTTATGATTATTATTAGTATTTTTTAATTTTATTTTCATTTTTTGTTGTTGATGTTGTTGTTGTTCTTTAACTTTTTTTATTAATGGTTTCAATTTTTTTAATTCTTTTTATTTTATTATTATTACTACTATTTTTTAAACTTTAATTTCCATTTTTTTATTATCATTATAATTTTTTTTGGTTTTAAATTTTTGTTTTTTCATTTTTTCTTTCTTTCTTTTCACTTTTTTCTTTTGTCTTTTCATTTCTTTTCAATTTTCTTATTCCCCCTTCCTTGAATTCTACCTGCCTACACTCATTCTCTGTAGTGACTTCTTCCCTTCCCTTCTAATATCTCTCCTCCCAAGCATCAAATAAATTTATAAGAGTAAACAGTAACTCAGCAGTCAAACAGAACAAGAAGTAACATGAGCATTAAAAAGCAAGGAAGAAAAGGAGTACAAACAATGAAGGACAGCCTAAATATTCAGGAGGACCTAGAGTCATCAGAAAAATGGCCATATAAAGAATTCAAGGAATACCTTAGACAGATGGAAAGGAACCTTAAAGATCACATTGAAAATGAATTACATAAACAGATAAAAGAAGAAGTTAAGCATCTTTATCAGGAGATAGAGATTATAAAAAAAAATCAAACAATAATTCTAGAAATGAAGGAAACGATAAACCAAATTAAAAACTCAGTCGAGAGTATCACTAACAGAGTGGAACAAGTAGAAGCCAGAACATCAGATAATGCAGACAAAATGTATCATCTTGAAAAGAGTCTAGCCAACTCAGATAGACTGGTAAAAAATCACGAGAAAAACATCCAAGAGATTTGGGATAACATAAAAAAACCAAACTTACGAGTCATCAGGATAGAGGAAGGTACAGAGATTCATACCAAGGGAATGAGTAACCTGCTGAATGAAATAATTACAGAAAACTTTCCAGAAATAAAAAAGGAAACAGATATACAAATTGTAGATGCATACAGGACACCAAGCACACAAAATCACAGTAGACCAACGCCAAGACACATTGTTATGAAGATATCCAATATACAGAACAAAGAGAAAATATTAAAAGCTACAAGAGAAAGGTGGCAGATCACATTTAGGGGTAAACCAATAAGGTTAACAACGGATTTTTCATCACAGACGCTGAAAGCGAGAAGATCCTGGAACAATGTATTTCAAACACTGAAAGACAATGGATGCCAACCAAGAATTCTGTATCCAGCAAAATTAAGCTTCAGGTACGACAACGAAATAAAAATCTTTCATGATAAACAAAAGCTAAAAGAATTTGTAGCCAGAAAACCAGCATTGCAAAGCGTCTTGAGCAAAACACTACACGAGGAAGAAATGAAAAACAATAACCAAAACCATCAGTGGGAAATGCCTTGGTAAAGACAGAGGACGGGGGGAAAGCTAATCATGGAGAAACAAACTAAATTAGAAAAAAAAGAGATAAATAATCAAACATGGCAGGAAGTACAAACCATATATCAATAGTAACTCTAAACGTTAATGGCTTAAACTCTCCAATAAAGCGACATAGGCTGGTAACATGGATTAAAAAAACAAATCCAACAATATGCTGCCTCCAGGAGACACATCTGATTGGAAAAGACATACACAGGCTCAAGGTGAAAGGTTGGGAAAAAATATACCATGCACACGGTCCTCGTAAGCAAGCAGGGGTGGCCATTCTCATATCGAATAAAATCGACTTCAAGACTAAGTTAATCAAAAGGGATAAGGAAGGACATTATATACTGTTAAAGGGAACCATTCACCAACAAGACATAACAATTATCAATATTTATGCACCAAATAATGGCGCTGCGACATTCATAAAACAAACTCTCCTCAAGTTCAAGAATCAAACAGACCACAACACAATAATTATGGGTGACTTCAACACATCTCTCTCACCATTGGACAGATCCTCCAAACAAAAGTTGAATAAAGAAACTATTGACCTCAATATCACAATCAATAACCTAGACTTAACTGACATATATAGAATATATCAACCATCATCAAGTGGATATACTTTTTTCTCAGCACCACATGGATCCTTCTCAAAAATAGACCATATATTATGCAATAGGGCAACCCTCAATAAATATAAAGGGGTGGAGATAATACCATGCATTTTATCAGATCATAATGGAATGAAACTGGAAATCAATGATAAAAGAAGGAAGGAAAAATCCTACATCACATGGAAAATGAACAATATGTTACTGAATGATCAATGGGTTACAGAAGACATAAAGGAGGAAATCAAAAAATTCTTAGAGATAAATGAAAATACAGACACAACATATCGGAATCTATGGGACACAATGAAAGCAGTTTTAAGAGGGAAACTCATCGCCTGGAGGTCATTCCTCAAAAAAAGGAAAAACCAACAAATAAATGAGCTCACACTACATCTCAAAGCCCTAGAAAAGGAAGAGCAAAACAACAGCAAATGTAGCAGAAGGCAAGAAATAATTAAAATCAGAGCAGAAATCAACGAAATTGAAACAAAAGAAAATATTGAAAAAATTAACAAAACAAAAAGTTGGTTCTTTGAAAAAATAAACAAGATCGACAGACCCTTAGCCATGCTAACGAAGAGAAGAAGAGAGAGAACTCAAATTACTAACATACGAGATGAAAAAGGCAATATCACAACAGATGCTACAGAAATACAGAAGACAATTAGAAATTATTTTGAAAACCTATATTCCAATAAAATAGAAGATAGTCAAGACATTGATAAATTTCTTAGGTCATATGATTTGCCCAGACTGAGTCAGGAGGATACACACAATTTAAACAGACCAATATCAATGGATGAAATAGAAGAAGCAATCAAAAGACTACCAACCAAGAAAAGCCCAGGACCGGATCGGTACACATCGGAGTTTTACAAAACCTTTAAAGAAGAATTAATACCAATACTTTTCAAGTTATTTCAGGAAATAGAAAAAGAGGGAGCTCTACCAAATTCATTCTATGAGGCCAACATCACCCTGATTCCGAAACCAGACAAAGACACCTCAAAGAAAGAAAACTACAGACCAATATCTCTAATGAACCTAGATGCAAAAATCCTCAATAAAATTCTGGCGAATCAGATACAAAAACACATCCAAAAAATTGTGCACCATGATCAAGTAGGATTCATCCCTGGGATGCAAGGATGGTTCAACATAAGGAAATCAATAAATGTTATTCACCACATCAATAGACTTAAAGATAAGAACCATATGATCATCTTGATAGATGCAGAGAAAGCATTTGACAAAGTACAGCATCGCTTTATGTTCAAAACATTAGAAAAACTAGGGATAACAGGAACTTACCTTGACATTGTAAAAGCTATCTATGCTAAGCCTCAGGCTAGCATCATTCTGAATGGAGAAAAATTGAAGCCATTCCCTCTAAAATCCGGAACAAGACAGGGATGCCCTCTATCTCCACTTCTATTCAATATAGTTCTCGAAACACTGGCCAGAGCAATTAGACAGACAAAAGAAATTAAAGGCATAAAAATAGGAAAAGAAGAACTTAAATTATCACTATTTGCGGATGACATGATTCTATACCTAGAAGACCCAAAAGGGTCTACAAAAAAACTACTAGAACTAATAAATGAATTCAGCAAAGTGGCAGGATATAAAATCAACACACATAAATCAAAGGCATTTCTGTGTATCAGCGACATAACTTCTGAAACGGAAATGAGGAAAAACACTCCATTCACAATATCCTCAAAAAAAATAAAATACTTGGGAATCAACCTAACAAAAGAGGTGAAAGAGGGCTGGGGATGTGGCTGAAGCGGTAGCGCGCTCGCCTGGCATGCGTGCGGCCCGGGTTCGATCCTCAGCACCACATACCAACAAAGATGTTGTGTCCGCTGAGAACTAAAAAATAAATATTAAAAATTCTCTCTCTCTGTCTCTCTCTCCTCTCTCACTCTCTCTTTAAAAAAAAAAAAAAAAGCCTTCTTTAAAAAAATAAAAAGAGGTGAAAGACTTATACAATGAAAACTACAGAACCCTAAAGAGAGAAATAGAGGATCTTAGAAGATGGAAAAATATACCCTGTTCATGGATAGGCAGAACTAACATTATAAAAATGGCGATATTACCAAAAGTTCTCTATAGGTTTAATGCAATGCCAATCAAAATCCCAATGGCATTTCTTGTAGAAATAGATAAAGCAATCATGAAATTCATATGGAAAAATAAAAGACCCAGAATAGCAAAAACAATTCTAAGCAGGAAGTGTGAATCAGGTGGTATAGCGATACCAGATTTCAAACTATATTACAGAGCAATAGTAACAAAAACAGCATGGTACTGGTACCAAAACAGGCGGGTGGACCAATGGTACAGAATAGAGAACACAGAGACTAATCCACAAAGCTACAACTATCTTATATTTGATAAAGGAGCTAAAAACATGCAATGGAGGAAGGATAGCATCTTCAACAAATGGTGTTGGAAAAACTGGAAATCTATATGCAACAAAATGAAACTGAATCCCCTCCTCTCACCATGCACAAAAGTCAACTCAAAGTGGATCAAGGAGCTAGATATCAAATCAGAGACTCTGCGTCTGATAGAAGAAAAAGTTGGCTCCGATCTACATATTGTGGGGTCGGGCTCCAAATTCCTTAATAGGACACCCATAGCACGAGAGTTAATAACAAGAATCAACAAATGGGATTTTCTTAAACTGAAAAGTTTTTTTCTCAGCAAGAGAAACAATAAGAGAGGTAAATAAGGAGCCTACATCATGGGAACAAATTTTTACTCCTCACACTTCAGATAGAGCCCTAATATCCAGAGTATACAAAGAACTCAAAAAATTAGACAATAAGAAAACAAATAACCCAATCAACAAATGGGCCAAGGACATGAACAAACACTTCACAGAGAAGGACATACAATCAATCAACAAGTACATGAAAAAATGCTCACCATCTCTAGCAGTCAAGGAAATGCAAATCAAAACCACCCTAAGATACCATCTCACCCCAGTAAGATTGGCAGCCATTATGAAGTCAAACAACAACGAGTGCTGGCGAGGATGTGGGGAAAAGGGTACTCTTGTACATTGCTGGTGGGACTGCAAACGGGTGCGGCCAATTTGGAAAGCAGTATGGAGATTCCTGGGAAAGCTGGGAATGGAACCACCATTTGACCCAGCTATTGCCCTTCTCGGACTATTCCCTAAAGACCTTAAAAAAACGCACTACAGGGATACTGCCACATCAATGTTCACAGCAGCACAATTCACAATTGCTAGACTGTGGAATCAACCCAGATGCCCTTCAATAGATGAATGGATAAAAAAAATGTGGCATTTATACACCATGGAATATTACACAGCACTAAAAAATGACAAAATCATGGAATTTGCAGGAAAATGGATGGCACTAGAGCAGATTATGCTTAGTGAAGCTAGCCAATCCCTAAAAAACAAATACCAAATGTCTTCTTTGATATAATGAGAACAACTAAGAGCAGAGCAGGAAGAGTAGGAAGAAAAGATTAACATTAAACAGAGACATGAGGTGGGAGGGAAAGGGAGAAAAAAGGGAAATTGCATGGAAATGGAGGGAGACCCTCATTGTTATACAAAATTACATATAAGAGGTTGTGAGGGGAACGGGATAATAAACATAGAGGGAAATGAATTACAGTAGATGGGGTAGAGAGAGAAGATGGGAGGGGAGGAGAGGGGGGATAGTAGAGGATAGGAAAGGTAGCAGAATACAACAGTCACTAATATGGCAGTATGTAAAAATGTGGATGTGTAACCGATGTGATTCTGCAATCTGTATTTGGGGTAAAAATGGGAGTTCATAACCCACTTGATTCTAATGTATGAAATATGATATGTCAAGAGCTTTGTAATGTTGTGAACAACCAATTAAAAAAATATATAACACAAAGTTTTTCTTTAGTTTTCTATAATATTTTTCAAGTCAAATGTTCTTTAGTATATTCTTTTTAAAATGAAATATATCATTCCCTAAGCACCTCCCCTTCTGGCCCCTGTCACCTTCACCTGGTTCCCGCAATAGAACCCCAACTTTTCCCTCAGCCTCTGACTTCATGTTTGCCAGTCAACCTTTGTGCAGCTCCTAGAGTAATCTGAAAATTTTCAAGAAGGCCGGGTACAATGGTGCACACACATAATCCCAGCAGCTCGGGAGGCTGAGACAGGAGGATCTCAAGTTCAAGGCCAGCCTCAGCAACAGCGAGGCACTAAGCAACTCAGGGAGACCCTGTCTCTAAATAAAATACAAAATAGGGCTGGGGATGTGGCTCAGTGGTCAAGTGCCCCTGAGTTCAATCCCTTGTACCCCGTCCCCTGCAAAAAAAAAAAAAAAAAAAAAAGAAAGAAAATTTGCAAAGAGATGAAAACCTTTTGATGGGGTCTCCTTACCTAAGAGAAATGCCTATGTTTTAGGCACTGCCCCTATCTAGTCATCCCTCTCCCTGCACACCAGGAAAGCAAGCAGTGACTTTAGTCTCCGAGTGCAACACACTCCAGCCCACCTCTGCTGGAAATGCCTGCTCTTCCCCTTCCAGCAGGGTCCATGATAAGCTCCTGTGTCTCCCAATTCTCCCAGTTACATGCTGCACTTCTGGAGAGTTAGCCTCCCCCCACTTCCCCCTCTGCTGCTATGGGTGCCCACCCACAGTGTGGCTGGTTGTGTTATAGCTGGTTCTTATAAGAACTTTCCACACCTGCAGATTTAACCCACCCTAAATCAAAATATTGGGTGGGGGGGTGGATTGTGTTTCTACTGAGCATGTATAGATGTATAGATTTTTTCTTGTTATAATACCCTAAACACAGTATAATCGAGTTCATAACATTTCATTGTATTAGATGCAATAAGTAATCTAGAGATGATTTAAAGTATACAGAAGGTGGTATGCAAAATAGGGATGCATTTTGCATAAGGCACTTGGGCATCTGGTGGGACCCTGGAACTAATCCACCACAGGCACTGGGGTGACTGCATAGCCACAGCAGGGGCGGAGCTGCTTAGGTTCTAAAGGTCACTTCAGCTCCTTGTTGAATTTAACAAAACTTTCTTTCACTTAAGCCCTCTATTTGAACATACAACAGTTCTGGAAAAGTGGCTGAGCAGGCATTGATGTCTCCTTTCTAGAAGGGAGAGAAGCACAGAGAAAATAAATGGCCTAAGGTCACATGGCTCCAGGTGACACAAGTAGGACCCAACACCTGGTTGGTCTGGACCCTTTTCCACTTCCACCTTGCAACTTGGAAATCCCTGTTTGTTCCAATGGTGTTTTTACTTTAAGGCCTGATTCTCATTGCATTTGGGGGTCATTTTCATGTTCACGGTTCCAACACTGTCTGTGCCCACTTCCTCTTGGTTCCTGTGTCACTGGATCCTGGATGGTTGATGCTGCATTAATTATTAACTTGCTATTTACTGAGACAAACTTAACCTCAATGACTTCCAAGGTCTCCCAGCTCTCTTCTTCATCCTGTCATGAAAAAATTCACCTCCTTCTGTTGCCGAAAGTACGGTCCTTATCCCCGATGCCAATCCAATAATGGGGACAGAGTTTTGAGAAAAAGGAAAAAGATGGTTTATTGCTTTGCTAGCAAAGGAGAAACACAGGAGACTCCTGTCCCAAAGGCTGTGATTCTGCCCATCAGCAGGAACAGGGGGCTTTTATAAGAGGTGTTTCAGAGAAAATGAAATTAGGGAGGAGAGATCAGGGAAAAGTTTCGAGAAAAGAAGATCAGGGAGGAGAAGGTCATGGAGAAAGAAGAAGGTTGGGAAAAAAGAAAATAAAACATGCAAGTTTCAAAGCCACAACGGATATAGTCAAAGCATCAAGTAAAACCCTGTAACATGTCCAATATCCAGCTATGCCTGTCAAACTTCTTACCTGCCATTTACTCATCAAGCATAACAATGCTATGGTACTTAGCCTTGCTGGGCCAGCACCCAGGCCTGCTCCCTAGAGAAGGTAGCATCACAACTCCATATTTTTATGCTATTTTAAAACAACTCATACAGGAAGGGTACCTTGTACCTTAAATGATTATAGCCATTTAATTCTACATATAATTACGCCATTTGTGCAGAGACTGGCTGAGGTGAAAACTCAGAAGGATACAGATATGGAACAAACCTCTGGCCCAGTCTCCCAATGAGCCAGCTCCATTCTACACAAACCACCCAAACTGAACTAAACTGAAGCGCAAACGGATCATGTTCATAAATGCAACCCAGCTAGGACGCCACCTTTTTCTCAAAACTCTGTCCTCATTATTGGATTGGCACTGGGGACAAGGACCCCACTTCTCTGTTTCCCTCCTCTCCAGTTTTCTTAGATGGTATAAAGCTACCACCACATCTTGGTCTCAGATTCTTTCCTGAGGTTATCGAGGGGTTTGCATGCTGAAATGCACACATATTTCTACAGCGCCCTTTTCTTAGAAAAACTTAAACTATTGGCCTATGATTTGTCAGCTCATGTGAAAACGTGGGGTCCCAGTTACATTTTGCCTAACAGCTTTCTCATCTATGTGGTTCACCCCGACCTTGCTTTTAGATCAAAGTGGCTCTAAAGCACAAAGATAAAAGAGACAGAATCATGCCTCAGACTTGGCTCTAAGGTCAGATGTGTCTCTGAACACCAGCTGTCAAAATCTCTGGGGGCCACAGTATCCTATATGTACACTTTAAACTTCCCTAACATATACTTGGCTCTCAGTAAGGTGAGTCCTCATCCCCTTTCTGATTGTCAAGTTGAATCCTTAAGCCTTCTGGAATCTTGGCAACCACATCCTTATAGAGAGCCAAAGGGACAGGGGAACCCTTACAAGGCCACTTCTGCTTACTGCGGAAATGGCTGAAAGCTGGGTACCTCAGCACTCCCTCACTTCTCTGGACATGTTTGACTGGGGGCAGAAGAAGAGCCAATCCTCCACATCAGGCTGTGGAGACGCTCTGAGGTGGTAGAAAACACCAACACTTGATTCAATCACCTCCACGAGGTGGCAAGAAGGAAGAATGTGTTTAGCTGTGGCTAGCATTTAGCACATTTTGAACTAATTCCCTTCCTTATCTCCAAGGCAAGTACCTATAAACTAGGAGCAGGTAGAATGGATCTGCATGGAACACCTGATGGGTATGTTTTGGCCTTAAGAAGGATGGAGAGCTGGGCGTGGTGGTACATGCCTGTAAACCCAGCAACTCAGGAGGCTGAGACAGGACGGGGGTGGGGGATTGCAAGTTCAAAGCTGGGAATTTCTGGCTGTTCTCAAAATAAAAAATAAGAAGGGCTGTGTGTGTAGCTCAGTGGCAAAGCACCCCTGGGTTCGATCCCCAGCACCAAAAAAAAGAAGAAGAAAATAAAAGGATGGAGAGAAGTTCTTGTAGAAGCAGGTTTTCAAAAATTCACAGACTTGTATTTGGCCATTAGTTTATGTTGGGGGATTGGGCAAGTCATATCTCCTATTTGGGCCTCAGTTTCACCTGTACAATAAGATTAGACCAGGTGAGGGCTCTTCCACCTCTGTGTCCCTGGTTCCAAATGTGCACACTTGAAGGACTGGAATGATCTCTCTTGGCTCCATATGTCTCTTGTTGTCCAACTGGATGAAGGTGAGGATCATTTTTTTTTTTTTTAATGAGAATGATCTGGGTGATTAGACAAAGTCTCCCCAGCTGCCCCACCCACTATCCTGCCTATCCAAAAGAGCATTTACAACCTTGCCCTGTCCTTCAATAATGCTGTGTTGGATTAAAGTCACATCATTATTACTATTCAGAAATGTATTGGATCCTTTCATCACCAATATTCACTATTTTTCCTTTTAAACCATTCAAGAGTTTTTCAAAAGTTATCCTCAAAGCAGCTAAAAAAAAAAAAACCTCCAGAATAATGTTAATTAAGACTTTCCTCTGTAGAAGACAGAATTGTTGAATTTTAGAGAAAATTGAGTATGTAAATTATAACTAGTGCAAATGTCTCAAACTGAAGTATGCATCAGAACAATCTGGATGCTCCCAGTTTGCTGGGCCCTGCCTCCAGAGTCTGATTCTGTACATCTGAGGCAGGGATCATAGATCTACATTTCTAAATTCTGATGATACTGTCATTCAGGGAGATGTTATGATTTAAACATGAGGTGTCCCCCCAAAACTCATGTGTAAGACAATGCAAGAAAGTTTGGAGGTGAAAAGATGGAGTAATAAGAGCCTTAATCTAATCAGTGCGAAACCCACTTGAATGGATTAACTGGGTGGTGACTATAGGCAGATAGGGTGTGGCTGAAGAAGGCGTGTCACTGGGGCCTTTGGGGAATATATTTGGTGAGTGGAGCTCTGCTTCCTGATTGCTATGCCCTGAGCTGCCTTCCAACATCCACCAGGATGTTCTGCCTCACCTTGAGCCCGGAGTTCTAAAGCTAGTCTATGGACTGAGACCTCTGAAACCATGAGCCAAATAAACTCTTCCTCCTCTAATTGTTTTTGTCAGGTCTTTTGGTCACAGTAACGAAAAGCTGAATAAAACAGGGGACCACACTTTGATGGCCCTTAACTAGTCAATCTCACCCCTTTACTTGACAGATGAGGAACTATGGTTAGAAAAATTAAATGCAAGTATCTTATTCTTTCTGTTCCTATAATGAAATACCTGAGGTTGAGTTAATTCTTTTTTTTTATTATTTTTTATCTTTAATGAAATGACTTTGGAAATAATGTGCATTTCCATGACACCAATGCTACCGTTTTTGGAGTCACACAGTAAGATACACAGAATTACATCCATAATTACTATGAATGCCAACATTTCAAGTAGTAATTTCTGTTATATGGCAAACAAGATCAAGAAAGCGACCATCAAACAAAAGAGACCCATAGCTTCAGACAAGGCAAATCCCAGGAGAGCATACGAGAACAGCTGCTGCTTCAGCGAAGGATTTCTGGCATAACCAATGATAAGGCTGCCAAAGACTGTTCCAATACCAGCACCAGAACCAGCCATTCCTACTGTTGCAGCACCTGAACCAATAAATTTGGCAGCAGTATCAATGTCTCCTCTGATTGCACTGGTCTGAAACTCCCTTCGGATTAGCTGACATTCACCATTCTGGGCCCCATTAAAAACTGTAGAACCCTCTCCAGGTCTAGTCTCTGGTGGAGATAACACTGATTCAGAAATTGGTCTGTAAGCAACTCTGGATCCAGCTCGGATCAGAGCCGGGGTGCAGGTAAACATCTTAGACTCCTTGGGGCGGTGGGGTTGGAGGATCTAGGTGACAGGCGACATGACGTGGGCTCCTCTCCTGCTTTCTCTCTGCCCGGGAATTGGCAGCGGAGGCGGCAGAGGTTAAAGGAGTGGGGCCTGAGTAAGTTATTTTTAAAAAGGTTAATTCAACTCACAGTTTTGGAGGTCCAAGGGTCATAGGACCACATCTGGTAAGGGTCTCCTTACTGGTGGGGATTCTGCAGCACAGGGCAGCACATGGCAAGACAGAGCCAGCTTGCTAGCTCAGGCCTCTCTGCTTGTAGAGGAACTAATGTAATCCTGAAGGCCCACCTCAGGCCCCATCTAGTTCTACTCACCTCTCAAAGGCCCTACCTCCAAATACTATTAAGAGATGAACAGGTGGATCAAGTTTCCAACACCTGACTTCCCACACACACGTTCAAACCAGAGCACCAACTAAGGCTCAAACCCAAAGGTTTCCTGTTCACAGACAGACCAGTGCTTTTGTTGGCACTGTTACCAAAAGCTCAGTCCTTGTCCCTTACGCCAAGCTGATAACAAGGACATGGTTTGGAAAAAAAGGAAGAAGTTTTATTGCTTTGCAAGCAAAAGAGAAACACAGGGGACTCCAAAGTTGGAGTCTCCAGCTGCCCCACCCCGCTATCCTGCCTACCCAGAAAAACATTTACAAGCTTGTCCTGTCCTTCACTAATGCTGTGTGGGCTTAAGGTCATATCATTATCAGAAATGTATTGGGTCCTTTCATCACCAATATTCAATGTTTGCTTTTAAACCATTTAGAGTTTCTCAAAAGTTATTCTCATGTGATCGTGTTATCCTGTTCATGGAATGTGATTCTACCCATCAGCAAGAACAGGGGGCTTTTAAAGGGGTGATTCAAAGGCTACATTGTCGCGGGCCAGCCATGGGCTGTGTGTGTGAACTATGAGCATTTGAGTGTATGAGAGGAGTGGCCTGGTGTTGCGTGCTCTTTGAGCCCTGCAACAACACGTGTGCCCTTTCCTCTTGCTCTGCCTGTGTTCCCACACAGCACCTGAGATGAGTGTCAATCTTGCCAAGATGTCAATCAGTCTACTGACCACAGACGTCATGAAGCTAGACTCAACCCCCTGAAACCTGACCCTTTGCCTTATTTGGAAAGAACATTCCATGGAACCTCCCTCTGTGTCCCCGCTCTTTCCAACAGATGCCTAAGGTTGTGAGCCGTCACTGGACCCCAAGAAAAAGGTACTTTTAGTGTCCGTGTAATTATTTCATGCCAACCCAAATTCACCTGGAGTGACCCTGAATGATTTAGTTGCATGTTGCAGCACTACATTCCACCTGTTATGTGTTAGAGTTGTAATTCACTTGTTAATTTGGGAGCTAGATATTTCTGAGGTCTTCTGGTGCCATCCCAAAAGTCTGGGTTACTTTGTTCCTATGGTGGGTGTGTGGTCAAGGACAGAAATTCTGCCTAAATAGGGGAATAAAGGTAATCCTCTTCCCCTGAGATTAGGGAGGGGGAGAGAATAGGGAGGAGCAGGGAGACAGGAAGAAAAAGAAATATATGTCTATTTTAAAAACATATTGCAGTTAGTGGCTCGGGAGGCTGAGGCAGGAGGATTACAAGTTCAAAGCCAGCCTCAGCAAAAGCGAGGAGCTAAGCAACTCAGTGAGACCCTGTCTCTAAATAAAATACAAAATAGGGCTGGGGAGTTCAATTCCTGGTACCCACCTCCCAAATAAGTTGCAGTGACAGAGCAGCAAGGGCTACATTCAAATCATAAAGTGGATGACTGTTACAGCACTAGGTCAGGGTTCCCAGACTTTTCATAGAAGAATTACTCAAGGAACCAGTTAAACTTCTAGCTCCAGGAACTCATGCTGGGAATAGTGTTTCTTAACTCTGGCTGCACGTTGAGATCAGATTCTGATGCAATTTATCTGGGCATCAGGAGCCCTAAAAGCTTCCCAGGTGACTCAGATAGGTAGTGAATGTGAGAAGCTCTGGTCTAGAGTAGCGTGCAGGAGCCTCCCCTCATGCAGGCACACCAGGTGATGTGAGTGAAGCTGCTGGCCAGCCTGAACTAGGCAGGCTAGTGCAGTCAGGGATGGTCCTACCTCCCCCTAGGGGAAGTACAGTGGAGCAGGAGTGTTAGAGTGAGTTTGCAGAATGACTAGGAGTGAGTGGCATGGATGCAAACATTTGGACCAAAGCAAATGTAGGCAGTCTCATTGGCGGGAAATTTTTATCTTTTTAACTCTCATAGTTACTTTTTTTGGCTCTCTTTAGCCCCCCCTCCCCCCCCCCCCGGCCCCAGTACTGGGGATTGAACCTTTGAATCCAAGGTGCTCACCACCAAGCCACATCCTCTGTCCTTTTCTTTCATTTTGAGACAGGGTCTTGCTAAATTGCTGAAGCTGGCCTTGAATTTGTAGTCCTCCCCTTCAGCCTCCCCAGTCACTGGAATTATAGGCTTGTGTCCTCACACCCGGCTTCCCTGTACTGTAGCTTCTTAAAGAGTCAAAAAGGCTTGGTGTGGCTGGGTGTGGTGGTGCATTCCTGTAACCCTAGAAGCTCAGGAGGCTGAGGTAGGAGGATTGCAAGTTCAAAGTCAGCCTCAGCTGAAGTGAAACACTAAGCGACTCAGTGAGACCCTATCTCTAAATAAAATACAAAATAGGGCTGGGGATGTGGCTCTGTAGTCAAGTGCCTCTGAGCCCTGGGTTCAATTCCCAGTACTCAAAAAAGAAAAGAAGAAGAAAAGAAAAAGAAAAGCACCTGTAAAGCAAATTGGGAGGCTGAGGCAGAAGATTGGTAAAGTTCAAGGCCAGGCTGGCAACTTAGCAACACCCTGTCTCCAAAAAAAAAAAAAAAAAAAAAAAAAAAAAAAAAATCAGAAAGATGCTTATTTTACTGATTCTGGTATTTGGGAATAAAGAATATTCAAATCAGAATTCTAAGTGTCTTTTCCAGCTCTGAGCTTGGTTATGTGACCTGAGCAATAAATACAATCCCCCTGAGCCCAGTCATACATGCTTTTATAACCTAAGAATATTAATATCTTCCATCTTTAACTTCACAAGGTTTTAAGAGAACCAAATCTCAAAGAACCATGTATACTATAAATCACTATAAAAATGAATGCTATTAGTATATTAATCAGTGACACATAACTGAAAACATAAGGTGAAATATCTCCTATTTTCAAGTTGCCTTTCATAACTCATATCTGATTTGTTCTTGCTTCTTGGTGCACATAAACATTTAAATTCAATACACAGAACACCTGGGTGTGATAGCATTGCTACCTTAACAAGATATTGTTTCTCCTAAGATAATGGGGGCAGGGATGGACCTCTAAGAAGTCTGTGTGAGAATAATAACACCAAAGTTTTAAGTAATATAATCCCAATCAAGAAGTTTAGAAGTCTTTTATTTCTTATAGCCAGAAAATTGAAGGAGAAATTTAGGTTTAGTAATGTGATATGTGTTTAATGCAATATGGGCAATGACCGTTTAATTCTCTTATTACAATAAGACCTAGAAATACTCAGATAAGATTTTTTTGCCCTAGAGCTGGTGGTGTAGCTTAGTGGTAAAGCACTTGCCTATCATGCTTGAGGTCCTAAATTAAATCCCAGCAGCCCACAAAAAAGTGAGAGATACAGTGTCCTGGACATTTACCAATATTGATATTTTATCAGAATCATGAATTACACATTGAGTTCTTTTACATAAGAGCCCACAAAATCCATATAATTACACATTTTCCCAGTTAGAAATCCTCCTAGATAAGTTTATCAATCACCAAGGGTAACTGAGGTGGTAAACTCAGAAAGCAAGTGAAGGGCGCCCTCTGGTGGTTTAGAGCAACAACGGGAATGAATTAGTTCAATCTTATTTTTTTCTTAAACAATGTTATTATATTTTTCAATCTTTAAATCAGAATATGAAAATCTAGTTCTTCTAGTTTCTTAACGTCAGACACCCCCCTTATCCATAAGGAATTTTAAAAACTATGCTTAACTGATACACAAAATATTGTACATATTAATGGAGTACCATGTGATGTTTCAATACATGATACAATGTGTAATGTTTAAATCAGATTAAACATATCTATATAATTTTTATCTATAGTCATCCTAATATGCAATACCACAGTGGAACTTCTTACGCCTATCTAACTGTAACTTAGTACCCATTGATCAACCTTTCCCGGTCCGCCTCAGCCCATGCCCACCCTAATAAGGAGTTTTTGTATTTCCAAAGACTCATTGTATAATGGACTACATTAGGATACACTATTTATATTGTCATATATTATTTAGGATATCTTTTACATAAGCCTCGAGGAAAATTTTAGCGGGGGAAGTGTTTTCATTAAGAAATAATTCTTAACTAAAAACAAGCCAATATGGCACTTGTAAATAGAACCTCTTAATCTAAACTTTTTAAAATTTTTTTTTCTTAATTGTTGATAGACCTTTATTTTATTTATTTACATGTGGTGCTGAGAATTGAACCCAGTGTCTCACACATACCAGGTAAGTGCACTATGGCTGAGGCTTGGCCCCAGCCACTTAATCTAAACTTGACTCACAATTTACTGTGTATTTGTTTTGTTTTAGGGTGGGGTTGGGATTGCCTTGGGACAGTTGGAGTTTGTGATGAGGTTCCAAAGTAATTTACAGTAATTCCTGTTATCAGGCATATGAGCAGAGAACTCCTTCTCTAGAACCTCCCAGCTTTACTCATTTTTGTTTTGAGAGCTCCTCACAGATGACTCCATTTTGATCCTGACAACTTTCACATTACATGGGAGGTGCAAATTGGGGTAGGTAAAACAAATGCAATGCTCTGCCTTCACAGGAGGACAGGATAGGGTTCTGGGTCTTCCTGTGATTCTAAACGGGCCTTACTTACATTTGTTCTTTAATAGAAAAAAAGAAAAGAGACATTCATTAGAGAGCCATCTTGGATTGGATCACTGATACTTTAGTTATCAAGTTCTTCTATCATTTATATACTACAACGTCCTACCTTCCCCCAGCATAGCTTCCTGGGAGGCGAATGTGGTAAACTAGGCTTTACAAAGTCAGCAGGAGGTGCAAATTCAATACCATTGTGTATTTTCAAATGTTTATAAAACTTCAGATTGTCCAAGCCCCTACTTTTCAATGATGGTATAGGGAATTTTGTTATTAAAACACCCAAATTTGGGCTGGGGCTGGGGCTCAGTTGTAGAGCGCTTGCCTAGCATGTGTGTGGCACTGGGTTCGATCCTTAGCACCACATAAAAATAAACAAATAAAATAAAGATATTCTGTCCATCTATAACTACAAAACACCCAAATTCTTTCTCAGAACCAGTGTATACACACAAACTGATAATTCCATTGTGTTCTTAAATGTCTTAAAACATAAAACAGAAACAAAAGGAAAGGAAGTGATGAGAAGCCCCTTCACCCTTGACTTTCCACAAAACTAGTTTCACAGTCTGCCTCTCTTGTAGAACCTTCCGACTCACTCCACTGGTTCCATTCCTCTCTGTCTTCAATCTAGGAGATCCTTGAAATGTGAAGAACAGGTCATGAGAAGACACTATTGAGGAATGGAGCAAGTATCGTTTTAAAATCTGACATTTAAATCCACTTCTCTATTCTTTGTTTTATTGTCACATTGACTAGTTTCAAATTCACAATGAGGAATGGGTAAAGATATCTACTTTTTAAGCATAAAAGCAAAGAACAGAAGTGCTATGGGGTTTCTATTTATCATTTTAGCAAGAAAACTGTGAAGTAATTTTCTTGCAATATAATAATGTTGTTAAGGAATCAGCTGTTCAATTGTAATAACATTGCATTTCTGCTATTTTATGTTATTTTCTCCGATAACTAAATAAAACAGTAAACAAAAGAGTGGGTCAATTCTTTTCATCTTGAAAAATCAACTTACCTTTTCTAGTTGCTGCATTATATTCTTTTTATTCCTATTCAAATGAATAATATAGGCCATGTTGCTATTCCCCCCACACCAAGATTCTGCTATTTACTTTCATACACATTGCACCAAAATTTTCTGTCCATCAATCTGGATACTTTCTATTGAACTGTTTTCCCATTTAGTAATCTTCTGTTGCTTCTAGCCTGTTAACCTCATCTGTTGAATTCTTATTTTCAGGCATTCTAAGTTTTAGTCCTAGAATTTGTTTCACTTCTGGAACTTCTCCTATATTTATGACATTTATTTTTAAAGTCCTTGTATAATATCTGCAGTATCTTTGTGTGGTCTGTAGGTTTTGTTTCCAGCATGCTACATATGATTGGATATGACCTTACAGATGGAAATCCATTGAGGCGCTGGATGAGAGTATGTTCTCTCTCAAGAAGGGCTAAGATTGCTTTTGCAATTAGACAGCTGCTAGTGTCCAGCTAGCCACCTTGGTTCCATTAAGTGTTAGTTTTAGGCTCTGTTAGGATTGGTCTGTTTCCATTTTGCTTTTTCCAGGTATGTGACCCTCAGTTCTGGGGCCTGACCTTTATTCCTAGTTGAGCCCTCCCTCTTGTAGGATAACACAAAAAACTCAGGATGTTGCCTAGATGCATCTTAGTTGCCGAGGAACCCTGTGCTGAGGAAATCTCTAAGTCCTTTAGCTTCCCAGACAGGGGTGGGATTCAGGTGAGATAAGGAAGGTGTCTAAGGCAAGGCACCACCATGAAAATGAGCACTTGTACTCCTGAGGGGCCTCTGGCCTCACCCTGGTCCTTGATGCTGCTCTCTGCTACTGTTTCCTGCGGAGTTTTAGGATTCATTGTCTTGAAATGATCCCATGTGTTGGGGGGGCCTGCCTTCTCTGTACACTCTCCTCTTTTGAATTTGTCCTTTAAATTTCTAGCTTTTTGTCAGTTTTCTCTGCTCAGTAAGACTGCCACTTTTACATTCCCTCCCCTTCACCCCTCAGGGAGCTGTCAAGTGTTCTTAGGGAAAAGATGGGGGTGAAGGTGTGCTGGTCCCAATGCTTGCCGTTTTTTAAGGTTCAGAGCCCTTCATGCTCCTGGCTATACTGGTTACCCTCCAACACCAACAATGGGTACTTATGCTTTTGTCTAAACAAATTAGTCTCTTTTACTGATTGCTGGCATATGCAATAGACCAGACTTTGGTTCTGGTCTTTTGGGGATGCTGTTTCAAACCAGGCCATCCTTTGGCCTCAACCAAATGTGCATTTATTGTGTTGTTTCTGAATAATTTTTATTGATATGACAAAACGTTGTTTGTTTGGTGCCAGGGATCGAACCCAGGGCCTTGTGTATGCAAGGCAAGCACTCTACCAACTGAGCTATATCCTCAGCCCTGATATGACAAAACATCGTATCATAAATGTTAAGGAAAAAGCATAAGCTCCAAACCATATATAATGTAACCTAACTTTAAAAATCATCCTCATCTGTACATGTATACACACCTGTTTATCTGGCCAGATGAAAAATAAAATGTTAAGTTATTTCTAGGTAACAGAACTATGTATTATTTCTACTTTTAAAGGGTTTCCATGTTTTGAAAGGATCAATTAAAATATTACTAGCTACTTTCAGGTGATAGGATTGTGTTTTTTTAAAAGGTTTTCCATATTCTCTAAAGGTACAATACTACTTTTTATTTTTATTTTTATTTTTTGGATACTGGGGATTGAACCCAAGATTTCTTAACCACTGAGCCACATCCCCAACCCTTTTTAGTTTCTATTTTGAGACAGGGGCTCAATTAAGTTGCTTAGGGCCTCGCTAAATTGCTGATGCTGGCTCTAAACTTTGAATCCTTCTGCCTCAGTTGCTGGGATTACAGCTGTGAACCACCATGCCAGGCAAACACTTTCTTTTTTAACAAAAAGTTTTTATAACAAAATGTTCTTCACATCCTAAGTGAATCATATATCATTGAACAAGAGTGTGAATATGTGGATATATTCGATATACTTAAAGATGGCCAAGAAAAAAGTAGGAGTCCTAGTAGACTGCCAAAAAAATAAAGTGAATTATTCATGTGTCGAGTGATGGGAAGTTAAAATAATTATGGGATTGCCCAGTTTATAGAGCTCAACAGTTTTATCAAATTGTACAATGATGCATAAATTGCTGGGTCCACTTACATTCACATTTTAGATTTTTGATACTGATATATCCAGGATTTGATTGTTCCTTTCAACACCATCATAATTATCAGGAAACCCTGTTAAGAAAATTCTAAAATAATTTCTCCAAAAGGCTTTAAAATTTTTTTATGTCAGGCCACTCTTTCTGACCAAAGTATGACTTGATTCACAAATTTTCACAATCCCTGTTGGAAAACACAAGATAATTCCTAATGATGGCAGGACCCACTTTTCTTGTTTTGTATTTTTGTAAATAAATTTCACGATAATAAATAACCACCACTATCTGAGAATGTTAAAAACTTAACTTATGGTGACACTGGTGTAGGTACTGACTAAGGTGCTGACTAAATGGTGTAGGTACTGACTAAATTTTTCAAATTTAGCAATCACCCAACTCTCTCTCTCTCTCTCTCTCTCTCACTCACACACACACACACACACACACACAAACAAAATCTCCAAAACCAATCATAAATGCCAACGTTATATGTTTTATTTTTAATCAAGTAATTTTAAGCCTCAAAATATCCATAATTGAAAGAATAAGACATGAAGCATGAAGTGAGAATATAAACCCATGTCTACAGAAAGACAAATAGCGCTTCAGTCCACCGAGGTGACTGACCATGCGAGAAGTGCCATTCCAAACATCGACTCCATTTTTGTCCTTTAGAAACAGACAGTTCAAGTGTTTTTCTTCTTCACTTGTAAACAACATGAGTCAAAATGGACAATGAGGTGATCTAAATACTACGCAGGATTACTTCAAAACACTAGATAAAACACCGTATTAAAGACATATAGAAATCAGGGTCCACTTTGGTCTCTAGTATGGTTAGAGGTGTTAATACCAAAAAAGCAACACACACTAATTAAAGCCAGCTTGGTAGCGGGTGCCAGTGGCTGACAGATGTAGGCGATTCAAGAGGTAGTCAACAACATTATGTTCAAGCTGGTAACTCTCACAAGGGTTAAGCCACAGATGTATTAAATATAATACTTTCTCACAGTACAGTACTTTACCATAACTTTGCAGCTTTGTTCCAAACATAAAATTAACAAGGAATCATAGGTCAACCTTCCACTCTAAGTGAACAACTAGGAATCAGATCACACAATCACCACATCTTAAAGAGGTTGTTGACAGTTATGCGAGACAGAATTCGAAGCTTTCAACAAGTGTTCTTTCCTAAAACAAATCTCATTAAGACATCTAGAAAATTAAAGTCAGTGCGGCTGTACTTGTACATACTTTCCCAATTTTTATAACCGTGGGAAACACACATATATATTTTATGATAAACATTTCTTAGAGAAAACAGATAAATTAATTTAAGTTAACTTTAAGACTTAATGAGATTTCCCATGGCCTGTATAACTCATCATACAGTGAACATTAGAATCTATTAACACTTATGGGCTTCTATTCACAAACTAAATACAACCAGCAGTAACTTGGGACTGCACTGGTGCAAAATAAAACTGAGCCAGAATTCAAGGAAAAAAAATATTGGCAATAAAAAATATCCTATATTTGGAGGTGGGCTGATGTTAATAACATGTTGCTGGTTTTTTTTTTACATTGCACACTAAACTTCCAAGTTAAAAGCAGGTGAAAATCTTTCTAAGAATCTTTCCATTTTAAAAATACATCCCAAGACTAGAAATGCAAATATAAAAATGTTTCCACTATAATCTGCCATGTAGCAAATATGTAGCTTACAGGCTAAGAGACTGGTAGTGCATCTTCTTTAGGAATTACATTTGTGTTGACACGAGGGCGAGGTCAAGGGACAGCTTAATTCGCAGACCCTCTTCCCTCAGTAGCTAGGAATGCATTGCACTTTTGAGTTCACTCCTTGGCAAGCCAGTGCTAGCTAGTTAAGCCTCGGGAGCTGCAATATGCTTTGGCTGCAGGGCAGCAGAGATATGTAAATAAAGGAGATTGGCATCTTTTATAACTGTTTGCCCAGCATGAGCTCCCTCATCCTCAAATTCCTGCTACCCCTTCTTGCCCCCCACCTCTGGGCAAAGCAGCTATTTCCAAGATTGCTTCTGTGTTCTGTTTTGCTTAAGTAGAAGAGTGCCCATAATTCTTTAAACTAAATACAAGATAACTTCAAGGAAATACTTGGAGCCTTAGCTGACTAAAACAAGATGCTTCATGATTCACAAGAGTTTGTCAAAAACCACAGTTGTGATTTGCTATCTATAATATAGATAAAAAAGATTCTGTACCAGAGTTGTCAGCCACGTGAGGCTGGAGCAGCATAAAGGTGTGCTATGTATCAACTATGAGGTAGCTGTGTGCTGTAAACACAGTATTTAACCCATGTAAATGAACCATGTGCTCACATCAGCGATCTTCACATCTGGAAGGAGTTGAGGGATTTTCACATGAAATAAAAACAGAAGAACTGATATCTGCTATTCAGGATTTTGATCTCGGTCAAACTTGGAGGTAGTTGCTAATATCAAGTACACATACTCACACAAAGTTCTGTTATTTGGCTTGTTTTGAGTAAGCAGAACTGTGGACTACACTGTAAAGAAACAACAACATTATATGATATGTTCCCTGAGCAAAGTTCTTTGTCCTGAGTATGTTATGTAATAGTGGCAATTTTCTCATATAAAAAATAAATCCCAACTCTTAACCATAAGATAGGTTTGGTATGTGCTTTTAGTAGTTCAGTCTGGTCAGATGCTGGAACAGTTTTTAAATTGCACCTATATGGTCCACAGTTCTCAAGTGTTTCTGTTTTCATTTTTTACCATGATCTCAGCTCTGAACTTTTATATGTAAACAGGAATGTCCAATGTTCAAGTCCATAATTTCCTATGTCTATAAAGTCAAGGAACTTTGGTTTGAAATTTCAAAGTGACGTATTTTGCATTTTACTGTTAACCTGCTTGTTATACCTGCTAAAAATTAAGCAATGCCACTTTGATTTGTCTACATAATTTAAATAAGCTTGAAATCCTCACATAAGGCAAGGAAGTACTTCTCTACAGCTATATCACATTCAATATCGTCAAAGGTAAGCTTTGCTTCACAGCACACTGATATTTCAATATATACCATGGAGATTCTCAAACACTGTCATAAAATTCAAGCTGAGCTGTAAAGCACTGGCAGGCCAGTCTGAGGCATTTTCTTCTGGTGGCTAGCTGAAACAGCAGTGACTATACCAATATCCCACGACAGCACATGTGGGAGAGGGAGCAGGAACTGTTCAGCAGAACATATCACATTTGAGTCATTCTAATTTCTTTCTGATTATCTGAGCTTATGCCAACAGGCCCATACAAAACTATATTTATTGCCAATATTAAGCATATAATTAACTGGTACCTTCTTAGAGGTGTTTCAGAAATTTGCCTACAACATCTAGAACCAGGATGACTCCAAAATAACTCTGTTCATGACTGAAACATTAAGGGACCGGTACTACAACTGGTCCCTAGCTATTTGTTACTATAACTGAGAACCAATCCCAGAAGATTCTCATCCTCAGTATCTGTTTATCCTGAATTCACCATATGGGTTACTTCAGCCTAAGCACTGAAGGTAACTTCCATCAGATCAATGCTACTGTATGAGATACTTACAGCTGCGTGGTTGGAGAGGTTTTTCCCTCTGCCCCAGGCTTGTCACTCTAGTTGCCTGCCACCAAACATAACACTTTTTAGCATCATTCACAGGTCATACCTATTGGGCAACTGGGAACATCTGCTGAATTTTCATTCTCAACCCCAGTATTTTATTCATTTCCATGCTGCTTTTTTGTTGTTGTTGTTTTAGAAACGAGTTAGAGAACTCTCCAGGGGAAATAAAACCAGCCACCAAAATATATACCAAATGATTGGAGTTTTCCTCTAAGGTCTTCAGTAGTTAAAAAAAAAAAAGGAGGGCTCCCTACTCTACGTGATGGTCAGAAGATCAACTTGGTCAAGGGAAGCTGCTATTGCCACAATCCTTTAAAAACTTCAGAACATGTAAAAGATAACAATGATCTGATATCAAAATACCATTGAAAATAATCAAGTCACTACATTTATACATCACCCTCCCCTTCATTTCTCTTAATAGGCATGTGATTTATAATCAAAACATAGAATTAAAAACATTGAAATATCGGCACAGAAATTACACATTCATTGTCTTTTCTGGAGTTATGTAGCCCAGAATCAAAAATGCTTATGGCAGTTAGAGGCATATGGAGTTAAGGTACTACCTTCAAACAGGAGAGAATGAGAAAAAAAAAAAACCCCATAGATATATTTTTTAAAAAAAGGCAATCTCAAACTTGAGAGAAAATGGATATCTTAAAAACCTTTAGTACCATATGATTGGCAGCTCTGAGATCTGAAGTATCCTTTGGTTCACACAAAAGGTAACAGTCATGTTTTTATTTTTATGTAATATAAAAGAAGTGGTACTCAAAAGAACTCCAGGGGTTGTTTTTGAAACCATCTTAAATGCTTCACATGGATTTTCAATTCTTGGAGATGTCCAATTATGTGAGGGAGGGTGTGTGCTTACAGCTACATACACACATATATAAAGATAACCCCTCTTTATATGTATGTCTACATTCCTGTGTAAAATCTTCATACACACACACACAGATTCAGGCTCTCTCCCTCTCACACATGTACATACTGATACACACAGTATCTCATTCTCTGAATTACATAAAACATGACACCCTGCTCAAATGCAATTTACTTAGAGTGATTTGTCTGTTTAAAAAAATTCACAGTTCCTCAACAGTAGTTAAAATCCCAGGTAAGCTGCTGTCTGTGAAATACTGTTCCCCTGTACTTGCATGAGGTAGACTTCCCAACTGGGTAGAGAACATGATACGTTAAGAAGTATTATGTCTTTTTCCTTTTCTGAACTGAAGGCCCCTTCTTGTTTTGCTCTTCTGGTGCTGCAGAAGCCTTTGCAGAGGAAGCTTCTTGGGGTGACCTGCCTGACCGTTCTGAGATCTCTGACCTAGCCTCCTGAGGAAATGGTGGGGATGTGCAGCCGTGCCCACCTCCCACTTCTCGCGGGGAGGTCGAAGCGCATGGCTGGGATTCTGCTTCCTGTCTTCCCTGAGAACTGGCAGGCAGCTGTGCAACAGTTTTATGTGGGCAGTTTGCCACCATGTGCATGATGCTCTGACAGTAATGGCACTTCTTTGGCTGAGGAGGTAGACTACATTCCTTAGCATGATGATCAAGGCCACCACAGTTGTAGCATCTGCAAGCAAGAATGAAGAAAACATCTTAGATGTAGGTAGTATGCTTTGTTAAAAATTTAAAGTAAAAATTTGATAAGCAATGCAATTATGTAAAATAATCATTTACACAGGAATGTAGACATTAGCTTTAAAATACCAAAATACACAAACTGTCTATGAGATCAGCTTATTTTAATGTACCTTCTTAAAAGTAATGTTATTTATACCGTTATGTTATACTGGTTGCTTCAAGGACATCAGCACCAAAACATTCTGGCAACTTTAAAAAATTAATTTTGTTAAACATAACAATCAATGAAAAGCATATAAGTACTAAAACATGAAAGAATACTCATTGCCATTTACAGATGACTTGTTTAAATTTAACAGGGTATTATATTTTATTTTTGTGGTACTGGGTATTGAACCTAGGGACCCTCTACCACTGAGCTATATCCCCAGCCTTTTTTATTTTGTGACAGGGTCTCATTAAATTGCCCAGGCTAGCCTTGAACTTGCAATCCTCCTGTTCAACATCCCAAGTGTCTAGTATCACAGGTGCACATCACCACAACTGGTGCATCAGGTTATTTTTAGAGAACAGGTTAGTCCACTAGAGGGCAGTCAATATTCAACAAAATAGCCAGGTAGCTTTGAAAACAACAGTATAAAAATACAGCTGTTTGCTGTGATGTGAAATAGCAATTTGCTCAGCAAATGGAAAATATGGACCAAACTAAATTTTATGAATTTAACACCTCTTTGGGTGTTAATTATTTTTACTGTGGAAGCCAGTAGAACTAAAGCTTTTCCTTTGTACAAAATTTAGTAGTACACTGAAATTTGATATATAAATAAAATATCAAGTCAGAAAATCTGGCAAATTACCAAGTAATTTTATAGCAACACCAGGATAATACTATAAAACAAACATTCTAAATACTTAGATCAGATTAATAAAGTATTGCACTAGTTTAGTGACCAGAAAAGTTTACTTTCTTTTCCCTGTGGAAATTAGTTTTCCTTAGGGTGAATTTTTCTACATTGGAATAAAGAGTAATCCATAATATTTGAATGTACACAGGAGGGACAAGGTTTTGTAGTAGATGTTTGAAAATTTAAGTTAGTTTCTAACTTAAATTTAAATTTAATTTAGCTGAGCAAGGAAATTATTTGGAAGCTATCTCGGCTCAATTTCAATAGTTTTTCTTTTAAATTGAGATATTAAAAACAACAAAAGAAGTGGAGAAATAAAGGAAAATTTATATTTACAAAGGTTAATCTGAATATTGCAGATAGAATTTATTTAGTGATTTGTTTTCAAGTAAAATGTTTTAAAAGCTTTCTAGTCTAAATTTATTTTCTAAATACATTTATGATTCCACAATTCTCATTACAAAGCACAAATAACAGGTTACAATGTTAAAAAAAAAACACAGATAAATATGTAGTAACTGCGAGAATTACTGTAAGACCATAGGAACAACAAAAGTTAACTGTAACTAATTATATTTGTACATGTGTGAGGCAGTATCCAGCTCAACAACTTACACTACCTTATATGTCAAAGACAAACTCCTAACCTAATAAGCAGTATATGTAGAATACTTAATATTTTATCTTCTGGGATCCCTTTCACAGGTGAATTTTCTCAATTGGCAAAAACAATGGCAACTATTGTCTTCCTTCTAGTTATCAATATTAACCTTACAGATTGTAGAATAATGGATTCACAAGACAGGCTTTTATGCTGTGCAGTTATTAACCAGTGTTAATTTGTTAACTTACTATTTATCCTTGTGGTGACTTTTCCATAGGTTAAAAAAATGCATATAATTACTTATATCATGTATATTATCTTTGCAACATTAAGGTGATTGATTATACTATATTTATGTATTATCCTGTTTTTTTTTTAATTTAAGTTTAGGTTTTTTTTTTTTTACTTAAGTTAGATATATATATTCAACACAGGATCATGCTTACAAAAAATTAAAGGGAAAACCAAAAAAATCATGTGTTTTGATTATTTATTGTATTAACTCATAAGTTAACAAAAAAACATTACAGTACAGATTCAATACTGTTTCAACCATATGCTCTAAGAGATGGTGTCAAATTAAAGAATAAAAATTACTGACAAATGCTTGAAATCCACACAGAATAACACTCTCAAAATGGCATCTTTGAAATGTGACCCCATTACGTATGATAATATTTTCCCATATAGTTCTTTTCTATAATGGGTAAGTGAATACTACATTAAATTTGCCCATCTGTAAAGTATCTTTCTTTTGAATTAAGTCCACTTGCTGAGGATAACATCCAGTTAGGAGCTCATCTTCAGAGAGAGAAAAACAGGGCAGAGGGCTCAGTAAAGAGCTGGCTCTCCTGCTGACATGTCGATTTCATGTCACTGTGGCATGCACCGTGGTCTTCGACTAGGGAACTATTCTGCCCACTTTCACAAATGGCATCTTTGATTACACTCTATGCATTTAGTACCTTTGGGTTGTAAGAGTTGTTTATAAGGATACTATATAATTTTGGTTTTCATGCATTCTGATCTGCATGGTTAATTCACCCCCTTGGCTTTTCAGATACATGCTATCATATGGCCAGGCTTTGCCTTCCACATTGAAAAGATTTGCATTCAGTGTATATGTGCTTGGTTTTAGAAGGGGGAGGAGTGGTATTTATTCTCCTTTTCTATTTAATCATTCAGTGTCAATCATTCTTACTAAGAGTGCAGATCACATCCCATTAAGAAATCCCTTCCTTCCCAAGGGACTAACACCAAAATGGAAATGTCCAGCTACCTTTCAGCTCATAAATGATACCATTACCAAAAACTCCGCCAAGCTATATGTGGTTCTGGTCCCTTTTGTTCACACTCCACGCTTCTCCAAATCAGCTTGTTTTTTATTAGTTTGTATGAATTTTACATTGTGATGTGAGTATAAAAATGGCAAGTGTGGCCACATACAGCTACATGCTTAAGAAATATAAGGGTATAGTGTCACAATCAAAGACTACACAAAGAAAACTACAAACATATTTTGTTATATATATGCATAGCCCCACATAAAAAATAAAATACTTTGCTTGCCTATTACAAGTGAAACCCTGGGATGGATCCCCAGCACAGAAAAAAAAATTAAAATAATAGACAAATAAAATTATACATGTTAAGTATTTTATAAAATGCTGAACCAATGATACAAAGTATGTTTTCTTACCTATTAAACCTAAAGATGAAACAAAAATACTCTATTTAATCTTAGAATGGTTAAGTTATTCATAAAATTATAAATACTTCTAACAAGCTAACACATTCTCTAAGTATTATTTATTTTAAAAACTCTAAAGAGTAAAACAAAAATTGGAGTCATTTTAAAAGACTATCAAAGTAAGATTAAAATTTTTAACTGAAAGGAGAACTGCCTATCAACAGATAGAGCACCTAAGATGGCCAAGTAAATAGAAACCAATCTTTTAGGCTTTTATAAATCAAGACTACAAGACTGTATCAGATAATAGGTTAATAAAAATATCCAAATTTCCTAAGCCTTCATTTTTAAAAAGAAAACTGTGCTTAGTAATAAGAATTTAGGTCTGCTATGACCCTTGAAAAATCTCAAATTTTGAGGTCCAAACAAAGAAATACATAAATTATATTTTCAAATGATATCACAGCAATAATGTTCAGAACTAAGCTCAACTGAGGATCACTATAAGTATACAGAGATTTTCAAGTGATACTTCAAATGTCTTAAATTAAAGGCTTCATCAAATGTAGGTTTCCCTTGATCCCAAAAGTGATCACAACAAAAAAATTAGGGAGAGATATGATATTACAGAGAGAGAGAGAGAGAGAGCTAGCCAACCAGATGTAGCTGTCTAAAAGTGTAAGTTACGTGCTTCTCCATTGACTAAGAATTTATATGGAAATTCAAATCTACGAGGGTCAGACATTAAGGACAAAGATACAATGATCTGCAAGCTTCTCAACAGAAAGGAAATGTTGAGAGAATAGTAAGTAAAGCAGTATCAGGGACAAAGAATAGAGTGGAAAAAGTGATAGTTTTAGGCAGGAAAAGGTATAAGCCAGGAATAGATAAAAATCCCTGGAAAAGAAAGATGAGAAAAAGCATTGGTAAAGTTTCCAAATGGGATGCCAGAGGGGCTTAAGAAAAGTCACAGACTGTACAGAATTTCAGGACCCAAATTGTAAAGATAATCCACTCTCTGAAGAAATTATCATATTTAATATAGGTTTCAAGTGAAATCCAGAAAGGAGGGGTTGGGAATATATCTTAGCATGCATGAGGCCCTTAATTCAACTCTCAGCAGCAAAAAAAAAAAAAAAAAAAAGAGAGAGAGAGAGAAAAAAAACCCCTCACACAAAAACCAAATAACCCCCAAACAAACCAAAAACAAAACCCAGAAATGATACTAATAACATTCCTCAATTTTATATTTCTGATTCTAATAAATCTGAATACTTGTTTCTAATCAGTAAGTGTCAATTAGCCCAAAACATGGGAATGCTGGACCCCAGCCTGGTGGTGTTGGAGGTAGGTGGGTAGAAATATTATCAGAGAACTCAAGAGAGCCAAAAGGAAAAGACCCAGAACATAGCTTTTGATAGGAACAATGTGCCCACCCTATGCCTCCTGAGAGTAAAAGGGATTGAGATCAACCTTCCAGAGGTCCCATTTTGTCCTGATAGCTTTTATTCAATCTACATTATATATGTTTGGGTATGGCTTATTCTTTCCATAGGCTCTACCCCAAAATACCCAGAAGAGAGTTAAGAAACTGATGAGAGTTCAAAACACAATTTGAGTCTAATGTATGAAAGATGATATATCATGAGCTATGTAATGCTTTAAATAATCAATAAAAAATTAAAAAAAAAAAAGAAACTGATGAATCACAGAACTAGAGAGGTCCTTCAACAATACTCACGTTTCTCTATCAAAAACAAACATGTGCTCTATAGAGTTTGCTTCTTTTATTTCATTCTTCTTAAACCAAACTCCTAAGACTGTAAGCCAGACTATATAACATTTAATAAAGTTAATTTTAAAAATATTCTTCCTGGGCTGGGGATGTGGCTCAAGCGGTAGCACACTCGCCTGGCATGCGTGCGGCCCGGGTTCGATCCTCAGCACCACATACCAACAAAGATGTTGTGTCTGCCGAGAACTAAAAAATAATAAATATTAAAAGATTCTTCTCTCTCTCTCTCTCTCTCTCTCTCTCTCTCTCTCTCTCTCTCCTCTAAAAAAAAAAAAAAAGAAAAAAAAATATTCTTCCTAAGTACAATAGGTAAGAACATTGAATTTTCAAAAATATCAGTGGCAATGTTCTTTTAAGAAGTTTCCTAAAGAATATATGAAAAAAATATGCATTTAACCCCAGGCAAGTTTTCCTTAGTATCTTTTGAAAGCTAAAAGTCAGTATCACCCTCCTCTATTAATTTAATTAATGCTGAAAAAACAAATCTATATACATTAGGGCTAAACATACTGTTAACAAAATTAAAATGACAAAAATAATATAATTCAATTAATTTAGCACTATGTACTAAAAGTTTTTAATGTTACATAATTTAATCTTCCTCCAAACCCTGTGAAATAGGTACCACAATATCTATACTTTATTGGTGAAGAAATGAAGAAACTCAAAGAATTTACCTAGTGAAAGGAAATTTTAATTGAAAATAGTATGTTTCACTTCCGTTTTTTTTTTTTAGGGGGGATACTGAGGATTAAACCCAGAGATACTTACCCACTAAGCTACATCCCCAGCCCTTTTATTTTTTTTAAGACAGGGTCTTACCAAGTTGCTGAGGTTGAGCCTTGAACCTCCTGCTTCAGCCTCCAGAATCACTGGGATTATGGGTATGCACCACTGTTCCCAGCCACTTCCATTTTTATTATACCACAGTGTTATAACCAATAATATGGATGCCATTTTATTATATATAAATATATGTCTAAAAAATAAAATCCTGAAAGGACTCAAAAAGTTAAACACCAACAAAACAAATAACCCAATCAATAAATGGGTCAAGGACCTGAACAGACACTTATATATACAATCAATCAACAAATATATGAAAAAATGTTCAGCATCACTAACAATTAGAGAAGTGCAAATCAAAACCACTCTAAGATTTCATCTCACTCCAGTTAGAATAGCAGCTATTAAGAACACAAACAACAGTAAGTGTTGGCGAGGATGTGGGGAAAAAGGCACATTCATACATTGCTGGTGGGACTGCAAATTGGTGCAGCCAACATAGAAAGCAGTATGGAGATTTCTTGGAAAATTAGGAATGGAACCACCATTTGACCCAGCTATCTCTCTCCTTGGTCTATACCCAAAGGACTTAAAAGTAGCATACTACAGGGACACAGCCACATCAAGGTTTATAACAGCACAATTCATAATAGCTAAACTGTGGAACCAACCTAGATGCCCTTCAATAGATGAATGGATTCAAAAAATGTGGCATATATACACAATGGAATATTACTCAGCAATAAAAGAGAATAAAATCATGGCATTTGCAGGTAAATGGATGGAGTTAGAGAAAATGCTAAGTGAAGTTAGCCAATCCCAAATAACCAAATGCTGAATGTCTTCTTTGATATAAAGAGGCTGATTCCTAGTGGGACAGGGAGAGGAAGCATGGGAGGAATAGAGAAACTCTAGATAGGGCAGAGGGGTGGGAGGGGAGGGGAGGGGCATGGGGTTAGAAATGATGGTGGAATGTGTTGATCATTATTATGCAAAATACATGTATAAAGACACAAATTGGTGTGAATATACTGTGTATACAACCAAAAATATGGAAAAATTGTGCTCTATATGTGTAATAAGAATTGTAATGCATTCCGCTGTCATATATAAATAATAAAAAAATACCAGCATACACTCCTATGTGTGTGTGTGTGTGTGTGTGTGTGTGTGTGTGTGATTTGAAGTAGATTTTTCTTTGTCACTACACTGGAGAGGTCGGCCAGTTCCTCTCTTGAGCTTTCTATAAAATGAAAGGCTGGGAATAGATTAGTTCAGATTTTTTTCACTGCCAAAGCCAGGTTTTATTTCTATCCCTCCTATATTTCACACAATGAAAATTTTTGTTTTAAATATCGGCAAATATTTTTTTCATTCTCTTTAATCATATTTTTCAGACTATAAATGGGAACCTTAGGTTGATAGGCCATAATCTGTGTTACCAAACTGACTCAATAAAATTCAAGTCAAAAGAGAGAAGCTTGGGCTTGGGTTGTGGCTCAGCAGTAGAGCGCTCACCTAGCGCTTGTGAGGCCCTGGATTTGATCCTCAGCACCACATAAAAATAAATAAATAAAATAAAGGTATTGTGTCCAACTACACCTACAAAAATAAATATTTTAAAAAAGGAGAGAAAGAGAAGCCTGACATTTCAGTTAGCCCATAAAATCATACCATAATGTGAATGAAATATTTGGCCTTGAGATACCCCCATCAGATTCCACTGGTTGCAGTGAGTGTAAGTTGACTCTCTCAGAGAATAATTTGATAGCATATTTCAAAATACTGATACACATACCTTCTGATCTGGCAACTTTAATTCTAGGAATCTGCCCTCCTGGAATATTCACCAACAAGCACAATATTGTGGGTACTAAGATATGAACTAGAGCATTGTCCATATTAGTAAAAAGTTAGAAAAGGAAAATGACAACAACAACCAAACCCAGGTGGTCTGGCTGCAAAGTCCATGCTCTTTACCATTAAGCTATAAATATGTAAAACTGAAAAATAAGTTCAAGCCTGCACACACTAAGAAACACTTAGCAGATACTAAAAGGAATGAAGTAAAATAATTTTTAAAAATTGAGATTTTGGGCTGGGGTTGTGGCTCAGCAGTAGAGCACTCGCCTAGCATGTGTGAGGCCCTGAGTTTGATCCTCAACACCACATAAAAAATAAATAAATAAACAAACAAAAATGTATTGTGTCTAACCAAAAAATAAATAAATAAAAAAATTGAGATCTTTGTGTAAGATCTCCAAGAAAAACTTAAGTTAAAAAAAAAAACAGGATAATACATAAATATAGTATAATCACCTTAATGTTGCAAAGATAATATACATGATATACGTAATTATATCCATTTTTTTAACCTATGAAAAAGTCACCACAAGGATAAATAGTAAGTTAACAAATTAACACTGGTTACATCTGGGGAGGAAAACAGTTGTATGAAGAGGAATTTCCCATGAATTTTTATAGTTCCTTTTTTTAAATTACAAGAAAGAATTAATATATTATTTGTGTAATTAAAAAAGAAAAAAGAAGGACCGGGGTTGTGGCTCAGTGGTAGAGCGATTGCCTAGCATGTGTGAGGCACTGGGTTCGATCTCTGGCACCACATAAAAATAAACAAAATAAAATAAAGGTATTATGTCCATCTACAAATAAAAAATATTTTAAAAAAGAGAAAAGAAAAAAGCAATTATATGATTCCATTTCCATCTTGTAATTTAATCTTCACTGTTATTGTTAGTCACATGAATCACCTAGGAAGCTTTTAAAAATACTAATGCCTGGGTCCTACTGCAGACCTACCTCTCAAACAGAATCCTGTAGAGGGAAGCTCCAGCTGTCAGTATTTTTTAAAAAGCTCCTCAGTGGACAGTGGCAGGCAGCTACTTGAGAACTGCAACCCACAATGCAAGGGCAATCTTACCATGGGATCACTCTATAATCCTCACTACTGTAAGCAATATGGCTCAAAACAAAAAAACTGTTTTCAACAAGTCACTGATGCCTCAGAAAGGAAAAGGGGAAGAGATGATAGGAAAGGAGAAAGGGAGGGAGTGAAGTGTGTATCTTATTTCCTTTCTGGGAACCAAAAACAACTCCCTGTAATTGCTGGTTGTGACAGTTACAACCTTGCAGCATTACTGATCCCTGCTTATTTTGGAAGGAAAACACTACCCAAACCTACTGAGTTTAAATTCAGAAGTGGTTCTCTGTTTTGAGGCTATTTACATAATTATTAGTTCATAATGAGGAATAGGTTCAATGTGTATTTTCACTGTCATTAAAATGGATAAAAACTTAACAGTTCCTTGAATCAACTGCTACCTTCCCTAAACTTCATCATCATTACTGACCAACAACTGATTTCCCATAATAACTCTTTCAGTTCCCATTTTCAGTTATTTTTGATATGTCTCTTACTAAAACAATATTGACAAGCATATGTATTTGTTTGGTATGATATGCTCTTGCAAATGTTTCTCCTGATTGGTTAAATTCTGTTGGCTTTCAAAGAGAAAATTATGTACTTTCTTATGGATATTAATCTGATAATTAAAAAAGAAAATAATAACAATACTTATTAACAATAAATGTTTAGAATCAAACCCAGGTGGACTGGTTTCAGAGTCCATGCTCTTCACCACTAAGCTATAAAGATGTAAAACTAAAAAATAATTTAAAGCCTGAACATATCAAAATATGGGTATAAATAAATCTATACCCATAAGAAATCAGTAGGTAAATATGTATATATGGTATATAAATAACAAGATCTCTGCTTTTTATAAAAAATTATTAGCCATTATTTTTTTTACAAAGTTAGTATTTAAACTATATATTTCCTAAAAGAGTATCATTAACAGGGAAACTACTGCTCACTCTGGTTTTCAATATTTAAAAAGCCCAAGATAATGCTTCCTAGTGAATAATAAGCAAAAGGTGTTTGGATGGCTCTGCATTACCTTATTCTGTGGTGGCATGGAACCAAAGTGAATTCAAAAATTAAAACTGTTGGCACTGGAAATGAATTCTGTATGTCTTGCCTAAAGCTTAGTTTTTAGACCAACTAAACTGATTTGGAGTTTGTACTGATTTAAAAAGGTGTTTTTTTAATTGCCCACTGCTATGCTAACCTCTTCTGTTGTTTGGTTATATGATAAGAAACTCTCTACAGACCTTGCCTATTAGTGAATTGATTCAAGTGCTTATAATATGCATTCAATCATTTTCACAAAATCAAATGAAAAAGAAAAAAAGATTAGATACATTATGTGCATAATTTTGCATGAGATGCCAGTGAAAGGTAGGAAAATAGTCATCCGGGTAATAAGGTTTATGTACCTCACCTCTTCTGATGTCTTCTTCTGACTGCCTTTGGGGTTGTCTTCAGTTAATTAGCTTTTGGGCTCCATGATTAATGACATGTCTTATAATACCAGTTAAAAATGTACCACAGCATCTTGGAAACCAGCTAAAACACACAATAGCTCTTTTTGTAGACCTTTCATTTTATAGAAATAACATGATAAGATGGAAAATATGAGGTAAAGATATATAACATTCAGATGGCAGTGCAGGTCACCGAGAAGTAGGGATGGACATGCAACTGAATTAGAAGAGGCCACAGGGGGTGAAAGAAATCATCAGGGCTTAGGGCACTTCAATCATGGGAAATTACAAACCAGATTTTTGTATTTCATTCCATTATATTTAAAAGTACTTGGTAGATTCTGCTGCAGTCCCATGAAATAATAATCATTTGTTGAGCATCTTCTATTCTGTACCATTGATTTAAAAAGGTACATAATGATGAATTCTAAATCATAAGTTAAATATTTATTTGAAATTAAAATGTTATATCTCCTTTAGGTGACAAACAACATCCAAAGTTGAAAGAGGAGGGGGAGGGGGAGGGGTGAGGAGAAGGAGAGGATATACTCTATACTCTATAGAAGGCTGTTGCTATTAATCAAATATAAGGAAAAGATAACAATTAATTCATCTCCAAATGGTTAAAATTAGATGCTTGCTTAGATGTAAGAAACAGATTATAATATGCAATATGAAAATGTCTGCTTATTTATCTATTACAGCAGCCTGGCTAAAAACTTAAAACCCTAGAACCACTTATTTTCCACCAGACCATTCCAAATTCACCTCCAGCAAAGGTATGCCTGTGTAGTGACATGTGATCGGCTCGGCCTAACGAATTATAATTCTGCTACTGCTCTGTGTCAATTTTTTGTTTCTTGTGGTACTGAGGATCAAATACAGGGCCTTGTACATGCTAGGCATCCTTTACCACTCAGAGACATCCCCAGTTCTTTGTATGAATTTTTATTAATGCTTTTTTTCTTGCTCATCACATGACTTCTTCTAGGCTTTGGTTCTGTAAACCAGCATTATTTTTATCTGTGACATTATTTTACAAATCATTCTAAAGTCATATATACATACTGAAGATTTTAGTGCATTGAAAAAAACTTTATTAAATATAATCTGACTGGAGCACAAGAAATTTTAAAAAGAATTTTATCATGATTTTACTTAATAAGTAAAGCAATAATCTGTTACCTAGAGAAGTGAATGTAAACATCCAAATAAAAAGAATTTAAATGCCACAATAAAAATAGCTTTAAAATATTTTAGCATATAAAAAATAAAGACTTCAATATAACATAGTGACCAGCTTTTATTTTTTATATCACACACACACACACACACACACACATCTGTTAAAGCAGAAGGGAGACAGCATGATAAATTCAAAAGAAAAGAAAAGACACAGAAGCTAACAATCAGTTTTGGTGGCATGACTAATGGTACAGGTGAGGGTTAGATAAAAGTTTCAGTTTATACTGGTTGTTTGCAAGCCACAGGCAATGAAGAAGCTAGATTAAAAGATGTTATCCTAGGTTCAGTCAAGGGAACCTAGGTTGCTGGGTTATTTAAAGCTGTGGCATTACCATGATTGAGTTACCTTTAATACAAGTAATGGTGACGGTTTCTGGGTTTTTATGAAAATGATGTCAAAACACCTCCCTACTGCTATATTACTAAACTGCTAGCACTGGACTAGTACTTTATTATTGAATTTCTAAGAAATATTCACAAACATCCCATTTTGACAATGTTTATATGAACAACATTAAAAAATATTAATAGACGACCAGTATCTTAGAGCACATTGCCTGGTGTGATCATTCCAAAATGTGCCTCCATGGGCAAAGGGCAAAAGAAAGCTGTGCCAAACCATCTCCTGCCTTGATAGCTATGCAGGAATTGGAAGGAGTTTAAAGTATTTTGCTGAAATCACCAAGGAAAGGCTTCTAATGATTAATCAAGTTTGATCTCCCATTCCAGCAGCAGCTATGGTTTAGGAAAATGATGAGATATAGATGAGAAGTAAATAACCCCTGTCCATTTCTAATCTAGTCAAACTGGTCTTCTTGTGACTAGCTTTACCAAAAATCAGCAGTTCTTAAATTGTTCACCACATAGGTAGTTAGGTGTAAATTGAACAATTTTACCATGTCCAGATAATCTCTATAACTGCGATATTTTTCTCCTCTTATGTAGGTCAGTTCTGGAAAATGAGATTTTGAAGACAAAGTCATGGAAGGTATTCTTGACCTCACAGCTACTTCACCTTTCTTCTCCTTATTGCTTAGACTGTCCTTAATGTTAAAAAGCTTTATATGTGTCTAAAGCTTGATGGTCAAGCTTCATAAAAACCCAGATAACTGCAGATCTCTGTTACTGATCCCTTGTTTTCCTACTTAACTTTTTCTTTTCTTTTTCTTTTTCTTTTTTTTTTTTTTTTGGTGCCCGGTACTGAATCCTATGGTGCTTAACCACTGAGCCACATCCCTAGCTCTTTTTATATTTACTATTTTGAGACAGGGTCTCACTTAGTTGCTAAGGCTGCCTCAGCCTCCTAAACTGATGGGATTACAGGTGTATACCCCTGAGCCCAGCCCTACTTAACATCTTAAGGCTGTGCCTCTGTGAACACATGGCCACTGAGCTAAGGATGGAGGTAAAAACAGAAGATAAGTATGAGGAGGGCATTTAAGTCCTTGAATGGACTCACATTTCTAATACTTTTAATGTTTGCTAATCACAGGGCTTGATTACATACATTCCAAACTTATTTGTACATATTGTACAAGCCAAAGTTAAAGTGGCTTTTTAGTGAGGATAATTCTGTAAGTCTTTGAATGATAACTTTTCAAATCCTTTGGTTACCCTCTGGCTTTGGCTGGTAGAAGTTTACATGAAGAACTTGACACTTATTTTCTTAGTGGGACAAGAGAAACAAAGCTACTACATACTTTTTCCTAAAAAAACAAAACAAAACTCGAATAATACCCTAACAGGTGTGGTAAAAGGAAGTAAACTTGTTCAAACAATACTTAATTATTATACTCTAAAATTATGCTTATTTCAGAAAACTAACAAATATTTTAAAATATAATAGCTGCATATGGTACAATGCTACTTATTTATGACAATGAATGCAAAATTCTCTTCAATTGCTTTGTCTATATCCAGAGCATACACTTCTGGATTATCTGGCTCTATCAGGGCTATGTTATAGTTCTTCACATGACTGCTAACTGACAGCAATGCCAAGTTATTCTCTATAGAGAGAAATAGTCTATCCTGACAGAGATTCAACTGATTTCCCTACCCTACTGCAGAAGAAGTTAGTTTTGCCTCCACATGCACATTCATTTCAATACTCCTATTCTTTAGTCCTCTGAACTAGTTATAACATCTGTCTGGTTGTATCCTTTAATTGTATTTAAATAAAATCTTTTAACATTTTATTCATTTATATCTGTGTAAGAGTCATTAAGTTATCTTTTTTGAAAATTACTCTTTAACATAATAAACATGCACTAGAGAGGTCACATAAAATACAGAAGTTATCATGGGCACAGTCATTGTTCTTTTCAGCACACAGATCTAGAAAGGAGATGAGTTAAATGCACAATTAACTAAAATTCAAGGTTATTAAACCGAATTTAGTTTTTGTGTTTCTTTCTACAGTAATTTTATTTATCCTATATTTTGAAGCATTTTCCTATTTCACCACTCTGGGAATCATTTCCAAATACACTAAAAAGACATTAAAGTAACAGAAATATGATTGTTATAAAAATACTTCTTACATTTAATAAGACATAATAAAATAATATTATATAAGAATGATTAAAGTAATAAGGAGGAAATTAAAATAAGATAAAGATATAATCACTAGAGAGACAATAAGATAGTGAAACAAATCACCTCTATCTTTCCTTCCTTCAATTTTCTTATTGCATTTCTCAAGGTACTGCCTGATCTTTCAAGAATGTGTAGAGGACATTGTGAGACAGCATTTTTAATCTTTTCTCTTTTTAACCTTTCACTGAATACAGTTGAGAATTCAGAATCTTTCATTTTCTGTTCATAAAGGCAGAGAATTGACAGAGGTAGTTTCATAACTGCTAGATAAACAAGAGCACAAAAAGAAAAGTAGCTGCACTCCAGACATTAATATGATGACAAAATTAGTTGTGTAAGCAAAATCTCAGATTATGAGACTTCATATAAGGTAATATCTTCTATACATTCTCTCAAGTTCAAGAGTCAATGAGTGAACAATATATTTCTAAGGACAAAAAGGAAATTTGCTATCTAGGTGATCATTCTACAGTGCCAATGTTATTATGCACAATTTCTGAACAAAAATTTTGCTAAAAGGATGTATAACAGTATTCTTTCACCTTTTAAAAGGCTTGTACTGGGAAAATCACTTAAGATGGTTCAGAGTTTCACAATTAGTGAAGACACCGAAAGGTTGAACAGAAATTAAAACCACCATTGAAATGATCATTCTAATCAGTATCAAAAATACAACATGTTTTGAAATTACAGGCTAAGGAGAATGATTACCTTCTCTTCATCAAAATTATGAGCCATAAAAATTTTCAACAGTATTCCACTTTGGAGGTGCAAGTGAAAGAAGAACCAGAGTAATAATGAGCTGGTACTTATTAGAAATATATTTGAAATATGGGTATTTATAACACAAGTATGTTCCAGAATCATCTATGTGCAGTTACCTGCATTCAAAGAATAGTGCCCATTTTTTATACATATGACAGAAAAATATGGAATAAAAATTTGGATTTGTTACACGTAAATTCTTATTAACTTCCGGGTTTTTTAAACCATCCTTAACTTGTAAATTATTTGTAATATTATTTTAAAAGAGTCCAGTGGACATAATAATAAATGATGATGACTACTCTTCCAGGCATATTTATGGCTAATAAAATGTAGACTTTGACAGTTGCTGTAATAAAGAATGTTAAATTTTTTCAAAGGAAGAGGTCATCATCATGATCATTGGAACAACAGGTACGGCGGCTATGCAAAGGAGTTGGCCTGGCTATAGTAAGGTTGTTAAAAGCTATAAAAAAAGAGTAAGGTCTATATAGATGCAGAAATAGAAAAGAAAACATGCAAGATGAGCAAGTGGCAAGATTAATTAGACACAAGTAGAAAACTGGAAGGCATGTTTAGAAAAGTAAGTTGGCTGGCTTGGAAAAGAAAATAGAAACCTGATGACAATATTACATATGTTTTAGAATTTAATATTTTAAAATATTTCACCTTAAAATAGGGGAGAAATGAGTTTCAAAGTTTGTGCACATGCACTGTTCATGACCACAAACCTATTAATGGGGACTCCAGAATTTTAGCATATAATTCAGATGATCCATGATAAAAATCACTAATCTTACTCTCTGGATTTGCTCATCCTTAAATTCACCCTCTTGGAATCTGTTTTTAAAGATAAATGTAACTCCCACTTAGTCCACATGGCTGCTGCTGGTCTCAAGTGAGATAAATATGTTATAGTGCTTTGTAAACTATAAAGCTCTACACATAAATGCTAGGTGAAATTTCTTCTTCTACTCTGGGGTATTTATATTTCTGAACCATTTCTACCACACTAGTGGTAAGATAATTTATGGTAGAACTGAGTCCACATGAGTAAGAATAGCAAACAAGCAAGAAAATAAATAAAACAAAATGCTTAAACATTTTTCCCTTTAAAAAAAGCAGTAAAGAAGCCAGGTACAGTGGTGCATGGCTATAATCCCACAGTTCAAGAGGCCGAGACAAGGGGATACGAATTCAAAGCCAGCCTCAGCAATTTAGCAAGGCCCTGAAGCAATTCAGTGAGACTCTGTCTCTAATAAAATATAAAAGAGCACTAGGGATGTGACTCAGTGGTTAAGTGTCCCTGGGTTCAACCTCCAGTACAAAAAAAAAAAAAAAAAAAAAAAAAAAAAAAAAAAAAAAGACAGTATAGAAAGCAAACCAAATAACCTAATAGTGTGCTATAATATCTATGGAAACTATAATTAATTTATTTTCCATTCCTTATCTACTTATCTTTACTGTTCTTTTAAAAGGCGAAAGATTTGTACGATCTGAAGAGAAACCAGAGTATTTTACTGTTCTTTTAAAGGGAAAAATATCCCTTTAAATAGTTATTGCTATAATGATTATTCAAGTAAGTAATAATGGAAGAACAAAAGTTAACTGTACCTTGATGGGCATCTCTGGAGACTGCTAGTCTGAACCCTGAAGAGATGCATCAAAAATTTGGGAGACATCATTGAACAAATGGTACATAAAGCCATGTGAAGTGGAAGAGAAATTCGGGCAATGCTTTTAGAGATATTACTATTTAAAAAGTAAGAGCAATAGTAGGAATGTAACAAAAGAGGTATTTCCTTAACTAAAATCTAAAATATACTTTTATATTTGAAAAGGTCGCTGCTATTGGAGAGACCAAACAAGATGAGATGTTAAAATAGGTTGATGAATTTAAAGCAGGAGGCAATAAGGGGCATCAGGTACAATATAAAATGAATACAAAAGGACTAAGGAATGAAAGTGGGACCACACTAGTAGCATTAAATTTAACTTCCTCAAAGTTAGACAACCATTTTTAGGAATTTGATCTTCCACAGGCAGCAATTTTCTCTTAGAGTAGAGAAGATGATCTTTAAAAAGCTGTAACATATCTGCAAATCAAGAGTCCAACAGAAAAACAGAGAACAAACATGAACAGGCAATTCAGAGAAAGAGAAATGACACAAATACTTAAAAAATACCCACAGCAGCAAAAACACAAGTTGATATAAAACAATTTTAAAAAAATCAGAGGTTGGGGCTGGGGCTGGCACTCGTCTACCATGTGTGAGGCGCTGGGTTCGATCCTCAGCACCATATAAAAATAAATAAAGATATTTTAAAAAATCAATGAAGTACACATTCTTTAAAGTAACATATTCTGAACAACTATACCACTGAAAACAATAAAAAATGCTGGAAAATATTTTTTAAAACATCTTTTGGAATACTTTGTTGATGAGGTAGGAAAGTTAAGTCATGCTTATAAGTCAAAAATGAAATGAAAATTAGGATGGTAAGAGGAGCAGTGAAATAGATGTGCACTCTGGAAAAATCTGCAGAGTAGTGGAAACAACGTATGCTTTCCCTTGTGAAGTGGGTGATGCAGCAGAGGAACCAGGAAACAAAGTTTAGATCCTGCCTGAAATTAGGAATGTAATGGGAGTTCTTGCCCAATAGAGCTGGAATGCCTTAAACTTATGTTGCAATGAAAAGATGAATGAAAATGGAAGTTGCCACAAGAAAGGAGATGGAAAGAAAACTTTCCTGATTCAACTTGGTGCTAGGATTCCTCCAGAGAAAACTATCTTTCCCTTGGGCAATGACAACCACAAACCAGCCTCCACAGGCCCTCAGCTCAAGTGGGACTACGATTCAAGATGAGAATTTCTTTTAACATGGTTTCCAGTTGGTACAAATACCTGCAGGTACATAACAGAGTAAAGATAAGTTCACCCCAGAGGAAATGTACTTTCAAGTCAGGAGTCACAGAATTCTTAAGATAAAAGATCCAGAAACATAACTTTATGGATAAAAAAGAAAAAGTCATAAAAGACAAAAGAAAATTAGGCATCATGAACTAGTGAGTAGATAGACCCAAAGACTTCAGATATTAATCTGGCCAGATTCAGAGTATAAAACACATACATCCTGACATATTTAAAGAAATATTTCTTAACATTATCCAGCTAATATTTAGTTTTTATAATAAACATTTCTTTTGCCCCTATTCATATCCTAAAAATGTTTTAAATAATCTAATCTACATATATACATTATTTAAGATATATCAATCATCCTTAATTTAATATATAGGAAAAGGTATTTTATAGGAAAATAAAACACATTTCAATTAAAAATACAGTGGCAAAAGTACACAGGAAACCCAATGAAATTACCAATACTTGTATTTACCTATTATAAATGTGAATTTAAGAGAAAACAGTCTATACAAATACATGGAAGTAAGTGAAAGACAGGAGATATAGGGGATACCAGCAGGAATGTACATATAGTCAATGAGAGGGAAATCATTTTGAAGTAACATAACATCAAGGCAAATTAGTAACAAAAAAAAATGACATAATACCCTTCAAATGAGCTATACCTTACATACATGTATAGTACACAAGTAATTCCCTGTGTCATTAGATGGCAGATGACAGTGATGAAGTAAGTATAGCAGAAAACATACCACATACATTCATGCTGAGAAATAAATTCAGTGTCAAGTACATAAAAAGACCTTGGAAACCATATCCTTTAATATATGACAAGGAATACCTAATTAGAAACAAAAAATAAAATATAAGAGATTACAAATAAATTATTTCTACAAACAGCTATCACAGTATGGCTGAAAGATATTCTACATGTAATTATGAAATATAAATATTTTATCCCTGTATTACCAAAAAAATTGAGAATATATTGTTTCAATGGGCTTCTGACCATGGTAGACTTATTGTTACTACACCAGTTCTTCAATCTACAACTTTAAAACTGAAGGATACAGTAGAATAGAAGAATACATAGTGAAAAGCTGTGATGGCCAGGTATAGTAGTGCAGCCTGTAATCCCAGCTACTCGGGAAGCTGAGGCAGGAGGAGCCCAAGTTTGAGGCCAGCCTCAGCAACCTAGCGAGACCCTCTATCCAAATAAAAAAAAATTAAAAGGGCTCAGGATATAAAAAAGAAAAAGAAAAAAGGGCTCAGGATATAGCTCAGAGGAAGAACATCCCTGGGTTCAATTTCCAGTAAGCCCCCCCACCAACCAACACACACACACACACACACACACACACACACACAGAAAAAGAAATGCTGTGATGCTTGGTGAAAAAGATACACTCAGAGTAAGCCGCCATGTTTGCCCTAGCTTTGTGTAAACTTAGAAGCAAGGGGCAAAGAAATAGAATATAAATATAGCACAATAGTGTCAAAGAGCTGAAGAAACACAAATTTGAGGTCAGGGTTCCTGAAGCAGTTGTAATTCCTGGAACAGGCTGTGGGACAGAAGCAATATATGCATGGAGGACTACCCTCTCCCCTGAACACACACTCCTAAGCTGCATGTCTACAAGTTGAGTCCCTGCAAAGCGGAGCAGAAAGAGACTTTATCATTTGGCATAGAAATAAGCAAATATATCCAAGATCACACAACATAGTAGATATTAAGAGTTCTAGGCTATCCAGGGTGCAGAAACCACACTAAAATTTAAATCTAGAAATGGGCATTATATTTATTTAAAATCCTAGTTAAGCTCATGCCTTAGGAAGAAGGACCATATGCTAAAGGAAGAAGGGTTGTGTACCAGTAGTAAACAAAAAACAAGATAGATCTACTTTACTACTGAATGAAAACAAAGCTGGCAGAATTTAAATGTACCTGAAATAAAACTGCATGAAAGAACGAATCTCCATAATCTCATAAAGAAGATAAAATAAGTCAGACTCCTCACAACCTAACAGTCCAACATTTTGCATACAAGAAAGAAAATATTAGACCTGTAAAGCAGGAAAAAGCAACCCATATGTAAATAAAAATTTAGTCAAGACCCTAAGAAGACTCAAATGTTAAAAACATCACAAAGGAACTAAAAATAACTATCATAAATATGCTCAACAACATATCCTGCTTTATTCAAAAGTAAAGATAAGCAATAATTTTTTTAAAAGGGGGGGTGGGGAATCTTGGAAGAAAAAAATGAAGGGACAATTAAACAAACAGGGAATTCTACAACTGAAAATTACAATATTTAAAATGAATATATTCACTGATTGAATGACAGCATCTTAGAAGCTTTAGAAGAGTCAATGAACTTAAAGAGTGATTACAGAAATAAAAACTGAATGACAAAGAAACTAAAGGATTATAAAACATGAACAGAGTCTCTGTGATATATGAAACAATATGAAATAGGCTGATATGTACAAAAGTAGAATCTCAGAAAGGGAAAAGGGAAAGGTGCAGGAAAAAAATACTTGAAGAAATAATGGCCAAAGTCTTCCAAACTGTACTGGAAACACCTTGGATCAAGAAATATAAAAAAGCTCAGAGAACCTCAAACAAGATACAAAGAAAAACAAACCTTGATATATCATGATTAAACAAAAAGCCAAATAAAATAGCAAGGAAAAAAAAGACACATTTCATATTATGAAACCAAGAAACAAATGACGTGGGATGTCATCTTAGAAATAATGAAGGCCAGTTAACAATGGAACAACATCTTAAAAATAGTAAAAGAAAATATACTTTAAACAGAAAATTCTAAAACAGTTAAAAATATCTTTAAAATGAGTAAAATATTAACAAAAAAAATTCTAAAATTTTGGCCAGTTGACCAAAGTTCTTCAGGCTCAAGAGAAATGTTACTATGTAGAAACTTACATCTACAGGAAGGAGGGATGACAGTTGAGGATACAGCTCAGTGGAAGACAGGGCTTGCCTAGCAGAGGTTGGGTGCTGGGGACTAGAATTGAGAGATGCATACAAAAAAATAAATAAATATCCAAAGCAAAATTAATAACAGAATTGTGGAATTTTAAAATGTTTTAAAAAATATATGACCCAATAGCAGAGAGGATGACATGGGGTGGTGAGTGAATACTTTTACAGGGCTCTTATATTTTATAACACATGAGACAATATTAACCAAAAGAAAACATAAAATGAAGAGCAGAGGAACAAAAAAAAAAATGAGAAAAATAAAAAATGAAGAGTGACATGGCAGGATCTAACCATATTAATAGCTACATTAAATATAAATGGTCTCAATACTCCAATTGAAAGGCATAGATGGTCAGGTTTGGTGGGTATACCTAATTATATCCTAATTAATTAATAAAGCTAGTTGTAGTCATATTAGTATTAAATAAAGGATACTTAAAAATAGGATGTATTGCAAGGGAAGTAGAAAACTTCATAAACAAAAAAGGTCAATTCATCTGAATATGTAATATTCCCCAAAATGAACATGTCTCTGCTATTTATGGAGTATCAAAGCAAATACTGTTAGAACTCAAAGAATCAGAAAAACTGCAATCCTTATTGGAAGTAAGCTTCCTTTTTCCAGTAACTGATGAAAACACACACACACACACACACACACACACACACACACACACACACGGCGTAAATACATATTTGGGCTATATTATGAATCACCATTACCTAATTAACATTATAGAACAATGTAGTCAATACTTGCTAAATGGTGGGCTGGGGCTGTGGCTCAGTGTTAGAGGACTTGTCTGGCATGTGAGGCACTGGGTTCAATTCTCAGCAACACATATAAATAAATGAATAAAATAAAGGTCCACCAACAACTAAAGATATTTAAAAAAAAAAAAAAAACCCTGCTAAATGTGCATTCTTTTCTATATTGGAACATTATCCAGGATAGAAATCTGAGACAAAAATCAGCAGTAATAAGTTTTACAAGGATGAAATCTTACAGAATGTTTTCTGACTATAACAGAATTAAATGAAAAAATAAATAAGACAAAGAAATTTTAATATATCTAGGAAATCATACATGTTTAAATATTTAGATCAAAGAATAAATCATAAAGGAGATACAAATTTAAAAAGTTAAAATTTATGGAATACTACTACATCAGTACTTAGAGGAAAACAAGTTGCAAGTGTTTACATTAGAAGATTTAAAAATCAGTGGTTTAAGTGTCTATCTAAAGAATCTAGAAAAAGAGCAAAAGAAACCCAAAGTGAAGTAAACTAATCAAAAGAGCAGAAACCAATGATATAGAAAATATGAAAAAAATTCTAAAGCCAAAAACTGGCTTGAAAAGAGTAACCAAGTTAACAAAGTCCTAGGAAAAATGAACTAGAAACAAGAAAGAAAGAAAACAAATTATCCCTATCAAAAACAAAAGAGGAAATATTGGTAATATCTTAGGCATTTAAGGACATAAATGAATATCATGAACAACTTTATGTCAAAAACATTCCACATATCAGATAAAAAAGAACCCATTCCTGAAAAAACAATGAAAGTAAATTCACATGTGAAAAAGGAAAAATCTGCATTGCCCTCTTAATGATTAATTTTATGATATTACATGGCTAGGACATAGTAATCAATACTTATTGAAGCACCAGTCTAGCTGTTTTTGTGAAGATTAGTGTTATGGTTTCACTATTTGGCATTCCCCCCAAACCCCTGAGACAATGGAACAATGTCCAGAGATTAATACAATTAGATTATCAGAGCCATAACCTAATTATTGGATTAATCCATTTGATACGTTAAAAATTTGAAAGCATTACTATACTAGGCAGAAATTGTAGATAGGTGGGTCAAGCCTGAAGAAAGTGGGAGACTACATTTGTCCACTTGGCTCCTCCTTTTCTCCGGCTTTCTGGCTTCCATGAGCTGAGCATCTTTCCTCTGTCATACCCTTCCATCATGATGCTGTGCAATGGAATAGACTGACTATGGACTGAACCTCTGAAACCAGGAGCCAAAATAAACCTCCTCTAAGTTGTTCTTGTCAGGTGTTTTGGTAATAGTGACAAAAAGGTGATATACCCAGGATAGGGTTATTGCTGTGATCAAATCCAACCATGTGGTTCAGAAGTCTTTGGAGCTGGTTTGTCAGGAGTTTAGAAAACTTTGGACATGTCTGCATCAGGGTAGAGAAGCCTTAGACTACAGCAAGCAGATTGTGGTAAGCAGAATATAGTAAGTGATTCTGGTGGGAGCTCAGAAGACCAAAATTACAACAAAAGTGCAGACAGTAAAGATTGTGCTCATGAGGTTCAGATGGAAATGAGGGCTCTACTGGGAACTGGACGAAAACAATGAAGCTACATTCTGGCAAAAGAACTTGTCTACATTTTGCCCATGTCCTGGGACTTTTGTGTGAGGCTGAATTTAGAAATGGTGAACTAATGAATCTAGCAGAGGAAATTTCAAGGCAACACAGCATTGAGGCAATGGCATGGGTATTGCTGGCAGCTTTCAGCCAGTTTTACTGTGACAATCAGGATAGAAAACAGAACAGAAAGAATTCAAAAACCTAAGGTAGAAAAGTGCATGTAAAATAGGAGCCAGGGAAGGTATGGTTACTGAAGAAATTTATAACCCTAAAGAAAAGCTAAGTACTTTGCACAGAGACAATAGGAAAGATGTCTTGAGGACTTCTCCGGGCTCAGGAAGACCACACCCATGGGATGGTGTAAAAAGGAAAACTCTTCTAAGAAGAGACTTTGGGGACACCCTGCTCACACAGGTATGTTTAGAAAGTTGTTCACCTAGGATTTGGGTCACTATGCTCAGCTACCCAGTTACTCAGAAGCCACAGTCATCATCCAAGGGACCTGGGAACTGCAGCTGGTATCAGAGTTTGGCATCATTCATGTGGTGCTGGTTCTGTGGGCATGCAGGATGCTGGAGTTAGTGTGTCATGAAGGCTTCACTGAGATTTCAAAGGAAGGCCTGGGAGGCCAGACAAGAGGGTTGGAATTCCTGCAGACAGCGCCACAGAAGAAAGCTAGGATTGCAGTGCAGATCCTCCATATTAAAAGATGTTTGTAACTATGGAAAGTCCACTGAGGAAAGTTTCTGGCTGCAGACAGAGCCAGTCTAAGAAAGAGGCTATGTGGGCGGCAACCAGCAAGGCCACTGGGGAGGGACTACACAAGCCTTGGGAGATCACTTCTCACTGTCATGTGCCCCAAATGTTGAAAGTAGAGCTACAGAAACTAATGATTGTCCTGTTGAGTTTTAGTTTTATTTTGGTCCAATCCCTTTATTTCTCCCTTTTGGAATGGAAATGATCATGCCACTGTGTAACTGGATAAATGTAACTTGCTTTTTTAATTTTACAGTAGCTCACAATCAAGAGTTTGCTGTGAGTCTCAGAGGAAACTTTGGACTTGATTTTGGGGTAATTGTGGAACTACTGAGACTATCAGGATTGTTGGAGATAAGACTCAGAATACAAAATGCATTCTGAGATGGGCATAAGCTTTTTGGGGGCTGGGGCAAAATGTTATGGTTTGAATACGTGATATCCCCCAAAAGCTTAAAAGACAATGCAACAATGTTCAAAGGTGAGTATATTATGACAGCAGCAACCTAATCAGTAGATTAATACATTTGCTGGATTGATAATTTGAAAGGTCTACTGTATTGGATGGTAACTGTAGGCAGGCAGGGTTTGGCTGTAGGAAGTAGGTCACTAGACACATGTCCTTGGGCTTTATATCTTGTCCCTCTGGCTCCTCCTCCTTTCTTTCTGCTTCTGGCCACCATGATCAGAGAAGCTCTCCTTAGTCATACGCTTCCACCCCATGTTCTGCTTCACCTCAGGCCCAGAGCAATAAAGTCAGCTCACCATGGACGAACCTCTAAAACTGTGAGATAAGCTTTTCCTCCTCTAAACTGTTGTGGTCAGGTATTTTGGTCACAGCAAGAGAGTTTTCAATGTTATAAATACCAAACAGAGGTGGAGTAAAGCAGATAACCCTACCCATTGTGTGAGTCTCTTCTAATTAGTTAAATAGAGATACCTGAGGAAGAAGGATTGCTGTTCCCAGAGTGCCTCTGGCCTTGAGCTGCAAACATCTACTCTTCCCTTCCGGCCTATTGCTTTGCCCTTAGATTTTAGACTTGCCAGTCTACAGGAATTCTGCCTCCAAACTGCTTTAGGATTCAAACCACAACATAAATTCTTACATGGCTCTTTATCTTGCTAGCTTACCCTACAGATTTAAGATTTGTGAGCTCCTATAACAATGTGAGAAAATTCCTTTAAAAAAAAAAACTGTTCATCTATCTCTACACCTATTGGCTCTGTTTCTAAAAAACTCTAATTAACCTTCTGTTTGCTAAAAGAAAAAAAATGAATTGATAATAAAATAATTTAACAAAGAAATCTCTAAGTCCATATTGTTTCATAGGTGAGTTCTTCAAAACATTTAAAGAGAAAAGACTAAAAAATTATAAAGATTTCAAATCTCACACCAAATCATACTACAGATAAATGCAGTGCCAATCAAATTTCCAGAGGACAGGCTCAGTATATGATTTATAAAAAAATGCAAAATGCCTTGAATATCCAAGGCAATTTTGAAAAAGAAACACAAGACTAAAGAACTGGTATTATGTGATTTCAAGACCTACTCTAAAGCGACACATAGTAGGACCTTTCAACTTGGCATTATGATATTCTGGGCCAAATAATTCTTGTGGAGACTGTCTTATACATTACTGGATTTTAACAATATTGCTAACCTCCTCCCACTTGATGCCAATGCAACACCTCTCCCCAGTTATTAATAAGATCAAGGACATTTGACATAGTCAAATGTCTCCTGTAGGACAAAACCACGTCTAGCTGACAATCACTGAGATGAAGTAAATAAAACTGTATTATATTGGCATTAGGATGGACAAACAAGTTAATATGGAATAAAAACCTTAACTATGATACCTTTATGAAGCCAATGATTTCCAACAGAAGTACCAAGGCAAATCAATGAAAACAAAAAGCCTTCATCAAAAAAGAATTAGAGCCAGGAGTGGTGGTACACACCTATTATGCCAGCATCTCGGAAGGCTGAGGCGCAGGAGGATCACCAAGTTCAAAGCCAGACTCAATCTCAGTAACTTAGTAAGACCCTGTCTCAAAAATAAAAGGGGCTGGGGATATGGCTCAATGGTTAAGTGATCCTGGTATTCAACCCTCAGTACCAAAAAAATTGAAAAATAAAAAAGGAATTGGAACAATTAGACAAAGAAATGGGGGTGGGGAATCATTCTCTACTTCTGGATAAGTATTTTCTGGGTAATACTTACTAAGTAAGTATTTCCCCACCTCAAAGATAATATATGAACTGTCCCACTACACTATCCCATGTCAAAATGAATTCATTTATGAATCACCCACTTAAACACAAAAGTTATATGCTGGGAATGGTGGTAAACACGGGGCATGGTGGTATAGGCCTATAATCCCGATTGAGAGGCTGAGGCAAGAGGTTTCCAAGTTCCAGAACAGCCTCAGCAACTCAGTGAAACCCTGTCTCAAAAGGAAAAAATAAGGGAGGTGGCGCTGGGGATGTGCAGATATATCTCACCAGTAGATTGAGTGCTGCTGGGTTCCATCCCCAATACCACTAAAAAAAAAAAAAAAAAAAAAAAAACAGATATAATAAGCCTAGGGCTGTAGCTCAGTGATAGAGTGCTTTGCCTTGCATGTGAGGCACTGTGTTCGATCTTCAACACCATATAAAAAAATAAATTAATAAACAAAGATACTGTGTGTCCATCTACAACTTTAAAAAAAAAAGATATAACTATAGAACTTCTAAAAGAAAACAGGAGAATCTTGAGGTAGCTAAACACTTCTTAGAACACAATAAGCTCCAGATAATTTTTTCTTA